>NC_059375.1:11385000-12012500 GCF_019703515.2 Myxocyprinus asiaticus | reverse complement strand
TAAATATTTATAGACTTAAATACATTTAAAAGTATAACTTTTCTGTCTTATATAAAATATTTATATTTTACTTTTCTTCTTGAGCTTGATGCGTTTTTTAGATGCGTTTGCTGTTAAGCTTCATTTTATTTTTGAAACCTCCTCACATATTTATCTATTGTTTATTTTGTGACATGTTGCATTATTGGTCTCCTCGCAGGTTCCATCTGGAGAGCTTGCAGCGGTGCATGAGCAGTTACGAGATGTAAGTTCACAACCCAGATTTTTCAAATAAGACATTCCTGATGCTGTCCGAAGCTAGACTGATGTGTTTTCTTTCCTCTCTCTGTTATTGAGTACAGGCACTGGATAAGAACCGTAACTGGCTTGTTTATGACCAGCAGCGGGAGGCCTATGTTCAGGGGGTTCTGGCCAGGACCAAGGAGCTGGAGACGCAGTTAAACGAAGCCAATCAAGCACTCCAACAACAGCACAAAGAAGCCAATTCAGATGGTAAATAAAAATCTGGCCTCCTAGATGTGTTATACTAAAGAGGGGATGATATGTGGAACTGATGTAGACCAAGGAGCAGAACCTCTCTTTAGAATCAGTGCCAGTTTTGTAAGGTTCTTTAAAGGCAGTGGTGGGCCGTGCATTAAAAGTCTAGGCCTTCAGTGTGATTCATGCCATTAAAAAAACACAGTTTCACAATGAATAAGACACCCTATGCCTTTGGGCATCATACATTATGTTGCAGCTAACTAAAAATACCAATTGACATTTTAAAAACACGTCCACGCACGAAAGACAGAACTTGAAATGACACTTAATGCTCAAGCAATGCTTGAATGCATGCATGACTGTTTTGTGAAATGAACGTCTCCCGAACAGACATTCAAAAATCATAATTTTTCATATGAATCTACCAAGGAGGTCTATAATACCTGGAAAAATCGATCTAATAATATTTGCGATTTAAATGTTGCTTGCAATCAATTTCATTTCGTCAGGGTACATGGTTATGCTGCTTTCCATTCAAGTTGGATGAGGGATATTCCTACTTGATATCTCCGACCATAAATGCATTCCATTCCCCGATATTCGGAACTGCGACACTCCCGTTAGCTTAGCAGGGGTTTGACTCTCATTAGAGATGTCTCCTAGAAACCCAACTGATAAACAATGCTGCAGCGCTAGCATTTGTGCTTCAGGTGTATGATTATCAAAAAGAGCTTATAATGTTTTACACACCTGTTTCTGCAGGTATTTGTTAAACAAGCTTTAATGTCATGTAATGTGGAAACGAACTCATTTATCGATATTATTAATAAAGTGAATGTTTATCACTTTGTATATATCCCTGAGTGTCGACATGTTTGTGTGACATCATGCCCCTGCATCTCGGTGAAATCAGAGTTGAGAATTTCTGCACGAGCCTACGAGTTGTTATTCCGACTTCAAGATGCATTCCATTGCACTTTTCCTAGTAGGAAGTTGTAAAATCCGACTTTCCGAGTTGAATAGAACGCAGCATTACTTTTCAAAACTTGATCCGACACTGAAAGCTCAAGCAGCCTAATTCACGCTTAGAAAACTCTTGACGTTGCTATAACAATGCAAAAAGCACTTACCAATTTACTTGAAGTGAAAATCAGTCCTCCTTTCCTGATTAATAAATGAATCAATCACTCGGTCATGCAGAACATCTCCTGTTTGTAAATCCATAAGGATCTCTTTCTCAATGGCAATACCAGCAGTGATGACAGCCGACTCTTCAGACAGATTGATCTTACGCTTTTCACTCTTGAATTACGTACATCACTTAAAGCGTGATTGCGTCATTCAAGGCCAGCTAGAAAGCCTCGACCGGGACGTATCCTAAAGATCACACCCACCAAGAGCAAATAAATCAATCTGGTTGGCTGATGAATCTGACAGTCTGACTTTAGTTGCTCATTCATTTGCACTGTTGAGGGATTCTACGGAATTTCTGAAGGCCTAAAGGGGTGGAGCTCAGACTCACGCGCTGCTTCGGACATGCGATTTGTGAAATAATTGTCACACTTCGCTTGTAAGCATCAAGGAATAAATTCTGACTGGATAAACTTTTTGTTTTTCTCTATTTGTTTGTAGATTAATTAAGAGTGGAAAACGGTTAAAAATACATAGGCAAATAGGTGACTGAGAATGAAAGGATGAAAAATATTTATTTATTTGGCATGTTAGGCCAGCAGAGAAGGCTTTGCTGGCCCTGAGAATTCGCCACTGTTTAAAGGTCAATTACATGCCTGCTATCCACAATATTCTAGGTCCCATGATGCTTTGCGGGCGATGTGGGCAGAACTTCCGGTTAAGCATAAACATTCGTTATGTTATGTACTAACACGGCATTAAAAATGACAGAAACGTAAGAACAAATGATCACAGAATTATAGCGAGGCGATATTGCTCTTCCTCACCTATCTGTTAATAATTATGAGCTTCAGGATGATGGGCAAATATTGCAAATAGAAGCATTTTAGTTATTTTGTTGAGTCTTTATCCATCGATGGAAGAACCTGAGCAGACTAAACTGAAAAGCTATGTGGCCTATTAGTGACTTCACAGCTGTAGATAATTATGGTTATTTTAAAGCATATATTGAGTCTAGTCAGAACCTGAAGAGTTTGTTGTACCGAGATGTACTTACCACAGATACAGGGGAGGTCCAGACAGCAGGATGCACGTACATTACAGGACTCAGGCGATGATACTGTCATGCTGCTGTTTTTTGGATAAAATACAGTTATTTTGCAGGAGATGACTGTGTAGTAAGCTCAATCTAGCTTTATAATTGTTAGTTTACATACATAATCTCTGTATGTAAATGCTATAACCTACATGAAATGTTTTAGTGTTGACTGAACAGCTGATCCTGTTGATAGATTGAATTTATTGTTCTTGTGTAGGAAATAACGTTGTCTTAGCAGCCACACAATAAACTGTACCGTACAAAAACTTCATGAAATACAATTAATTATATTTATTTGAACATGCATTATAAACATTGTACGCAAAAGTTCAATGTTCTCTATAAAGCAACTATAAAACAGTATGTATTATTAAAAGCACTGTACAAATAAATTTAATTGATACTGAATTAATGTCCACACTGTTTTCCAAATCACCTTTTCCCTTAAGGGAAGACAAGCACATTCTGCAAAGACACTCAAAAGAAAGTGAATTACAAATGAACAAACTCTCAAGATGTCTAATGAACTTTCAGCACATGTACACACACCTGTTAGCACAATAATGCTATTGTTTATGTAACTCACTGCACTCAGTTTCTGGACTTCTATCGAAGCCGGATCATATCGGTGGATAATATTAGTAAACCCTGCTGTTTACTTATGGCCAATAAAGTGAAAAGAGCACACAAACAAATTATCCAAAGCTTTTTCAAACAAGTCAGTTCTTCTGTAGGCAGCCGATGGCAGAAACAGCATCTGGGACTGGAGCGCTGTGCTTTGCGAGTGGTTTTTGATCATATTATTGCTGTTTTAGATAAAACTTTAGTTTCGATTGATTAATAGGATAACCATTAATTGCACACATTGTCCGGGAAATTTGAAAGATATCTTACAACATTTAAAAACGGGGATGCAAACTCATCAGGGGTGAAAAAGGTGACAAATATGCGAACCCCATAGTGGGGTCCGGGGGCATGATTTTTTTTTTTTTTTTTTTATATCAGCTATAAGGATTTACAGTCGATTTTAGCATGAGGATATAGGGAGAAAACTCATCCTAGAATTATTGTAATCTTACTGCTACAAAAGTAATGTAAGGGGGACATCAGTTTAGGGTACTCAAGAGAGTCAAGAGAGTGCAGAGCCGGGTCCAAAATTGTATTAAAGTTCATTGCATCCACTATACAATAAAGTTCATCAAACAAAACAAATCTGATTTCACAACCACTACAACTAAAAGAAAACCTGTCACAAGGTCATTTCAGTTCAGATTGTATCATTTTCAGTGAGCTTGGCATTTGCCCCCTTCTCAAGCGTCAGGGGCTAACGTTAACGTTAAGTTGGTACTTTGGCATGAGGAGCTCAGTTTATGTTGTAATCGTCAGCAAAATGGTAACGTTAAATGATAGTCCCAGAGCCCTAACGTCAGTAACATTATACAAGTGGAATTTGGAATAGCAAGAATGCTAGCTAATGTTAGACATGGAAATAACATTAACCCCCGAATCACACAAAATCACACAAATGACCTATTTTGGATTCAAAACTGCTAATTTCGCCGATGCATCCTTGTACAAAGCAAGAATCTAACCGCATGACACGCAAGCAAGCAGAGACCGGCTACACACAAAACGTCAACCAATCGTGCTTCCGCTAGCCAACTGGAAATTCCACCCACCTAGCGAAATACAGTGGACTCGCTGTGAATATTGTGGACTTTCCTCACTTAAATGCGGAATCTCTTCTTTTCTTTAAAGCTGTAGTGTGCAAAATATTGGCATCAGTGATGTTGAAATCATTTAATCAATACATCTGACATGACAAGTTTTGCAAGCATAGAAGTTCCTGTCGTTTAAGTCAACATTAAAATTTAAATTGACACTTACCAATTACCTAAACATTCTTGGTCTTATTGTGCATGATTCATTTGTGCATGTTATTACAATAATAAAAAAATTGTCTTTTGTAATTGTTTATCAAAATTAAGGCTGTCAATAAATTTAAAATTTGTACTATAATTAATTACATGAATTATTTATTGATAAATCAATATTTGCTGATTAAAGAATACATAATGATTAAATAACTATATTTAAATAATTAGGAATATAAAATATATAATAAATGGAATAAGTCAGATAATTAAAATACATTACATTATTGTGGCAGATGAGTAAAGTATTTGATTAGAAAATATATGTTATACGATAACATTAGTTAATGAACTAACACGAAGTAACAGTGAACAATAGTATATTTATAAATGAACATTAACCAAGTCTAATAAATGCTGAATATTGTTCATTGCTAGTTCATAACACCAAATGCATTAACTGTTAACGTTTACAACTTTATTGTAAAGTTGTAACCAAAGCAGAAATTCACATTTTCCTATTTAAAATGCTCAGAATGGACAACAAGAAGCATCTCTTGCAGATGATTCATATGATTAATGTATCAGTGCTCATTAAGTTTATATGCAACATCTCAATGCTCTATATATCCCAGTGGCAACATTCGTCCTCTCTCCTCGCCTCTTACACAGGCCAGTCAGGGCAGGCGGCCCAACCTGAGCTGGAGGCTGAACGGGCCCGGGCCAGCAGAATCCAGGCAGAACTTGACAATTTGAGAGGGAGGTATGAGGAGAAGAGCAGGGAGTCGACTCGGGCACAGGAGCAGCTGCTGGAGGAGAGGAGAATTGGACGGGAGGCTGTGCTTGATGAGAGGAGGTGTTCAGCGGAGCGAAGCGCCCGACTGCAGAGTGAGCTGGAGACAGCCAATTCCAGACTAGACGAGGAGAGGAAGAGGGTGACCGAGCTAATGCTGCAGGTAATAAGATAGAAATCATGTAATGTTATGTTCGTGTTTGCATTTATTTGCGCATTCATGTAAAATTTATAGTGCAAGCCTCAACACATGAAAAACTGTAATCTCATTTGTTTTGAAGCAGGAATAGTTCACCCCAAAATGACAAGTCTGTTTACTCATTTACTCGGTGTACTCGTTTCAAACCTGTATGCTGTTATTTAATGCATGGAACACAAAATGAGAATTTAAGAGAATCTTTATCAGCTTTTTTTTTTTCATACAACAACATTACACTTGCACACACTTGTCATACAACAGCTTTGTATGAAGATCAGACTGAAATCTTTTAAATTAGATTTGAGACCTTCGGTGGAGGGAAAGATTATCAGTGAATAATGGCTTAAATTTCACTCGGTCCGTTACACAAAGCGATCGTATGGCTTCAGAAGACTTGCAATATAGCACTCAAGTCGTATGGACTGCTTTAAGATACCTTTATGGTGCTTTTTCTTATCCTTTTATGAAGCTTAGCAGTATAAATCACCATTCACTTCCATTCAGCAGCTCAGACATTCTGTCTAACTATTCCTTCAGTGTTTTACAGAAGAAAAATGTTTAACGGAAAATACGTGGTTGGAACAATGGGGTAAATGATGACAGAATTATAATTTTTTTGGGTGAACTATTACTTTTATGATATCTCTTGAATAGTTTCAAGCAATGTTGCTTTTTTTGACAGGTGAACCTACTGCAGAAATCTCTGATGAACCAGCAGGAAGAGCAGAACAGAATCGCTCTGTTGGAGCAACAGGTATTTAGATCACTGTTTAACATCAGTTGTCATAGTTGAGCTGTGAACTTCCAGCACATTAAACGGTTTCATTCCTGCAGATCCAGTTGTCGACTAGAGAGTCTGAAAATGAAAAACTGGACCGACAAACCTTACAGCAACAACTGCACAAAGTTTTGAAAGAGCTGCGGAAAGCCAGAGACCAGATTACGCGACTGGAGACTTCTGTAAGTTCTGAGATATTCCCTGATGCATGCTGAAAACCGTTGACGTGCTTATCGTATGTTTCATATTAGTAATGCATAATAATTTTGAAAAGTTTAAAATTATTAATAGGGAAGAGTATGTGTTTAAGTGCTTATAAACTGTATTGTTCCATCTCAAGCTAAAGTAATAAACTAAAATATGTCATGATATTTTGAATTCGTGATGGGGATGCGATGGCGTGGAACATTTCAAGCCAAAATAGCTGCTGTTTTCCCCATTATCAAGGATATGTCCTCTTATCATTAACATTCAAGAGTCAACAATATTACTTTTCTATAAATGGCAGAAAAAAAATATATAAATAGGCCCCTACTGTTTTTTGTTTTTCTGTCAATTCTATGTAACAGGGTGAATCTGTTATGCTTAATGCATCTTGTCAAGGATGATAAAACAGAAAATTATGAATGATAAATGAGCGTTGGCTTTGCTGACAAATCAAATGATTTCTTGTTTTTCATTATGTAATTTAAAATGACAGTTCTCTGTAATTTTGAGGTAAATAAGCGATGTCAAATCATTGACAAATTATTCTGTTTTAACTCCAATCTTTTTTTTTATTTTTTATAAATGTGATTTGATGCAGTTTGAATGGGAAATACAACACACATTTTATCTTTTCAAAGTTTTGGTGTTATATTCATATTTTTTCTAGTTTGAATCTATTTTCATGGATTTAGATTTATAACTATACAGTATATTCAGAGTTACATTGATATATTCAGGATTACCATTTGTATATTTAGATTTATAACTAGTAAAAAACTATATATTCAAACTTACAACTATTTGCATTTATATATTCAATTTTTAAACTACATATTCAAATCTACAACTATATATTCAGGATTTATATTTAATTATTAATATTTTAAACGATATTTTCAAAAACAACAAATATATATTTGGGATTACATTTACATATTCAGATTTAAAACTAGATATTCAAATGTACAACTATATATATATTCAGGATGTACATTTTATTATTCATATTTCAAACTATATTTTCAAAAACAACAAATATATATTCATGATTTACATTTTAGATATTCGGATTTAAAATACAAGAGAATTTTACCTGTTTCTTGCTACTGTGTATATAAGCTTTATTTGTTATATTAAAGATAGTTTTTTTTAAGATAGTTCTATAGTAGTCACCATTATAAAGAAGTGTTTATAATGGTGTCATTATAGTCATTATAAAGAATTTCCATTTAAATTTTTTCCCTGGCCAAATAAATGGTATTTTGAATTCTTAAAAATGAATTTTCAAAAAATAAATAAAGAAATAAAAAATTTACAGAGTGTGTGTATGTATGTGTGTGTATATATATATATATATATATATATATATATATATATATATACACTATATTGCAAAAAGTATTCGCTCACCCATCCAAATAATTGAATTCAGGTGTTCCAATCACTTCCATGGCCACAGGTGTATAAAATGAAGCACCTAGGCATGCAGACTGCTTCTACAAACATTTGTGAAAGAATGGGCCGCTCTCAGGAGCTCAGTGAATTCCAGCGTGGTACTGTGATAGGATGCCACCTGTGCAACAAGTCCAGTCGTGAAATTTCCTCGCTACTAAATATTCCACAGTCAACTGTCAGTGGTATTATAACAAAGTGGAAGCGATTGGGAATGACAGCAACTCAGCCACGAAGAGGTAGGCCACGTAAAATGACAGAGCGGGGTCAGCGGATGCTGAGGCGCATAGTGCGCAGAGGTCGGCAACTTTCTGCAGAGTCAATCGCTACAGACCTCCAAAGTTCATGTGGCCTTCAGATTAGCTCAAGAACAGTGCGTAGAGAGCTTCATGGAATGGGTTTCCATGGCCGAGCAGCTGCATCCAAGCCATACATCACCAAGTGCAATGCAAAGCGTCGGATGCAGTGGTGTAAAGCACGCCGCCACTGGACTCTAGAGCAGTGGAGACGCGTTCTCTGGAGTGACAAATCACGCTTCTCCATCTGGCAATCTGATGGACGAGTCTGGGTTTGGCGGTTGCCAGGAGAACGGTACTTGTCTGACTGCATTGTGCCAACTGTGAAGTTTGGTGGAGGAGGGATTATGGTGTGGGGTTGTTTTTCAGGAGCTGGGCTTGGCCCCTTAGTTCCAGTGAAAGGAACTCTGAATGCTTCAGCATACCAAGAGATTTTGGACAATTCCATGTTCCCAACATTGTGGGAACAGTTTGGGGATGGCCCCTTCCTGTTCCAACATGACTCCGCACCAGTGCACAAAGCAAGGTCCATAAAGACATGGATGAGCGAGTTTAGTGTGGAAGAACTTGACTGGCCTGCACAGAGTCCTGACCTCAACCCGATAGAGCACCTTTGGGATGAATTAGAGCGAAGACTGCGAGCCAGGCCTTCTCATCCAACATCAGTGTCTGACCTCACAAATGCGCTTCTGGAAGAATGGTCAAAAATTCCCATAAACACACTCCTAAACCTTGTGGAAAGCCTTCCCAGAAGAGTTGAAGCTGTTATAGCTGCAAAGGGTGGGCCGACGTCATATTAAACCCTATGGATTAAGAATGGGATGTCACTTAAATTCATATGCGTCTAAAGGCAGATGAGCGAATACTTTTGGCAATATAGTGTATATATATATATATATATATATATATATATATATATATATATATATATATATATATATATATATATATATATATATAGGATTTATATTTAATTATTCAGATTTAAAACTATATGTTCAACTATATATTTAGGAATTACATTTAGATATTCAGATGTATAACTATATATGTGGAATCAAAATTCACTAGCATAAATTAGCCTGTTTTAACTAAAATTAATGTTTTTTTTTTTGTTTCGTTTTTTTGTCTATTAATGCGATTTTGATTAAAGTTTTAGTGTTATATTCATATATTTTTTTATAGTATATTTTCAGTTACATCGATATATTCAGGATTACATTTATATATTTTGATTTATAACTAAACTATATATTCATATTTATAACTAAATATTCAGTATTTTCATTTATGTATTTAGATTTAAAACTACATATTAAAATTCCCAACTATATATTCAAGATTTACATTTAGATTTAAAAATATGTAATATAATTTTTATAGCTGTATGCACAGGATGTAAAAAAGCATTTAATCCTCTAAATTTACAAAAACATTACACCATCATCACATAAAATAATTCCTAATAATAATAGTTTTTAAAAAGTTTAATTGATTTGACACATTAATATATGTAAGCTTGTGAAACACTTAAAGGAATAGTTCACCCAAAAATGAAAATTTGCTGATAATTACTCATCCTCAGGACATCCAAGATGTATATGACCTTCTTTCTTCATCAGAACAGGATTTAAGATTTTTAGGAAAGTATCCCAGGTTTTTAGCTTCATCCAATGCAAGTGAATGGACACAAATTTTTGACGGTCCAAAAAGCAAACTTAGTCAGCATCAAAGTAATCCACATGACTCCCGCCGATCAAATAATGTCTTCTGAAGTGATTCGATATGTTTGTGTGAACAACTAATTGCTATTTAAAATTTTATTAACTTTAAAAATCACTTCCTGTAAACACTGAATGCCTCACGTTGCTGTTGTGTGACATCACGTTGGCGCGTTCACAGGAGAATTCGCTCTGTTTACCACAGAGGAACATACTTCATGTGAGAGGTCAATTCAAACAGCTACAGAGTAGAGATGGGCACGAGTACTCGGGTACTCAGATGTGGCAGCAATGATCCATCATGAAAACGATGATCAATGGTGATCACACATGATGTGACTTCTCACTTAATTCAAAATTCAGTGACAATTACCTGACAACTAAATACAAACATGTCAAAGAGGGAGCTTATTTTTAATTTTGAGATTGATTACATTGTGATTTTTAGGGGTACATTGATTTTCAGAGACATCTCATAGCAACCAAACTGATATACAATGCTTCTATGCTATCGTTACTATAATCAAAACAGAGTGTAATTAACCGTGTTTTGAATATGTGTCTAGGCAAAACGTTCACTAAACACGTTTTAATATCATTTCACGTAAGAACTTTGACTCGTTAATGAATATTATTTAATAAAAGTGAATGTTTGTCACTGACTGTAAACCTCCCTGCCCTGCATGCCGAAATGTTTGAGTGTAGTAACACACACCTGTATCTCGACGAAATGGGAGTTGAAGATTTCCGAACGAGTTTCAAGTTAGAAGTCCGACATAAAGTGTCATTCTGTTGCACTTTCCCAGTTGAAATGTGGAAATTCCGACTCTCCGAGCTGAATGGAACACTTCATGAATCATCACAGCAACAATACAGAGCATAGCGGTTTTCCCCACAGGAGCTAACACTTGGACACACACCACACACACACACCTGGCACGTGTGGCAGTGGACTCAACGTGCTGCTAGTGTTTCAAACAGCTAGACAGAGTGCAGCTAAATGGAACAGAATGCAGCGTCTTCAAAACTGAACGTACAGTGCAATGGTTATGGTGTCTCCTGTTAAGCCAACTGCAATTAGAAAATAGACTGTTCAGACAGTCACTAAAAAACTGGTGCGCACTTACTAAGATTACTAAGGTAACCTAAAGGAAGAACAGACAGACGCGCGTTGTGTGCATTCTTTTATTGAGTTGGACAGCGAATCTTCACATAATGAAAAAATATGATGCATTATATTTTGATTATGCCATCTTTTGTACATTTTGTAAAAGATTATTTTATAACAGTCTATAATAATTAATAGATGATACACTGGAACAACAAGATGCAATGCATCAGCCATAGACATTTGTCAGACATGTTATTATATATACAGTTATGTACATGTCATTGCCCCTCAAGTAATTAGTCCAAGTACTCGAGTAGACAAAATGACCAAAATGCCCATCCCTACTACAGACAGCTGGCGGAAGTGCCGATTTAAAGTTAAAAACGTTTTAATTAGCGATTTGTTTTTCACACAAACATATCGATTCACTTCAGAATACATTACTTAATCAACTGGAGTCATGTGGATTACTTTGATGCTGCCTAAATATGCTTTTTAGACCGTCAAAAATTGGTGTCACTTCACTTGTACTGGACGAAGCTAAAAACCTGGGATACTTTCCTAAAAATCTTAAGTCCTGTTCTGATGAAGAAAGAAGGTCATATACATCTTGGATGGCCTGAGGGTGAGTAAATTATCAGTACATTTTTATTTTTGGGTGAACTATTCCTTTAAGAGAAGATTATTGTGTTTAGTGCTTTCCATTAAACAAATGTTTATGGACAAAACTCGTACTCCTTTTATGGAATGACTCAATCATTTGTGTGTTTTGACCTTGTAATCAGAAACAGCAGAGAGAGTCTCGTTTCTCAGAGCCCAGCACCTATAACAGGAGGGATTTTGAGAGTTTGACTATTCAAGATCGAGCCACGTCTCCATCTAAAGTCCATAACATACTAGATGAGAGTATCCTGGAGTGTCCAAACTGTGGCGCTTCGTACCCCACCAGTCAACACCGAGAACTTCTCGCCCACCTTGACTACTGCTTCAGCTGAAACTGTCTCACAAATACAAGAGAATTTACCTGCTTCTTGCTACTGTGTGGATAAGCTTTATTTGTTATATACTGTAGAGCATTTTTTAAAGATAGTTTTATAGTAGTCACCATTCCAAGAAATCTCTCAGTACTTTTTTTTAACTGCCATTTTTAATTTCCCCCCGGTCAAATAAATGGTGTTTTGAATTCGTGAATTTGAACAGTTATAGTAACTTTCCTAGGGTGTTCATAAAATCATATGTTTACACGGTATTTAAAAAAAAGAAAAAAATGAATTCAGATGTGAATGTTATTTTCTTAGTTCTCTTTTGGTGACAAGGATGCTATTTCCCGAGCAATTCATATGCATGTATTGCCTCAATAATAATCAATATTAAGTCAATATTCACTGTCTACTTTCATTTATTGTTACTGATTTTACTTGTCAATGTTGCACTTGCAAAATAACCAGAAATGGTCAAACCCTTCTGTACTGAATCATCTGCTTGCATTATTAAAGGAAGAAGACAAAAAAAAAAAAAAGACATGCTGTGTTGTTTCCCAGTTTTCCCATTTATCGTTATGGTGGCTCTGATGTGTTACTTGTGTAGTACAGATTTATTACTGGCCAGCAGTCCTAACTCTGCAAACCAGATCTGACTTGAATAAGATTGCTTGTGTAAATCCTGCATTAAACTATTTAAAGCTGGGATTAGGTGGGTGTCACGTGACGCCATGCGAGGAGCAGATGTGTGAACGGCGAGCTCTGCGCACTTTGATAGTGTTTTAATGATTTTCATGTTATAATCTGGTGAGATTCAATACAGCCAGTTACATATTTGCTCTTTGAGGTAAACATGGCAAAAAAGTCAATATCCTCAGACTTTGGAGACATTAAAAGACACTTACGTGCTCAAGTTGAAACCTCTGACGGCCCTGCGAGCTGGGGACTCAAGTTGGAAAGCGCATTGGGAGAAGAAATCCAGCGTCAACTGTCCAACATCTCGGTGATGCTGACGAAGGTTGTTGCTGACTTGGAGGATCTCGCTGTTATACGTCGATCGATTACGGCGATGGAAACAGAATTCTCTGAATTGGTCACAAGAGTGGCAGATGTTGAGAAACGGATCGATTATCTGGAGTCATCGGAAAGGGAATTATCCGCTAATCTAAAACAGACTTGGAACACATATTGGAAAAATTGGAAGATCTCGAAAATAGGAATCGAAGGAACAATATTCGGATTGTTGGAATTTTTGAGCAGGAAGAGGGCAGAGATATGGTGAAATTCCTGGATGAGCTCATCCCGAGTCTGCTCGTTATAACAGGTCATAAGCTGGAAATCGAGTGAGCTCACAGAGTCCCTGCTCGCAGATCTGCTGAGGGAGAAAGGCCCCGATCAATTCTAGCCAGATTTCTGAGATCATCTGATAAAGATCTCTTGTTGCGCCAGGCGAGGAGCAAAGTAAAACTTTCTTGGAAGAATCACAATATTTTCTTGTTCCCGTACTTTGCGAATTTCGACGCGAGAAACGTGATTGATTCAAGGAATGTAAGAAACTCTTACATCAACGGAAGATCGCTTTTGCATTGATGTTTCCGGCCAAACTGAGAACAGACACCAAGGAAGGTAGCAAAGTATTTTTATTCCCCAAGCAGGCACTGGCTTTTATAGAATCTATGGGTGAGTAAACCATTGCGTGTTTCTCTTGTAAGTGGACTGACTTGCTGTTCGGTGACTCGACTGTCTAAGGAAGCTGAGTGCCATTTTTGTTTCTTTTTGCGTTGGCTCCGCCTAGCGGCTGGAGTTTGTTTTGTAGCATGACACTTCTCCTTCAGGAAACTTTTGCATTGATGGAAGATCGCTTTTATACTGAAGTTCCCGGCCAGATTGAGAATGGACACTGGATAACCGCAAAATATCTACATGCTCACAAAGAGGACGTCTTTTATAGAGTTGACAGACTGAGTAAGTCATGGTGTATTTTATTTTTTTGTAATTTTTTTTTACGTGGCCTCCGAGTGAATTTGACTCGCTCAATACACACTTGATCAACTGAGGAACCGGGATGCCTGTTTTGTTTCTTTTTGTGCTGGGTCCGCCTAGCGGCTGGAGCTTGGTTTGTGGAATAACACTGCTTCGGGACAGTTGTGGATGAATCTGTTCGTTCTTTGTGCTTATGCCTCCTGTTGGCTGGACTTTGTTTTTGCTGAGTATTTTTAAGGGACATTAGAATGATTACAACATCTGCTGCACTCATGAACAGCCAGCTCACTGAACACTTGGTTGTTTGTCCAAGGAATCTGAACGGCTTTATATCAGTTGGAATTTGTTTTGTGGAAGAACACACCTTTGAGACAATTCTGTGAATGAATCTACATGTTCTTTGTGTTTATTCTGCCTGTTGGCTGGGGTCTGTTTTACAAAGTATTTTCTGTTATGTAATATTGCCTCACAAAATTTGTGCAGAAGCACCGGACTTGAGCAATCCGATGGCAAAGTTGTCACGGGGGCTCTCGTAGGCGTACATGGACCTTTTGAGTTTAGAGAGATCGATGCCGGTTGGCGCTGTCGTGCGCGGGGTTAATGCACACATTTTTTCTTTTTTCTGTTCTGTCTGGGGGAAAGTTTGAGGTTTGATTGTTGCACTAATGGGGAATGTGGTCTGTATAATCTTGTTTTTGACATACAGTTTTTTTTTTTTATTATATCAATATGTCAAATGTTAATATGAGTAGGTTATCTCTCTCCACATGGAATGTGAATGGGTTGGGGCACCCCACAAAAAGAAGGAAGGTTATTTCTTTTCTTAAGCGTAAGAAATATGATATAGTGTTTCTTCAAGAAATGCATCTTTCCCCGCAGGAAGCAGAAAAATTTGGGAAGATATGGGGTAGACATGTTTTCTTTAGTGATGGCACAAGTAAGAGTAGGGGAGTCATTATACTTATAAATACAGTGCATCTGGAAAGTATTCACAGCGCTTCACTTTTTCCACATTTTGTTATGTTACAGCCTTATTCCAAAATGGATTAAATTCATTATTTTCCTAAAAATTCTACAAACAATACCCCATAATGACAGCATGAAAGAAGTTTGTTTGAAATCTTTGCAAATATATTAAAAATAAAAAACGGAAAAAAATCACATGTACATAAGTATTCACAGCCTTTGCTCAATAATTTGTTGAAGCACCTTTGGCACCAATTACAGCCTCAAGTCTTTTTGAGTATGATGCTACAAGCTTGGCACACCTATTTTTGGGCAGTTTCTCCCATTCTTCTTTGCAGGACCTCTCAAGCTCCATCAGGTTGGATGGGGAGCATCGGTGCACAGCCATTTTCAGATCTCTCCAGAGATGTTCAATCGGGTTCAAGTCTGGGCTCTGGCTGGGCCACTCAAGGACATTCACAGAGTTGTCCCGTAGCCACTCCTTTGTTATCTTGGCTGTGTGATTAGGGTCATTGTCCTGTTGGAAGATGAACCTTCACCCCAGTCTGAGGTCCAGAGCACTCTGGAGCAGGTTTTAATCAAGGATGTCTCTGTACATTGCTGCATTCATCTTTCCCTCGATCCTGACTAGTCTCCCAGTTCCTGCCGCTGAAAAACTTCCCCACAGCATGATGCTGCCACCACCATGCTTCACTGTAGGGATGGTATTAGCCAGGTGATGAGCGGTGCCTGGTTTCCTCCAGACATGACGCTTGCTATTCAGGCCAAAGAGTTCAATCTTTGTTTCATCAGACCAGAGATTTTGTTTCTCATGGTCTGAGAGTCCTTCAGGTGCCTTTTGGCAAACTCCAGACGGGCTGTCATGTGCCTTTTACTGAGGAGTTGCTTCCGTCTGGCCACTCTACCATACAGGCCTGATTGGTGGAGTGCTGCAGAGATGGTTGTTCTTCTGAAAGGTTCTCCTCTCTCCACAGAGAAAAGCTGGAGCGCTGTCAGAGTGACCATCGGGTTCTTGGTCACCTCCCTGACTAAGGCCCTTCTCTCCCGATCGCTTAGTTTGGCCGGGCGGCCAGCTCTAGAAAGAGTCCTGGTGGTTCCAAACTTCTTCCATTTACGGATGATGGAGGCCACTGTGCTCATTGGGACCTTCAATGCTGCAGAAATTTTTCTGTACCCTTCCCCAGATCTGTGCCTCGATACAATTCTGTCTCGGAGGTCTACAGACAATTCCTTGGACTTCATGGCTTGGTTTGTGCTCTGACATGCACTGTTAACTGTGGGACCTTATATAGACAGGTGTGTGCCTTTCCAAATCATGTCCAATCAACTGAATTTATCACAGGTGGACTCCAGTCAAGTTGTAGAAACATCTCAAGGATGATCAGTGGAAACAGGATGCACCTGAGCTCAATTTTGAGTGTCATGGCAAAGGCTGTGAATACTTATGTACATGTGATTTTTTTTTCGTTTTTTATTTTTAATAAATTTGCAAAGATTTCAAAGAAACTTCTTTCACGTTGTCATTATGGGGTATTGTTTGTAGAATTTTGAGGAAAATAATGAATTTAATCCATTTTGGAATAAGGCTGTAACATAAAATGTGGAAAAAGTGAAGTGCTGTGAATACTTTCCGGATGCACTGTAAACATCTACAATTCAAATGTCTCAAACAGACTAAAGATAAATTAGGAAGAGTCATTATTGTTTTATAATTATAGTTTTATATTGCTTTTTTATAGATCTTGAAGGGATGTTGCAAGCCTCTGGCACCCCTCATGATATAATATTGGGAGGAGACTTTAATCTTTTGATGTACTCAGTCCTTGATCATAGTGAAGCAAAAGTGTGTAAGCCCCCTAGAGCAACAGTGACACTTCACAGGATGTGTAAAAATCTTGGTCTTGAAGATATCTGGTGACTTTTGAACCCATCTGGTAGGGACTATAATTTTTTTTCATCAGTTCATAAGATTTATTCTAGAATAGATTTTTTTATATATATCAAAGTCCCTCATTTTATCTGTTGTGGATTGCTCAGTTGGAAACATCTTAGTCTCAGATCACGCCCTGGTGAGTTTAGAAATGTTGCCACATACAGAGAAAAAGAAATCATATAGTTGGCACTTTAATGTATCTCTTTTGCAAAATCCTGATTTCCAAAAAATGTTAAAGACTGAAATCAGTGTTTATATGGAGACCAACTGGTCCTCAGTATCCTCTGTGGGCGTGGTTTGGGAGGCACTTAAGGCAGTTCTTAGGGGTCAGATCATACAGTGTGCCTTATTTGCCAAAAAATCCAAAGCACGTGAACTTGTGGAGTTGGAAAGGAATATTAAAAGTGCTGAAGCGACGAATTTCGTCTGATGGCCTCAGAGAATTGACCCGATTGAAATACAGATATAATACTATTTTGTCTTGGAAAGTGGAGTTTTGGCTATTCAGGGCAAGACTCAGGGGGACAAAGCAGGGAAGCTTTTGGCTAGATATATAAAGCAGAGAGAGTCCTTTTCTACCATTCCCTCACTGAAATCTGCTGGTGGTGAAATATTTACCTCAGCCATTGATACTAATAATGCTTTTAAAGAATTCTATCTTGATCTCTATAGTTCCACGTCTTCGTCTACTGATGAAGATATTAGAAACTTTGTGGAACCATTAGAACTCCCTAAATTGACGACTGAGCAAAACAATTCTCTTGATTCTGAGATAACCTTGGAGGAGCTTGGCGAGCTAATTAAGGCCCTGCCTACTGGCAAGGCTCCGGGGCCAGACGGTTTTGCCGCTGAATTTTTTAGGTCTTATGCTACAGAATTGGCTCCACTTTTGTTAGAAGTTTATACGGAATCATTAAAGAATGGAAAGCTTCCTCCAGCCATGACACAAGCCCGGATCAGTCTGATTCTTAAAAAGGACAAAGATCCAAGCGAGTGTAAGAGTTCCCGTCCAATTTCCCTTATCCAGTTAGAGTAAAAATGTTGTCAAAAGTTTTGGCTAACCAATTAAGTAAAGTTATGACATCTCTTATACATATAGATCAGATGGGGTTTATTCGGGGCTGTAGCTCTTCTGATAACATTAGGTGTCTCATCAATATTATGTGGTCTGTGGCAAATAATCAGACTCCGGTCACTGCCATCTCACTTGACGCCAAAAAGGCATTTGATATGGTAGAATGGGATTATCTTTTTAAGATTTTGGAAAAATACGGCTTCGGGAGTACATTTATTGGTTGGATTAAGTTACTTTATAGACACCCGGTAGTGGCGGTACAAACAAATGGACTAATTTCAGATTATTTTACTCTGGAGACGGGCACTCGGCAGGGTTGCCCTCTTTCCCCATTATTGTTCTGTCTTGCCCTGGAACCATTAGCAGCCGCAATAAAAAAGGAGGATGATTTTCCAGGGGTGGTGGTGGGAGGTATGGCGCATAATCTTTTGCTTTACGCAGATTATATTTTATTATTCGTCTCTGACCCTTCTAGATCTATGCCTTGCCTCCACAGAATTATTAATTCCTTTTCTAAGTTTTCAGGATATAGAGTCAATTGGTCTAAATCTGAAGCTTTGGCTCTGACACCGTACTGCCCAGTAACGGCTTTCCAGCCAGGCGCTTTCCAGCGGCCCAAACAGGGCATTAAGTATTTGGGCATTTTATTCCCAGCAAAATTGTGTGATTTAGTTAGTGTTAATTTTGACCCCTTAATAAAACGGTTTTCGAGCGATGTGGACAGGTGGGCTTCATTACATTTATCGATGATTGGGAAGGTTAATGTTATTAAAATGAATTGTATTCCAAAATTCAATTACTTGCTACAGTCTCTCCCTGTAGATGTCCCTCTCTCTTATTTCAAGCAATCTGATAGCATAGCGAAGTCCTTCATTTGGAATGGTAAGTGCCCCAAATTACATTTCAACAAGTTACATAGGCCGAATGACAAAGGTGGGTTAGGCTTACCCAAGATTTTATTTTATTATTATGCATTCGGTCTTAGACATTTGGCTCATTGGTCACTTCCACCTGAGAGAGCCCCTCCCTGGTTCTGTATAGAAAAGGAAGTTCTTGCCCCTATTTTTCCATTGCAGAGCCTTTCTATCAAATTAATCGGAGAGGTTAAGTTACATCCCATTATCCCACATTTGCACTCGGTATGTACAGAAGTGTCCAGACTGTTTAATTCGGACATTTTTTTAAATGTTTCCTCGAGCATATGGCTGAACCCCAAATTATGCATCAACAAGTCCCCTTTTTGCTGGTCAGAGTGGATTGGGAGGGGGGTTACTACACTTGGTGACCTATATGAGAATGGAGTATTGAGATCCTTTCAAAATTTGGTTCAACTTTTTGGGATTCCTATATCTCAGTTCTATAAGTATTTACAGCTGCGCCACCTGCTCTGTACTGTTTTTGGGAGTGGTTTACACCCCCCTAAAGCAGCAGATACTCTGGGAGTGGTGATTACTGCTTTTGGAAAAGGTCATAAGGCATCGGTGTATTACTCCCTGCTAATTCAGAGTCTGGGGGATGGGACTTCAACTTCTCTTAAGAGATTATGGGAGAAAGATCTAAACTTGGCATTGGAGGAGGGAGTGAGGGTTAGGATTCTAAAAAATGTCAAATCTGCATCTAGAGATGCAAGGGTTCACCTTATGCAATTTAAGATTTTACATAGAGTCTATTGGACCCCCTCTAGATTGCATATGCTTGGTCTTAAAGACACACCCACCTGCTGGTGATGTCAGTCAGAAGATGGATACATAACCCATGTCTTTTGGGGATGTGTTAAGATTCAAGAGTTTTGGTTGAGGATTCAGAGTTTTATATGTGAGGTTTTGGCCTCTCAAATTTTATTTTGCCCCAGACTCTGTATCTTAGGAGATGGGGCAGTCATTAATTTGGAGAATAAGCATGTGAAAAACTGGGTCCTAACTAGTATTATGATTGCCAGACAGATAATTTTAAGGTGTTGGAAGTCGGCTGGAGCGCCCCCATTTCAGGAGTGGTGTTCAGAGATGGCCAGAGTGGCAGCTCTTGAAGAGGGGTATCCAGAAGACTGGGGAGGCTAGACCTGATTGTGAAGAAGTGGGGCAGATATCTGTGTTTTTTGGAGGGCTCTCAGGGAGGGACAGTGGAGAGAGAGGTGTAGGGGATGTGTGTGATTAGTTTACTATTTATTTATTTATTTTTTATTTTATTTATTTATTTTTGTTGTGTGTCTATAATTATGTGACCACTGGGGTGTTGCTGGGGGTCGGGTGGGGGGATAGTGAGGGTTAAATATTGATTCTGTGTACATATGTTCTGCTGTTTATGTTTAACCTGTTGATGCTCATTGACCCCACCCATGGGTTTGACTTTACTTTGCATAAATTAGTTCACATTTACCATATATTGTGCTGTTCAAAATTGTTCATAATGTTGAGAAATTATACATCTTTATAATATGTCCACATTATTAACACTTTTTTTTTTTTTTTTTACTAGACTATATAGTATAGGTGAACTCATTTAAGCAAAGTGACATCAGTTGATTCCTTGAATCAATATTAATGTGTTGATTCAAGGAAGGTGCCATGAATAATTTCACTGCCAGGTAAGCAACATAAGCATGAATTTCTCGAAAACTAGTGTGTTTGTCTGAAACCCTCTTGTGCATTTTTTTTTTTTTTAGCATGCAGAGTGTGACTTTAGATCCAAACCACCATAGGTAATTATTACCCTTGACCCTTTCTCATAATTCTGTGCAACAATCACCTTTGTCTATCGTTGTGTTTTTCAAATATGACAATATCAATTCAACTAGGCTGATGAAAGTAGAGAAGCACTAAGTCCATCTAAAACCAATATGGACCAGGGCCCACTAGGGGACTAAAGCAAGGGGGACTTCCAAGATTACTTAAAATTGATATGTAATGTAAGAAAGAAATAATCTTATTTAAATGACACTAAATAATAATAATAATAAAATGAATTACAATGACTAAAAGATTCTAGTAGTACATGTTAACTGATATCTTATGTTTTATTTTAATTCAATGACTGCCTTCAACAACCGCTGTTTAAAAATGCATAAAGTTCTAGAAACTTTTAGGACCACCAAATTAACCAAGTTACACAACAGTTTTGGTTAGAAGAAAAAAAGTTTGAGTGTGCCTTGGATAAAAGCTTTAATGCCATTGAGATGCATTTGCTGGATTTGATCACTGAGTTCAATAATAAAAAATAAAAAATCACCTTGATTTATGATGTTTATTTGAAAATGAAAAGTTAGGTTACACTGTACATCTATTGTGCATTTAAAAAAACGTTTGACACAATTTCACATTTGCTGTGTGCAAAATTATTATGATTTCTCTTGTGTTATGTTATGCTTTGTATTTACATATCAGCAGGTAAGTTAAAACTGGAAAAAATACATCCTCAAAACCCCAGTGGTGCAGCGATGGTTTAAGCAGCATCACAGAAACCTGTCAAATTAAAACAGTGAAAAACGCATTAGTCCATTTTAAGTTTACTTGTTTTCATTCTGAAAACTTCTGAATGGTAATGAGCTCATCAACATAATTAATGAGGTGTGCGGCCATCTTACCGGTGTGTGTAACACGTCTGTATTTGCCCAGGAAGCAAATATGTTGTTTACTCTCAGTGACGTTCTTCTGGTCTTCAGGCCTGAGGCCATCGGCATGTCGGGAGAAGATGAAGGAGTATCCATCCAAGCAGGTTCCATCGTAATCGAGTTCTCTGCAGGAATAGTGGATGGCGTAGTTATCGTAATCTGTGTCAATGATCCAGTGGTCGTCATCTGTGGAATGGTCAGAAACAGGCCATGAACAAACACATGGCAAACCATCAGACATTAACTCTCTGGAATACTTGATTCTAATGCTTTTTCATGACATTCTGCAATCAAATATTAATAGGCCTAGAGTTGGGAAATCTGATTCAGTTTAGCGAATCGGTTCGTCCAAACCGGTTTAAAAACCATTCACAACCAAGTCATCACTTGTGTTTTCAGAAGTCCCCGTGCAGCATTATGTTTCATTTTTTTAGTAAATTTGATGTTTATCACAGTATTTTCCCTATTAGGTTACATAGATTGTGAAAAAAAATTGATTATTGTTCCAACATGACTGTTAGGGAACATTACAATGGTGTTGCCAATATTAATAACAATGTTAATTATACAATATTAATAATATTAATCGTTCCCATTTTGAAAAAACATTGTTCATATTTCAGAGTTTTACTCCTACACAAAGTCATCCCTTACAGCTGGGTGATCTACCAAAGCTTTACGAATAGGTTCAGTCAGACATTAGTACATTTTAAAGCAAAAAGCGACATGAAAGACGTGTCATATTGCTTTTATGAAACGTGGGCAACAGCAATTTGATAAAAGACACATTGATGTTCAATAAACCGTTAAATATATTTGTAGTAATTCTCAGAATAAACAATTATTCCGCCAAGTAATATAGTTGCTTACTAACTGTAGGAGTTTGCAATTGCCGAGCAACGTAGCAGCTTGCCTCGTTAATATGGAATGTGTCATCACAAGCGTGCAACAGCTTCGAACATGGCTCACCAAATGGGAATTTGAAGTTGGAACTATGCATTTATAATATTGGGTATAATGACCGCTAAACTGTATAACTGTTGTCCCAGGCAACCGATTTCACATATTATAGGCCTATCTTCTCACATAGTAAACTTATTTCAGCTTAAACCAATATTAATATGTCCATTTATTATTTGTTTGGTGATTGGCCATGTAATAAGTGGTGTATCTGCTTTGCATCGAGTCCTGATCAATCTGTCAGGGTTTACTTTGCAATTAAGATTGGCTGACTGTTACCTAACAAGGGACTGTCTCATGTCACATTTTCTCTTTGCATATACTTAACAATAAGTCTACACTTACATCCAGTCTGCAGATATGCAGCGGCTCCCCAGTACTTCATCTTGAACTT
The DNA here is from genome assembly GCF_019703515.2 of Myxocyprinus asiaticus. Classification (NCBI taxonomy): domain Eukaryota; kingdom Metazoa; phylum Chordata; class Actinopteri; order Cypriniformes; family Catostomidae; genus Myxocyprinus; species Myxocyprinus asiaticus. The sequence goes on along the minus strand of NC_059375.1, from coordinate 11,989,461 downwards.
GGCGGGATCCTCAGTATCTTCAAAAGTGCCAAACATGTTGGCGCACATCTCCCAGTTGCTGAAGTGTAGCGTGAGAAGATTGTTAGGCATTTCAGAACAGAAGATGTACCATTTTTTTCCCTCAGCAAAAACAAAATAAATCCTGTTTGAACTCACTTCAGAATGATGACTCTACCAATAGCAGTGGCTGTCATTGTTCCATCCTCCTCCACTTTGAAATTGGCAACAATGTTATCAAGAAGGAAAAGTCCAACGGGGTCTTTCTTGGCCACAGCATACCATGTACCTTGATACTGGAAGGCGAGTGGAGAATAATGAAAACAAACAACCACCTCACCCAAAGACACATGGAACACATGGAATGGGGAAAATAATTTCACTTACCCTGTTTCTGTCAAAGTCTTGTTTGACTGTGATATTGCTCACCAGACAGTCCTGTGCCCAGCATGTTGCTAGCACACAGAGAGCTACACAGAGTCTTAGCATGCTGCTATCTGTTTGAGCTGTTAAACAGTGGTAAAAATCATGAGTATTGGTAAATTAGTTAAGAATACACCAACAAATGTAATGAAATCCACAAGCAGAGCAATTTCAAAATCCATATCTTTGTCAGATCTCAAGGTTGAAAGAAATATGTAATACTACACATCTGAATGTTTGCAAAAAATACATTCATAATCTCCAAGAGCATACCTTGATCACAGTATCTGAAATTAGTTTTGCTGTGTTGCAGCTGAATTTCTGGAAGGTGGATTTATATAGGACCAAGTTTCTGGGGGTATTTCATAGTCCCACCCAAAGATCCGAAAATCTGTCTCCACCATCTCTGTCATTGGACAAGAGTTTTTACATAACAGCAGGGTTTCAGGTCCAGTGGGAGCACAGTGTTGACCTCTGCCCCTTCCCAAATATGTTTTTCTTCAGGTTGCAGCTGGTTTGTGCAAGAGCATTTGTAATGCCAAAGCAAACACCTGGAATTCTTTGGCACACGTTCTCTAAACACATTAATTTCTAAATTATAATGTTGTGTTCTCTGGAGCCTGTTCACATAGGAAGGTTTCTGCCATTTCAACGTAGAACCTTTTCTTGGTTCATAGTAGTAGTAACCAACTGGCTTACATTTGCTAACTTATGTGTGAAGTCATATTCTTTCCCTCTGTTAATGTTTTACTCTTTTCAAAGTGACAAATAAAATAAAAAATGTGATGCATTTCTGTCTTTTTTAGAACTTTTTTGTGGTCTACCCTAGGCTTAAACTAGCCTAAACTGGTTTGCTGTCTTTAGCTAGTGTTAAAGATGGCAAACCAGAATGAATGAACTGTTGCTCTCATGCAAGGAGCTCTAAAGATCTGCAGACTCATAAACGCTCACAGTATATCAACGGTCGGTCAAGATTTTCACTCAATAATACATTATATTTCAGTTTGTTTCTCCCCAAACCTTATCGTATGCCTTCAAAACAAGGCATGAGTCACATATAATAATTTATTAGACTTCTGAATTATACTTTTGGGTCCTTATGAAGCCTGAAGAAAAGTGGTCACCATAAACTGCCATTGTATGACATCACTGAGCACTAGGGGGTGTGCAGCGGAGCAATTATCTGTATTTGTATCTATGTCTGTTCATATGACAAAATTATCTGTCTCTGTATTCGGATAGAACCGGGTGTGGGCGGGGCTTAAACCGAAAGTACGTCAAAACTAAATGAAACACCCATTTTTAAGTTAATTTATCGTTTCTATTAATAAAATACACCTTTATAAGCCTTTTCATAATAATAGCCTAATAATATTAATAATAACATTATTATACAATTATTATTTTTATCTTTTTTTTTTCTTACCAGATGAAGCTGAATTTGTAGGCTACATTAACTGTGGAATATGTTGTGGTTTCTCCTGGTATTTCAGTTATTAATATCTGCCTGAAACAGAATTTTTTTTTGTCTGTGCATGTATAACAGCATTATTCTGGAGGCAGGAGGTGTCAAGCAAAATGTGAAATGTCAAGCACACATTTTTGCAGTGAATAATGAATACAAATTCAAACATTAAAATAAATTAAAATAAAATCAGTATAGCCTACAGACACGTGAAACTCCCATAAGTCTATAAGGAATTTTCTACGATAGGACACCATTATTTAGTCAAATAATAATAATGTAAAATTTATTTAGTGCCTTACCAGAATTCAAGATCACTTAACATTTTCAGATTTAGCACAGTTTAAAGAAGAAGAAGAAGAAAAGCTTGTTTCAGTTTCTTCATTTTACATAAGGAGGAATATTCCTAACAGATGAATACTCTATGGAGCATTTAAACCTTTATGGGGCATTTTAACTTTTTTTCGGAATAAAGTCATAACCAGTTAATAACCTTAATCACTGATGTGAATATAAATGTGGTCAACTTTAAGAGACGGATCACGAGCTCTGCTGTGAAATCATCTCTTCAGGTCAGGAATTTAACATCGTGCTCAGGTTTAGGCTATAAATAAATACATGAGAATCACATGTGAATTGTGTGATACATTAACATAGACATTTCAAGAAGTGTAAAGTGTACATGATGTCGTATTTTAGTTAATGTTACACTTGACAAGTTCCAGATGCACACAATTAACAGAGACCGCAAACAGAGTCGAGAACGAGCCCATCCGATCTGAAATCACAACATGCGCATTTTCATTCATAAGGTTTACACTTTAGAAATATTGGCTGCGCAGATTCATAAATTCATTGTAATTTTAGATGTTCATTTTTCAATGTCGCTTTATGCTTGTGTTTCTTGGATTATCAGTCAAACGAATATTTTTTATATTATTCGGATGAATCCGTTATTCGTTTTGAAGTGATTATCCGTGCCTTTCCGAATAAGGTATTCAACTTTGGGCACATCACTACTGAGCACAATTTTTTTTTCAAAATTTCTCCCATTGTGTTAAGAAAAAGAAAGAAAGTCATATAGGGTTATAACAACACAGGGTGAGTAAACAATGACTGAATTTTAATTTTTGGGGTTAACTATCCCTTTAAGAATAGCGCAGCATGGAGCAATATGCAATATGTGTTGCTGCTTAAACTGAGTAGTCTAGTTGGTGAATAGACATAGCCTATTCATTGCAAATAGAAGTTTGTTAATGATTGCTCAAGTTAAAATAAACAGTGTATGAGTAAAAGACATTGGCGTAACCACAGGAAGTGCAGGGTGGGAAAAAAAACCTAGGGTGACCACAACCTACCACCATCAATACATGAAAATGACTAATGGGGAACCCCCAAGATACCGATAATGAACAAGGCTAGAACCCTCCCCCTGAAAAATCCAAGTGACATCCCTGGTAAAAGAATAAGCTTTTTTATAAGCAAGATTTATATTTTTAGCATTATTGTTTTGTTATAATAATGCTTTGAATGTTTGTATGTACAAATTCATGTTAATTAAGCTTGTGTTGATATTTGTTTGTGAATCTGTGAATACATTGTTTGTCTGTGAATATAGTGTGTTTAGCTAATTATTAGGGCCCAAGCTCTGAATGTGTGGAGACCCTATAGTTCTTCTAAGGATTATTATTATTATTATTATTATTAGTGCCCTAGTACTGAAAGTACGGAGACCCTATTGTTCTTCTAAGATTTATTAGGGCCCAAGCACTGAAAGTGCGGAGGCCCTATTGTTATTCTAAGGATTACTATTAGGGCCCAAGTACTGAAAGTGCAGAGGCCCTATTGTTCTTCTCTGGATTATTATTAGTGCCCAAGCACTGAAAGTATGGAAGCCCTATAGTTCTTCTAAGGATTATTATTATTATTAGGGCCCAAGCACTGAAAGGGCAGAGGCCCTATTGTTCTTCTGAGGATTATTAGGGCCCAAGCACTGAAAGTGTGGAGGTGCATGGGGGGCTCTGTAGCGCCACTTAGAAGATGGGCATGTTCAGGGGGCTCTGTAGCACATCCCTTTTGAACTACAGTCACCAAACTTTGGCCCAACAGGAAATCAGCCATTTTGGATTGTTTAAAAAATGCATGCTCCGGAATTTGAAATACTCCTCCTTTGACATTGACGATGCTAAATTTCGAATGAATTTTTTATATATCGAACAGTGTTGCCATGGCGACATGATAAATTAATGTCAAAAAATTAGACACAGGATGTGCATCGTGTGATTTACGTCAAAATTGAGCTGTACGTTTGGCCTTGCGGGCTGATCATATTGATATGGTTATTATGGATCATGGTTTTGGCGCCACCATCTGGCGGAAGGAAGTGTGGCACATTTAACAGACTTTGAAATATCCCTCTTATGTTTACCTTAATTGCTTATTTTTTTTTTAGAACAATGTCAAGACAGTGCAGATTTTAAATTCTGAAGGGATTCTTGATATCTTAAATAGTGTTGCCATGGCAACTCATTAAATGCCATGATTCTTTTTATGTATATTCACATGTTTTTGAGGCACTTGGCATGCTTACATTTTCATGATATTTTGCACACACATCAGAGTTGTCAGCCATTAGGCCTAGGCAAAAGTTAACACATGGCTGTGGCTGGGGAGCGTATTAGCGCCACCTTGTGACAAAAGTGGTGGGGTCAGTTTCTTCTATGGTCATCAAGCCAGACAACTTTCAAAATTACAGTCATTAGCTCCGCCCAACAGGAAGTTGGCCATTTTGGATTGAAAGTGCATTTTTTGAAAATGGCAGGCCCTGAACTTTTGAATCTTCCATCTTCATTTGATTGAATCCTCCATCAAATTTTGGCAATATTATGCCAAAACATTGAAGATGCTAAATTGTGGATGGATTTTTGATATATTGAACGGTGTTACCATGGCGAGGCAATGTATTAAGGGCAAAAACAGGAAGTTCCTTATATCTTCTGTGTGAATTGTATGACTATGATGAAAATTCAGCTGTATGTTTGGTAATGGGGGCTGATCACACTTATGTAGCTATTATGGGTTACAGTCATAGTGCCACCAACTGGCAGCAGGAAGTATGTCAATTTTAACAGACTTTGAAATAGCCCTCTTATGTTGCTCCAAAATTCTTTAGAATAATGTCAAGATACTGCTGATGTAAAATTGTAAAGGGATAGCTTAAATACTGTTGCCATGGCAATGCAAGTGAAACTGTGCAAGTGAAAGCAGTTTTTAAAAAGAAATTTAAAAAAGCTTTAGAAGTTAAGTTTATTGAAATGAAAATGTACTGCACAAACTTTTTATTTTTTATATAAATAAAATGTAATAAAAATATTAACTGAAATGTAAAAATACTAGAAAATCAAAGCCAGTTCTGTTCTAAAATTTAGGTCAAGTGGCACTGTGCTCAGACGCAGTACCAGAAATGTCCAATAGAGGACAGCCATTGGTGCATGATTCCCAAAGGACCAACTCTGCAGGAATTGGCATAAAAACACAGTATGAATTTGAGAACAATAAAACAAAAAGATCAGTTATATGAAAGCTTTTTCTAAGAACAGGACAAGTCTTTTTATTTTTATTTATTTATTTTTTTTTCATTAAATGCCATAAAGTGGGACAGTAGATATAAAGTTAGGGATCTAAACAAAACTAATGTTAGAAACACCTCTCAAACCACATGTGAAGTGACTATTTTATTGCACAACATTATGAAAGACGATTACAAGATTAGAAATATTATAATAACTTCTAAAATAACTGGTTACAGTGTAGGGCTGGGTGGTATATCGACTTTTTAAGGTATATCAATATATTTTCAAATGAGATATAGGATGAGACAATACCATCTATATTGATATAGTTTGATGCTGCGTTAAACAACCCGTTTCTTCCGTAAAGCCATGCCGTGTTTGCATCTCTCCAATCTCAAACTCTCCGTGCAACCCCGCCCCCACTCTCCCTGCTGTGTGCAAACCCGGCCCCGCCCCACTTGCTCACAAGTTCTCCTGCAACATGACAGAGGGCTAGTTTAAACTGCCGAAGAAGATCTGGTTAGTAAAATAAAATTAATGGTTAAATTATTTGGAAATGGTTTGGATTTAAAAGATCAGATGAGCAGCAAAACAGCTGCGTGCTGTTTGACTGACAGGCGGCTTGCATGTGCAGCACGCTTTAGGGTGTTTTCAGACCTGTCACTCTTAAATTGTTCTGAAACAGGGGCTAAATTGTTGCAATGTTGCTTTTTCTTCTTGGATCGGTTTGCTTTCACAAAGCAACATTTCACAACGGACCAAAACTGTGTTAATAAATGTCAAATGTGAGCAAACTGTCCCCTCATTGGTCAAAATTTGTGCACTGTTCAGAGACTTAGCTCTTACATCCAAATACCGGTTAAAATGATATACCTGCATAAATTTGTCAGCTGTTACAAATTTTAGACTATTGTTTATAATGTCATGGTTATGAAAATCCTTTCCACGTGGTACAGAATGCGTGTTCCAGTCAGAGGTTGCACTGCAAATAAAACCCGTCACTCAGATGGAAATGAGTTGTAAAATTTTCGCCATGGTTATTTTTATCTGTCATTAGCTGCTTTTGCATTATTTCTATATAGAAAAGTGCCTGTTCTCATGGACACAGAGCTCTCTCCCTCTCCCGCATCATTCATGGCATCAAATAGACAGGTGGAGTTTGTTTTATAGAAATCAAGTTACATCTAACCATGGTAGTGAAGAATAATATAAATATAATTATTATTATTATTATTATTATTATTATTATTAATTTATTTTTCTTTTTTTTCACATTTTAGTATAATAGTAATCAAAACTATGGAATAACATAAATGGAACTATGGGAATTATGTTGTGACTAAACAAATTCCAAAATAAATCAAAACTGTGTTATATTTTAGCATCTTCAAAGTAGTCACCCTTTGCCTAGAATTTGCAGACATGTACTCTTGACATTTTCTCAACCAACTTCTTGAGGTATCACCCTGGGATGCTTTTTAAACAGTACTGAAGGAGTTCCCATCTATGTTGGGCACTTATTGGCTGCTTTATTATTTAAGTAATCAAATTCAAAAACTTTTATTTTTATTTTTATTACATTTTAGTTTTATAATGAAATAAATGAATATGGTGGCACAATTATATTTTTGTCTACAAAACTAATTTCAAACATTTAAGCATACACCTTCAGATCAAAAGATTTTTAAGATCATGAGAAACATTTCAGTCAAGTGTTGACCGTTAGTCTGTCTGTCTGTCTATCTGTCTATCTATCTAATCTATCTATCGTAGTGGACAGCAAGAAGACAAAGACATTCCAAAGCCCTTTCATCCACTACAGGTGATGAATCTTCACATTGATATAATCAGGTTCCTGATGTGATCAAGCCTTATACCATAGGATAAGACTGAAAAGACAATTTCAGGCATCTTTTTTGAAGACAAAGGGCTCTGCAGTGCAGATGGACAATGGTAGTGAAGAAGATCCATGCTTCCATGTGTTTATTATGGTCTTGTTACAAATACCACTGTTAAAACTATATATAAAAATAAATAATAAAAAAATAAATTATACATTTTCATAATGGTAAAATGCACTCAATGTTATAAAGATGAAATAGAAATGCCTAAATCCTCAAAAAAATATTTTTTTATGCACTATAAATATTTATAAATATTATAAATATTTTTTCGTATGCACTACCATGGACAAAGGGCTCTGCAGAGCATCACTGGATACCCTTTTGTTCACTTCCTGACTCCCAATCCTAAAACCTAGGTGTGAACGGCAACAGGACGTCTCAAGACCTCATCAAACTGGTTCTGTTGATTGGCCTGGCCATTTGTCTGGAGCAACTTAAAGAGATGTGTCCAAAAAGAGGACAAATCTGCTCATACAGAGTTTTACTCCTAAAATACACTCAAAACTGCATCACATATTCATTCAGAGATTGGTATAAGCTTCACAACAACTATTTGTGACACAACAATTCACACAAATGTAGCTGTTAATGGATAAATGAATGCATTGGTGAAAGTTCAACCTTTCAGCACCAAATTGGACTCTACACTTAATTATATTATCCATTCCGTTTATGAGAACGTTTAGCAAAACAACGCACAGTTCACGGCAATCTCCCATTCATTCCTATGTTGATCCAGTTGTTGGCTGTCATAACAATTCAGAATAATTAATGATATCAATGTAACTTATCTCTAACCATCGCTTCATATCATACACACTCATGTGAGACACTGTCTTTTAAACAACCTCGACTCTGTGAAGTATTGGCATGTTTTTTGACCATTTTTACAAATGTAATACCTTGAACATTACACAACCCGCTGAGAATTTATGCCGATGTGAGTGAAAACACTGGAGACCAGAAACTGAAAAAAGTAGAATTGTAAACACTTCCACGTTCAGGAAAAAGATGGATACATGCTCATTTGGGAATGAGGAATGATAGTTTAATCCATATTATGCTCTTCTCTATATTTGTTTAAAGTTTTTTTATTTTATTTTTTTTACAAAAGAAAAACACTGTGTATTCTCTCTGGGTACCTCATGTAACTATTACAAGTGGCCTGGCAATATCGTGTTTTAAATGTTTTGAATCATTTTGATAAAATCCCATTAAAATTATTCAAACACACATTACTCCCATAGGCTCTCATTGGAAAATAGCAAACGCGTGTCTGAGTAATGGCGGCCCGGCAACAGTTGCTAAGACTGGATTGGTCAGAAATGCTTTTAAGGCAGGGCTTAGTGAAGGGTCAATAGTAAACCACTTTTCAAAAAAAGATATTGATCTGTTAGATATTGCGACCATCATTTTTATGGGCAGTTTGCAAACAAAATGCCACCTCGGTTAAATCTTCCTGGCTAATGCTTGATTTGCAGCATTACTAATTCAAGTCAAGTAAACATTTTTGGGGAGGGATTCCTAATGCGCTCTAGGTCCTCGTGTTGGCGTAGTGACTCGCCTCAATCCGGGTGGCGGAGGACGAATCTCAGTTGCCTCCGCATCTGAGACCGTCAATCTGTGCATCTTATCACGTGGCTTGTTGAGCACGTTACCGCGGAGACCTAGCATGTGTGGAGGCTCATGCTATTCTCCGTGGCATCCACCCTCCACTCACCACGCGCCCCACCGAGAGCGAACCATGAGGAGGTTAACCCAGCATGACTCTACCCACCCTAGCAACCGGGCCAATTGGTTGCTTAGGAAGTCACTCAGCACAAGTCAAGTAAACTTGATGTTTACTTTATATTGAGTTTATATTTACATATATTAATTTATAACTGTAAAAAGTGAAAATGTGCAGTTATCTAAATGAACTATTTCTACTTGATCTGACCCTAAAAAATTACTTTCGTTGGTGTTACATGATATATAGGTTGATTCAGTCATAATATATTTAACTTGATTGAAGTTAGTTAATTTAGAATGAATGAAGCACATTTTAAGTTACCTGACAAAATGTTTTCACAATGTGGAAACATGGTGTTAAATATCAGGTAACTCTCAGTCCCAGCTCAAGGGTGATGGTGATAGAATGCAAAGGTTGTTTTGCATGTGTAAGTGTACATGTCAACTGGGGCCATTCAATATTTTCCTTACGGAGTGCAAGCCGTAGGCAAAGAGATCTCAAAACAGGCTTTACTATGCTGTTTTACTCACTCTCTCACCAACTTTTCATTATTTTAAAGTATTTCTCTGTTTACTGGTCTGCTTAAAGTCAAGATCACGATCACGTACAGTATGCAGCAATAAATAATTCACTCACATTCACATTTCCCTGTGCTTTTGTCATTAAAGAGAAACCTAAGTATCCTAAATAAACCAATGCATTTGATTGTTGGACTTTAGGAGTATTGGACCCTGGGGCGGGGCCAGAAGGGTGGCACGGGGTGGCAGCAGCCACCCTAAAAATGAGCTTTGCCACCCCAACTTGGACCCTGCTCGCATCCTGGAGATGGTGCACAACGGCTTAACCTGTCCGTATCGCGTGTGGTCCATAACAACGTTCTGCCCGTGTCTGGGAGAACACAGCGTTCCGCCTCAGTAGACAAATCCCCTATAGCCTATAGTTAGCTATTTAAATCTTTGCAATATTTTCTCCATTAACATTAAATTAAATGAACAGTGTGTGTGGTAAATTTAGCATTGCTGTGTCTGTAGACTGTGAGCAGTCTGATGTGCCAAGCTCTCTTCCTTCAAGAGAGGATATCCTGATAATCAATTTGACTTAATCCTGGATTTACAGTGCTAGGTACAAATGATGCAAGGCTTCTTTTTCTTTCTTTTTTTTTTAAATTTACATTCGCCAGTATCCTGACATGACACCAATATAAAAGAAAAAGTAAGCAGGTCCCTTTATATGAATGGCAGACTGACAGGTTCAAGCTTAATCCTATCATTGGAAATAGATCCTGGGTGTCCAGCTCGGTGCAGAATGTGCAAAAACGCTAATAATAGCCCAATTCTGAGAATTGCTCTTTTTACTCTGAGAGCTCGAGTGCCAAGGAAGGACCATGTTTTGCATGCCAGGATTTGTGAGGACAATGCTTCTAAGATATTTGCGTTAGTTGATATATTACTTGTCCATTTACTTTTTCATTTAACATTACAATTTTAAAATGTTTAAAAAGTTTAGATTTAAATATACAATACAAGGGAACGTGTATATCTAGGATCATGCGACTGCTCACCATGTTTTTTACATTTTTCTCCATTTTAAATGACCTTTTCACCTTTACTAAAATAAATAGGTCTTGCAGTGTGACAAATGAATTTTCAAAAGCACATACAGGCCATAAAAACTGAAGAACTGGAAAAGATTTGTGTAAAATCATGAATTATAGCATGTCAAACTGCATTTGTAAAGCATTTGCAAAGTTCATACTGGACCACGTGAAATTTTGGGAAAACACACGCACAAAACAATTGTTCCAATAAGTTTTTTTTTTTGTTTTTTTTATTCATTCAAAGAATATTTGAAGAACTAATTCAAAGAAGAGCTGTGCTATATTTATCTTTTGGCCTGACAAGTCCAAATCACGCAACACTATGTCACTGTGCACATTGTGGCTCTAATGAACCCATTAGTGCCATTGATGGTGCATTAGATCAGAAAAACCACTAATCTAGTCGGGAGACCGATGTGTCAAATATTATGTCATATGTCAACACTTTCTCTGTGCAACTCCTCCTATGGAGAAAACAAGGGTCTTTGCCTCTGGTTGGATTGTCTACCATAAAATGATCAGGGTGGGGATTTGCAGGTTAAGAAAGCTTAGGGGTTTAATGTCATGACGTCACTTTAATTAGCGGCCACTTTCATCCCTTCAGCCTGTAAGCCACTATTCTCTGGCAGCCTGTCGGAGAAGACCAGGGGCTCTCAGAGTTGGTGATCTCTACACTAGAGGATGTACCTGTGTAAAGGAGAACACCACTGAGATCCTTTCATTTTGACATCCCACAAGTAATGAATCTGTGAGAGGAACATCCAGAGAAGCACACTTGAAAATGGCAGACAAGGATAGTGTGGAAAAGTACTTGGAGAATAACCCCCAGTTCGCCAAAGAGTATTTCGACAAGAAGGTCAGATGTGAGGCCATCACCGCCGCTTTTAAAGAGACCCTAGACATCAAAGACGGGGCCTCGTTCAAAGATGTCAGCCAAATCCAGGAGGCCAACATCATCTTTGACATGGTCAAAGAATTGCAGTCACAGACGGTTATGGAAAAGTCCTTGCACAAGGTCCTGCAGAGGATATGTTTGCTGGTGAACGCTGACCGCTGCAGCTATTTCGTTTACAGAGCGAGAAACGGGATCCCTGAGCTTTCTACCTGTCTCTTTGATGTTACCCCTACATCGAAATATGAGACGAACCTGGTCAACCCTCAGTCTGAAATTGTGTTCCCTACTGACATTGGCATAGTTGGACAAATAGCAACCATGAAAAAGCCAGCTAATATTCCGGATGTGAAACAGGTGAGTAAAGGAAGGTTTATTCTTCTTGTCCAGTAACTCTAAGTTCTGTTACATAATTGTTTTCTATGTAACATACACTGTAAAAAGAGAGGATGAAAATGAGAGGGGTTTACCAAGAGGAGGCTTTTCTACCTGATCTAACCCTAATGATTGATTCAGACTTATTAAATAATATATTATAATAAATTAAAAGTTGTTTCAGTCATATTAAATAATATATTTAATTAAATGTTGATTCAGTCATATTAAATAAATATTTAATTAAATGTTTATTCAGTCATATTAAATAACATTAAATTAAATAAAAGGTTGATTCAGTCCAATAAAATGATAAATTAAATAAGGCCTAAAGGTTGATTCAGTCATATGTAATTATATATTAAATAAAAGGTTGAGTCATTCGTATTAAATAATATTTGTCACTCAAATATAACAAGTTATTTTAGATGTTACCACATAAAGCTTTTTTTTAGGTTAACTGACAATTATTCTTTTTTCAGTCTTTTTCAACCTTTAGAACACGTAGAAATGGCTCCTTAAGGTAAACATTGCATAATTTTACCTTTTACAGTATACTATAAACAAGAAACAGGCATGTCAACCATTCATAAATGGCCATGCAGAGTTTCGTGCAAATAACTTCTAAGGCTTCTTAGGCTGTTCTGTTACCTGGAAGTCAACTATTAGTTTGATGCAGGATTAAACTTATTTTGTCTCATGGTTATGGATACGGGCCATCTGACCTTCAACCTCCTGCAGAAAAGTAGCTTATTTCTCTATTCCCGGTAGCTTGCTAGATATAGCTATTATTTAGCATGAGACAAATGACAAACCAGCCTCTGCAGAAAATGAATCATAATTTCTGTGGAAGAGACCATTACTTTTTATATGCTATATGCTAAGGCTTCAGTAAAAATTCTGAATTAAATGTAAAAAGGTCAGTTGTTCACATTACAATGTAATTACACAATGGTTTATTTATTACTGTGCAATTAACTGTAATAAAGTGTCATTTGTGTAAAACATATGTGAAGTTTCACCTATAACAAAATCTTAATGTCTTATCATATATTTTTAGCAAGAAAAAACACTTTTGTTGTGTTTATAATACTTAATTACCTTGACTAAACTACAAAACTACTAAACCAAAAAAAGAAACAAGAACTCAACAAACTCCTTCACTGAGGTGTATTTTAAATGACTCTGCATGTGTATATGGTCTTTAATCTATTTTGTAAATAGTATGATTAAAGTTAACATGATTAAGGATACTGGATACTATATTTACCCTTGATGTGGTGTTTAATCATGACACCAATGGAACCTCAGCTTAACTATCCTCGACAGGGCTAAATGTATTAACTTCTTTACATAACACACAAGTGTAAATTTAGGCAGAATTAATCTCAGTAACAAGAGAACAAATCCAAACGCAGAAGAAGTCCTTATCGAAAGTGATCTTATAAATACTTTAGCTCTCATAATCAATGATTGTAGTATTTGTTTTTGCTGTGAAAAAGTGCTTTACTTGGTGTAATAACTGATGTAATAACATTTGCAAGCATTGTCTTTCAACAATGTCTCATAATGCAGTACGAACAACTAAAAATTGCTCCATATAACAAAAATTAATAAATGTATGTTTGATGCTTCATTGATATATGACTTTACATATGTATTCTATATATATACACAATATTATATACAATATATACACCATATATATATATATATATATATTATATATATATATATATATATACTGTCAAGAGCTGTTGCAATACTACAGCAACTGTAGTTCATCCAATTGGGGGAATATGCATAATTCATGTGTAATTGTATAATTATTCTTATTTTTGGCAACAAATTTTTTTTAATATGCATATATGCAAATAAGCCAGTTGCATAAGCTAAAATAATAAAGCCATTAGTAAACAATCGTGATCACTACATATGATTTGTGTTGTTTATAATCATGAAACGGTTGGATTGAATGGACAATTTCCTTTGTTGTTTCTTAGAATCCCCGATTCAGTGACTTTGTGGACAAACAGACTGGATACACCACTAAAAACATACTGACTGCCCCCCTCATGAATGGAAAAGATCCACTTGGTGTGGTTATGGCGCTAAACAAAGTCGAAGGAAATGAATTCACCAAAGTAGATGAAGACGTGAGTATGAATAAATGAAGAAAACGTAAATGTAAACGAAACGAATATGTCAACAAATAAAATAAAATAAATGTATAAGATGTATAAGAAATATTTAAGATTCTGAAAAAAAAAATTGGTCACAAAACAAATTAACAAAGGTGTTACATTTACCTCGTTAACGTCTTTGTACGAAAGGTCAAATTTCCACAAAATGCTTTTTGAAACATTCTCAAAATTATGCTGAATAACATGGATCAGCGTTTTTGCACAAACTTGTGGATTTCATAGCGTGAACATACCAAATACTATTTACTATAGACTTTTGGACACCAAAATATAAAGATATGAATTATTAATAAGTAAAATGTTTGCTTTTTTTGCCTGTTTTAAGCTCTTCAACAAGTACATCACTTTTGCCACAGCCATCGCTCTACAGCATCATACTACATACATGTATAATGTGGAATCTAGAAGAAGCCAGGTAATGCTTCAGACTAAACACCTTGATGTTTGACTTTCATTTCAAAGTGCGTTTTCTTATAGAAACAATGATAATTGTCCCATTGCTGCCACAGGTTCTTCTATGGTCTGCCAGCAAAGTGTTTGAAGAGTTGACAGATATTGAGCGACAGTTTCACAAGGCCCTGTACACCGTGAGAACCTACCTCCTGTGTGAGAGGTACTCTGTTGGCCTCCTGGACATGACCAAAGAAAAGGTTTGTGGCATGTGGTGGCCATTGATCAGTATCTGCAAGGGCATAGATTCCGGGTGGGATGGGGGTTGGTAACCCCCCAAAAATCTAAACAAGCAAGTACAACCCCCCAGTGTTCAAGCCAAAACTACGCCCTTGAGTATGTGTAATTTGCCATCTTTCCAAAGCGGTTCATTAAAACGCTCGTCTTTGCGCTGATTGTTTAGGAGTTCTACGATGAGTGGCCGATTAAACTGGGAGATGTGGAGCCATACAAAGGCCCAAAGACACCTGATGGCAGGGTAAGCAACCTCTCACAAATTCATATTTCTCTGTTAAACGAGCCAGTATCAGTGACTAGTATTATTATTTATTTCTGTGTGCTCCTCACAGGAAGTCAACTTCTACAAGATCATTGATTATCTTCTGGAAGCCAAAGAGGAGATCAAAGTCATACCGTAAGCATTTGTTAAATATCTATTAAAAGAATACTAGTTGCCAAACATTACATTCCTACTATGAAAATGGAGGGACATGCATTCTAACCACACATACACAAAATGGCACAAAGTATAAACACGCCCTTCTAATGAACCATTTGGCTAGGCCCAGTGAAGATGAATCTAAAACGTTTGCATACAATGACATTCTAGAGAATTGTGTGATTTCAACTTTATGGCAACTTAGCTCAAAAATACATGCTGGCTGAAATCACTACAGAGTGTATTTTAGTAACTTTGGTATGATTAGCACAGCATGTGCTCAACAAAGCAAACAATGCTTTTATGTGCAACATCTCTCATCATTAGCTCAAGCTCCACTCTTCACCATAATGGTATCCCCCGAAACTCCCACATAACAGAATCTCTATTGAATCTCAACATTACAAAACATTAAACACTAACAAGTATCCCCCTTTATATTCATCTAGCACAAAAACACATAAAATAACACTTAATTTGAACATTTACTCTCCCTATCGAAATCCCCTGCCCAGTTTCATCAATGTTACTGTAAACACCACAAAAAGTATTCATGTAATCCCAACTAAAATGGAAATTTTACAAATTTAAATGGATAGAACACAATGAAATCAAGTTGTGACAAAATGTTCTAGAATTGCTTTAATTCAATTTAATTAAGTAAATTGAACAAGCAGCATTCTTTTTTTGAGTTATTTTAGGGAGGGCCTTTTTCTGTTCCAGCTTGACAATATCCCTGTGCACAAAGTGGGATCCATAAAGAAATTATTGTTTAGTCTGGCATTGAAAAACTTGACAGGCCTGCACAAACCCCAGACCTGAACACCTTTGGGGTTGAAAATGTAATCTAGTGGAGTGGAAGCTGTTAGGGAGAAGCAACTCCCTATTAATGCCAGTGGTTTTAAAATGAAATGCTCAACATATATGGGCATTATGTTTGGGTTTCCTCATACTGGCTATATACTGTACTAGCATGCCAGCCTCTCTCATTTTGGGAATGTCACTGCTTTCAGGACTCCTCCTGTAGATCACTGGGCACTTGTTAGCGGCCTTCCCACCTACGTGGCTGAAAACGGCTTTGTAAGTCCAAATCATTTTCTTCAATGTGTAGTGAAACTACTAAAGAATTCCATAATCAAATAATAGAGAAAGCTAGTGTGGTGTGTGTGGTGTACTGGTTAAAAGCTCAAAAGGTTGCTGCTTTGAGTTGCCACCATTATGCCCTTTAGCGAAATACAACAAGGGATAGTTCACTCAAAAATGAAAATTCTGCCATTATTAACTCACCCTGTTGTTGTTTTAAGCCTGTATGAAATTTCTTTCTTCCATGGAACACAAAAGGAGATGTAGAATGCTGGCCACAATAACCATTCACTTTTATTGAATGGAAAAAAGATTAAATGAAAGCGAATGGTGACTGAGGCTGTCATTCTGCTTAACATGTCCAGTATTCCACTAAAGAAAGTTGGTAACAACATCAGAATTTGACAGAACAACATGACAGAATTTTCATTTTTGGGTGAACTATTCCTGTAACCTAAGGTTACTCAAGACGATTTGAATAAGTACACTACCAGTTGCTTTAGATAAAAAAAAAAAAACTATTCTAAACTTACTTATTTTTCTTATGACTGTATTTTCTTGCCTATTTTGATTAGTTAAATAAATTTTTTTTTTTTTTTTTTTTTTTTTTTGCAGATTTGTAACATGATGAATGTTGCTGCTGATGAATACTTTACATTCCAGGTAAACTATCCCAGTTTTCATCTCTTTTAAAGCTTATTTTATGATATAACCCATGAAATAGATACAAACTTGTAACCTTGAAATTATATTCAAACTTGGCTGGACTACACATGATTTTGGCCAGGTCAAACAGAACATTTATGTTTATTGCCAAGGCAACTGTCTATACAACGTTTATTTATTTTAATCATTATTATTTTCTGCAGAACTATTCACTTTTTTACTAGCTGTCACGTTGTTAATGAACCTGCTTCAACTTTTCAGAAAGAAGCCGTGGATGAGTCAGGGTTCGTCATCAAGAACGTCCTGTCCCTACCTATTGTCAACAAGAAAGAAGAAATTGTGGGTATTGCCACTTTCTTCAACCGAAAAGATGGCAAGCCATTCGATGAGCAGGATGAACAAATTACTGAAGTAAGTCCTTAGAAACACACACAAAATATTGCCATTCTCCTTCAGTAAATTATATAAATAATTAGTATACAATAATACCAAATAAACCATCTCACACTAAAAAGCATTATAAAAAATGCTATTGAAGACATCCCAAATCAATTCAACTATATAAATGATAAAAACACATAAAACATTGCACAGACCCATTGTAACTGTCAAGCATGTAGCCACATATTCAGGAATTGGGGTGTGACCAAATTTAAAAGTTAAAGAATTAACCATTGAAAAGCCCAAATTGGTCAACCACTCATTTGAATATTGGGTAGGATGTATCTCCATCAATGTCCATGGTGTTTACGATCCTGATTATCTTCCTCTTGGCTCCATTCAACTGAAATACATTGCACTTACTGCTTTTTTTTTTTCAGGCCCTTACTCAGTTTCTAGGATGGTCTGTACTGAATTGTGACACATATGACAGACTGAATCGAATGGAGTGGAAGAAAGATATTGCACAGGAAATGGTCATGTACCAGACCAAAGCCACCCCAGCTGAGGTCCAACAGATTCTGGTGAGCTTATTATATTTGTGAGCTTATATTTCAAATTATCTTTATTTTGATGAAACTACAGTCTGTTTTACTGTGCTGACACAACATGTTTTTGTCTTGTTAGAATACAAAGGAGAAGTTCGACCAAAACCCTGAGGACTGCGATCAGAAAGAAATGTACAAACTCTTGGTATGACTGTTTCCTCTATACCAAAAATTTGAAAGTGAGCTTTTGTTTGCTTTACCAAACTGAAGATACTGTTGCTAATTCAGCTGACATCTGTTTCATACTTGTATTTTAAAACAGAGAGCCAATATTCCAGAAGCCAAAGATGTCGATCTGCTAGAGTTTAGTTTTAGCGACTTTCCCCTTTCTGAGGTAGACCTTATAAAGTGTGGAATCCGCTGCTTCTTTGAACTTGGAGTGGTGGAGAAGTTCAAAGTGCCAGCAGAGGTGAGAATGAGCTTCTCTTGTTGCAAAATACATTAACACAATATAACTTATTGTCCAAGTAGCACTTAATTTACTATTGCTAGAACAAATAGTAAAACAAGTTGAGCCTACGCATCAAGTATTACTGGACCTGCGTGTGTAAAGCCATAGAGATTTGAGGACATGTATTCAATACGATAGTGTTTCTTGTAATTTTCTGGCTGGAGAACATGTACTTTAATGCTACCTACACCAGGTCCTGACCAGATGGATGTACACAGTACGAAAAGGCTACAGAGACATCACTTACCATAACTGGAGGCATGGGTTTAATGTGGGCCAGACCATGTTCTGCCTTCTGCAAGTGAGTTTTTCGGTCTTATCATGTTACTTAACAACAAGAAGAATGGCAAAATTGTACAAAACCACCAAGGAGGTCATCATTTTAATAGAGTTAATGATGTTTGCTTGTCCAACAGACTGGAAAGCTAAGAAAATACTACTCAGATCTTGACGCCTTTGCAATGGTAGCGGCTGCATTCTGTCACGATATTGACCACAGGGGTACCAACAATCTCTACCAGACAAAGTAATTTAATGTATTTTTAAACAACTAATATTTCCAACAACAACAAAAAAGCATTGAAGATCTTTTGTTTGGGACTTGTTCACGATCCTTCCATTTCCTTTGTAGGAGCGCATCGCCTCTGGCCAAGCTTCATGGCTCCTCCATCTTGGAAAGGCACCATCTTGAATACAGCAAAACTCTCATGGCAGAAGAGGTTTGCTATCTCACAAAACATTTTTAAAATGTAATGTTGCAATGTTCTAAAATTAACCAATCCAACATCTTGTTTCTTTGTTCTTCTACAGAACGTTAACATTTTCCAAAGTCTGCAGAAACGGCAGTTTGAAACAGTGCAGCACTTACATGATGTCTGCATCATTGCTACAGACCTGGCCTTGTATTTCAAGTAAGCAATCCAGAACATGTCTTGAAAATATCACTTGCTGGACATGATGGTACTTATCTGGTAGCTGGAACATGGTAGATCATCTTAGACTAGCAACAAACCAGCCATCCCCTGGTCAAATTAGCTTCAGGTGGTCATGATGGTTGGTTGATCAGCTTGGGCCAGCTAATTAACAGCTTAGATCAGCTAAAAGCCAGCTGCCATGTAACAAAACACAGCTACTGTCTTAACCCTTCCTTGGTCTTGAGAAACTTTCTGACCCATTTAGAACCATTTTAAATATGAGTCAAAATGATTTGCAAGACCAAGGAAGGGTGAAGTTGGAGTTTCAAATAAAGTTGTATTGATGATGATTCAAATTTTCTACTAATCCAGAAAAAGAACAATGTTCCAGAAGATCGTTGATGCCACCGAACCAATGAGTGATGAGAAGGAAGCCATTGCCTATGTGGCCAACAACCCCATAAGAAAGGAAATCATTATGTAAGCATTCATTTCTACAGAACCTTGCTCCATTGAGAATTCAATTAATTGAGGGTTTGAATACCTTTTTTGATCTGTTTTTTTTTATTATTATTATTCCAAACAGGGCAATGATGATGACTGGTTGTGATTTGTCTGCCATTACCAAGCCATGGGAAGTCCAGAGCAAAGTAGGTGCAAGTTTGTTCATCAACAGTCTTAACCAGCACTAGGTTAGAATATAGTCCATGGGATATGTTTGACCTCTATATAAAGGTGTTCTTTTCCTGAAGGTGGCTCTTATGGTGGCAGCTGAATTCTGGGAGCAGGGAGACCTGGAGAGGACTGTACTTGACCAGCAACCCATTGTGAGTTTGTAAAGATCAACTTAACCTAGTTTGTTTTCTGCCTTGCGGTACACCGTATGTATAATTCTTCATGTTAGAAATTTCCTTCATAACTGGAAGAGCTTTCATTTTTTTTATCATTTGGTTGCACTGTAGGAACACTAATGTGTGCCCAAAATAAGAATTGCTTGCTTATCTCACTTTACTTTTGTATCACTGCTCAGCCCATGATGGACAGAAACAAGTCAGATGAACTTCCGAAGATGCAGTGTGGTTTCATTGACTTTGTGTGCTCATTTGTGTATAAGGTAAATTTAGGTTTTTCATATTTTTATTACTTATTTACAACCGAGACATCCCATTAAGAGCAGAAAATTAAGCAATTGTCCATAATAGCCTCCTTGTGGAATGTCATCATAACATTGTTAAATTGTTCTGACAGGGAATGATGGATTGGTGGGCTTGTGAAGGCTTGCACTAACAGGGGCCTCTTTTCTCATGTAGGAATTTTCAAGGTTCCACAAGGAGATCACCCCCATGTTTGATGGCCTGAACAACAACAGGGTCCACTGGAAGGAGCTGGCTGATATTTACCAAGCTAAAGTAGACGCTTTGGAGAATGAACGAAAAAAACTAGAAGAGGCAGAGTCTAAAAAATGTATGTAGGACACATAAGCTATGTTTTTTTAATATTTGGGACATGATTTGTCCCGTATTTGTAAACGGACGGTGAAATCAAGGGGTATGGCGACCCCGCATGGCACAACTGGAGGGGGGATATCCCGTATTTATTTATTTTTTACTTTGAAGGAGGCAACCCTAGGTGTAGCTGATCTCTCAGCATGGTCAAGCTGGTCTTTAGTTGGTCTAGCTGGTCTCCTTCCTGACAAGCAGACTAGTGCCCAGAATTAACAAAAAGCTTGGCCAGGCTGGGAGGCCACCTTGGACTGGTTTAAGATGGTGTTTCAGCAGGGATGATTTACATCATATGATGATTAGCTTGCTAATTTACTGTTTCATGTTATACTAGCAGCAGATTTGAATGTATTTGAAACGGTCCATGATAACACCGACATGATGATGTTTGGGCTAACCTTTTGCTAAACTCAAATGACCTCATAGCCTTGGTGAGCAAACACTGCATGGGCTATTGCAGTAACTCTATTTTCTCTTGCACTCTCTTTTTTTCTTTTCACTGAAGCTGCTGGTGGGGAAGGTGGAGATGGAAAGTCAAAAACCTGCACCATATTTTAAACATTATCCATCAGAAATCCAGATCCAAAGAAGTCTGGGCTGGCTGGCAAACATGGAGGTGAAACGTGCTCCTTTGATCATATGTTTTCACCAGCTTCCTTCTTTCTCTGCTTCTGTCTCAATTCCATGGATGTACCTTCTCCAAGTGAACACGCAGGCATTTACCAGAAATGGAAGAATCGTACATGGTTTCTCTTTCTGAAGGGGTGCCAGCCTAGAGAACCAGCTTATCTTGACCATATAGACAATTTCTTGCTCGTTCCTAATAGTTCTTTTCACTTTGACTGTACCATTAACATCTATCAACGGTGGAGGAAGTATGCCATATGCAACTATTACATTTGCCACAATATAGTAGCCAAAACACAACCCTACATGTTATAATGTTCTGTAGTTAAGTCAGAGCTTATTTGGAGTGTGTTTTTCGAATCCCTAACACTTGATTATTTGTCTCAAGACTTTTGATGTCCTTTAAACTGGAAAAGATGAAGAATTAGAACATTAAGCAACATTTCCTAATCTATCAGCAATCTTTAACAAATTCTGGAATCAAGCTGTGTTTAGCTTCTCTGTAAAATCATAGAAGCTTTGAATTGAATTTACTTTAAGAATTCATCCCCACTTAGACTTCTCTTTTTTTTTTTCATACATATCAGTTGATTTCTTTAAAGTTCAAGGATCAATTTGCTTGAATATGAGCTTTTACAAGCTGTGGTGGGTTAGCAAGTGCTTTGTAATGAAATGTTCAAAGGGTAGATCATGGCACTGCAAAGGCTAACATCTCTTGACTGCAAGAGTTACTACTTGTTGCAATTGCTTTTTGCATTTGTATTTTGATGGGAACGACACAGGACTTTTGAATCCTTCAAAGATACTTTTTGTGCTTGAAAGAAGACGAAGCTGAGAAGGCTACACAACTAAGTGGCTAATTCTGTGTATTTGGTGCTGTGAAGAAAATGTATGATCAGAACTTTGATGTTTGTTCTTTAATCATTTATTCACACCTAAGCTTACATCAAACATAGTTTTCAGACATAATTTATTAATGAAAATATAACATTGAGCATAAATAATTTAATAGAATATCAATTGATTATATAGAGGTATTTATTTATACCAAACATTTGAATTATTGCTATGTTGTATTGTATGTATGACAAGATGATAGGGAACAACCAGTACTTGAGCATGTGTAAACCTCTAAGGAGATTGGACTGAACTAATTTTGATGAGGGGGAGGCAGCTCCTGAGATTCACTCAGATTTAATCTTTAAATACCATGCTTATTTAAAGCAGACTACTGGAGCCTTTAGACATCTCCCCTGGCAGAAGGCACTAACACAGTTTGTAAGGTCGAAGTCCCATGTTTTGTTTTCTTTTCTGATCTTTTGAGAATTTGACAACAGCAGTAACATTTTAACTTATTTTGGCAGATGCACTTGGATATCAAAAGATAGCATATCAAAAATAGGCATGGCATTTTAGGAAAAACATCATGCAGTACAGCAATTGGATGCAAACACATTTATGCATAATGACTGCCAGAGAGATTGATCAGAAATTAAAATCTAATAAATTTGACCCTAAATTACATAAAACACCTTGTGCAACGTTCACTTGTCAACAATGAATTGGAAAAATCGATCAAAGCCTTTAATCAAATAACGGGCCACGGCAGGTTCTTTGCAGTCTAAATGTCTTCACAAGAACTAGTGACTATATTCAAATGTCAAACCCCCTAAACCCAGACCAGACGGAAATAACCAAAATGCAAGTTAATCCCATCTCAGGTTAATGGTTTGTGCGCTCTGTGTATAAAATTGCAATAAGATGTAATGCATCCTTCTGAGTGAGCATGGAACTGATATTTGATCCACTGACTGAATACTACCGCACATATAAGATACTGAAAATTATGTTATGTAAACAAATAAACACATTATTCAGAGTTTAACTGAGTCTTGAGTAATCACTGACCACATCAACTGTTAGTTTGAGGTCTTGGTGACCGCCTAGATCTATCAGGTGGTTAGGAGGGCATGTCAGGAACTTCTTTTAGATAGACTTCTTTTAGATAGACTTTTCTATCATGCTAGGGATTACCTAATAAAGCTGGATCATCCCCAGGTAAAGAGGCTCAGGTAATTGGCTGAGGGCCGAAACAAATGTCCCCTCTCTCCACAAGTTTCATGGAAGACTGCTGCTTTCTTGCACTTTAACTTCTGACAATACAAATCCAGAAATAGCTTGACGAGTCCTTTTTTCTCTCCTGTGTTGACATTTACGGTTGTACCAGAAATTTGCTTGGGACATATCGAAGAGCTTGTCTCTGTTTGTTTAAATAGCCAATAGGCTTTAGGTTTGTCACAACAATGATGTTTGCAGTGACTTGCTGGTCGATTGCAGGGGAGGGACAGTCTTATTCTAGAGACCAGTTAATTGGACAAAAACCTGTTTAGTGCAGGATGAGTCATCAATATTTTTGGTCCATTTTCACAAAAGAGAAAGACACCTTTTAAATGCACGTGTGTGTGAAAAGGGTGTTTTGTCAATGTTTAGGAGTGCAATAGATGACCTCAAGGACAACACACATGGACTAAAAGCCTCAAAACTCTGAATTATGATTTTATGGGGTCTTTAAAGTTTCATAACAATGTAGACTACACCTTATTCTTCATTTTATTTTTTGTGAAAGCACAAAATTGCACCATGAATGCACAGGTCACTTGCACATTTGTAAACGTATTACACACACTGATTAATGGACCAGAGGGAACAAGGGCTCTCTGACCCGACCTGACTGATTCTTCACATTGACTGGCTGACTGCCATTACTGTTGACTAAGCTGTGCCCTGGGACAGTCTGATAGTCCATTATGACCATGTGAATTTGCTCTGAGAGAATGACGTATGGTGTATAATTTGTATTATGATTCCCATGCAGAAGCTCTTGAAGATTAGCAGAATATGTGTACAAGCTCAGCAGTAAATCTACAGTCATCAATGTGCCAGGGGATACAAACACTCTTGATAGTCTCTGATTGTAAACTCTTAGCACATAGTTAAATTGCTATGGGGTCCCAATTTGTTGTCGTCTATACTGCAAGGCAGTAAAATTATTAAATGAACTCCATGTCTTTCTTGAAAGAACCCCAATTAATCTCTTACCTATAAATGCATGAAATGTTTTGAAACCCACCAGACTTGGAAAGTAAATTTAGAGGTAAACATAAAATGCTTAAACATACCACTAAACATAGTGGGCCTCGTTCATTAAACACAATCAGAACACATTACTGTGTAAATAGTTTGTGAAACCATTGTTCCATAAATGTAACTGCTTTGAATTTAATTAATCTCTAAATGAATCTCTGTGTAAATGTCCATAAATAAAATTCAAATGCAACAAATTATGCATGAATGGTTTTACAAAAACTTTACACCTACAGGATGAATTTGCGTAAATCGTTTGTATAACAATTCTTAAGTTAACTGAATTGCATTTCATTGGATTGAATGAATCTCTGAAGGATTCTCTGTGTAAATAGTCTATTAATTGAATTGAAAGTGACAAATTATGCATGAGTGGTTTACGAACTCTTTACAAGTACAGAGTGAATTTACATAAATCGTCCGTAAAACCATTCTTATGTAAATTGAATTGCATTACATTGAATTTAATGAATCTCTGAAAGAATCTGTTTAAATTGAACTGAATGCGACAAACTATGCATGAATGTTTTTATGAACACTTTACACGTGCAGAACGAATTTGCGTAAATCGTTCTTAAAACCATTCTTATGTAAACTGAATTGCATTTCACTGGATTGAAAAAACTCTGAAAGATTCTCTGTGTAAATCATCAGTAAATTGAATTGAATGTGACAAACTATGCATGAATGGTTTTACGAACACTTTACACGTACAGAGCGAATTTGTGTAAATTGTTCATAAAACCATTCTTATGTAAATTGAATTGCATTGCATTGAATGAATCTCTGAAAGAATCTCTGTGTATATCATAAGTAAATGGTATTGAATGTCACAAATTATGCATTAATGGTTTTACAAACACTTTACATGTGCAGAACGAATTTGCGTAAATCGTTCATAAAACCATTCTTATGTAAAACTAATTGCATTGCATTGAATGAATCTCTGAAAGATTCTTGGTGTAAATCGTCTATAAATTTAACTGAATGTGAAAAATTATGCATGAATGGTTTTACCAACGCTTTACACATGCAGAACGAATTTGTGTAAATGTTCGTAAAACCATTCTTATGTAAAATGAATTGTATTGCATTGAATTGAATAAATCTCTTTAAAAAATCTGTGTAAATTATCTGTAAATTTAATTGAAAGTGACTTGCATGAATGGTTTTACGAATGCTTTACATGTGCAGAATGAATTTGCGTAAATCGCTAGTAAAACAATTCTTATATAATTTGAATTGCATTGCATGTATCGAAAGAATCTCTGAACAAATCTGTGTAAATCGGCTGTAAATTGAATTGAAAGCGACAAATTATGCACTAATGGTTTAACGAATGCTTTAAAGTGCAGAAAGAATTAGCTTTAAATGTTTGTAAAACCATTCTTAACTAAACTGAATTTAATGAATCTCTGAACAAATCTGTGTAAATCATCCTTAAAACCATTCTTATTAAATGTCACACTGAATTGAATCCACAAAATTATGCATGAATGGTTTTACAAACACTTTACATGTGCAGAACGAATTTGCGTAAATTGTTCGTAAAACCATCTTATGTAAACTGCTGCTACAATTTACGTATGGATTTACAAAGAAAATAATTCTGCTCGTGTTTCATGAATGAGGCCAAGTGAGACAAAAAATAAAAAGAATTACAAAAAACAAAACTGCCAACTTTTTGTCAAACTATACTATACTGTACAAAAGCATAAAAGTACAAAAGACAACAACATGATGGGATCTTCTTTTCCTACACTCAGAGAAACATGTCTTCAAAATACTCGTCAAACTCTTCCTCCCTGAAAGAGAAACAGACACATCCGGTTTCTCAGTGTGGTCCGAAGAAAAAATTTCTCAGCATTTAGAAGCTTTAGAAAAATATTCCCTCACACGTGCACTCAACATGGCACAACAATATATCATAGTGAAAATTAAATGGGACTCACCGTGACTTCTCCTCCACAGCAGGGGCTGGGCCCTTCCAGTGCTCTGATTCTGAAGGCCCCTCTTCTTCTTCCTCCTCCTCTTCACTCTCTGCGCCTAGAAAATATAGTGCATTAGACTCATAGGATTTAAGACTGATGAAAGTACTGTGGTAAAAGAACATGATTTTTACATTTTAAGAAAATGTTAGTGTTGCAAAACTTGAGTTGATTTTCCTATGTGGATACTAGGGTGTTCTGGTAAAGTACTAGCACTCTTCTCCTCAACAAGCCGCATGATTTGTGGTATCATTAAGCCTGTAGTCCAAATGGTGCAGACGAGTTAGGCACCAAAGTTTAATATTTAGGGTTAGGGATTTCAATAAACCCCGAAGTATAGTGATGCTTGCCATAGTAAACACTACTAACTAGTCTGGAACTTCTCAGAGCATGCACATACACCATCAAATGTTATATTAGATTTGCTCTGAATACAGGAGCTGGCCAAGCTATATTTGACAAATATTTCAGGTGTATTGAGTGCATTCAGGGTATTAGATGATGGTCAGTCATTTTTAGGGGAGAGAGAAAAGGTGGGGTGGTGAAGGTAGTGGAGTAACATACCTTTATCTGATCCTTGGGACTCCCCTGAACTTGAAGAATACTCTGTAGAGAAGAAATGAGTTTCACTAGGTTTGTACATTTTCGGAATAAAATGTGAGGGCCGCTTGCCCGTACAAAACTCGCTAACACAATGCTAGGGTGTTGTGGATGTTTGCCCGTATTATTGGTATTATGGTGTGGTTTAAGTCCTGACACAAAATTTCATTGTGAAATTTTCCGCCCAATAAAACAGTGCTTAATCTACTTTAGGATAGCCACTCCTTAAATCATTATCCATGACAGCTATGGACATGTTATGGACATGACATTGCACGTCAAACTTGAACATGAATACAGAACAACACCACAAAAATATGTCAAAGTTATTTAAACCGCATTGTACAAGCCACATCTTGGAAATGTTTGAGGCTTGGTCTGAAATTGCAATACCTTGCTAATCAGTGTTGGGTAAGTTACTCAAAATAAGTAATCCACTACAAATTGCTTCCCTAAAAAATTTAATCAGATTACTTTACTGATTACTTCATCCAAAATGTAATCACATTACTAATTATTTTACTTTTAAGTTACTTTCTAAATCTTTTTTCCAAGACAAGTTTTTGGTTTTCCGCTCAAATTCAAAATGTTTATATTTCCTCCTCATTCACTGTCACAGAAATGATAACAGACATACATATGAATTAATATTTTAAATGTATTACACATATTACTTTAGCGCAAGTAATGTACTTAAAAGTAATTACTTTAATTGAAAGTAACTGTAATCTGATTACAAGAACTTAAAATGTAATTTTTTTCTAAAAAAAGTAATCAGATTACAATAATGAATCAATTTGTAATCAGATACACCCAACACTTTTGCTAACAAAACCTTCGACCAGTTTAAAAAAAATGTAATCAAATCAAGATAAACGAATCTTGCCTTTGCGCCTCTTTTTGTGTTTCCGTTTGTCTTTGCGTTTACTCTTTCTGGAGTGGGCCGACTTGGATTTATTTGACTGTTCCACAGTCTCTTTCGATCGCCGTCTCTTCTTAACTATAACTTCCTTTCTCCTGAAAAAGATAACATAGGATTTAAGTGACAAAGTCTACGGACAGTCTAAGGATATCTGAACATGCAATTGTGTTTTAAAATGGTTGAATATTCTTACTTATGATGATAATTGAGTTTGAAGGAGCACTCTGGGCACAGACCTTGAAAACAATGTGATGATTTTTCATATTTTTAGGTCAAATTGCAGTATTTTACATGCCTTATCAATGTTGGTTTTGCCAAAAACTTGGCCAGTACATAGAGCAGAATTATAGCACAATGTAAACAATATACAATGGGGTCCAAAAGTCTGAGACCACTTGTGAAAATTCTGCATGCACTTGGACTCAATGAACTCCACAAGTTTGTGCAAAACCTGATGATCCATGTTATCCCAGTATGGTCTGAGAATGTCCCAAAGAGCATCTTGTGTGCTTCAATGGAAGCAAGGACATCTGACTTTTTGTATAAAGAAATTAACATGGCCATTATCACAAATTGGTTTATAAGATTAATGATATAGAATATTATTTTTCCATTTTTCAAATTGGATATTGAATCCCAGTTTTTAATTGTAGTCTCTGACTTTTGGCTCCCACTGTAGTAAGTTAGTAAGTATAGTTACTGTATCTATACTTGCAATTTAGTAAGTCTATTAAAGTTTATGTAAAAGGTATTTTTATGTATTTCTGCAACATTGCCACTTGAGGTAAGGTAGCGTGCTTCGTTCATCTAAAACACATCAAGCAGTAAAAATTAAGCAGTCACGCAAATACAGACATGGTCTTTCCTAAATTAAGATACCTTAGTGTCCTGTGAGTGGAAGGGATTACAGCATGCAAATATTAGACAGCCACATGGTTGGCGCAACTGTGGCACTTACGTAGTTTCACCAGGGCATTCCTCTTCTCTCCCTGCTCCACATAGGCAAAATTCACCTCCCAGCTTTTCAGGCCCTCCTTGTTCTCACAGCGTTTGTTGCCGCAGAGGAACTGGCCTGTGTGATACAGGATGACCACATGTGAAACGCACAGATACATGACAGATATGTAGGCCCAAATTGAATCTCCAGAATCCATTTTTTACAATAATTAGGTAATGACAACAAATTGGCGATGACTAACTTTGATCTGCTCACAATCTAAGAGACAACTGGGAGAGCAGGCATTGAGAAGCCTGCTTAATGCCTGCATAAAAGGCTTAGCTGGCGTGCACTGTTGGTGCAACATGATCATACAAGAAGTTGACATGTTCCGGTACCATGACATTGACCCCATTCTGCTGAGTTACTGACAAGCGCCATCCCCCATCAGACATTTCTGCATTGATTCAAATGTGTTTACCTTTCCCTGTGGCGCTACTGATAGTGCATTACGTGAGCAGCCTCAGAGACGCAGGTTCTGGTCCCGTGGAAACCAGGAAGTAATCGCATTCCCACAATGTGTGTCTCATTATGCAGAGCATCCTTATTTTGGAATTAGCGTTGTTTAAACTAGATGGCCTTCATAGGACAAACAGAAACAGAATGTATCATGGTTGCTATGACAGCACAAATTGCTCCAAAGACAAAGCACAAGCGCTTTTGGAGTGAGAGGAGAATATCTGAAGTAAACTTTAGGAGAGTTATCACGATTTTGCGGCTGAACTTTTATATTTACTTTATAACTATGGTCCTAATAAAGTGCCCGACATGGTTTTCTGCTGTTGTAGCCCATCCGCCTCAAGGTTTGACATGTTGTGCATTCTGAGATGCTATTCTGCTCACTACAATTGTACAGAGTGGTTATATGAGTTACCATAGTCTTTCTGTCAGCTAGAACCAGTCTAACCATTCTCCGTTGACCTCTCTCATCAACAAGCATTTCTTTTCGCAGAACTGCCGCTCACTGAATGCTTTCTGTTTTTGGCACCATTCTAATTAAACTCTAGAGACTGTTGTGCATGAAAATCCCAGGAGATTAGCAGTTACAGAAATACTCAAACCAACCCATCTGGCTCCAACAATCATGCCACTGTCAAAATCAATGAGATCACATTTTTTCCCCATTCTGATGGTTGATGTGAACATTAACTGAAGCTCCTGAACTGTATCTGCATGATTTTATGCATTGCACTGCTGCCACACGATTGGCTAATTAGATAATCGCATTATTATGTAGGTGTCCAGGTGTACCTAATAAAGTGCTCAGTGAGTGTATAGTATTATAATTTTACATTTTATATATTTTTCTCCTGAATTAACATTACTTGCATTACATGCCAATGAAGAATCCACATCTTGCATCCTCCGAATTCCTGTGAAAGAAGGTCGCATTCGAAGGCTGCATTCATTCAGAGTGTCCTACTTGCTTTTCTGAAATGAGACAGCCTCTGTGACGTATGCGGCCGACAACCGCAACCTCCGGAGCAAACAGCCTCCAAAACGTGACACAGCTGATGAGAACGATTCGGAGGTTGCATTTTTGCACTAAAAGATTACTTTTATTCCACTAACGGTTAGGCTTAGTGTAAAGTTTGGGTGTAAAGGTAATAAAATATCCATTCCTGGTGATTGTTTTACATAATCGTTTTTGGTGCCACTTTGGTGCCAGGAAACTAGAGCACACACATGCCCATACATTCGAAAACACTTCCCACTTCGGCCACTGGGGGAAGTGGTTAAAATTTCGGTAAGCACAGACTTTGATTTCAGCTTAGAACCGATCTTTCAACCGAATTTCACCCAAATTCACTGTGAGATTACAGAAGCATTTTATAATTTCATAATTTTATACCTTAACATATGTGTACATTTATATTTATTTATATTGTAAGTTTCACCTCATTTTTGTCCAGCTTATTACCCAAATATTACTTTAAAAATTACTTTTAACTTACTAATCTTTTATCTATGATTCTTTCTCTTTTCTTTTTCTCCGGAGCTTGCAGATTCCACATTTCATTGCCAGCAATTACTGATGCATGCTGTATTGTTACGCATTTGATAAATAAACTTTGACTTGACTTGATACTGTTGGCCTTATTGACAAGAAATTGCTATTCCCTATCAGTGAGAGAGACAGAGAGCAAAGCAGATGCATCAGAAGCCTCTCTCCTCCTATAGCCTTGGCCTGAACAGCATTTTACCTCAGCTATCAGTGAGCTCACATTAGCTCCAGCAGGCTTACAGTACAAGGGGATCCTCCAGATTGGCCCAGGGAAAAAATTTGCGTCATCAGGGAGTTTTTCTGCCAGGCTTCCCACACCTCTCACGGTGTGCCGTCTGGAACAGCACTGGCAACTACCTGATCACTTTGAGCCCATCAAACTTTACCTTCAGTTGACACCAACTGATATTACTGTCTGCTACTAACTGATGTTACCATCTGGAGTTCTTAAAAAACTTGTTTTACGGGCAATGTCTTAAGTCAGCGGTTCCTCATTGGTGGGTAAAATTCAACTAACTATATAATTGTGCATTCTTAGGATAGCTAAATAATTTGTTTATAAAAAGCTCTAACTTTTGCTGTATATCTACTGTACTCTATCGGGTCTTTTTTTACCCAAACAGAACGGTTATTATGAATTTTCTCCAAAAGGCTTTTTTTTTTTTTTTTTTACCTTGTTCCAATGTAAAGCAAAACCAGTTAAGAAACACTGTCCCGAGTGACTCTGACTGAAAACAGAGTGTTAGGTATTGAGGACACTCAATGTTTTAGTCACATGCCTGCATGGTATTGACAATTTCATGACCTTTGATAAAATGGGTCCAACTTGGACACTATGATAAGCGAACCTGTTGTGTAAGATTGCCATTTTCCTTTATTTCTTTGTTTATTGAGCTTTAACATGGCTGTTCAATGATCTTGTGGCACAGCGAGAGAGTGACTGAGGTAACAACAACCTCACGTTGCACATGCAGATTATAGAGATGCCCAATTACCCCGTCTCTCTGATGACGTACATGCAACTCAGACCTCTGCAATTAAGCTCGCGTGAGCAGCACTGAAGCTGAAAAACAGAGTCTTTGGAGAAATGACAAAACGCATCGGGGTTAACCCTCATTAGGAGTATCAGGGATGGCCTCATGTTTAAATGTAAAATAATTACCAGCAGATTGGAACTCCTCATGACAAATCTTCTCAGGGGACCTGTTAAACTATCCCTCAGCTATACTTACAAACAGAAAGTCAGTAGGGCTGTTACTGAAAAGTGCCTTGGCACGCAACATGTATCCAACTACTTATTTTCTACCTTTGACTTGCATTAGACATACATTTTCTTACCCGTGCAAAACTCACAACCATGATGCTAGGGTGTTGTGGGTGGGTGCAAGGGCGTTTCAGTGTGATTGCTAAGGTGTCCTGGGTGGTTGCTAGGTGGTTGCAAACTGGCCCAAGTGAAAAGAGCCCACCAATATGGCCTGGGTTCCTACTATAATGCAAGTCTGTGGGATTTTTTTACCCGTTTTATCGTCTGCCAGGCCAAAACCACTGATAGTGTGTTTGGGGGGCTGCTAGGGTGGTTCCTTATGGATCCAAGTCAACAAAGTCCACTCCCAAGTCTATATAACATTCTGGTCCTTAGATATGGTTTGGGTCTCTGCTTAAATGTAAATCTATAAGATTTTTGGTCTGTCCATCACATTATTACCAATGAATCACAATCTTCACTAAAGTGCAATATCATGTTATATTATATTGTTGTTTTAGTTTCCAGCATATATATATATTTTTTGGTGTTGTGATTTCTGTGACGCCAGAGTTTACGTATGTGTGTGAGTGTTGCGTCATGCCATCAGCTTTACATGGTTAATCAGCGGCTCAGGGTTCAAGTGATGCTGGATGGCATACGGTCTGTGACTCAGTCAGATAGAAGTACTTTGCTCTTCTGTCACATGCTCCAAACACAAGTGTGAAAGAGCCTGTGATCTTTTCATCAGTCAATTAAAGGCCTCTTCATTGATCTGCCCATTTCTTTGTGTAAAATTTGCTGATTGGGAAAATTATTAACGCACTTCAACCTTATTTACCTACTTAGATAACATACTATAACCATGAACCGTGACCCAGAAACAACATTATTCAATGTCATTGGTTTTAGTTACATAAAATAGCAGGGCTGTGTGCTATTCAAATTTGAATTTAGAATGTCTTTTAAATTCCAATTCAACTTAAGAATTTGAATTGAATTTGAACTGAGGTACAAAACTGAATGCAGAATTGTAATTCAAATGTAAATTTTTAATTGTAATTAAAATGGGATGAAATTTAAATAACTACTGTACTGAAGTTTTTATTATAAAACATCTAAAACAGATAGCTGGTCCTGGATGCTGATTAGTCAAAAGCAAAACTATGACCTCATCACCAAGCTTCTTTTTGTTTCACTTTGTATATTGTTATTTTTCTTGCATAGCAACTTGTGCATACGGTTTATTTATTTGTCGGGACTACATCTTTTAATAGAAGAAGGGCATTTAATGATTTAAAAATAAAAATAATAATTAGGATGCACCAATATGAACATTTTTGACCAATTTTGACCGATTTTAACTAAAAACTATTGACCAATACAATATTTTCAACTTACCTTATTTTGTCATCGGATCACTGTTTTGCTCAGAAATTATGTTTTAAAAATGTACAAAGAGGTATAAAAGCTTTTTATTGTTCTAAAAATAAATAATTTGCATTGAACATGGATTGGATCTGTTGAACACTTGACAGGTCAAAATTTTAAAGAGAGCCACAATGAAAGATAAATAGAAAAATGTCAACCACATCAAGGAAAAATAAAAAGTTACCAAAGGAACAAAACGCCCTTTTATGTTCTATTGTGGTATAATAGATAATGCCATACACACCGCTAGAGGGTGCCGCTTGCTTACATAATGCTGACTGAAGCACTAACTGAAGCAATCGTTCAGCCTTAATGGGTACCATACCAATGTCAAAGTTTGGTGGTTTCAAAGCGTTTTTGATGGTTTAACCTCATCATGTATAGGTACAAGTGCCGCTTTCACAATTGTTACCTCTTTAACAAAATGTTTTCCTCATTAGTGTGAGAACGAGAATGATTAATAATTAAATATTACATGTTCTTAGGAGTGCTAACCCTTCTACATTGTGTGGCTCTCATTATTTCTGGATTGTGCATTTGAATTCACAGAGTTTTAACAAAGTGTGATGATAATTAATTATATCGGCATTTTCATGCTTAAAACCAATTTGCCAATGGTTTAAATATTGGTCAATAATTGGCTGATAAATGCATTGGTGTATCAGCAGCTGATACACCAATGCATCCCTAATAATAATAATAATAAACATTTGTGTCCTAAATATTTTTCATGTGGTAACCATTTTATAAAAGCAATAAGGCACCCGAGGCTGTGCCATATTGTGAATATGGTCATGGTAGAAGGGCGTCATTAGGCACAACGTACAGCATGACTATATTCACAATATAGCATGCCCTCTTGTTTTTTATTGCTGAAATAATATGTTTGATGTTTTTTAGTATGAATGACACATATACATGCTATCATACAACATACAGCATATTTCCATAAAAATTGTATCATATTAATAATAAATAATTAATAATTAAACAATAATAAAATGTTTAAATGACACCTATTTAAATTTGTATTTAATTTATATACATGTATTAATTTAATTATTCTTAATCAACTTAAAGTAAATGTGTGAATTTTATTAATTAATTAACTTTTTGAAGAACACTTCATGTGGTGGTTGTTAGGCAATTGCTTACCAGCTCAGTTCAAAAGGGTCCACCCCCAAGTCTCTATGATATTCTGGTCCTTAGATATGGCTCGTGTCCCTCCTTCAATGTAAGTCTATGGGGTATTTTATATATCTATGGGATTGATTTTATTGTCCGCCAAATCAGATCGCTTACGGTTTGTTCATATCCCTGACCCTAAATATGAGAAACAGTAATGGCGATGCTTGCTAAAATCATTTAGGTTTTCATTCTGAACCTTTTCAAGACTTCATATCATATTGACAGCTTTAGATTCCAGTCGGAACAGAACAGGCCTAAAACAGGTTTTGTTTTGAAATTGTAATGGTTATGTTTGAACAGTGCACAGCACCCTTGCTCTTCAAAGCTCCAAAAACAAAGTTTTACACAAGGTAAAACTGCATCACCACCTAGTGGCTGAGGACAATATTGTTTGGTATACTTTTTTGTTCATAATAATGTAACCAAAATTACACGGTGTAAATAGCAGTAAAAAATATTCTCCATTTACCTTTTCCAGACATAACTTCATTTTCAATCCGCCACCTAAATCCAAACTGGTAAAAGAAAATACAAAAATTCTAATTCAGTAACTGTGCAAATGAAAAGAGCTTTTAATATTTTGATTTAAATGTCTGAAAAGATATTTAGCCTAACAGAGAAGAAACATCAAGAAAAAGCAAACCTTATTTTCTTTGTATCTGCTGAGGTCTGCAATACAGTACTCCTTGAAAAGCTTATCGTAGTACTTCTTTGCAAGCTCTTTCTCCCTGAAATTTCAGAAACTTTTTTTTAGGGTCACAGTACAGAGATTAGCATTACAGAAAGGCACATAAATAATGTTGAATGTTGAAATTAAAACCAAATACAGATGGGCAGACATTACCATGTCATATCCTCCTCATCTTCCTCTCTCCAGAGAAAACGGTGGTTTTCTCTTACCACATCCAGATCTGTCTTATCTTTAGACCTGCGTATGGACAAATTCATTAGGTGCAAATCAAACTATGAATGCCTTACTTAAAGTTTTCTCGGAACATTAACCTGGGAAATGAGAACATATATTTTTTTCAATATACCACTTCATTTAATTTGAATAGTTTTAATGCTACAGTGTTTCTCTAGAAGGTGAACAAAGTGAATTTCTTACATGGATCGTCTGAAGTCATCAATCTTCCCTCCATAGTACAGAATGTAGTCACTGACAAACTTCTTGTGGCGTTCAAACTTACAAAATGCTGTCAAGGATTTCTTTACCACTTAAAAGAACATAGCAGTGCTTGGACTGGGAAAAATTGCCATCAGCTTTATAAATAGCTTATAATGGTCAAATGTTACTAAAATTGCACTTTTAGCAGGCCAGCATGATGCAGCTACTCTTCTAACATACCTTTCAATCTCAAATTCTATTCAACTAATATTTTTTTTTTTAACATATTATTAAATTGTCTTTTTCAATATCTTTGTCTAAAGATGGGCTGGTTTGAGTATTTCTGTAACTGCTGATCTCCTGGGATTTTCACACACAACAGTCTCTAGAATTTACTCAGAATGGTGCCAAAAACAAAAAACATCCAGTGAGGGGCAGTTCTGTGGACGAAAATGCCTTGTTGATTAGAGAGGTCAACAGAGAATGGCCAAACTGGTTCGAGCTGACAAAGTCTATGGTAACTCAGATAACCGCTCTGTACAACTGTGGTGAGAAGAATATCATCTCAGAATGCTATTCTGAGATGCAGGTTGGCTCTGTTTTGGCGGCATGAGGGGGACCTACACAATATTAGGCAGGTGGTTTTAATGTTGTGGCTGATCGGTGTATGTGGATGTGTGTTTGCACACACAATGTCCTCGGACATGTGCACACACACACACACACACACACACACACACACACTACGTGTGTTGTGCGCCCTTTTGTGCATCGTCTTTTCATGTACACTCTTTGAGGAATATTTCAAGATCTACTTATCATATTATGTTGTGTTTGGGCTTGTTTGAATCAATATAGTCTGCTTTAAGTTAAGATATGTCATTGTCTATGTATGTTTCAGGAAGTAATAAGGAAAAACATGACAAAGACACTATTTATGTGTGTCGGTGGGAATTTTGTATACACTAATACTCACTGTAGTTTGGCCTCTATGTGAAAAATTTTTCTCAAAACATTTTACATTTTCCAACGATATATAACCTTTTTTGAATATTTTTACTAACTCTGAATATAAATGTTGATAACAAATGTGCAAATTATGAAAATAAATCAGTTCCAATTTGTCAGCAAATTAAAAAGTATACTTTAAGAATTGATAAGATATGCATTGTAAAGTCCAGATTGTAAGCTTAAAAATGACACCTATTTTGTTTAGATCAAGCAAGTGGCTATTAATTTATTACATATTTATTTTTATTATTAGTATTATTTTTTTTGCAGGGAGTGCCCCCAACTAGCCCAGCATAAGCTCAGTTCAGTGAATCCTTCTATCAATAAAACATATATTTTTTTAAATATGTTCAAAAAATATCAAAATTACTAAAAAAGAACTTGACAAAAAGATCTAATGCAATATCTTGGGATAATATATGAAATATGAGAGATTTATTAACAATCTTAGTGGGCCGGTCATTTTTGACCAGGAACACAAAAGGTGTTAGCACAAACGAACAACACAAGGGTTAATTCAAATGTTCTCGCTGAACAACAAAGAAATACCCAGCTTTTCAAAAACTACAAAACTAAAAAATATAAATAGGATACAGCATTCATCGATATCAGGTGTTGCCGTCGGTTTCTGGCTTCCTCTCTGTCAGGAAACATAACATTTGTTTTAGGAAACACTCAAACCAGACTTGGAGGAATTGACTATTTTTGATGGATGTTGCTTATACCTGTCCCATTCAGAGGCAGCGACATTTTTATTGGCCAACTTAGTGTGTTTTCCTTTCTGGAATGGCTTCTCTAACAGATCATCTTCACCTGCCCTAAAATCAAACACACAAGAGAACTAGCGCTTTGATTAATGCACCAACAATTTATTCTAAGTAGATTATTTTAATACATTTCTCAGAACAATCGCTCAAAAATATTTTATTCATCTTACAGATGAGCAAAAATGCATGGGATCTGTACTTGCTTTCATCATCAAATATCCCTTACAATAAGTACTGTAATAGTACCATGGAACAGTGATGTATCAGATAATAATACCGTGGTACTTGCTGTGAATAATTGCAATGTATTTACATGCCCAAAAATCATGGTAATATCATAGTACTCTTTGATTAGTGATACGATACAAAATCTCACCTATTCTGTCCATGTTTGGACAGTCCTCCACCATCATCATCACTGAAGTCAGAGTCATACCCTCCACCTCCATGCACCTAACACAGAGCACAACACAGTATTACTATTGTACCACAAAAGGATAACAATCACACAAACATCACTGAAGCAACCACCAACAATAGCAGATTATTGTTTAGTTTTGTAATAAAGTACTAGATTTTTTAACAATGATACAATGCCAAGAAGTTCATGGGCAAAAAGGGAGGAAGACTGCATGAGTAGGACAAGAAATGGAAAGGTGAACCAGCTGAGCACAGCAAAGAGGGAGAGTACTTAGTGATCTTTATGTGAGTCAGCTTCCATGATGCCACTTCAGCACATCACAGGTAATACAACACCTGTGTCAAAGGCTGCAATCTACAAATTGCGAAGGTCAGTTCTGACTCTAAAAATGTAGTTTTAGACAAATTGCACTTAATAACTAGACCCATGAAATAAACTTAAGTGATCTAACAAGACTTAAAGGCAGAGTTCACCCAAAAATGAAAATTCTCTCATCATTTACTCACCCTCGTGCCATTCCAGATGTGTATGACTTTCTTTCTTCTGCAGAACACAAACAAAGATTTTAAGAAGACAGCTCTGTAGGTCCATACAATACAAGTGAATGGTGACCAGACCTTTCAAGCTCCAAAAAGCAAAGACAGTCATAGTAAACGTAATCCATAAGACTCCAGTGGTTTCATCAATGTCTTCAAAAGTGATATAATGTGTGTAGGTGAGAAACAGAACAATATTTAAGTCCTTTTTTTACTATAAATCTCCATTTTCACTTTCACATTCTCAGAGTGTAAGTGGATATATTAAACAATTGTTTCTCACCCAAAGTGCTTGCATTGCTTCAGAAGACATATATTAAACCACTGGAAATGTAATGATTACTTTTATACTGCCTTTATGTGATTTTTGGAGCTTGAAAGCTCTGGTCACCATTCACTTGCATCGTATGGACCTACAGAGCTGAGATATTCTTCTAAAAATCTTCGTTTGTGTTCTGCAGAAGAAAGAAAGTCATACACATCTGGGATAATTTGACTTGTAATAGTCAAATTAAATAAAATTAGATAAAGTCACAGAGCATGGTCGACACTCATTTATTTGATCAATTGTATAACATAAAACAAAATGTATTATTTGTACAAATTACTGTATATTCCATTATCGAGGTAAATAAAAAGCTATTGTTAGTTATTCTACAATTTATATATATATATATATATATATATATATATATATATATATATATATATATGATTTAAAGCACGCATTTTGTTTAAGAATTATTATTAATAATGCTACACAGCTCTCAAAGACTAAATACGGACAAAATAATGTGCCATAAATCATTTACGTGCGATATATTGAAACAAATGAATGCTTATTTTTTAAATCGTAAATAGCAAACTATCGCAAAGGCAAATTAAATCTATCTCCTTGATTCGTGTACAGAATTGACAGTTTTACCAAGCTATAATGGTAGTTAAATTGTGAATTATAAGCACCTTAACAAGATCTAGAGCAGTTTGGTCCATGTCGCTCATCTGTGTTTACATGCCGCTGAATCTTACAACGGCGCGATATGATGACATATGAGCCACGTGGTCAAAACAAAAGTTGCCCTGCCCACTACTAATCGCGTTGTGCTGTTTCTATGCTTCTTTTGTCTCACGTTATGTGAAGATCATTGTAAAGTGCAGTCCGAACAATGATTATTTAGGCTTTTAGTGAATGAAATGAGAGATGTAAATGCGAATGTTTCAAGATGATAAAAGCGAAGAAAAAGAGGAGTTGGGCTTATTTTACACGTTTGGTGTTCTTTGAAAACTGGAATGAATTCTCCGCTTCAAACAGGCATTATCATTCACATCATCGTAGTTCACTTGTTTTCATCGAAAATGAGTAACGATTCAGTGACAGGAAATTGGAGGGGGTGAGGGGGCGAAGTGCCATTTTCGCAAGTTTAGAACAACTGCTCCTATATTCCAAAAAATGCTAAAAATGAATGTAAGGAAGAAAGGGTTCCAGTGAACTTTACAGTGAAATATCCATACAATGCAACAAAGAAACATCCTTATGGGCGTTCCTATGATAAGAAGGGAAAAAAGGCAATTCGTTACAAACAAATGATAATCATAATGTGACAGCACTACAAAATCACAATACAAATATGCATTAATAATAATAATATACGTATATATACATTATATAGCCTTTATATGTGTATTATAACAATTATGTATTATAATACTTTCAAAACAATGCTATTAATATCTTCTATTCAACATTAACTAAAAATGTTATACAATGGGTATATTAAAGTAGCCTATTATTTTACACATTATAATATTTTATACATTATACTGGATAATTCATAATATATTAATATTTAATGTCAAATATAGTCTTATATATTAATATAATAATTGTATAAGTATTATAGTAAACATAAAAATAAAGAATATGTTTTTATCAAAAATGCTTTATCGATAAGAACACCACAACATTGTTGTCTGTCTGTAATCAAGGGGCGCAGGTGCATCTCCCCAAAGCCTCATGAATATTCTCACTTGGTTCATGTGCATTCACAGTAATAACACCATTGGATACCAGCTGCTGGTACAGAATGATGCAAAAGAGGGATTCTCCCAGGATCTAAAGGAATAGTTTGATCCTTTAA
The DNA here is from genome assembly GCF_019703515.2 of Myxocyprinus asiaticus. Classification (NCBI taxonomy): domain Eukaryota; kingdom Metazoa; phylum Chordata; class Actinopteri; order Cypriniformes; family Catostomidae; genus Myxocyprinus; species Myxocyprinus asiaticus. The sequence continues at coordinate 11,948,461 of NC_059375.1, read as the reverse complement.
ACCCGCGTCGCCAAGGAAAATATCTCGCATTGTGATCTGTTTTTTTATTTGATTATTTCAGAAATCCCTGTTATTTTAACAGTTGATCTTTATTTAGACATAGATTTGGTTTACTATCCCAATTTTAAAGTAGCTTAGTAGACATTTCACCCCATTGGATATTTCCATTCTAGAAGAACGAATCGCTTGGATGTGCGCCTGAGACATTCATAATACGGTCCCAATTGAAGGGAGTCGACCAGAAGAGACCACCACTTATTACCACCGAAAAGACTAAAGCAACCTACTGCACTCAGGAATACACCAGGACAGAATGGGACATGCAAACAGAAGCATAAGAGGATACACTTTTCTGCTTTGGGTTGCCGCAGTATTGTTGTTAGTGGAAAGCCGAAGAGGGAAACACCCCAAATGCCCCCCTGGTTGCACGTGTACCAAAGATAACGCCTTGTGTGAAAATGTGCGATCTGTGCCACACAGCTTTCCTCCTGATGTCGTCTCACTGTAAGTGTCCTGCCAGAGTTTACATTTATATACAGTTAGCGAGGAAATTACTCATGAATGTTATGCTGAAATAAATCTCTTAATATGAAACTTTCAAAAAATTAATGTAGATATGAATCTTTGTAGCTATAAGTTATGTAGTCTTTGTCTATGCATGTAAAAATTAATTTATATAAGGTATAATCTTTGTAGATAATGTTGCCTATATATAAGTCTTTAAATATAGTTCTTAATTATGTGCATATGCATATAAAGATTAATGTATATATAAGTCCGTGAAGATATTATATTATTTTTGAATATGCATGCAAGACGAATGTTTATGTAAGTATTTGAATATATTGCATAACCTTTGTATATGCATATAAAGATGATACATGTAAGTCTTTGCACGTATTAATTGTACTTTGTACATATTACAAAAATGTGTGCATATAATCTTTGTAAATGAAGTTTGATGTATATATAAGTCATTAAGCGAATTGGATTATCTTTGTATATGCATATAAAATAAATACTTGTATATATTGTATTTTATATAAAGATTAATTTATTTGGATGCAGAATTGTAAAAATAATGTTTGTATATTCTAATCTTGCAATACTACATTTACAGTGCACATGTGCACTATACTCATTTTTATTTCCTCACAGATCATTTGTGAAGTCTGGATTCAGTGAGATTGCAGGAGGAAGCTTTCTCCACACACCATCCCTACAGCTTCTGTAAGTTCCTATAATGTCATGTATTCTTTATTGATCTTTATTAGGATGGAGCAATTACTGCCCGGCCCCCTTTCAGGGACAGGCATTTTGGGGGCATTCTTCACTGTGCCTAATTTCTCAAAGCCCTTAAATTGGTGTGAATATTATGCAATGCAGCTGCATTGTGAGGAACATGGCCCTGTCCTCGTGATAAGCAAATGAGAAGATCTCTGTTAAAATAGCAACATATCTGTTTTATAATATTATTCGGACAGTTCACATACGATTGCAACATGTAAAACCTGAGAAATAACATTAAAAAGGCTTGAACGTGATAGATGAGTTACTACTACACAAATGTAAACACTCGCACAAATGCAAATTTGACCACTTGCATTGGGCAAAATATGACCAATCTTGCACCCAGTGTTACTGTAGGTCTGACTGCGCAATATCGTGATACTGAGAACGCATGGAACACTGTTGGCACACTGAAAAGTTTATGTGAAAAATACCAGTCTCTGATTGGGTATAATGGGGTCTTTCAACAATATAATTAAAATCAGAAAGGTATGCGAAGAGACCAACAAGAATGCTATTGTTCTATTTTCTTCAGGAGACAATCGATTATTCAATTCTTTTTAGAGGCGACATTTTCTTTACATCCTATTTCAATACATGTTGTACGATTGAAAGAATATTTGTGGTCACCATTGTTTTGTTGTAGTTATTTTTGTAGGTTCTACAAACTCATGAAACCATGTTTTATTTATTCCACAACCTCCCAGATTGTTTACAGCCAATTCTTTTGACTCGATCAATGAAGATGCTTTCCAAGGTCTTCCACATCTGGAGTATCTGTGAGTTTGATTTGATTTATTTTCTTTGACAATACCATCGTCATTCAAAATGATGTCATGCAAGAGAGTCTAAAATGAATATTTCATTTCAGGTTTATTGAAAACAACAAAATCGAGTCGATTTCACCCCGTGCATTTAGAGGTTTGAAATCTCTCATACATCTGTGAGTAAATCAGAGTTTTATGACTTATTATTTACAGATGAATACATAAATGTATTGCAGTGGAAATGAACACAATGTAAAAGGGGAGTCCCGGGGCTAGCTGTTACACTTTTTACTCCAGTGAATATTTCTCAGAAAAGGTTTATTTTTAAAAAGTCAATTTCTTACCTTAAAAAAAGAAGCTATTGAACATTTGCACCATTATTGCCCAGGGAAAAAGATTCTGTCCATTGAATGCATGCCATTAAATTGCAACCTGGCCCTATAGAATGAACGTTACTATAACTACATTTTTGCAAACTGAGTTTTACATGCCGCTTTCTACGTTTTGCTGCAGTTTCCTAGTGAAATGAACACTAGAGGTGTTACAACAACTATGCATTTTATTAACACAAATCACGGGTACTATTGGCTGTTTATGACTTTATAAACACTTATTTTTCACACTTTTACTCACACACTGCTATGTAATCAAATAGAAACGCATTTACTCTAATGCATCATTTGAAAAACTATACATTTTAACGTTTGTCTACGTTCATCCACATTTAAACACTTATTCCAACATGATTAGCTTCCACTTTTGCTCACCTGATAGAGTGCTGACTTTGGGCCGAGGAAGCTCGGAGTGAAAGTGAAGCGAAAGTGCAATAGAAATGACGTGGTTGCATCAGTAAATGGGCTTTTCATGGTGAATTTGCATTTGAAACACTATCGGTTAGGTTTAGGCATTGGTTTAGGGTAAAGATGTCTGTTTTATTTACCTCTCATTTGCTTTTAGGACACTACTGGTTAGGTTCAAGAGTTGGTTTAAAGTAAAAATGTCTGTTTTGTTCACCACTAATTTATCTTTTTGAACACTATCGGTTAGGATCAGGTGTTGGTTAAAGGTAAGGATTTCTGTTTTATTAACCTCTTATTTGCTTTTAGAACGTTATCGGTTAGGTTTAGGTGTTAGTTTAGTACAGGGGTTCTCAGCGGGGGCGTTCAAAGGATGCCAGGGGGCGCTGAGAGCAAATTAGTAGAGAGGGGGTTGTTAGGTTACAAATGGGGGGGCATTTATCAGTCATAATAATCAAATCTATCGTCAAGTTCCTCTTTGAATTAAAATGTTTATCAAGGCTTGGAGTATATCAGTTAGTTCTCAATTATACGAGTTGGTATGCATTTGTACCGCGGTTCATCTGATTTTTAAGTCTAGTGACACATCTGAAGTATCAGGTTTAGCAGCGTCAAATACACAGGCAGAGGCACAACCTCAGCTAATGCACCTGTATGTCTCTGTAGATGGATACAGCTCAATGGACAGAGCAGCGTGAGCGCAAAGCTCTTAAAGCTCAAGCTCTTAAACTCGCAGCTTTGCGAGAATCAGTGAGAAGCAAGGCGCGAGAAGCGGAAACCATTTGACTTCAGCACAGTATTCTATATCACCACCCTTGAATTTACTATAGTAACACTAACTTACTTTAGGCAGAAATAGATTCATAATATGTGGAGTTCAAATAATGGAGTGGTGGTGGCATAGTGGGCTAAAGCACATAACTTGTAATCAGAAGGTTGCTGGTTCAATCCCCAAAGCCATCACCACTGAATCCTTGAGCAAGGCACTTAACTCCAGGTTGCTCCAGGGGGATTGTCCCTGTAATAAGTGCACTGTAAGTCTCTTTGGATAAAAGCATCTGCCAAATGCATAAATGTAAATATAAATAATAAATATTATCATATCACTACTTCAGCTCTATTAAATTTGATATAGGCTACATTAGGGGAGTGAGGGAATATAATAAATGTTTGTTACAACTTATAAATATTTATATTTTGTATTTATTGTTTTACATTGTTAGATTAGGTGTACTGTTTATAATTACAAAAATGCCATAGTTTGTTTTATAGAAATCATGTTACATCTAACCATGGTAGTGAAGAAGATCCATGCTTCCATGTGTTTATTAAGGTCTTGTTACAAATACCACTGTTAAAACTATCAAAATAAATAATTAAGGAATAAATTAAAATGTTTAAAAAGGCAAATGTAAAATATATTAACAATATCACTTGTATTATCAGTCTTTTATTGTTTCTGTCTTCGTATTTTAATTTTATAGGCCCAAGATTTAGCCCTCCATCTGCTTGAATTTAAGAAACGCAAGGTTTGGTCTCACATTCATTATGCGTAAGCCTGCTGAATTTATTAACATCGAAGAATCCATTGAAGTTGCATTGAGCAAATTAAGCAAATAACACAAATATTGAGTTTTGTGTTTTTTTCTTTTTTTCTTTTTTTTGGTACAGCAGAACTTCCGCTTTCAAATTATGCCACATAATTTGTTTTATTTACCTCTTATTTGCTTTTAGGACACTCTCGGGTAGGTTTAAGTGTTGGTTTAGGGTAAGGATGTCTATTTCGTTCACCTCTCATTTATCTTTCAGGACACTATTTGTTAGGTTTAGGTTCAAGTTTTAGGTTAGAGAGGTATGTCTTGCTCATTAAAACATCCATCTAATATTCAACTTAAAACCTTATCTGATTACAACATCATTTCTCTCACTTTTGGTGCCCCCCGCTGGACATTTCAATGGAAAACTGCAGCCAAACGTGTAATGAAGCACGTACTTTTAGTTTGCAAAAATGTTGTTATTGTCAGGTAAATTTTATGAGATCAGGCTGTTAAATTGCCAATTACACTGTTGGCCTTTCAGCTAAATTTGAACATAAAACAATTATTAAGCACTAAACAATTCATGAAACAACAAATATAAAAGGCAACATGTAAAAGGCAACATAAATAAATCTCAAAACATTGTTTTAGCCAAAAGAAATTGTAATTATTAAATATTTTAATAAAATTTAAATAAATAAAACACATGACAACCTGCACTGATCAATGGCAGTGCCAGTGCATTTGTTTTTTTTTTTGTTTTTTTTGTGCGTGTGTGTTCACTTGTTTATCGAAAAGCTATGATGATACTGGAATTTTAGTTTGTAGGATGGAATTCACAAAAATTATTCAAATTCAATGATTTTTGAAACCAACATACCAACAAAACCAACCATTTTTAGAGAAAACAAGCATTTGTATATAGGTACTGAGATATTGCCCCGACTGACAACTAGCCCTGGTCTACCCTAATTTTGACATTATGCTAATCATTTTTGTTTTACTCTTTTTTTAGGAGTCTTGCCTACAATAATCTTGAGACGTTGCCCAAAGACATTTTCAAAGGAATGGATGCTTTAACAAAAGTGTATGTATTTCACCTCATAATTTCAACATTTCTGGCAAAAATATAAAGCTATATATACTGTATACTGTATATACTATATATACACTATTGGCCAAAAGTTTGGAATAATGTACAGATTTTGCTCTTATGGAAAGAAATTGGTACTTTTATTCACCAAAGTGGCATTCAACTGATCACAATGTATAGTCAGGACATTAATAATGTAAAATTACGATTATAATTTAAAAAATATGTTCAGAACTTCTTAAACTAGTTCCAAGAGTTCTCATCAAAAAATCCTCCACGTGCAGCAATGACAGCTTTGCAGATCCTTGGCATTCTAGTTGTCAGTTTGTCTAGATACTCAGGTGACATTTCACCCCACGCTTCCTGTAGCACTTGCCATAGATGTGGCTGTCTTGTCGGGCACTTCTCACGCACCTTACAGTCTAGCTGATCCCACAAAAGCTCAATGGGGTTAAAATCCATAACACTCTTTTCCAATTATCTGTTGTCCAATGTCTGTGTTTCTTTGCCCACTCTAACCTTTTCTTTTTGATTTCTGCTTCAAAAGTGGCTTTTTCTTTGCAAATCTTCCCATAAGGCCTGCACCCCTGAGTCTTCTCTTTACTGTTGTACATGAAACTGGTGTTGAGCGGGTAGAATTCAATGAAGCTGTCAGCTGAGGACATGTGAGGTTTCTATTTCTCAAACTAGAGACTCTGATGTACTTATCCTCTTGTTTAGTTGTACATCTGGCCTTCCACATCTCTTTCTGTCCTTGTTAGAGCCAGTTGTCCTTTGTCTTTGAAGACTGTAGTGCACACCTTTGTATGAAATCTTAAGTTTTTTTGACAATTTCAAGCATTGTATAGCCTTCATTCCTCAAAACAATGATTGACTGACAAGTTTCTAGAGAAAGCTGTTTCTTTTTTTGCATTTTTTGACTTAATATTGACCTTAAGAAAAAACAAACACAAAGACAATATTAAGCTTCATTTAATGAACCAAATAGCTTTCAGCTGTGTTTGATATAATGGCAAGTTTTTTCTATGACCAAATTAGCAATTTAGCATGATTACTCAAGGATAAGGTGTTGGAGTGATGGCTACTGGAAATGGGGCCTGTCTAGATTTGATCAAAAATGACTTTTTTAAAATAGTGATGGTGCTGTTTTTTACATCAGTAATGTCCTGACAATACATTGTGATCAGTTTAATGCCACTTTGGTGAATTAAAGGACCAGTTTCCTTCCAAAACATCAAAACTGTTTTTATTAAACCAAATTATTCCAAACTTTTGGCTGCCAGTGTACAGTTGAAGTCAGAAGTTTACATAGACCTTAGCCAAATACATTTAAGCTCAGTTTTTCTCAATTCCTGACTCATTCCCTGTCTTAGGTCAGTTAGGATCACTACTTGAAATGCTGTCTGAGGCATAACCTAGTGGGCTGTGCTCATGACATATAATGCTGATGCATCACAGGTGACCCGAGTACAAGTCCTGGCTCATGAAGTCCTTTCCCTATCCCACTCCCCCTCTTCTCCCCAGTCATTTCCTGTCACCTCTCCACTGTCCTCTCGCTAATAAAAAAGCCAGAAAAGGTCAAAAAAATTATTAGAAAAAAAAGAATGTGAAATGTCAGAATAATAGTAATAAAAATTTATTTCATCATCACATTCCCAGTGGATCAGAAGTGTACATACACTTTGTAAGTATTTGGTAGCATTGCCTTTAAATTGTTTAACTTGGGTCAAACATTTTTGGTAGCCTTCCACAAACCTCTCACAGTAAGTTGCTGGAATTTTGGCTCATTCCTCCAGACAGAACTGGTGTAACTGAATCAGGTTTGCAGACCTCCTTGCTTGCACACACTTTTTCAGTTCTGCCCACAAATTTTCTATTGGATTGAGGTCAGGGCTTTGTGATGGCCACTCCAATACCTTGACTTTGTTGTCCTTAAGTCATTTTGCCACAACTTTGGAGGTATGCTTGGGGTCATTGTCCATTTGGAAGACCCATTTGCGACCGAGCTTTAACTTCCTGGCTGATGTTTTGAGATGTTGCTTCAATATACCCACATAATTTTCCTTCTTCATGATGGCATCTATTTTGTGAAGCGCACCAGTCCCTCCTGCAGCAAAGCACCCCACAACATGATGCTGCCACCCCCATGCTTCACGGTTGGGATGGTGTTCTTCGGCTTGCAAACCTCACCCTTTTTCCTCCAAACATAACGATGGTCATTATGGCCAAACAGTTAAATTTTGTTTCATTAGACCAGAGAACATTTTTCCAAAAAGATCTTTGTCCTCATGTGCATTTGCAAACTGTAGTCTGGCTTTTTATGGTGGTTTTGGAGCAGGGGCTTCTTCCTTGCTGAGCAGCCTTTCAGGTTATGTCGATATAGGACTTGTTTTACTGTGGATATAGATACTTGTCTACCTGTTTCCTCCAGCATCTTCACAAGGTCCTTTACTGTTACTGTCTTCACTGTTCTGGGATTGATTTACACTTTTCACACCAAACTACGTTCATCTCTAGGAGACAGAATACGTCTCCGTTTGTACAGATGAACTTGGCCTGGATATCAGGCATTTGGAAATTGCTCCAAAGGATGATCCAGACTTGTGGAGATCCATAGTTTTTTTTTTTCTGAGGTCTTGGCTGATTTCTTTGATTTTCCCATGATGTCAAGCAAAGAGACACTGAATTTGAAGGTAGGCCTCAAAATACATCCACAGGTACACCCCAAATTCAGTATACCTCCTATCAGAAGCTAATTGTCTAATTGTCTAAAAGCTTGGCATCATTTTCTGGAATTTTTCAAGCTGCTTAAAGGCACAGATAATTTATTGTAGGTAAACTTCTGACCCACTGGAATTGTGATATAGTCAAATAAAAGTTAAACAGTCTGTCTGTAAACAATTGTTGGAAAAATTACTCATGTCATGCACAAAGAAGATGTCCTAAACAACTTGCCAAAACTATAGTTTGCTAATATTAAATCTGTGGAGTTGTTAAAAAATGAGTTTTAATGACTTCAACCTAAGTGTATGTAAACTTCTGACTTCAACTGTATATATATATATATATATATATATATATATATATATATATATATATATATATATATATATATATATATACAGGTGCATCTCAATAAATTAGAATGTTGTGGAAAAGTTCATTTATTTCAGTAATTCAACTCAAATTGTGAAACTTGTGTATTAAATAAATTCAATGCACACAGACTGAAGTAGTTTAAGTCTTTGGTTCTTTTAATTGTGATAATTTTGGCTCACATTTAACAAAAACCCACCAATTCACCATCTCAAAAAATTAGAATATGGTGACATGCCAATCAGCTAATCAACTCAAAACACCTGCAAAGGTTTCCTGAGCCTTCAAAATGGTCTCTCAGTTTGGTTCACTAGGCTACACAATCATGGGGAAGACTGCTGATCTGACAGCTGTCCAGAAGACAATCATTGACACCCTTCACAAGGAGGGTAAGCCACAAACATTCATTGCCAAAGAAGCTGGCTGTTCACAGAGTGCTGTATCCAAGCATGTTAACAGAAAGTTGAGTGGAAGGAAAAAGTGTGGAAGAAAAAGATGCACAACCAACCGAGAGAACCGCAGCCTTATGAGGATTGTCAAGCAAATTTGATTCAAGAATTTGGGTGAACTTCACAAGGAATGGACGGAGGCTGGGGTCAAGGCATCAAGAGCCACCACACACAGACGTGTCAAGGAATTTGGCTACAGTTGTCGTATTCCTCTTGTTAAGCCACTCCTGAACCACAGACAACATCAGAGGCGTCTTACCTGGGCTAAGGAGAAGAAGAACTGGACTGTTGCCCAGTGTTCCAAAGTCCTCTTTTCAGATGAGAGCAAGTTTTGTATTTCATTTGGAAACCAAGGTCCTGGAGTCTGGAGGAAGGGTGGAGAAGCTCATAGCCCAAGTTGCTTGAAGTCCAGTGTTAAGTTTCCACAGTCTGTGATGATTTGGGGTGCAATGTCATTTGCTGGTGTTGGTCCATTGTGTTTTTTGAAAACCAAAGTCACTGCACCCGTTTACCAAGAAATTTTGGAGCACTTCATGCTTCCTTCTGCTGACCAGCTTTTTAAAGATGCTGATTTCATTTTCCAGCAGGATTTGGCACCTGCCCACACTGCCAAAAGCACCAAAAGTTGGTTAAATGACCATGGTGTTGGTGTGCTTGACTGGCCAGCAAACTCACCAGACCTGAACCCCATAGAGAATCTATGGGGTATTGTCAAGAGGAAAATGAGAAACAAGAGACCAAAAAATGCAGATGAGCTGAAGGCCACTGTCAAAGAAACCTGGGCTTCCATACCACCTCAGCAGTGCCACAAACTGATCACCTCCATGCCACACCGAATTGAGGCAGTAATTAAAGCAAAAGGAGTCCCTACCAAGTACTGAGTACATATACAGTAAATGAACATACTTTCCAGAAGGTCAACAATTCACTAAAAATGTTTTTTTTATTGGTCTTATGATGTATTCTAATTTTTTGAGATAGTGAATTGGTGGGTTTTTGTTAAACGTGAGCTAAAATCAACACAATTAAAAGAACCAAAGACTTAAACTACTTCAGTCTGTGTGCATTGAATTTATTTAATACACGAGTTTCACAATTTGAGTTGAATTACTGAAATAAATGAACTTTTCCACAACATTCTAATTTACTGAGATGCACCTGTATATATATATATATATATATATATATATATATATATATATATATATGGATGGAGTAATTTAAAATTCCATCTCAATAGGGATCTCAGAGGAAACATGTTCAGCTGTGACTGTAAGCTGAAGTGGCTGGTGGAGTGGATGTATAGCACCAATGCAACAGTGGACAAGTTGTACTGCAGTGGGCCTCCACCCTATCAAGGGAAGACGATAAACGACCTAGTTTCTCAGTCATTTGACTGCATTACAGCAGGTAAATCTGCACTGGACTGTCCTAGTAAAACAAAGGCAAACTGATCTACAGAGGTAGGAGAAGATTCTGGCATTGAAATAAGCTGATTAAAATGCATATTTCTCTTTTAATGTAATATATTATTTAAAAATATACAGTATATTTTGTAATAGGAGAATTGTTTCAATCTAGATGATCAAGAATATCTTAAAGCATTTTACAAAACACTAGCAATTACACACTTACCTTAAAGATCCCATTAAAAAATGTCTGTCTTTTCTGTGTTGACGTATTTTCTAAAGTAGCCAATTGTTTAGCCAGTAGCCTTTAGTTAATGTCAAATCTGTGAACCACAATGTTGGGTAGATTACTTCTGAAATTTAATTTGGTACTGATTACAAATCACACAACTGAAATTGTAATCTTTTAGATTACACTTTTTAGGTAGTGTAATCTGGATACTTTTGGATTACTTTTGGATCAGTTATTGCAGGTTTTGATGTAAATCACATTTTAAGTGTACTAAAGCTGAAGTGTGTAACTTTTTCAGAATTAAAAAACTTTCTTCTATCCCATCTTAATATGCAGAGAAGTAATCCATTCTTAGGTTACATTTTCTCTGTAAACATTATGTCTCTGTGGCGCTATAAAAATTCCTCTTTTTGTTTTGAGCGACCCATTCAGGTCAACACAACAATATTGACTCAACCAATGCCGTGGGATGGGGGCGGGACTATCTTTTTGTTCAACCAACAGTAGATCGGGGGGATGGGGGATGGGGGGTGGTGGGTGCTGTTTAAAACAATGTTTATTTTTGCAGTTCAGTTCGGTAGTGCTAGTGCCTCAGAATTACACACTTCAGCTTTAAGTACCAATTTACACTCCTTTTATTAAACATGAGTAAACATGAAGTCAAATCAATTTGCTATTTGTCGGTCCCTGATAAAGCATATTAAATAATTTCATGTAATATAATAGTTGTTTTTGTTCTGATTATGTAATCCAGATAAAATATAGTCCATTACTACCCAACACTGAGGAACCATGATTTGGTACTTGCTAGGCAAGTGCTATTAGGGAGAGGGTACGTTATCATTATAGAGGGCATTTAATTAGGAAAAATTGTACATACACCTGTCTGTAAATTTAAGAACTCATACAAGGAGGAATGACAATTTCAGTTGGCAATGCTAATAATCTAAAAATGGCCGAATACCGTCTGATTAATTGTCCTGGCTGATATGCAGGATTGTTACTAGCCTCAAAGCTAACAAGCATGGTTTAAAAGCCACAAAACTCCAAATTTGATTTCATGGGCTCTTTGTATTAATGAAGGACCACCATTTCAACTAACCATTTTATGTTTATTGCAGAGTTTTCTTTAAAGACGACCCTTTCATTTGAGTCCATATCTGTAGAGGCCTTTACATTTGGGAATGATCAATACGTTGTATATGCCCAGCCCTTCTCTGGAAAATGCAGCTTTATGGAATGGGACCATGTCAACATGGATTTCAGAGCTTATGACACCATAGAGAGTGAGTGAGCAATACAAATCATACCTCCAAGTGCAATAATGCCCTGTTTCAACAGTACAAACAAATCGTAATTCCCCAACTGCAGAGCCACAAAAACTGATAAAACAGTAACATATTTAAGGAACTTTTGATATTAAAGGTGATGTGTTTAATGTCTTCAGTGTCAACTCTAAAATCTCTAAAACCAACTACAAGTAAGCCATTTGAAGTTTGATTTCCCAAAAAGTGTAACAGTGTCTCTGTTTGTTTGAGAATCCTGTCTAGCCCAACATTGCCTCAACCAAGATTGTGAGTTTGGGGGGGGACTATTTTTTTTTTTTTACCAATGGCAGATGATGGGGTGTGTGTGTTCGAAACCTGTTTGAAAACAGTAATTCATTTTTCAGTTCCATTTGGTGACGATCGTGGCATAGAAATATATGTCAGCTTTAACAAAAGAACAACAACATTCCTGCTATCAGATGATACATATTCCAAAGCATAATAGTTAATTCTACAGTTTATTGCTCACTTCTGTCAATTTTGTTCGTTTCAGGCACTTCCACTGTGGTGTGCAAGCCAATGGTCATCGATAACCAGCTTTTCATTATTGTTGCTCAACTATTCGGTGGCTCTCACGTTTACAAAAGGGACAGCTCTGCGAACAAATTCATCAAAATCCAAGACATTGACATTCTGAAAACCAGGAAGCCCAACGACATCGAGACATTCCACGTGGACGGCGAGTTCTTCTTCGTGATAGCAGACAGCTCGAAGGCCGGCTCCACCACCGTGTACAAATGGAACGGCAACGGCTTCTACTCCCACCAGTCCCTCCATCCCTGGTACCGAGACACAGACGTTGAATACCTTGAAATCACTGGCAAAACCCACCTTATTTTGTCTAGCAGCTCCCAGAGGCCTGTTGTCTACCAGTGGAGCAAGAGCCACAAGCAGTTTGACCGCCGGACTGACATTCCCGAAATGGAGGACGTCTACGCCGTCAAACACTTCAAGGTGAAGGGGGAGCTGTTTATCTGTCTGACGCGCTTCATCGGTGACTCCAAGGTGATGAAATGGGATGGCTCAATGTTCATGGAGATACAGACAATGCCCTCGCGGGGTTCCATGGTGTTCCAGCCCGTCTCCTTTGGCAACTCTCAGTACGCCATCCTAGGCAGCGACTACTCGCTAACCCAGGTCTATCAATGGGACAACAAGAAGAGTCAGTTTGTGCACTTCCAGGAGCTCAATGTCCAGACGCCAAGGGCTTTCTCGCTAGTGTCCATTGACAACAGAGAGTTCCTGTTGTCTTCTAGCTTCAAAGGGAAGACACAGATTTATAAGCACTTGATGATTGACCTGAGCAATTAGGGTGTGAATTTAAAACACAGAGAACAAGACCCTTACACACACATACACAAGCCTGTTGTGAAACTACATGCATGATCTAGCCTAGTGCTAATAATAATAATTCCAGATGAATGCCTCTCTAGAAACACCCTTTGTGTATTTCTCTGTTGTCAACGTTTGTTCTGCACTTTTCATTTTTCCTCTTTTTTTGCCCCTTTAAACAAAAGCTTTTGTTAATGTATTATCTGCCATTACGTGCTTGCAAATAGTCACTAAAGAGGTATAATAAGGAAACAACAAAGTTTCAGTCAGTTAACTGTTAACGTATTAACAATCTGCCAAATAAACTGTTTACATTTTTACAGTAATGTAAAAAGTTATTTTTTTACTTTTTTTCTTTTGCACGAAAGGGACCACTTTAATGACATTTCTCAAATTGTGTGTGATAGATTTGAAATGAGTTCTGATCAATAATTTCATTTAATAATGCAATAAGCTTAGATTTAGCTTTGAGGAAAAGTTATGTGTGGGAAGAAAGGTTAGTTGTTTTCTGGTACTTGTTTGTTTATTTTGTTAGATCTAATAAAACCTATAAAAAATATGAAGCTGCTTTGTCATGATGAATGAATGTATACATTGTGCACAGTGGAATTTTTTTTTGCCGTGGCGAATCAGAGACATACCTGTCAAGAACATATTCACCCCAAAGTATAAAGAAAGAGCTAAGAATTATATTTTACTTAAAGTAAATTAAATTAAGATATTTTTTGTTGTATTTTTACATTATTTTAATGATAATCAACCACCAAATTTAAGTTTTCCATTAAAATAAATACTGTAATGAGAATGGGGGAATAATGTGCTTAAGATGTTTTAGTAACACTTGCATTTGTTAATATTAGTTAACATGAACTAACAATGAACAATAGTTTTTAAAGACTTACTGTATTAGTTTTATAAGTTAACTTTAATACATTATGAACTAACACTAACTAACTTTGAACAATTTTATTTGTATAAATTAACCAAGATGAATACATACTGTTGAAAAGATGTTGTTCATTGTTAGTTCATGATACCTAATGGGTTTACTAATGCTAACAAATAGATTCTTATTTTAAAGTGTTACCAATGTTTTGCATTGATAAATTTTTTCATGAAAAGTAGTGGTCCTAAAAAATAGGCTTCATTTTCTTTGATCAATATATATATATATATATATATATATATATATATATATATATATATATATACACACACTGATGGCCAAAAGTTTGGAATAATGTACAGATTTTGCTCTTATGGAAAGAAATTGGTACTTTTATTCACCAAAGTGGCATTCAACTGATCACAATGTATAGTCAGGACATTAATAATGTGAAAAATTACTATTACAATTTGATTTTTTTTTTTAGGAACTTCTTAAACTACTCCAAAGAGTTCTCATCAAAAAATCCTCCACGTGCAGCAATGACAGCTTTGCAGATCCTTGGCATTCTAGTTGTCAGTTTGTCCAGGTACTCAGCTGACATTTCACCCAACGCTTCCTGTAGCACTTGCCACAGATGTGGCTGTCTTGTCGGGCACTTCTCACGCACCTTACAGTCTCTAGCTGATCCCACAAAAGCTCAATGGGGTTAAAATCCATAACACTCTTTTCCAATTATCTGTTGTCCAATGTCTGTTTCTTTGCCCACTCTAACCTTTTCTTTTTGTTTTTCTGCTTCAAAAGTGGCTTTTTCTTTGCAAATCTTCCCATAAGGCCTGCACCCCTGAGTCTTCTCTTTACTGTTGTACATGAAACTGTTGTTGAGCGGGTAGAATTCAATGAAGCTGTCAGCTGAGGACATGTGAGGTGTCTATTTCTCAAACTAGAGACTCTGATGTACTTATCCTCTTGTTTAGTTGTACATCTGGCCTGCCACATCTCTTTCTCTCCTTGTTAGAGCCAGTTGTCCTTTGTCTTTGAAGACTGTAGTGTATACCTTTGTATGAAGTCTTCAGTTTTTTGGCAATTTCAAGCATTGTATAGCCTTCATTCCACAAAACAATGATTGACTGACGAGTTTTTAGAGAAAGCTGTTTCTTTTTTGCCATTTTTGACCTAATATTGACCTTAAGACAATGCCAGTCTATTGCATACTGTGGCAACTCGAAAACAAAGACAATGTTAAGCTTCATTTAATGAACCAAATAGCTTTCAACTGTGTTTGATATAATGGCAAGTGATTTTCTAGTAACAAATTAGCAATTTAGCATGATTACTCAAGGATAAGGTGTTGGAGTGATGGCTGCTGGAAATGGGGCCTGTCTAGATTTGATACAAAATTATTTTTGTCAAATAGTGATGGTGCTGTTTTTTACATCAGTAATGTCCTGACTATACTTTGTGATCAATTGAATGCCACTTTGATGAATTAAAGTACCAGTTTCCTGTCTGTCTATCTATATTATTGTTACTTTCCATTTAGTTTTGGATGAAATGTAACCTGGATATGTTTTTGTGAGATTCACCCATCATCATCATCATCATCATCATCAAAAACATGTTTGCAAAAACTATTTAAAGGAATATTCCATATTCCAAGTTAAGCTCAATCGACAGCATTCCTGGCATAATATTGATTACCACAAAAAAAAAATAAAAAAAAATTTTACTTGCCCCTCTTTTTCTTAAAAAAAAACAAAACAAACAAACAAAAAAGCACAAATCTGGGTTACAGTGAGGCAAATACAATGGAAGTGAATGGGGCCAATCCGTAATCATTAAAATATTCACTGTTTCAAAATATAGCCACAAGACAAAAATATGTGTTAACATGTTTTTAATGAGATAAAATCACACTAAACCTTTTCTGTGTAAAGTTATAGCCAACTTCGTTGCCATGACAATGTAATTTCAACAAACCCTATAGCCCTGAAATGACTGTAAAAAAAAAAAAAAAAAAAAATTACAATTTAAACAACTTTACAACTCAAATAATACATGAGTTTTAACTGAAGAATTAATGCAAGTGCTTTTATTAAATTATAAGCTTCACATTTCAGCCATTAAACTATCCAAGAATTGGCCCCATTCACTTCCATTGTAAGTGCCTCACTGTAACCTCGATTTTTGCTTTTTTTTTTTTTTTTTTTTTTTTAAAGAACAGCAGGGATGAGTCGAAATTATTTTTTGTGGTAATCAACATTACGCCATAGTGTCGATTGAGCTGAACTTCTTTTGAATCTGTCTTTAACATCACAGAATCAACTTGATTAGGATAGGTTACACCAACAAAACTCATTTTTAAAGGTTAGAATAGAACAGGCAGAAATATCTCATTCAGGTAAACATTTTTTGACTGTGTACACAGAATAAACGCTGTGAAACTTCACTGTCGTCCAACCGTATAATAGCGCCGCTCTTCCAACGCATTTTGTCTCCCTCAAGCGGCAGAGTAACGCAACTACCTCTGTCTTTGTACAAGGTTAATTATTGAACTTGTTGCTCGGCACCACCAACCATACACACCCGAAGGTAACCGTGTGTCAAGACGCGTGGTCAAGGTATGCCCAGCAGCTGTTGTGTCTTATCATGGGTGACTTTAGAGAGCGCAATGGCTCTGTGAGTAATACTGACACAGATCTATCTGTTGGCCCTTATAGAGAGGACGACATCAGGGTGCTTTGTCAGAAAGTTGACGATGGGGATTTTGGCGAGGAAATACAGTTGCAAACTCGATCAGAAGTGCCGGTGGATGAGGATGCTGATGCGGAGGACAGCCGCCGGTTGAACGGCAGTGTGTTTGACGGGGTTTATGTGCCGGTTAAGTCAAGCGACGTGGACCGTGATGATGATGATGATGGTGAGCAGGACACGAGGGCAAACACATTTCAAAGAGGTAAACTGATCTTCACTATTACACAACGAGCATAGGATATAGTATTAGACATAAATCGAGAGTTTAATCATCAGCGATCTG
This sequence comes from Myxocyprinus asiaticus, assembly GCF_019703515.2. NCBI lineage: Eukaryota > Metazoa > Chordata > Actinopteri > Cypriniformes > Catostomidae > Myxocyprinus > Myxocyprinus asiaticus. The sequence continues at coordinate 11,931,207 of NC_059375.1, read as the reverse complement.
TTTCTATGGGAGTGTGACTGTGACCTCTTTCGATGTGACTCAGTCAAGAACAGTTACATTGAATCAAGCCCAAACTAAATTTCAGCCAAAATACCATAGTTACTACAGTTATTATTACTGCAGTAAGACTGTGGCAACTTGGCCATACCTGTCATAAATAATAATAATAATAAAATAGCTTAAAATACAATTAATTAAACAAATTGACAGAAGGATTCTGAAAGCTTCGTACACTGCTTGAAGGAGATCCCATTTTAATTTATCACGATTGTACCGTATTAATAATAATTTTAGTGATGACCTGCTGGGTTACCTTGGTATCTTTTTAAGGGATTATGAAAGCTGACAAGAAGGTAACATTGTATCAAGCCCCTTACAGACATTCACCATGGTTTACATTCCACCAAAATACAGTGGTTACAACAGGTAACAACATGTTTTGTGAAGAACCGAGAAGTTTTTATAATCATTTTGTAATTTTGTTTAAGTTATGTTTTGATGACAGTGGTGACAAATACAAAGTTACCATTAAATTGTAATAATAACTTTAGTACAATGATGGTATTGTGTCTAAAACTGGTTACAGTGGTAATTTTTGTACAGGAAAAACTTGCACTGCGTAGTTTGGGTATGACTCAGCATTTTTCTTTTCTTTTTTCTTTAGACAAGCAAGCCCTTACACAAAAGTACTGTGGCAGTACCTGTACAGTGAGAGAATCACATGGTGATACCATGGTACTTTGGTCTGTACTATGGTACTGAATGATTATAAGTATCATGTACTATTGTATTTACATTAGAGATGCACCGATGTATTTATCGGTATTTATCGATATTTATCGGCCAATTAATGCCGAAATTAAAACCATCGCATGAAAACGCCGATATGAAAAACCGATGGTGGTTCATTTATAATTAATTATCATCACACTTTGTAAAAACTCTTTGAATTCAAACGCACAATCCAGGATGTAGAAGGGTTGGCGCTCCAAAGAACATGTCAAATTGAATTTCTATTCTTTCTCGTTCTCACATTAAGGAGGATAAACCGTTGGTACATGACACATGTGAAAACAGCACTTACCTATACATGATGAGGTAAAACCATCCAAACGATTTAAAAACAGCAAACTTTCACTTCTGAGACATTGGTTTGATATCCATTAAAGCTGCATGATTTATTAAGTTTGAAATCGCAATAAGGTCTTGCGTGATTACAAAAGCTTGAAAGGCTGCGTTTAAAAGTAGTCTGTAATCAGCACTTCAGTCAGGGCTGTGTAAGCAAGCGGCGCCCTCTAGCAGTCTCGACGGCATTTTCCATTATCCATTACATTGCTGTAAAACTTAAAAGGCCGTTTTATTCCTTTGGAATCGTTTTAATTTTAATTGATGTTGAAGTGCAAAATTTTTAAGAGTATAATAACATTTTTTTTACATCAAGCATCATGCTATGATATTTTGCTATTTTTCAATATATTATAAATCTTTCATTGTGGCTCTCTTTAAAGTTTTGGCCTGTCATTTGTTCAACAGATCCAATCCATGTTCGATGGAAATTACTTATTGTTAGAACAAAAGCTTTTGTACCTCTTTGTACATTTTTAAAACACAATTCCTGAGCAAAACAGTGATCTGATGACAAAATAAGGTAAGTGCATAATATTGGTATCAGCATCGGTATCAGCCAGTGGTTATTTGTTAAAATCGGTATCGGCCAAAAATTTTCATATCAGTGCATCCCTAATTTACATGATACTGCAACAATATACCATGGAGCTACCATGGTACATGCCCCAAAATCTGGTTATACCATGGTACTTTTTGTAGTGCCACCTTAGTGATGCAATTCTGTTGTTAAGCATTCAGACAAAGAGTCTGTTGTTTCCCAATTGTCTTATCACTTACAAAAAGAAAATAGTGAAATATATTTACAAAGGGCGAAGTTCTTCTAACCAGAAATCTTTTAGTAGTACTGGCATTGTGGGGAAACCAGCACCAGGAAATAGTGTCCTTTTTCTCATTGTTCTCGCTGGAGTTGTTTTTGTACTCTCTTGTTTTTTTAACCCAAGCCTGTATTATTGGGCATGTGTTACTGTATGTTCCAGGGCCCCTGGTCTTTGAGTCAAGCCCACGTCTTTAGGGGACATTTGATACAATTTGGCTTTTGTCCAATGTTGGCAACCTCATGACCTGATTGGGCATGGGCTCAGCTCACCGACAGGTAGTAAAGTTGTGTACCTTTGGTTACATAATCATTGCTGGCACATTTGATATTTTTTCAATGTCAAAGTTTAACAGTGTGTTGAGATTCATGCTGTTCTGCTCACTCCATGTCATTCCACTCCAAGATCAAAATTCAGATCACACCCAACAAAGCCAAATCATGCTGTGTGCTTCTCATATCTTATGTCCATCATTTCTGCAAAGGGTTTGTCTACTAAAACTGTGGTTTTGAAGTGATTTTACATGCTGTTCCACTGAATAAACATTCTGGAAAAACATCTCTAATCAATAGAGCTGCAAATTTATTGAAAAATAATGTGCCATATCGCAATTTAGATTTTAATTATATTAGAATACTATATTATTATTCACCTTGAGTCGATTCCAAAAAAGTGAGTGAAAACTGAAGTGGACCGTCACCCAATATTCCCTTTTAAATCCAGGTACATTGTGAAGGCTAAGAGACATGGGTTAATTTGAACTCGGTTCAGTTTTGGATCAAACTGAAAGAGCTCTTTAGTTTGATTCAAGTGTGGGAAGTTGAGAACAAGTGTGAACATCCTAAGGACCCACTTTATATTAGGTGTCTTTTACTACTTTGTACTTAAGTATTTGATACAATGTACTTATTACGTACATACGTGTTGTTGCATTGTACTTACATTTAAAGTACCTGCATTTAATTACATCTGTAGTTACACTGTTATACTTACCCCTAAACCCTACTCCTAAACCTATCCCTACAGTACCTCAACCTCAGTAGCAGCAAATGTGAATCTTGTGAAAATTTTGCAGAACAACATGTAATTATAATATAAATACATTGTATTGTATGTGTTTTAATGTTAGTACATAGTAGTTAAACACACCTAGTATAAACCCACCCTAAAAGAGCGTTTTCATTGGCAGTGCTGTTTCAATGTGATTTTATGCTTTTCATAAATTATTTGTTAAATGTTTATCATATCACAGTATTTGTCAAATAATTGCAATATGATTTTTGGATCAAATCATGCAGCCCTAATAAAGGAATTATTGACAAAATCCAAAACTGTTAATGATGTTTAACCTGTTTTGTTTTATTCGTCCACAGAAAAGAAGCCAGCATGTCCAGGTCTGGGACTCCTGTACAGTTTGTTAGCATCCGTCTTCTTCTCTGTTGCTGCTCTTCTGGTGAAGAAAATCGAGGGCATTCACGCCATCGAAATCAGTGCGATTCGGTGCTTCTTCCAGATGCTATTTGTCATGCCAGCCATGATATATTACAAGTATGAATCTATTAACTGGATCCAATACCATTTGGCTTTGTTCACACTGACTGCACCAGATTCCAATTTGTTTTTCAAATCTGATCATTGGGACTGACTCTCCGCACTGTCATTTTGCAAGTAATGAGTGTAGTAAACATTTTTTATACATGCATTGTTAATGAATTGAGCATCAGCATGAGTAAGAAATCAACCCCATTCTCCCTAGTTACTTACAAGCAACATCCCCCGTCATATAATTTTGCATCAATTTCAATGTGTTTACCTTTCCCTCTAGTGCTACTGAGGAAACCTCAGAGACATGGGTTCTGGTCTCATGAAATCCAGGAAGTAATACCCTTATTCGCAGTAGCACCATATTCGATATTTGACGTGAATGAAAACAAGGTTGTGAGTGATAAACTTACAGTCCCTTCAGTGACATGACTTGTATAAAGCTTCTAGATCAGAGGTGCCCAAACTAGGGCCCACGGGCCAAAGTTGGCCCATGATGATCTTTGATTTGGCCCGCCTTGCCATAGATGACAAGTATAAAATATATGGCATTGATGCAGCTCTTCGTTTTTAATTAATCTTTTTGTTTTAACATTTTTTGTTATATTTTTGCATTACAAAAACTGTAGCTTATTTGAAAAGTAGAGAGTATAAGTGATTTAATTTTTTTAAATGTTTTCGTACTTCAATGACCTTTAAATGAAAATTAAATGTCTGAAAGTTCGCTCCATTGGCCATCCCAGGTGCCACCCCAAAATCTTCACTATGATTGGCCAGCTCCAAAGTTGGAGGTGGTCATTCAATACCGCCAGACTGAACCCGTTTTGGGGTGTGTATAACATCTGTGTGCATCATACTGTAATTCATTTGTTAAACGTGAGGATATCTCATTTACTTGCAACTATCTGCCTGAAAACAGATAGCTGCAAGTTTTTTTAATAACCATAAGATACAAAGCCATATTTCGGCAGGTTCTTAATCATAATCATATTTTGGAGTCAACGAAATTAATAGGCCTCCCAATTTTTCATTTGCATAAATGCGCATCGTAGCTTTTATTTCCTTTCATAATGTAATGCATTCAGCCTAATGGCCTCTTAAGAAAAGCAGAAAAATTACAATTCAAGTGTTTGATATCACAACAGGAAAACAGTTTCAATGTAAAATAAAAGTAAGTAGGCTAAATGCATTAACTACACAAAAACAGCATTGTTTAATTCAATAATCCTATTATATTTGGCAGTCCCAATAAATGGGAATACTGAGTGAAATCCAGGACAATGTGTAGCCTTGGTCTATGATAAGAAATATCTTTAAAATCTTCTTTGTCACAAAACAAAACAATATCCTACTTGATAGTATTACGTCATGCCATTGTATCTTTATCTCTCCAGAACTGATCAGAACTACCATGTGTTTAATGTGAGATGATGCACTGTTCTTAAAGAGACAGTAACCATGTTTTAAGAGATGCTTAAGAGATGCTTACATTTAGTCGTTTAGCAGACATTTTATCCAAAGTGACTCACAAATGAGAAAGAGACACAACATACATAAAAATTCTATTGAAATCAATTATTTGCATTGTGCAAGTACAGGACACTTGATTTTAATTTTAGAGTTCTGTGTGTTTTGCAGTGTTAATATTTGATTTTGCAACATTGATATATGCAACGTTTACATTTGGCCCACTGCCCTCAATCAAGTTTGATTTTTGGCCCTTCATAGGAAAAAGTTTGGGCACCTCTGTTCTAGATCACATCTAATTTTCTACAACTTTAGAAGTTTTTTGACTACTGAAATTTCTTTTTTTTTTTTTGTCAATGTTTCATCAGCAGAACGATCCAAAACACTTTAAACCACAATACAACTTATTGAAGAGACAGTAAATCTATCCCTCACAGCCTCATTGTCATTCACCTCATTGGCAAATTAAAGATGGCGCTACTGTGAATTAGTGATGTTTAGTTTGTGAACGAATCATTCTCTTTCACCTCCTACATTGACTCATATTTCTCATTGTCTTCCTTTCTAAGCCAGTGAGCTCTAGTTTGAAGCACAAGACTGCTTTGGTGGCTCTTCATGCCTGTATAGACTGACTATACCATGAGCCAATAGCATTCGAGTGCAGTCTGTGAAGGAGCATACCATTGGTTTTACCTGCTGAATGAATACGCTCTTCTCTGAACCAGTCAGGTTGGTCGTTTGTGTCTAAACGAGAAGAGATGTCTCATTCATGAACTAACTGAACGTTATGGTATACTCGTTCACGAACTAAATGAATGACTCTTCATCTCGTTTGTGAAAGAGGATCTGCTGACTGACTGAATGAGAGGAGGCAAGTCGTTTGTTTATTTCGGTATGTGAGTCAATCGCGTTCAACAAGGAGAGAAAGGGGTGACATGCAAAGACAAGTTTATAGGTGTGCACAAAACATAACTCCCAGTTTATGAATGTGTAAAAAATGACTGAAGACCATACAGTTAAAATAACATGAATTACGAATGGAAATGTTGTGCACTGGTGCACAGTGTAAGATATGTAGGCTTTTCTTGATCGTTTTCTGTGTATTGGTAAAAGTTAAGCCCAGCAATTTGACAAAATATAGGAAAAATAAGACCTGCTATTTTTGGTGAAAACAGTTATGGTGTTTAAACTCTGTTTTTAAACTGTCTTCGTACATTTGTAGACATACAAATTCCAGTTGTGTTGCTTTGTCATGTTTTCAAAGACTGACAAAAGCACGAACCAGTAGCATTAGAGTGTCGTTGGTTTGACTCGCTGAACGAATACACCCCTCACTGGTCATTTGAGTCTGAACGGGATGAGACATTTTGTTCGAGAACTAAATAAATGAATCAGTGGGGGGCCTGGGTAGCTCAGTGGTAAAAATACGCTGGCTACCACCCCTGGAGTTCGCTAGTTCGAATCCCAGGGCGTGCTGAGTGACTCCAGCCAGGTCTCCTAAGCAACCAAATTGGCACGGTTGCTAGGGAGGGTAGAGTCACATGGGGTAACCTCCTCGTGGTCGCTATAATGTGGTTCGTTCTCGGTGGGGCGCGTGGTGAGTTGAGTGTGGTTGCCGTGGTGGATGGCGTGAAGCCTCCACACGCGCTGTCTCCATGGCAACGCGCTCAACAAGCCACGTGATAAGATGTGCAGGTTGACGGTCTCAGATGCGGAGGCAACTGGGATTCATCCTCCGCCACCCAGACTGAGGTGAATCACTACGTGACCACGAGGACTTAGAGCGCATTGGGAATTGGGCATTCCAAATTGGGAGAAAAATAAAAAATGAATCAGTGAATCATTAAACACTTTGCAGTACTGAAGTACCTTAGTGTGTTTCTTGACACGCAAATTTTAATAAAAAATAATTAGACTTGTTCTGGTCGTGAAATACTCTGTGCTTTTGGTTCAATGTAAATACTCAATTCAGTACGTAAATGATGGTCATTTGGCATCATCTACTGGCACAAAGGTGTAATTTGCAGAAATGGTCAGTAAATGAATCGATGAACGAATCTGAATTAATCTTTTTGGTGAACACATTTAAACAGAATAGTCACTGACAGCTTCCAGCTTCAGACAATGGGGGCAGTGGTTTGAACTTCGATACACACAGACCGATTTCAACAGTAAAACGTTTTTGACACCCTGTCAGTCGTCTATTTACAAACTCAATCCAAACCACACCATATGTGGTCTGACATCAGATTAAAATCAGATTTTTTTAATATACTGTATCTAGAATGTATTTGGAGTTTAAAAAGTCAGAAGTCAGAGTTTTTTCTGCGACACACTGTAACATACAAAGAGTACAATATTGTCTAAAGCTGTATCCAGATACACTCATTTAGTGAATAGGAATAAGCAGATGAGTCAGTGGTTTTGGAAATGTGAATATATGAATGTGTTTAATGCCTCTGTTGCTTATGTTCTCTCAAGCTTCTCGTGAGTTCAGCACTATGGCGGGATGTCATGATGGACAGTGTTCAATCCTCTCTTTACTCACTGACATCTACTCTCAGTTATTTAATGAAAACTTGTGCTGATGCTTATGTCGTTGCTAACCGAAAATTGACTACACTCTAAATGCCAGATCTGATTTCATCACTTACAAAATAATATAATATAATTTAATCTTAATTTTCCAGAACTGGGTTTTTGGGACCAAGAGGAATGCGGATCTTCCTGTTTCTCAGAGGGTTCCTGGGATCCAACGCCATGATCTTGTTGTATTACGCAATTCTGCAGATGTCTCTAGCCGATGCCACAGTTATAATGTTCAGCAATCCAGTTTTCACAGCTTTGCTGGCTTGGATATTCCTCAAAGAGAAGTGCACAATATGGGATGTAATTTTTACCATATTTACGCTTACCGGCGTCATACTCATAGCAAGACCTCCCTTCCTTTTTGGTGGCGAAGTGCCCGGGATCGAAGGAGACTACACCAATCATATCAAAGGCACGGCGGCTGCCTTCACGGGCGCTGTTGGGGCGGCATGCACAATGGTGATCTTGAGAAAAATAGGGAAAAGTGTTCATTACTACCTCTCAGTTTGGTACTATGCAGTCTTGGGACTCATTGAATGTGTCATTGTCTTGTTTATCTTGGATGAATGGACCATACCATCCTGTGGATGGGACCGGTGGACCCTCATGGCAGTCGGGCTGCTCGGTATAGCCGGCCAGACGTTCCTCACCAAAGCCCTGCAGATTGAGAAAGCAGGGCCAGTTGCACTGATGAGGACGATGGATGTGGTCCTGGCCTTCATCTTGCAGTTCCTCTTTCTCAACCGCAAACCGACATGGTGGAGTCTGGGAGGGGCGTTGTGTGTGATCAGCAGCACTAGTGGGGTGGCCATAAGGAAGTGGTACACCAGTACAAGACAAAATAGCTGATCACAAGTTATGATGAAATTAGAATATATTTTATATCTTTATATGTTTGCTACAGAAAATTGGTACATTATATACCAAAGAAACTATTTTTACTGTTATAATTTACAGCATATATGTATTTATATGACATTTTCTAGTTTTGTAGTTTCTTAAAATAGGTATTTTTACCCTAAATGAGCTGCTTTACCAAATGGAGATTATTCCAGACTAGACATTAATAGACTGCTGGTCAAGACATAAGTTAGATGAGTGTAAAAATGAAATAAGGATCTTTAGGTGTAGTTCAACCAAAAATAAAAATTTTGACATAATTTACTCAACACCATTTCCTTCCCATATGAGCCTATATGACTTTCTTCTGTGAGACACCAAAGGAGATGTTTTGAAGAATTATCAAACATGTTCACACAGGAAATCGACATGCTGTTTCCATTTGAAAGCTTCTATTCATGTACCCTGAAAATCGATCACAATCTGCTGAATTACTGACAAGCACCAACACCCATCAGACATTTTTGCATGAATCCAAATGTGTTCACTTTTCCCCATAGAGCTTCTGATACCATGTGGCATGTGCAATCTTCGAGACACGGGTTCTAGTCCCATGGAATCCAGGAAGTAATCGTGTTCACAATAGCAATGGTGAGTGCGATTCAGAGGTTGCATTTTTGCTCTAAAATTCAGTTTTTACTCCACTGACGATAAGGGTTAGGGTTGGGATTTGGGTTAGGGAGTTATGCATTCCAGATGACTGTATAGCATTATTTACAACTAAAAATACAACTCGCTTTTGGCGCCACCATGTGGACTTTTCACCTCAACAACATTTTCAGCCTCTGGGGGCAGTGGTTTTGAATGTCAGGAAGAACAGACCGATTTCAGCAGCAGAAATTTCGACCAACTGTTGCCGAATTCAGTGTGATCAGTCTGGAATTTCCAAGCCGCTCTTTTCTATACAATGAAAGTGAATGCAGATGGAGGCTGTTGAGCTCCAAAAAGGACAGAAAAGCATCATTAATGTAGTCCATTTGAAAAATGTGCCAGGTTTGACATGCTGATCCTCATTGGTTGCTGCATGCCTTGTGACTAGTTGCTAAATATGTTGAAGTACAAATGAGATTTGAACGCTACAGCAGAGAGATGTTTTCAGCAAGTAACGACTTACATTTTGGTCTGTTTCACACACAAGCTATTGTGTGACTTGGAATATAGCACACGTTATATAAATCACTTTTTATGGTGCTTTTATGTAATTTTTTGTGTTCAACATCATCCATCCACTTTCACTTCCAATACATGGAACAGAGCATTAGAGACATTCTGCCAAACATCTCCTTTTTTGTTTCTCAGAAGAAAGGAAGTCATCCAGATTTGGTACAACATGAGATGACAGAATTTTCAGTTAGGTTGAACTATTCCCTTAAAAACTTTTGCACTTTGTCATTGGCAATGTACTTAAACTAGCATTACTGTTAAAAGCAAGACACAAGGGCAACAGGTTGTCTGAATATTTTAGCATGCTCAAACGTATGTTATACGTTAGTTCTGGTAAGATCTGAGTTGTATGTCCTTAAAACTGAATATGCAATCAGCAAAATGTTCTGCACCTTTGTGAACCTCTGCTTTGAACTCTATCTTTGTGCATCTTAGACATGCACAACTCTACTGCACAAATGTTAGCTAGATAAAGAGTGAGTCATTCTTATTTATTTATTAATTTATGGGGCATTTGCCTTGACAAGATGAGTCATTATGAGTGGCTATTCCTATGACCATCATTAATAGCTCTTCTGAAGTTTAGAGACTCTCATTGTTTTCCCTTTGCATTTATTTAATTTGATGATACATTTTATCATGGTATTTAAAACTGTTTGTGTAAACTGACCTGGAAGCACTTTACACAGGGTTCCCACTGTCATGGAAAACCTGGAAATGTCAGGACATTTTTATATTGCTATATCCAGGTATGAAAAAGTAATGAAAATGACTAAAATCTTAAAAAGTCATGGAAATATCTAAAGGTAATAATTTTCTAGTTTTGCTCTGTTTTAAAGTGTTTCATTAACTAGATATTGCTCATAGTGAGTGATTGTGTAAATTAAAACCTGCCCACAAGCCAGCTTGAAACATCAGTATTATATATAAATACAGTTTTATAGTTTAAATCTATTCCAAGTATTTGAAACTGATATACAAATGAAAATCTGCCTCAGCAATTTTCAGAGGGACTGGAAAAGTCATTGAAATTCAGTGGTCAAAAAGTGGGAACCCTGTTTACACTGACTCAGTGTGTCAGTGCACCTTTATTAAAGGCACTTACCAAGAATGGTTTACTGATACTGTACCTGCAGTTAATGCTGCCTTAAAACATTTTATCTGATGACATATCTGTTAAAAATCCATTTATGATAGAGCGAATCCCTCCATATTATTTATTGTGATTAATTAAAAAAATGCCTGCTGTAGATTTCACCTTGCATATTTATATGACTTATTTTCTGAATGTTAGTAGTTGTAATAAATCAAAGAATCTTACTTTGTTGAGTTCTTTTTTTTTTCTTCTGTAACTACAAAGCCTTTAAATCTGTTCAACCTGATATGTCATGTGATTTTGACCCCTGCAAAGTGCTTAAGAAGGATTATAGTTGCATACTTGTGGATTTTCTGTTCTTTCTCCCATTATTTTATGATTTAGGCCTTTGACTAGAGTATATAAATCACTTTCTTTATCCTTTGTGCATATATAAAATGTTCTGTATAGGGATGTACCAAAGTATTGGCTGCCGATATTTATCGACCAATTATTGACCAAATTAAAACCATCAGCATAATTGGTAATAAGCATGACATCGCTAATGTGAAAAACAATGGTTTATTTATTATTAATTAATAACACAATTTATAAAAACTCAAACTGTGAATTCAAATGCACAATCCAGAAATAATAATAGCCATAAGAAGGGTTGGCACTTCTAAGAACATGTAATATTTAAAAAGCGCCATAAATGGCAAAAGCAGCATTTACCTAAAGGCTACATGATTAGGGAAACCATCCAAAATGCTTTGAAACCAGCAGGCTCTGACTTCGGAGATATTAATGCTGTATGATTGATTGAATTAAGATTGAAGTTGCAATATGGCCTTGCCTGATTACTAAACCTTAACCTAGTGTGAACCTGCATCCACATGCGTGGACTTTGTTTTTTGGCTTCGCTATATGCAACGCATAATTTAAATTAATTTAAACTGACTGAATACTGTTCACAAGACTATAGACTGTCATTTAAGGATTAAACTTCTGGCGCAGCCAGTCACGTGACAACAATCTGACGTTGATTTTCTTGAAGCACTTATACGGGCGTAGAGTCAAAAAATGTGCCTCTGGTACGAAACCTCTAAGTTATTTCATTGAAACCTGTTTGGGTGTAAAGAGTAGCATCTCTTGGTTTGTTTGATAAGCCACTTTTAAAAAAATTCATTCATTTATCGTGCGCCAGTGCACTGATAAATATAACGACCACATACGAGGACTTTGGGACATTATTCCCTCAAAAGTTGAAAAAAACATGTTAGTTATTTTGAAAAACTTTCAACATTAACACATCTGTGAGTCATTTCGCTTCATTTTAATATCAGTTTTGTTATATTTTATTTTGTTATCACTGTACAATATGATTCTATTCATTAAAATTAGTAAATGCATTCCTGTATTTACTGTGCATTTTCACACTGAGAATCAAAGGGTTCATCCAAAAGCTGAAAAAATATTGCTTTCAGAGGCTTTATATGGAGTCAGGATGAAAATAAGTTGCATTTCAAACTGTTCTGAGACCAGTGCAGACAGCACACTGGAGGTTAAGTCGATTATTAAACAGGGAGCAAGGGAGCTTCCTATAGCTTTCCTATGCAGCTAAGTGCATTCAATCCAAACTTCCTGTCAGTTTAGGCTGTAGATGATGTTTGGACTGCTCTACATTTTTGGCAGACATGGGACAATGGTAATCAGTACATACAGTTGAAGTCAGAAGTTTACATATACTTAGGTTGAAGTCATTAAAACTAATTTTTTTAACCACTCCACAGATTTAATATTAGCAAACTATAGTTCTGGCAAGTCGTTTAGGACATCTACTTTGTGCATGACATGAGTAATATTTCCAACAATTGTTTACAGACAGATTGTTTCACTTTTAATTGACTATATCACGATTCCAGTGGGTCAGAAGTTTACATACACTAAGTTAACTGTGCCTTTAAGCAGCTTGGAAATTTCCAGAAAATTATGTCAAGCCTTTAGACAATTAGACAATTAGCTTCTGATAGGAGGTGTACTGAATTGGAGGTGTACCTGTGGATGTATTTTAAGGCCTACCTTCAAACTCAGTGCCTCCTTGCTCGACATCATGGGAAAATCAAAGAAATCAGCCAAGACCTCAGAAAAAACATTGTGGACCTCCATAAGCCTGGTTCATCCTAGGGAGCAATTTCCAAATGCATGAATGTACCACGTTCATCTGTACAAACAATAGTATGCAAGTATAAACACCATGAGACCATGCAACCATCATACCACTCAGGAAGGAGACGCATTCTGTCTCCTAGAGATGAACGTAGTTTGGTGTGAAAAGTGCAAATCAATCCCAGAACAACAGCAAAGGACCTTGTGAAAATGCTGGAAGAAACAGATAGACAAGTATCTATATCCACAGTAAAACAAGTCCTATATCGACATATCCTGAAAGGCTGCTCAGCAAGGAAGAAGCCAATGCTGCAAAACCACCATAAAAAAGCCAGACTACAGTTTGCAAGTGCACATGGGGACAAAGATCTTACTTTTTGGAGAAATGTCCTCTGGTCTGATGAAACAAAAACTAAACTGTTTGACCATAATGACCATCGTTATGTTTGGAGTAAAAAGGGTGAGGCTTGCAAGCCGAAGAACACCATCCCAACCGTGAAGCATGGGGGTGGCAGCATCATGTTGTGGGGGTGCTTAGTTTCAGGAGGGACTGGTGCACTTCACAAAATAGATGGCATCACGAGGAAGGAAAATTATGTGGATATATTGAAGCAACATCTCAACACATCAGCCAGGAAGTAAAAGCTCGGTCGCAAATGGGTCTTCCAAATGGACAATGACCCCAAGCATACCTCCAAAGTTGTGGCAAAATGGCTTAAGGACAACAAAGTCAAGGTATTGCAGTGGCCATCACAAAACTCTGACCTCAATCCGATAGAAAATTTGTGGGCAGAACTGAAAAAGCGTGTGTGAGCAAGGAGGCCTACAAACCTGACTCAGTTACACCAGTTCTGTCTGGAGAAATGGGCCGAAATTCCATCAACTTATTGTGAGAAGCTTGTGGAAGGCTACCCAAAACATTTGACACAAGTTAAACAATTTAAAGGCAATGCTGCCAAATACTAACAAAGTGTATGTACACTTCTGACCCACTGGGAATGTGATGAAATAAATAAAAGCTGAAATAATTATTCTCTCTACTATTATTCTGACATTTCACATTCTTAAACTAAAGTAGTCATCCTAACTGACCTAAATTAAATATCAGGAATTGTGAAAAACTGAGTTTAAATGTATTTGGCTAAGGTGTATGTGAATTTCTGACTTCAGCTGTAGATTCAGAATTTATAATGTATAATGTACGTATAATTGTATTTTAACATGGTTGGCAGGGATTGAATGATGCTGTCCATTACTTGAATCAGAATAAATTATGTTAATTTTTGATGTTATGTCTGTAACGTCTCAAAAACATGAAAAACCAACACTTTTGGAAAGATAATAAACAATTTGATGAAAAAAATCTGACTGTCTATATTCCCAATTTAGTCCCACTGTACTCATATGTAGACAGCAATTTTTAGGAAAACTATTTGCTCTAGAATTTTTTTTCCTTGTTTATTAGGTGCTATAATTTACAAATATTTAGTCTTTTTTTTTTTTTTTTATCTTTTCATCTTGTATGTATCTTTCACTGTGGCTCTCTTTCAAATTTTGGCCTGTGTTCAACAGATCCAATGGAAATTATTTATTGTTACAACAATGAAAAAGCTTTGGTACCCCTTTGTACATTTTTAAGCATTTCTCAGTAAAACAGTGATCTGATGACAAAATAAAGTAAGTTGCAAAATATTGGTATCGTTATCGGCCTATAGGTTTTTATTTTTTATTTTTATCGGTATCGGGCAAAAAGTTTCATATAGGTGCATCCCCAGTTCTGTATAATGATGTAGCAAACACATTTACAGTAAGCTTTAGCAATATTTTACTGCAGTCTGGTCCATCACCCAGTTCTGTTTGCCCTCTACTTTCTAACAAAAGGCCCCACACTGTTTTGCAAGTAATACTACTTATGAACAGCCTGTTCCATTGCAGTACATTTACAATGTCAACAGATTACAGATAACAGCAGCAGCCTTAACATCTGTTTACATATTACATTTCTCACTATTTTTTTTTTCTGGACTATGCTTTACGTTTTGGTGGATAGATAGATAGATAGATAGATAGACAGACAGACAGACAGACAGACAAACAGACAGCATGCCCCACTATCAAAAGAACTATATCTTTTTTTCTTGGGAAATAATGGTGGCACCAGACTGCCCTATTTTACATACTACACATTGATTTAATGAGTTTATCTTCAGCACCTTCACATTTTAAATGGAAAGGCCATTAAGTGCAACAAAAAAATCTATAACCAAATTTATAGGTTCTTAACATCAATGTTGAGTTTATCAATGAGTGGATTTGGATAGCCTTACCTTAAAGGAATAGTTCACCCAAAAATAAAAATTTCTCTCATTATTTACTCATGATGTCCCAGATGTATATGACTTCCTTTCTTCACCACAACACATCTGAAGAAAAATATCTTAGCTCAGTAGGTCCTTAAAATGCAAGTGATTGGTGATCCAATTTTTTAAGCTCCAAAATTCACAGACAGTCAGCATAAACGTCATCGACACAACTCCAGCGGTGAAATTAATGTCTTCTAAAGTGATACGGTCGCTTTTGGTGAGAAAAAAAAAAAGATCAATATTTAAGTACTTTTTAACTCAAAATCATCACTTCCGGTAAGCTTCACGAGAGGGTGGAGATCATGCACTCTCTCGTGTGACATATTACCGTTGCCATGATACGTAATCTCACGTTCTCCCCTCAGTTGAGACATACAGGATAAGCACACCAACGCACCATTGTGAGTAAAGAAACAGATAGTCTTGCGTAGCCAGACCTTTGACTTAAACAGCAAAGGTCTGGGGTCTATCGTAGCTTACACTGGCAAAGAACCACCCACTTAGGCAGGAAAAGCCATCTAACTGACATGTAAAGCGACCAGTCACAGCCGGGTTTGTCATTACGTGATGTTTAGGGACGGGGTTATTGGAGATGGCTCGTACCATAATAAAAGACTGGCATGGGAAAATAAATAACTTATATAATGGCGTGCAAATCTCCGCGAGTGATTGCACAGAAAACACACTGGAAAATAGCAGAAAATGTGTAGCGAGTGTAAGTACAGTACAGAACCACATTACAGAGTATTTCACAGACATAACTAAGTAAACAAAGAAGAATATACAGCTCTGATCATGGATATCCACTTTACTTTCAGCAAAGTGCCTCAAACCAAATGCTGAATATCTTTAAAAGAGTTGATGTGACTAACCTGGCAAACTTGGGCAAATTCTGTGATTATTTAATCCTCAAAAGGGCTCATTGTATCAACACAGAACCTTGTGAACTCGACTCGTGCTTCCACCCAGGCCAGCGCAAACTAAGCTTTCGGAAATCCTGTAGAAGTCAGCCAATCAGATTTGGTCTGACTGGACTGAGAAAGTGTTTTCAATTTTGTGTGCTATAAGTGTCAGACGGCTAGTACACAGACTGTGGGTGTAACACCTGAGGCTGAGACTAAGAAACAGGTGAATACAGATCTAAACCAAAAAAAGAAACAACCAAGCTACTGTACAGTGTTCCTCCTACTCAGTTGTGAACAGCACTGCTCTTCTGGCCGTGACGGATGTGCCTCTGTTCTCACATGTTTCAAATGTCAGTGCGATTACGTCATGGGTGTACCGCTTCTGACCAGAAACATGATTTAGAGTTTAAAAAAGTACTTCAATTTTTATCTTTTTCACACCAAAAGTGATTGTTTCGCTTTAGAAGACATAGATTTGACAGCTGGAAGCATATGGATAAAGTTTATGCTGACTGTCTGTGAATTTTGGAGCTTCAAATATCGGATCATCATTCACTTGGATTTTAAGGACCTACTGATCTGAGAAATGTTTCTATTTTTCTTCAAATGTATTCCGGTGAAGAAAGAAAGTCATACACACCTGGGATATCACAAGTGTGAGTAAATGATGAGAGAATTTTCATTTTTAGGTGAACTATTCCTTTAAACCCAATTTCAAGATATTTTTTAAATTTCTGATAGAAGCACTTACAATGTTGACTTTTCATGATCAGTTACTTGCGTTACATTATTCCTCACTCATTAAATTGAATAGTTCACCAAAAAATGAAACTTTCCTCATCATTTACTCACCCTAATGCAATCCCATATTTATATGACCTTCTTCTGCTGAGCACAAACAAAGATTTTTAGAAGAATATTTCAGCTCTGTAGGTCCATACAATTCAAGTGAATGGTGACCAAAACTTTGAAACTCCAAAAGGACATAAAGGCCACAAAAACGTAATCCATAAGACTCCAGTGGTTTAATCTACTGTATATCTGTCAGGGTTCTGCCCTTAGTTTTGGGTTTTTTCCCTTTGTGGCAGAGCCCTGACATGTACATGTTCTATGTCTGTTTTATGTCTTGTGTCTGGATTCAGCCACTTCAGTTGGTTTGATTTATTTACTCTGTGGCTGAGTCCAGGCACTTGTGTTTTGTCTCATGCTGTGTAAATGCACTTGGGTTTGTGTTTTCTTATTCCTTTGTGCATTTGCATCTGTCTGTTTGTCTTGTGCCAGTTCATTGTGGGATTTTGCTTGTGTTTCTGTCCCCTGTTAGGTCTCTGTTGGTCATGTTCCTGTCCAGTTGGATTTCTGTTGGTTCCCCAGCCCATCATTGTGTTGTCACCCTGGGCTGTGTTTCCCATTGGCACCAATGGTTTCTACGATTTTTTTATTTTATTTTTTCCCCTTTTTCACCCAATTTGGAATGCCCAATTCCCTATGCACTTAAGTCCTTGTGGTTGCGTAGTGATCCACCTCAATCTGTGTGGCGGAGGATGAATCCCAGCAGCCTCCGCACCTGAGACTGCCAACCCGCGCATCTTATCACTTGAGTGCGTTGCCATGGAGACATAGTTCATGTGGAGGCTTCGCGCCATCCACCGCGGCATCCACGCCCAACTCACCACGTGCCCCACTGAGAACGAACCACATTATAGTGACCACGAGGAGGTTACCCCATGTGATTCTACCTTCCCTAGCAACCGGGCCAATTTGGTTGCTTAGGAGACCTGGCTGGAGTCACTCAGCACACCCTGGGATTCGAACTAGCGAACTCCAGGGGTGGTAGCCAGCATCTTTTACCACTGAGCTACCCAGGCCCCCCTCTATGATCTACTTAGGCTTATGATGCTTTTGGGTAACGCAGCCCAGGACTTTTATATATATATATATATATATATATATATATATATATATATATATATATACATAATATTACTATAATTTTTTTTATTTTTATAAAAGCCCATTGAATTGCTTCCTGTGTTTGGGTCCCTCCCTCATTCCAAACCTGACAATATTTTCATAAGCAATATAAGTGTGGGTGAGACACAGATCAATATTTACGTTTTTTTTTTTTTTTTTTTGACTATAAATCTGCACTTCCACATCCACATTTTTCTTGTGTTTTTGGTGATTTGCATTCATTGTGCAGGAGAAGAATTTATGGTAAAAAAGGACTTGAATATTGATCTGTTTCTCACCCACACCTATCATTCTGCTTCTGAAGACATAGATTTAACCACTGGAGTCATATGGATTACTTCTATGCTGCCTTTATGTGCATTTTAGAGCATCAAAATGTTGGTACCCGTTCACTTGCATTGTGAGGACCTACAGAGCTGAGATATTCTTCTAAAAATCTTTGTTTGTGTTCAGCAGAAGAAAGTCATACATATCTGGGATGGCATGAGGGAACTGATGAGGGAATTTTCATTTTTGGGTGAACTATTCCTTTTTAATACACTTTGGATACAGGTGTCTGCCAATGAATCCATGTAAGTGTAACACAGAAACTCTAATTAAATGAACTTTTTTTTTTTTTTTTTTTTTACATGTAATTAACAGAAATAAAGTATTTTGTTCTCTCAACTTAAAACATTTCTAGGGAACAGAATAAGTAGTTGTGTCAAACAAGCAAAAATGCATTCTGTCACATAGTAAATGTAAGTCAAAGAAATATATAAATAGATATTATATCAAAAGCATATTTGTGCATAGGAACATAACATATTTACAACAGATCCTGAAGAAGATATTATTGAATAAATAAACAAACATGCATGTTGCTTGGATTAAATTACAGAGAAATACCGAGCTAGCTTGAGTGTGCACATCCAGAATGTTTCTCTTTACAATAATTTCTTTGTGTATGTAATAGCCCTATTTAATAAAAAAAAGTAAAATAATTTAAACTATACCCCATAATGTAATTCATTAATTTGCTTCCTACACTGCTATAATTTCGCTATAGAGCACCAGTGAAGGTAACAGTCAACACCTGGCAATGTCTTGCTGCCATTATTATTATTATATTAATATTATAGATTAGAGATTTTACTTCAGCCTTTGATTGGTAAATTGACCAGTAGAAGGCAGTATTTTAACATTGATCTGTAGGTGAGACGGAATGGTTCTGATCACCACCTTTAATAGTGAAGACTTCAGCACTTGTAAACCTTCTGTTCCATGTGATCAACTTCAAGAGGGACAGATTATAATGTTCCAAGTACCACCTGCACAACATACAATTGTGTACAAACCACTGTAGCACCTTAAATGGTACATGAAGCCTTATTTGTTAATCTGTCAATAAACATGATCTGTACACTTTATATAAAAAGACCAAATTCTGTTTACTATTTGAACAACTAAAGCCAGTTATAATGATGACTGAACAGAAATCTTTTAAATCAAAAACACAAGAAAATTTGCTTTTAAGTGTAACACAGAGTCACAATCGTGTGTGTGTGTGTGTGTGTGTGTGTGTGTGTGTGTGTGTGTGTTTCCCTGAACTTGAATTTACTCAAGACTGTCATATTCAAC
The DNA here is from genome assembly GCF_019703515.2 of Myxocyprinus asiaticus. Classification (NCBI taxonomy): domain Eukaryota; kingdom Metazoa; phylum Chordata; class Actinopteri; order Cypriniformes; family Catostomidae; genus Myxocyprinus; species Myxocyprinus asiaticus. The sequence continues at coordinate 11,911,499 of NC_059375.1, read as the reverse complement.
TGCAAAATACAAAGGCTTACTTGTGTGGTAAAGCAAATGAATTGCAACTGGAAAGCAATAGTTCCACATGCTGTAGTATTACATGTGACAGATTGACTGTGAGTGCATGAAAGGTTTCCACATTCTTTCTGGATGGCATAACAATTTCCTTCTTGTGGACTGAGAATTGGAAAAATCATTTCTGTTCTGCCATGAATACAAATACAGTGAATATGAATTAGCATATGTCTGTATGAGCCCCTGTCTGAGAGCCCATTTTAACCCTGGGGTTATATTTTAAAGGACTGATTGGTAAGTGGTGGGAGAGACTGGATACAAGTCCCCCTCTGTTTAGGTGTAGACTGAAACTGCACGCACACAAACAATGAGCTGGAAAAAAAAACATAAACATCTGGAAAAAATAATAAACTGTATAATAATGATGAAAAAAAAAATTCTCATGAACAGATCAGACAGAGCTGTATATTCTGCATGAAAGCATCACTCTGAGATCTTTGTTTCATACTGTAAAGCAGTTTATACAATTAATCTGGTTCATGACAGGAAATCACACAATGTTATCAATTTAGCCAAGGGAAGTAACCTTCAGATGTAGCCAAAACTACATGATGAGATAATGGCCATGCAGCATTCATACTAGTGCAAGTTAGAAGCATTGTTCGTAAGTGGTGATATTGTAGAAACCCTTACAAAAAAGTACCGTGGCAGTATCTCGGGACAGTGATAGAATCAGAAGTGCATATCATAGTATCTTGATATATACCATGATCCTGCATGATTAACATATTCATGCACCATGGTATTACTTACATGCCTTTCCAAGGTTCTTCACAGAATACCAAATTACCTGCCATGGAACAGTACATGTCCAAAAGAACCACTGAATTAACATGGTATATGTTTAAAAAAACAAAAAAGCATTATCACTACCATGTCCCAAAAAAAAAAAAAAAAAAAAAGAGTAAAATGAATGAATAAAATGTTTTATGCAATTATAAGTGATCTTTTATACACATATGATTACCATATTATGTATCATAGTAATTATATGGTATTCTAAGTCAGGGGTTTTCAAACTTTTTGATGCATAGAACCCCCCAAAATAAAGATCTGCTTACAAGGGAAGGCCCTCTCTCTAAACTGTAAAGGCAGTTATTAATTTTCATGTATAAAGACACATTTATAATGTGTGAGAAAAACAGTTAGCAGGACATTATAAAGATTAATAAACTCAGCAAAAAAAGAAACATCCTCTCACTTTCAACTGCTTTTTGTCACAGTCTGTCTCCCTCACTTTCTTCAAGGACTCTTATTTTGAAGTTTTCCTCCGGACTACATCTCCCCTGTTTCACTGCCCTCATCACTTCCATCAGTTCTACATCATCCGTACCTGTATTCCATTCCCTCATTTAGCTCCTTGTGTTTAAATACCCTCTAGTTTTGTTCATTCATTTGTCAGTCCTTGAATTTTACGTTATGAAGTGTTACATTGTGTTGTTAATTGTGATGTTTAGCGTTATAGTTTGTTCCACTCCTGCATATATTATTAAAAGATTGAAAGTATCCACTCCTGCATCTCTTCCACTCCATGTACCCAACGTTACACTTTTATTTTCAGCATATTCAGTATAATTATGTGCATGAACATAAAAAGATTCAACAACTAAGACATAAACTGAACAAGTTTCACAGACATGTGACTAACAGAAATGGAATAATGTGTCCCTGAACAAAGGGGGGGTCAAAATCAAAAGTACTGCAGTGTATCTTCTCCTCATGGACTGCAACAGATTTGCCATTTCTTGCTGTAAGTTGTTACCCCACTCTTCCACCAAGGCACTTGCAAGTTCCTGGACATTTCTGGGGGGAATGGCCCTAGCCCTCACCCTCCAATCCAACAGGTCCCGGACGTGCTCAATGGGATTGAGATCCAGGCTCTTCGCTGGCCATGGCAGAACGCTGACTTTCCTGTCTTGCAGGAAATCACACACGTTCTCAGTGTTCTGCCATGGCCAGCGAAGAGCCTGGATCTCAATCCCATTGGGCATGTCTGGGGCCTGTATGGCAGAGCAGAATGGCTGGTGGCATTGTCATGCTGGAGGGTCATGTCAGGATGAGCCTGCAGGAAGGGTACCACATGAGGGAGGAGGATGTCTTCCCTGACAAAACTGCAACTCATCAGTGAAGAGCACTTTTTGCCGGTCCTGTCTGGTCTGTGCACAACAGGCCTACAAGCCCTCAGTCCAGCCTCTCTCAGCCTATTACGGAAAGTCTGAACACTGATAGAGGGATTGTGCGTTCCTGGTGTAACTCGAGCAGTTGTTGTTGTCATCCTGTACCTGTCCCGCAGGTGTGATATTCGGATGTACCAATCCTGTGCAGGTGTTGTCACACATGGTCTGCCACTGCGAGGATGATCAGCTGTCCTTCCTGTCTCCCTGTAGCACTGTCTTAGGCGTCTCACAGTACGAACGTTGCAATTTATTGCCCTAGTCACATCTGCAGTCCTCATGCCTCCATGCAGCATGCCTAAGGCACATTCATGCAGATGAGCAGGTACCCTGGGGATCTTTCTATTGTTGTTTTTCAGAGTCAGTAGAAAGGTCTCTTTAGTGTCCTAAGTTTTACAATCACAATTATGCATTTGGCAGACACTTTTATCCAAAGCGACTTACAGTGCACTTATTACAGGGACAATTCCCCCGGAGCAACCTGGAGTTAAGTGCCTTGCTGAAGGGGTGGCTGTGGGGATCGAACCAGCAACCTTCTGATTACCAGTTATGTGCTTTAGCCCACTACGCCATCACCACTTTTTATAACTGTGACCTTAATTGCCTACCATCTGTAAACTGTTAGTGTCTTAACGACCGTTCCACAGGTGCATGTTCATTAGTTGTTTATGGTTCATTGTACAAGCATGGAAAACATTGTTTAAACATTTTACAATAAAGATCTGTAAAGTTATTTGGATTTTTACAAAATTATCTTTAAAATACAGTGTCCTGAAAAAGGGATGTTTCTTTTTTTGCTGAGTTTATATTTTTGTTATTAACATTTTTATTGATTCCATTCATAAAAAAAAAAACAATAGATACAACATAAAATACGGAATCAGATATATAAATTAAACCCTTCCCCCCGAACATCCCCCCCACCCGACACGAACACGCATTACAGTGGTCTCTTACAATTATAGCAAAAAATTAGAAACAAACTAAAAACAAAAAAAAAAACTTTCAAAAAGCAAGAGTGCACATACACATCAAACTAAAAATTTAAAATCAAAAATCCCTCTCCACTGCCCTTCCCCGAGAACCCTCCAAAAAATCCAAATATCCACCCCACTTCCTATTAAACAAATCCCACTTTCCTAACCTTCTGAAGATTGCCTCCTCAAATGCCGCAACTTGCTCATCTCCCCGCACCACTCCCGAAACGAGGGTGCCCCAGCCGTCTTCCACCCCCTGAGTATTATACACCTGGCCACCATAACTCCGGCCAGGACCCAACCTTTCAAGTGGCTATCCCCAAAATATATGACTTCCCCATCACCCAAAATGCAGAGTCTGTGGCAAAATGAAAACCTTGTGTCCAACACATCACACATAAATCCCTGAACCTTTAACCAAATTTCCTGTATTTTAACACATCCCCAAAAAACATGGGTTGTGTCCCCGTCTTCTGAATGGCATCACCAGCAGGTGGGTGTGCCTTTAAGACCAAGTCTATACAATCTAGAGGGAGTCCAATATAATCGATTCAAAATCTTAAATTGCATCAGACACACCCTCGAATCTCTAGATGTAGACTTGACATTTTTTAGAAACTTAGCCCACACTCCCTCCTCCAATACCAAATTTAAATCTCTCTCCCATAATCTCTTGAGAGAAGTTGAAGCTCCATCCCCCAGACTCTGAATTAACAGGGAATAATACACTGATACCTCATGACCTTTTCCAAAAGCAGTAATCACCACTTCTAGAGTATCTGCCCTTTTAGGGGGGTGTATGCTACTCCCAAAAATAGTACAAAGCAGGTGGCGCAGCTGTAAGTACCTGAAGAACTGATCTAGGAATCCTGAAATGTTGGACCAAATTTTCAAACGATCTCAACCCACCACTCTCATATAGGTCACAGAGTGTATTAACACCCCTCTCAATCCACTCCGACCAACAGAAAGGGGACTCACCAATACGCAACTTTGGGTTTAGCTGTATGCTTGAGGCAACATTTAAATAAATGTCTCAATTAAACACTCTGGACACTTTTGTCCATAGCGCGTGCAAACGCAAGATAATGGGGTGCGACTTAACTTCTCCAATTAGTTTAATAGAAAGGCTTTTTAATATTAAAATAGGGGCAATAACGTTCTGTTCAATTCCAAACCAGGGAGGGGCTCTCTCAGGTGGAAGTGACCAATGAGCTAAATGTCTGAGACCAAACGCATAATAATAAAACAAAATCTTGGGAAGGCCTAGCCCACCTTTGTCAATCGGCCTATGTAACTTGTGTAATGTAACCTGGGACGCTTTCCATTCCAAATGAGCTATACTATCAAATTGCTTAAAATAAGAGAGGGGGACATCTACAGGGAGAGATTGTAGTAGGTAGTTGAATTTTGGAATACAATTCATTTTAATAACATTAACCTTCTCAATCATCGATAAATGTAATGAAGCCCACCTGTCCACATCATTCAAAAACCTTTTTATTAAGGGGTCAAAATTAACTCTATCTAAATCAGACAAATTTGCTGGGAATAAAATTCCCAAATACTTAATTCCCTGTTTGGGCCACTGGAAGGCTCCTGGCTGAAAAGCCGTTATTGGGCAGTACGCTGTCAAAGACAAAGCTTCGGATTTAGACCAATTGATTTTGTATCCTGAGAACTTGGAAAAGGAATTAATAATTCTGTGGAGGCAAAGCATCCACAGAATTGAGGCAACTTTAGTAGGGTCAGAGACGAATAATAAAATATCATCTGCGTAAAGCAAAAGCTTATGCGCCATACCTCCCGAAATCACCCCTGAAAAATCATCCTCCTTTCTTATCGCGGCTGCCAATGGTTCCAGGGCAAGACAGAACAATAATGGGGAAAGAGTCCAGAGTAAAATAATCTGAAATTAGTCTATTTGTTTGTACCGCTGCTACAGGGTGTCTATAAAGTAGCTTTATCCAACCAATAAAAGTACTCCTGAACCCATACATTTCCAAAATCTTAAAAAGATAATCCCATTCTACCATATCAAACGCCTTTTCGGAGTCAAGTGAGATGGCAGCGACCGGAGATTGTTCATTCGCTACTGACCACATGATATTAATGAGACGCCTAATGTTATCAGAAGAGCTACGGCCTCGAATAAACCCCCACCTGATCTATATGTATAAGAGATGTCATAACTTTACTTAATTGATTAGCCAGAATTTTTGACAACATTTTTACATCTAACTGGATCAGGGAAATTGGACGGTAACTTTAACACTCGCTTGGATCTTTGTCCTTTTTAAGAATCAGACTGATCCGGGCTTGTGTCATGGTTGGCGGGAGCTTTCCATTCTTTAATGATTCAGTATAAACTTCTAGCAAAAGTGGAGCCAGTTTTGTAGCATAAGATTTGAAAAATTCAGCGGCAAAGCTGTCAGGCCCCGAAGCCTTGCCTGTAGGTAAGGCCTTAATAACCTTGCCAAGCTCCTCCAAGTTTATCTCAGAATCAAGAAAATTTCAGTCGTCAGTTTAGGGAGATCTAATGGTTCCACAAAGTTTCTAATATCTTCATCAGTAGACAAAGGCGTGGAACTATAGAGATCAGAGTAGAATTCTTTAAAAGCATTATTAATATCAATGGCCAAGGTAAATATTTCACCACCAGCAGATTTCACTGAGGGAATGGTAGAAAAAGACTCTCTCTGCATTATATATCTAGCCAAAAGTTTTCCTACTTTGTCCCCCGACTCAAAGTATGACTGCCTTGCCCTGAATAGCCAAAACTCCACTTTCCATGACAAAATAGTATTATATCTGTATTTCAATCGGGTCAATTCTCTGAGGCCATCAGATGACAAACGGCGCTTCAGCTCTGCCTCTGCATTTTTAATATTTCCTTCCAACTCCACAAGTTCTCATGCTTTGGATTTTTTGGTGAATGAGGCATACTGTATGATCCGACCCCTAAGAACCGCCTTAAGTGCCTCCCAAGCCACGCCCACAGAGGATACTGTGGACCAGTTGGCCTCCATATAAACAATGATTTCAGTCTTTAACATTTGTTGGAAATCAGGATTTTGCAAAAGGGACACATCAAGGCGCCAACTATATGATTTCTTTTTCTCTGTATATGGCAACACCTCTAAACTCACCAGGGCTTGATCTGAGACTAAGATATTTCCAATTGAGCAATCAATAACAGATGAAATGAGGGATTTGGATATAAAAAAAAACCTATTCTAGAATAAATCTAATGGACTGATGAAAAAATGTAATGTCCCTACCAGATGGGTTCAAAAGTCTACAAATATCCGTAAGAGCAAGATTTTTACACATCCTGCGAAGCGTCAATGTTGCTCTAGGGGGTTTACACATTTTTGCTTCACTGTGATCAAGGACAGAGTCCATCAAAAGATTAAAGTCTCCTCCCAATATTACATCATGAGGGGTGCCAGCAGTTTGCAGCATCCCTTCAAGATCTATAAAAAAGCCCTGATCATCAGCGTTAGGTGCATAAATATTAGCCAAAATCAACCTTTGCCCTTGAATTTCAGCTAAAACAATAATGACTCTTCCTAATTTATCTTTAATTTGTTTGAGAAATTTGAATTGTAAATGTTTATTTACCAATATAATGACTCCCTTGCTCTTACTTGAGCCAGCACTAAAAAAAAACATGTCCACCCCATATCTTCCCAAATTTTTCAGCTTTCTGTGGGGAGTGATGTGTTTCTTGAAGAAACATTATATCATATTTCTTACGTTTAAGAAAAGTAATAACCTTCCTTTTTTTTATGGGGTGCCCCAACCCATTTACATCCCATGTTGAGAGAGATAGTTCACTCATATTAACATTTGACATTTTGATATAGTAGAAAAAATAAATTGTGTGTCAAAAACAAAATTATACAGACCACATTCCCCATTAGTGAAACAATCAAACCCCGAACTTCCCCTCGAACAAAACAAACAGAAAAAAGAAAAACATGCACATTAACCCTGCGCACGAAAGCGCCAACCGGCGACAATCCCTCTAAACTCAAAAGGTCCATGAACGCCCACGAGCCCCCACGATAACTTTGCCATCGGATTGCTCAATTTTGCCTCACAAATTTGTGAGGCAAAATTACATAGAACAATGAACACAAAGAATGTGTAGATCCATTCACAGAACTGTCTCAAAGGTGTGATCTTCCACAAAACAAATTCCACCTGATATAAAACCATTCAGATTCCTCAGACAGACAAACGAATGTTCAGTGAGCCGGCTGTTATGAGTTCAGCAGATAACGTAATCATACCAATGTCCCGTAAAAATACTCAACAAAACAAACTCCAGCTAGCAGGAGGAATAAGCACGAAGAACGAACAGATTAATCCACAGCTGTTCCAAAGGAGTGTTATTCAATAGAACAAGCTCCAGCCGCTAGGCGGAACCAACACAAAAAGAACCAAAACCGACATCCCGGTTCCCCGGATGGTCGAGTCAGTTCACTCGGAGGCCGCATAAAAGTACATACCATGACTTACACAATCCGTCAACTTTATAAAAGACATCCTTTGTGTGAGCATGTAGCTATTTTGCGGTCATCTGTAGTGTCCACTCTCAAACTGGTCGGGAACTTCAATGCAAATGTAATATTTCATCAATGCAAAAGTTTCTTTAAGGAAAAGTGTTATTCACAAAACAAACTCCAGCTGCTCGGCGGAGCCAACGCAAAAAGCAAAAAGAAACCAAAATGACACACAGCTTCCTCAAAAGCCAGAGTAAGTACAGCGAGTCGACCCACTCACATGAGAAACACCCAATGGTTTACTCAGCCATTGATTCAATAAAAGACATTGCCTGATTGGGACATGTAAATACTTTGCGACCGTCCTTCGTTTCTATTCTCAGTTTGGCCGGAAACATCAGAGCAAAAGTGATCTTTCGCTGATGTAAGAGTTTCTTACATTCCTTGAACCGATCGCGTTTCTCTCTTGTCGAACTCGCAAAGTCCGTGAATCGATCTGTGCCTATCTCCCTCAGCAAATCTGTGAGCTCGGACTCTGTGAGCTCGCTCGATTTCCAGCTTGTAGCCTGTTATGTTGAGCAGACTCAGGAAAAGCTCATCTAGGAATTTCACCATATCTCTGCCCTCCTCATGCTCAGGAATTCCAACAATTAAAATGTTATTCCTGCGGCTTCTATTCTCAAGATCTTCAAGCTTTTCAAGGAGATGTTCCAAATCAACTTTGGTCACGGGCGGATTAGCGGTTAATTCCCTCTCTGAAGATTCCAGACAATCGATTCATCTCTCAACATCAGTCACTCTTGTAACTAGCTCAGAGAATTTTATTGTAGCAATATTATTGTGTAGCCTACATTTAAAATTACATTTGGGGCTACATTCAAAACATTTGGGGCTGAAGCCCCGGAAAAATGACCTGGCGACGCCGATGCTCTAAGGTATTTCATAGAATGTCCACTCCACTCCACTCCACTCCACTCCACTCCACTTAACAAAACAAAACACTATAGTATTTCTATTGTACATGTGAAAAAAATCGTGATATAATTTCAAAACAAAACCATCATACTGAATCTGGTCTGTGTGGGTGCCTCGTGCCACCCCCCCGCAAGATGCTGCCCTAGGCAACTGCCCATGTCGCCCATGCCTAAATCTGCCACTGACCTCCAGGTAGGGTTGCCACCCATCCCATAAAATACAGGATCATTCCGTATTTAAATATGAAATGATGCATTCCGTATCGAATCAATATGGGACGCGATTTGTTCTGTAAGCTGGTGATATGGCATCGCTGCGAAATTGTTCCAGATCTTTAATATAACATTGATATAGGCCTAAATTGAGTTTTTTTCATAGGGTGGGTAAGGGGTTGTCTGAAAAGTCCACACTTTGTGCTGAAACTGTGGATTTTTTTTATTTTTTTATTGAAAAACAGACAGTTCAATATTAATGTTCAATAAGATGTACAAAATTACGCAGATCCAACAATGTATGAATATAATCACTGAGTCATAAAGGCAAGAAGTAAAAGTGAAGGATAAAATAAATTAAAATAAAGTAAATAATAATAAAATAAAATAAAAAAACCCGTAAAAATACACGTAAACCAACACAGATGTATAGGCTACATAAATAAGAAAAAGAAGATAAATAATCGAAGAAATTAAAATAATTAATAAGTCAAGGGTCAGGAAAGTTCTCAGCATATAATAAAGGATATACTGTTTTTATTAATAATAAAAATAAAATAAAAAAATAAACATTTATTGCTAAAAATGTAAAGGATCATCTGAATACATTTCTTGGTATTATTCATCTACAGTGAGGTATTACTGTCTGCTCCCTTTACACATATATTACCCTAGAGGGGCCTCCACTGAAAAAAAAAAACAATCTTCCGATGTTGGCAGCCTTGGCAGGTATGATTTCCATAGTATCATATCTAACATGATATTTTTTTTAAACGTGTGGTTATGACAGTAATAAACAGTGAGAGTGCATTAAGCGTTGCAGTGAGCGCTGAAAGTGGGTTTAACTGAGATCCACAGACATTCCGATGCTGTGACACCTCACTGCAGATCAGCTTTTGTCCTCACGAGCGCTGCTCCTCCGTAGCACACGCGCGGGCTTTCCCGCGTCCACCAACTTCAGTCAGGGCAACATTAGTGTTTCAGTACTGTTGACACGAGTTTCTGCAAATGCAACAGTCATTTTACGAAACCACGATGGAGCTTCTCGATGTTTTCGAGTGCGGACGGTTTTCGAGAATGATTGAGTGTAGCGGTAAGTTGTTTCTCCAGTCGTTGGCACGTGTTTATTTTTTGCCACATTTTTTACATCGACTATGTGATACGCATTTAGTAAATATTCTGTTTTGTGGTTGTGTTTCTATGTCACTTTGTAATTTGTATGGTCATAAAACAATACTCTGAACTGAATGAATGAAAAAGACAGTTGCACCGACTGGCGTGCATTCATTGTATTCAGTTGTTTATCTGGAGTATGTTTATATCATGATACTATTTACATATCAAGTAGGTACTTCAAAGAATGCCAAAGTACTGACTTGGTACTTATCGAAATACATGGTATTAACACGATATTATGTCCAAAACACCATATCATTATACAGTTGTCTTTTTCTTTTTTCTTTTGTGAGATGTGTGACTAAGATCAATAGGCAGGTGTTAAAGATTGAACTAGGACATGGCAGATGTTATTACAAAAGGCATGTAATGATGTATTTAACCCTGTCTGTGACATCATAAGGATGATCAGTTTTAAAACTGAACACTAATACTATAAAGAGAGTTTTTAGTAAAGGTACGTTTACCCGAAAGCACAGACATGCCATTTTTCTGCTTCATAGATCCCCCTTTCTTCTACAGGCTCCCCCAAGTCTAGTTGGTGAAATCTGCAGCTAATGGAAATCTTATGTTGCTCTTGTAAGCCTCCATGCAGTGACTGAGCTGAACATCATCTGTACTCTGTAACCTGATCATGTACGAGTAATCCTGGGGTTCGGGTAGTGGGCTCTCTATGCTCACTGTTCAAACTCTTCACTCTGTTTCAATCCACTTTAATTTACCAGCCTGGAAAATCTGAATAGATGGAAAACTTGTCAGCTTAAGATCACGTGCCTCAGCATTTTTATGAGAACTTGATGGAGAAACACTTGGAGGCGAATAGGACGGCAGTTACTGGTGTGGGATCAGATTGGCTCTTTTGCTTTGCTTAAAGCGAGCCTATAATCTTAGACCTTTGATTATCTATGTAAGTTTGACATCAGTTCACAGAATTTGAATGTTGGGACAGCGATCTGCATAAAACACAACATTATACACTGCCTGGCCCAAAAAAAAGGTTGCATACTCTATATTTTGTTGGACCGCCTTTAGCTTTGATTACGGCGTGCATTCCTCGTGGCATTGTTTGGACAACCTTATGCAACGTCACAAAATTTATTTCCATCCAGAGTTGCATTAATTTTTGACCGAGATCTTGTATTGACGACGGGAGAGTTGAACCACTCCGTAAAGTCTTCTCCAGCACATCCCAAAGACTTTCAATGGGGTTAAGGTCTGGACTCTGTGGTGGCCAATTCAAGTGTGAAAATAATTCCTCATGCTCCCTGAACCACTCTTTCACAGTTTGAGCCCGATGAATCTTGGCATTGTCGTCCTGGAATATGCCCGTGCCGCCAGGGAAGAAAAAAAATCAATTTATGAGATAACCTTGTCATTCAGTACATTCAAGTAGTCAGGTGACTTCAGTTTGTTGCTGCATAACGATGCTGAGTCTTGACCTGACCAATTGAAGCAAACTCAGATCATAACACTGCCTCTAGAGGCTTGTACAGTGGGCGCTATGCATGACGGGTGCAACGCTTCATGCGCTTCCCTTCTTACCCTGACGTGCCCATCGCTTTGGAATAGGGTAAATCTGGACTCATCCTTTTCCATTGCTCCACAGTCCAATCTTTATGCTCCCTAGTAAACTGAAGTAATTTTTTTTTCAATTAGCCTCACTAACAAGTGGCTTTCTTGTGGCCACAAAGCTGTTTAGTCCCAATCCTGTAAATTCTCATCACATTGTGCGTGTGGAAATGCTCGTACTTTCACTATTAAACATAGCCGTGAGTTCTACTGTCGATTTTTTTACGATGTGACTTCAAGCGTTTAGTGATCACTATCATTCAAAATGTTTTTCCGACCACATTTCTTCTGCGAAGCTGACAGTTCACCACTATCCTTCTAGGTTTTAATAATGCCTTGGACAGTTCTTAACAGTTCCAGTGATTTCAGCAATCTCCTTCAGCAAGTTGTTTTCTTTGCTTGATGCAGGCCAATAATTTGCCTCTTCTGAAACACAGTAACATCTTTTATACGACCGCGGGATACATCTTCCGACATGGTTGTTTAAGAAATGAGAACCTACACACTGCATCAGTTAGGGTTAAAAAAAAAAAAAAAAAAAAAAAGGATGTTCCGATACCATTTTTTTGAGTATGAGTACCGATGCTTTTTTTTTTTAGTACTTGCCGATACCGAGTCCGATACCTGTTTTTTTTTTTTTCTGAACTCCGTATCAGCAGTTTATTTCAGTTTTATCATAAAAATGTTGTTTAAATAAATTACAACTTTAATCAAATGAAAGTATAACAATTCATTTTCAACATATTTGAAAATGTTTTTTTCAGATGAAGTGATTTTATACAGCACAATCCTAAATAACAACATTGGAGTTATTTTTTGTCACTTACATTTTGTAAGTGCTGCATAATCACAGATGTGAGATATTGCTTAAATATGATTACTATTGATTTATTATTATTATTATTAGTAGTAGTAGTATAACAGTGAACATTACATAACTATATAGTAGTGATCTATTTCTGTCACACTTTATTTAAATTTAGCTTTTATTTTGAAGTTTTCTGTGTTGTTAAACCAAGGAGCTCTGACTTAATGACGGCAAATTCCCAATCTGGAAAAGTAGATCGCTACGTGAATCACAGTAATTATTAAATCGCAAAAGGCTACTATATAAATAATTATGTAGTCTGTATATGACGTGCTAAAAAGTGAATTAGTTCTCTGCCTGCTGTCATCTGCTACAAACAGAGCATGTAATGCTCATAATAGTGTTTTCCATGTATGAGTCAAGGATTTCTAAAGGTATGAGCAGTTTGTGTCTCTATGTCAGCACAACACCGGCTCTAAACATTCACAAGCACTCACATTTAAATCACTGCATGTGCGACTATCTATTTATCTCATTAAATCGCAACTTTTGCTGTTAAATAATCTCACTAGGACATGACGTGATTTTAATCTGTGCGCTGAATGATTACGTAATGACATCCGTACGCCAGATGGTATCGGTTTTTGGTGTCGGAGCATTTTTATGAGTACGAGTACATGAACGCTGGATCGGACCGGATTCTGAAACCAGTATCGCATCGGTGCATCCCTAGTTAAAAGGTTTGGTGCCAGATGAAACATATTAATCACTGCAATAATGATCCAATAATATGCTCTTAAGTATCTGCTTATTTAAATCCAAACGGTGACTTTTTTTTGTTTTTTTGGCCAGGCCTTGTTTCTGTCAGCGTGAGTAATCTGAATGTACGGTAATTGCTACTTGTCTGAATACACCTTGTTGTGTTGTGAAATTGAACCTGGATTGACACACCTCAGTTATATGTGCCAAAAAACAAGACACACCAGAGTTAGTACAAAGAGTTAGAGACTGTCAGATTGTAGATTTATGATTGAAATGCAGACTTGACGTCGATTTCCTCTTTCAAAGAAATTTCTTTGATTTTTACAGATTCTTCTCTTGAACTAAATAAATTATACTTATAGAGGATAGTCCACCCTAAAACCATTTATTCACTCTTATGTTGTTCCAAACTTATATGACTTCCTTTCATGAAAAACAAATAGACATATTAGGCATAATGTTAGGGACTGACAGCCATGGTCCCCATTCACTTTCATTGTATGGAAAAAAAGAGCAGTGTCAACATCCTTGAAAGTGCATCCTCTTGTGTTCCAGGGAAGAAAGCTATATCATGATCATCTTTTACTGTGGCATCTTTACATTGTGGCCTCCAAGGAAACCAGCATCCAGTCACAGATTAACAACAGTTGACCTAGTTCTGTCCAAGTGCCTTGAATTTACGATCAGTGATCAGCGGTGCCTAGATTGTCAATATCAATTGCACTTGCATTTATGTTGTCATTGATGGCATTGTTTACACATCATATTTAGACTTTGTTTTATCAAGATGAACTGTTCCAGAACTGGATGAAGCTTTGCTTTAGGTGCCGCCAGTTGCACGGGAACAGACTAAAGAGAGTACAGATAATTAGTCTATGCTGGCTTCAGAAAAGAAGGGGAGTAGGGGGTGTGGAGGTGGATTTTGGGGAGGTGGGAATTCCCGTAATTTCCAAACATTACAATGGCCTCATGCCTCAACAGACACTCATCCCCACCCACCAATCTGGAGGCACAGCACCTCTTAGCAGCTCCAGTTCACAGTTTAGATAAATGAACTGTCTTTGACGAGTGCTTTTTTTTTTTTTTTTTTTTTTTTTTTTTACACAATATTGTCTGTAACGCCCACTGCAGGCAGGCTGGTATCATCAGAACTTTGGACATTTGCACGTGACTGTAAGGGGAGTTTGAGCCACTAGAGATTGCAGGAAACGACCTTGACCAGTTGAATGCAATCTCTCATAATGTAATGCATACAAATAAAGCCTTACAACTTCTAGGTTTGTGCAATTTTCAAATGGCAAAGACATTATTCAGTTCATTGTAACTTTTTCATTCTGCTCTGTGTTTTTCTAAAAACTGGTCTGAACTTTCTGAGCTGATCGGAGCCACAGAGATTGAAACAGATTGCGTTAAAGGAATATTCTGGTTTCAAATCCAGTTGAGTTCAATCGACAGCATTTGTGGCATAATGTTGATTACCACAAAAATGAATTTTGACTTGCCTTTTCCTTAATAAATGCAAAAATCTGGGTTACAATGAGACACTTACAATGGAAGTGAATGGGGGCCAATCCATAAACATTAAAATACTCACTGTTTCTTGTTGCCACAAAACATAAAATATATGCAAAAAAGTGGCCCACACTTGCTGTCGATTCAGCTTAACTTGTATTGAACTCGGCCAGAATATTCGTTAAATAAATTCTGAGCTTAATTGCGATTAAGTATTGATTGATAGCCGCTAATAATTTTAAATGTAAGAAAGTTGTGTAATTACATGAACACATAAAAATTCACCATATGGACAAAGGTGTGTCTGACTTATCAGTTCTGTGATCTCATACTACTGCAGGAAATCATTAGTTGATGTGATGTAGTAAAGTTTCAGAATGTGTTGTGTGTGTGTGTAGCTTGGCAAAACTTGTTCAGTAGCTTCACTTGGTAAATAAAAGGGAAACTTTTTTTGTTTTTAGTTTAATTTTTGCTTTGTTTAACTTTAATGTGAAGAAAAAAAAAGCTGCCTGAATAAAATATCAATGTTAAGGGTGAAGGGAGTAATTTGTTTAAAGGGATAGTTCACCCAAACATGAAAATTCTCTCATTTACTCACCCTCATGCCATCCCAGATTTGTATGACTTTCTTTCTTCTGCAGAACACAAAGATTTTTAGAAGAATATCTCAGCTCTGTTGGTTCTTAAAATGCAAGTGAATGGTGACCAAAACTTTGAAGCTCCAAAAATCACATAGAAGTAAACATAAACGTTGTCAAATATAAATGTTTCCACCTGGTATTAAGATGCGTTTCGGGTGATCCGATCACATGTGGTCAGTTAAGACACATGGCTGTTTGCACTTGGTCGTTTAAAATGCATCCTCTGTGACCACTTGCATTCAGATTTGGAGGGGAGGGTCTCTGTTTCATGATGACATACATCAGTCACCATGTCAGTGTATTACTGCATGGTATTAAAGCACAACAAAGTCAGAAAAGACAAAGAAAGCTTGAAAAAAATGGCGCACTGTTTCTCCCAGATGCTGCTGAAATTTAATCTAAGAACAAATGCAACATATCATGTAGAATTATCCATTATTTTAGTGGATTATCTGTATAAAAGGAGCTTGGTGTTCCTGCTTGTCATCTGTTTTGATATTGACACCCTATAGAAGATCCACTTTACTACTGCCGGGACGCATACAGGATGGATTAGCGTTTACACCTCAAACCCCCCTGCCCCCCCATTTAAGATTATTCCTACTTCCCTGACAGTAATACTCCTCTTGAATGATAAAAACAGTCATGGTGGACTAGCAAGGGATGATTTTGTGCTTCTAGTTAGGATTTTTAAATATTTTTCAGCCTGGTATTTTGATTAGAAATAAACATTTTGTCTACGCAATAGTAATGGTGTTACTTTGGCCTCTTTTTGTGACCCTTCCCATTCACCTAGTCCATGTCTGATTACAGCCACTCAAGTGCTGATTTATGAAAAAATCCCCCATGCTGTTAAGGCAGTGATATATTGTCGACTGTGTGGATGTGGGAACTGAACCATGTTTGAAGACTCAATGCAACTAAGGCCCCCCCTCTTAATATTTTTAGGCTGCCCCCTCCAAACTAGGCTTTACAATCCAGAGACCCTACATTTTTACAAGGGATGGAGGCTACAGACTGTTGTGAGATTTTGGACAGCTGTGCGATTTCCTGAGAGGGAGAGATTTTTTTCGTGGAAGTTTGAATTTTAATTTCATGTTGCCAAAATGTGCATCCTGTCCTCTAAATACTTTTTTTTTTAATGAATAAATGAAATTTCAGTTGCTCTGAGGTGCTGTATTAACAACTTCCCTAGATAACACCTCGCAAGACCAGTACAGCATGGCTCTGATAAAGATTGCGAAACTCCTCCTAGCATTGCCAAGGCCAAGTAAACCAGTGTGTTGAGTTCCAGTATGTTTGTTTCCTCTTGGATAGTCAGATTTCTTGATTCATTGAGGAAATGTTTTCAGGTAACTTAAAGGGATAGTTCACCCTAAAAAGTGTTCTGTCATCATTTACTCTGCCTCATTTGTTGTTTCAAACTTGATGAGTTTATTTTTTTAATGGAATGCAAAAGGACTGAACATCCTGCAAAGGAGTGTTTTATATAACCAGCAGCAGTGCGCGTTGCACCATATCATAAACAAGACGAATGATCTATCAAAATATGAATCAAACTCGATCAGAATGCCGACAGTATCTGGCACTATTTTCCACGCATCATTTTATTATATCCATGCATATGTTAAATATAATAATAATTTGTTACATTTATATAGCACTTTTCTAGACACTCAGAGCACACCTGGATGATGCAATGGCAGCCATAGCCATATAGGGGATTATTAGGTAGCCATGATGGATAGAGGCCAATGGGCAAATTTGGCCAGGACACCGGTGTTACACCCCTACTCTTTTACGAGAAGTGCCCTGAGATTTTTAATGGCCACAGAGAGTCAGGACCTTGGTTTAACGTCTCATCCTAAAAACAGTGCTTTTTTACTGTATAGTGTCCCTGTTACTATACTGGGGCATCAGGACCCACAGAGGGTGAGCAACCCCTGCTGGCTTCTCTGCTGGTTAGACAAATAATACTGAACAGTGAAATCCCTCACAACATTATAACTTCTGCACTTGACACCGGTATTTCACAGGAGATGAATGACGTGAGCTCCACTGCCTTCTCTCCTGTTGGTAGTCGCTCCTGAATGTCGCTTGTCAAGTTACACTTTTCTCAAATTTGTTGTGTTGCTTGCCACGCCCACATCTTGTCGCCAATGGTCTCTGTCGCTCGTGTTGCAGGAAGATGCTCTGCTTTCATTGAAAACGAATGACATCCTGTCGCTTTGTCACTGTGAGTTGCTGGCGGTGTGAACTGGGCTTTAGGCAGTATGTTAGTCTCAGTGAGGTGACTGACTGGTGATTAAGTCTGACTGCCTAACACCCTGTCTACACCTGTCCGTTGATGCAACATTCCACATAGGCTTAAGGCTGTCTAAACTGGACCTGTCGGAGTGAACATTCCAAATGACATGCAGAAACCACGGACCAATCAGCTGTGAGCTCGAGTAGACTTCAGCAAGGGTTAAACAGGGAAAATAACCTTTATTTTCGATATTAACAATTTTTATTGATTCCATTCAACTAATTACATAAACATCACAGAAAATGCAGAATCAAATTGTATACAATTAAACCCTTCCCCCCGAACACCCCCACCCGACACAAACACTCACCCCAGTGGTCATAAATATAAAAAAATAAAAAAGCGTGCCACTCCCAAAAACAGTGCAGAGTAGGTGGCGCAGCTGTAAATACTTAGAAAACTGAGATCTGGGAATGCCAAAATATTGAACCAAATTTTCAAAAGGTCTCAATACTCCACTCTCATATAGGTCACCAAGTGTATTAACCCCCCTCACATTCCTATCCGACCAACAGAAAGGGGACTTATCAATACATAGTTTAGGGTTCAGCCATATGCTCGAGGCTACGTTTAAATAAATATCAGAATTAAACACTCTGGACACTTTTGTCCATATCGAGTGCAAATGCAAAATAACGGGGTGCGACTTAACCTCTCCGGCTAGTTTAATCGAAAGGCTTTGCAGTGGCGAGATGGGGCAAGAACTCCTTTTCAATACAGAACCAGGGAGGGGCTCTCTCAGGTGGAAGCGACCAATGAGCCAAATGTTTAAGATTGAATGCATAATAATAAAACAAAATCTTGGGTAGGCCTAACCCACCTTTGTCAGTCGGCCTATGTAACTTATTGAAATTTAACCTGGGACGCTTACCATTCCAAATGAAGGACTTTGCTATGCTATCAAATTGCTTGAAATAAGAGAGGGGGACATCTACAGGGAGAGACTGTAGCAGGTAGTTGAATTTTGGAATACAATTCATTTTAATAACATTAACCTTCCCAATCATCGATAAATGTAATGAAGCCCACCTGCCCACATCGCTCAAAAACCATTTTATTAAGGGGTCAAAATGAATTTTAACTAAATCACACAAATTTGCTGGAAATAAAATACCCAAATACTTAATGTCCTGTTTGGGCCACTGGAAAGCACCCGGCTGGAAAGCCGTTACTGGACAGTACGCTGTCAGAGCCATAGCTTCGGATTTAGACCAGTTGATTCTATATCCTGAAAACTTGGAAAAAGGAGTTAATAATTCTGTGGAGGCAAAGCATAGATCTACTGGGGTCAGAGACAAATAATAAAATATCATCTGTGTAAAGCAGAAGCTTATGCGCCATACCTCCCGCCACCACCCCTAAAAAAAATATCCTCCTTATCGCGACTGCTAATGGTTCCAGGGCAAGACAGAACAATAATGGGGAAAGAGGGCAACCCTGCCGGGTGCCCCATCCAGAGTAAAATAATCGGAAATTAATCCATTTGTTTGTACCGCCGCTACTGGGTGTCTATAAAGTAACTTAATCCATCCAATAAATGTACTCCCGAACCCGTATATTTCCAAAACCTTAAAAAGATAATCCCATTCTACCATATCAATTGTCTTTTTGGCGTCAAGTGAGATGGCAGCGACCGGAGATTGATCATTCGCTACTGACCACATGATATTGATGAGACGCCTAATGTTATCAGAAGAGCTACGGCCTCAAATAAACCCCACCTGATCTATATGTATAAGAGATGTCATAACTTAATCGATTAGCCAGAATTTTTGACAAAATTTTTACATCTAACTGGATCAGGGAAATTGGACGGTAACTTTTACACTCGCTTGGATCTTTGCCCTTTTTAAGAATCAGACTGATCCGGGCTTGTGTCATGGTTGGCGGAAGCTTTCCATTCTTTAATGATTCCGTATAAACTTCTAACACAAGTGGAGCCATTTCTGTAGCATAAGATTTGAAAAACTCAGCAGCAAAGCCGTCAGGCCCAGAGATTTGCCCGTAGGCAAAGCCTTAATAACCTCGCCAAGCTCCTCCAAGTTTATCTCAGAATCAAGAGAATTTTTTTGCTCAGTCGTCAGTTTAGGGAGATCTAATGGTTCCACAAAGTTTCTAATATCTTCATCAGTAGACAAGATGTGGAACTATAAAGATCAAGATAGAATTCTTTAAAAGCATTATTTATTTATTTATTTTTTGGGATTTTTCCCCTTTTTCTCCCAATTTGGAATGCCCAATTCCCAATGCGCTCTAAGTCCTCGTGGTCGCATAGTGATTTGCCTCAGTCGCGTTGCCACGGAGACATAGCACGTGTGGAGGCTTCATGCAACCACGCTCAATTCACCACGCGCCCCACCGAGAACAAACCACATTATAGCGACCATGAGGAGGTTACCCCATGTGACTCTACCCTCCCTAGCAACCGGGCTATTTGGTTGCTTACGAGACCTGGCTGGAGTCACTCAGCACACCCTGGGATTCGAACTAGCGAACTAGCGAACTCCAGGGGTGGTAGCCAGCGTATTTTACCACTGAGCTACCCAGGCCCCCTTCTTTAAAAGCATTATTAATATCAATGGCCGAGGTGAATATTTCACTACCAGCAGATTTCACTGAGGGAATAGTAGAAAAAGACTCTCTCTGCTTTTATATATCTAGCCAAAAGTGTTCCTGCTTTGTCCCCTGACTCAAAGTATGACTGTCTTGCCCTGAATAACCAAAACTCCACTTTCCGCGACAAAATAGTATTATAGCTGTATTTCAATCGAGTCAATTCTCTGAGGCCATCGGATGACAAACGGCGCTTCAGCTCTGCTTCGGCATTTTTAATATTTCCTTCCAACTCCACGAGTTCTCGTGCTTTGGATTTTTTGATGAATGAGGCATACTGTATGATCCGACCCCTAAGAACTGCCTTAAGTGCCTCCCAAGCCACGCCCACAGTGGAGATTTCAGCCTTTAGCATTTGTTGGAAATCAGGATTTTGCAAAAGGGACACATTAAGGCGCCAACTATATGATTTCTTTTTCTCTGTATGTGGCAACACCTCAACTCACCAGGGTATGATCTGAGACTAAGATGTTTCCAATTGAGCAATCAACAACAGATGAAATGAGGGACTTCGATATAAAAAAAAATCTATTCTAGAATAAATTTTATGGACTGATGAAAAAAAATTTATAGTCTCTACCAGATAAGTTCAAAAGTCTCCAACTATCTGTAAGACCAAGATTTTTACACATCCTGTGAAGCGTCAATGTTGCTCTAGGGGGCTTACACACTTTATCTTCACTGTGATCAAGGACCGAGTCCATCAAAAGATTAAAGTCTCCTCCCAATATTATATCATGAGGGGTGCCAGCGGTTTGCAACATCACTTCAAGAGCTATAAATAAAACCCTGATCATCAGCGTTAGGCGCATTAAATATTAGCCAGAATCAACCTTTGCCCTTGAATTTCAGCTAAAACAATAATGACTCTTCCTAATTTATCTTTAATTTGTTTGAGAAATTTGAATTGTAAATGTTTATTTACCAATTTAATGACTCCCTTGCTCTTACTTGTGCCAACACTAAAGAAAACATGCCCACCCCATATCTTCCCAAATTTTTCAGCTTCCTGCAGGAAAAGATGCGTTTCTAGAAACACTATATCATATTTCTTACGTTTAAGAAAAGAAATAACCTCCCTTCTTTTTACGGTGTGCCCCAACCCATTCACATTCCATGTGGAGAGAGATAGTACACTCATATTAACAACTGACATATTGATATAATAAAAATAAATAAACTGTGTGTCAAAAACAAAATTATACAGACCACATTCCTCATTAGTGAAACAAACAAACTCCGAACCCCCCCCGAATTCACAAATCAAACTCCAGCCGCTAGACGGAGCCAACGCAAAAAGAAACCAAAATGTCACCCAGCTTCCTCAAGAGTAAGTACAGCGAGTCAACCCACTCACATGAGAAACACCAAATGGTTTACTCATCCATCGATTCAGTAAAAGACATTGCCTGATTGGGACATGTAAAGACCGTCCTTCGTTTCTATTCTCAGTTTGGCCGGAAACATCAGAGCAAATGTGATCTTTCGCCGATGTAAGAGTTTCTTACATTCCTTGAACCGATCGCGTTTCTCTCTTGTCGAACTCGCAAAGTCCGGGAACAAGAAAATATGATGGTTCTTCCAAAAAAGCTTTCCTTTGCTCCTCGCCTGGTGCAACATGAGATCTCAGAAATTTGGCCAGAATCGATCGGGGCCTATTTCCCTCAGCAGATCTGTGAGCTGGGACTCTGTGAGCCTGCTCGACTTCCAGCTTGTGGCAAGTTATGTCGAGCAGACTCGGGAAGGACTCGTCTAGGAATTTCACCATATCTCTGCTCTCCTCATGCTCAGGAATTCTGACGTTATTCCTGCGGCTTCTATTTTCAAGATCTTCAAGCTTTTCAAGAACACGTTCCAAATCAACTTTGGTTGCAGGTGGATTAGTGGATAATTCCCTCTCTGATGACTCCAAATAATCGATTCGTTTCTCAGCATCCGACACTCTTGTAACTAACTCAGAGAATTTTATTTCCAGCACCGTAATCGATCGACGTATTACAGTGAGATCCTCCAAGTCAGCAAGAACCTTCGTCATAATCACCGATATGTTGGACAACTGACGCTGGATCCCCTCTCCAGCCGCGCCATCCAAATTGAGTCCCTGGTCTGTAGGCCTGTCGGGGCTTTCATCCTGAACACGTAAGTGTCTTTTAATGTCTCCAGAGCCCGATGATTTTGACTTCTTTGCCATGTTTTACCTCAAAGAGCAAATGTGTAACTGGGTGTATCGAGTTTCACCAGATTATAACATAAGAATAATAAAAAATTTAGCAAAGTGCTCAGAGCTCGTCGTTCACACGTCTGCTTCTTGCATGGCGTCACGTGACCCCCAATAACCTTTATTTTCCACAGAAATCCATTGGTATAAATATTTACTTATTACATAATTGTTATTGTAATGTTATTGTTGCTAAAGCTGCAAAAACACAAAATATTATTCAAATAAGTAGATAAGAGATCAGGAACATCATGAGCTGGCTTTAATGTAGCAGTCAGAAGTCATTTAAATATGTAACACAAAATTCATGGCAAAAAGATTAAAATATATATTTAGTAAGTAAAATCATTTTATTTCAGACGGATGGTATGACAAAGTGGCTAGAGTAGCTCTGTGGCGCGTCAGCAATAGAACAGGGCATTCGTTTACTGTCGGAAACTTCCTGTGTAGACAGCTTCATTGATTATAATTAGGTCTGCAACTAACAATTATTTTGATAATCGAATAATTGAACGATTATTAGAATGATTATTCGGCAATTATTGCAACGATTAATCATTAGCACTTAACCGATTATTCAGCTTGTGCCCCAAATTAAAAGGTTGTATTAAACATGCTTACTAACAATAAAGAGGACAACATCATCTTTTAAAAATACCTCTAAATGACATTCACTGAATTAAAGGGAAAAAACTTTTTATTAAGTTTAATTAAGTAAAGAAATTCACTGCAAAAAATCCTATTGTTATCTAGTGTTTTTGTCTTGTTTTCCATTTAAAATTGTCTAAAAATCCTTAAGATACATTTACTTGAGAAGCAACATATAAGATATTTAGACTTGCTTTAATAGAATGTCTCTTAAATATAAGTGTATCTCTTTAAAATGTGGTGTGGTAAGAGTAGTTGTTTGACATTTATTTTCCTTGTTTCTTCCCCTCTCGTCCAGCATTCTGAGCCCCAGAGGTCTTGGGGGAAGAGGTTACCATAGGGAGGGGCAACTCTTGAGAAGACACAGCCGTCACTTTCTGCAGGAGGGCTTCTCAAGCTCCCACTTCAGATCTGTTGTGATATTCTCTCCGTTCCAAAGGCCATCATCTCTAGTTGTAGTTTGCAAGAAGCTTGTCCCCATCTACTTCCAAATTGCCTCGGTGTAAGTTGAAAAGCAGGATCTGTCATCAGGTGTCTGGTGATATGAGGCTTCGTGTAGAGAGACAAGCGCATATTGGCCTCATTAGCGCCATGGCCTCTGACAGGGCTCCTGCTGTGCTCGGAGTGAAGGGTCTTAGTAAAAAGACTTCAAATTCTTTGGCAAATGATGGAGATAATCTCATATCTGTGAACTATGGCTTGCCTGAGAGAGAATCCCATCAGACTCAACTCCATGACCTATTTAGTCCTTTGGAGAGGGACCAGGAAAACTCACCGGGCATAAATCGCAGAACATGGAAGTCTTTGGACATTAGGTCTAAGAGTTTGGATTGCTTGGAAGAGACCTACAGGTCCAAAAGCTGCCACTGCGGTTCTGCAAGACACAGGACTGAAGGATTGTATGTTTGCCAGCTCTGTGGGTTTTGTGATCCAGAGGAAAGCGAAGAAGGCTGCCAGGAGAATAGCTTCTCTGCTAGATGCTGGGGAATGATGCCCCAGCAGAGGAAAGCCATGAGGAAAACAGTGGAGTTTTCTTCTGACGTGACTTGCCTCACTGGAGAGCAGCCAACATTGAGTGGCTCAGATGGTGTTCTGTGCCAGATGGAACTTGTTATGGGCCAGAAAATGGAAGAGAGCCTGCAACCCTGTGGGCTGGATTTGAGGAGAAGCAGCCTGCCAGTATCTTCTCCACAAAGGCCCCAATGCACCAATGGCTGTGGTTCTGCCGTTGATATCCAGATGCACGACAGGATGGATCTTAGGTGCGCACTGTGCCTTACAAATGGCTTCGACAGTCTGGAAAGGCTTAACAGGAAAACCAAACCCAAGTGCTCTCTGGACAGGTGCTTAAAGAGGTCTTCACCTTTCAGGATTTCCGCAAGTCAGGACTGTAGTGACAGTGATGGTACCGTATCCGACAGCGAGTTTGTACGTAACAAGGAGCGCTCTACTCTCCTAGTCAGGAGGTACCTCAAGAACAACCAGAAGATCAAGAAGACTGTATGCACAGGCACTAGAGCCATAATGAAGACTCTACCTTCCGGTCACATCTCTGAGAGAGTCTGGGAGACTGCTTGTGGGAAAACATGCCACCTCGGTGAGAGGCGCACACACAAGGCCAGAGGATACAGCAGAGCGCTTCAGGCCATCCAGCTGCAAGTTTCCAGGGCGCTTCTCACCTACCCAGGGATCAGATTTGCAGAGGTAAGGTCATTTTATCTTCTCACTAAAGCTCTGCATGGTGTGAATGCTTCCTTTTATGAGTCAGTGGTTATTCAAGTGTTTTGTTCAAGACCGATGAATGTGCCGCTCTCACAGTTGGTGCCACAGTTTCTGTGCAGAATGTTTTTGATTTGGCTTATGTTTTGAAATAAGCCTGAGACTGAAATTTTTCAAGTGTTTATTTTATCATTGAATAGTGAAAAAATAATTACACATGATCCCGGCATTCTTATCTTGATTATTGGGTGCTGAGTCTTAATTTGTGTTTTACTTTAAAAAAAATTTCTTCAGAAAATGTAAACATGTTGTTTTACTGTGCAACTTCTAACATTTCTTTCGTGTCTCATTTCCTACTTAGAGTTGAAAGAAAAGCTCATTGTCTGGGATAGGTTTTTATTTTATGTTAAAGTTTATGGCGTTTTGATTGTTGTACATGAGTCTTGTCCTTAACTAAAATGGAAACAGTTTTCTAAAATTGAAAGTAGTTACTAAAACAGTTTTACTGCTCTGTAAATGTGCAAAATGATTGACTGACACAAAATTACTTTATGAGAATGACTTAAACTATGCCATGAAATCCTTTAATACAAGGTGTGATTTCCATTTCCATATCCATATACACTCACTGAGCACTTTATTAGGAACATCTGTACACCTACTTATTTATGCGATTATCTAATCAGCCAATCGTGTGGTAGCAGTGCAGTGCATAAAATCACGCAAATACACGCAAATTAGCAGCTTCAGTTAATGTTCACATCAACCATCAGAATGGGGAAAAAATTTGATCTCCGTAATTTTGACCGTGGCATGATTGTTGGTGCCAGACGGGCTGGTTTGTGTATTCCTGTAACTGCTGATCTCCTTTTCACGCTTTTTTTCATGCACAACAGTCTCTAGAGTTTAGTCAATGGTGCCAAAAACAAAAAACATCCAGTGAGCGGCAGTTCTGCGGACGGAAACGCCTTGTTGATGAGTGAGGTCAACGGAGAATGGCCAGACTAGTTTGAGCTGACAGAAAGGCTACGGTAACTCAGATAACCACACTGTACAGTTGTTGTGAGCAGAATAGCATCTCAGAATGCACAACTCGTCAAACTTTGAGGCGGATGGGCTACAACAGCAGAAGACCATTTTGGGCACTTTGTTAGGACCATAGTGTTCCTGATAAAGTGCTAAGTGAGTGTATTCATTCAGCAGATGCTTTTATCCAAAGTGACAAACAAATTAGAGAAAAAAAAAAAGCTATTTCTTGGACAGGAGCCAACCATATAAACAGTGCTTCAATGCGAAATTTAAAGAGTAGACCAGAGTAATGCAGTTTTTAAATGGTAATTTGGTAAATTTCAATGGTAATTTAAATGGTTCAAGTCTGCTTGACAAATGGAAAAAAAAAAAAGGTCAACCCTCAAATTTACCTGGTACAGTTAAGCTTGTGGTTGTTCTGACAGATGATTTAGTAGAGGATGCTGTCTGTTTCAACAGAACTTTCAGCAGATCTATTATGGAGCTTATTACAGAGCTCCAGACTAATTGATTGTGACAATTATTTAAAATCTAGTCGTCACTGGTGACAGTCGGGTTGTGTGCGTTCATATGCGGTTTCGTCAGATATCATCTTGTGAGTTACTGAATACATCTTTAGAGCATGCACCAGTGTGTCTTGCGACGCTTTTCACCTGTTCTGTTGTGATGATGAGCTCGCTGCACCGCACACAACAACAAACCCAGCGCGAGAGAGTCGTGAACAAATGACTATTGAACCGGGTCTTTTTCATGAATCACCCAAAAAGAACTGAGGGTGTGAACTCAGGAGTTCAGGTTAGCAGTTTGAATCAGATTCACTTTCTCAGCGAATCAGCCGTCAGTGAGCTCACAACTTGGAGCACAGACATTTCAAAATAAGAGTCCCATGTGTATTTTGGGCTTCTTTATAATTAAAAGTCCCGTATTGTGTACCACTTTATTTTCTTCTGGTAATTATTGATTGTGATTGGAGTACCACAATAAACTGCATCTGGGATTTCATTCAATTTGCACTCTTGTAGTCTCTGTGTCTGGGCCATCCGGTAACTGTAAAGAAAGACTAAGGCAATATTTTAAAACAAAATATATATATACATATATATATATATATATATATATATATATATATATATATATATATATACACACACACACATACATACACACATATAGCTTTTGACACTTAGGACAATTGAGGGACTTGTACACAACTATTACATAAGGTGCAAACATTCATTGATGCTCAAGAAGACAACACACTACTATATGCATACTATACTTTATGTAATTATCTGTATTGTAGATTCTGAAGAGCAGTACTAAAGAAAAAAAATCTTTTATCTCTTATATTTGTATAAATTGTGAAAGGGGTGTGAACATTT
The DNA here is from genome assembly GCF_019703515.2 of Myxocyprinus asiaticus. Taxonomy (NCBI): domain Eukaryota; kingdom Metazoa; phylum Chordata; class Actinopteri; order Cypriniformes; family Catostomidae; genus Myxocyprinus; species Myxocyprinus asiaticus. The sequence goes on along the minus strand of NC_059375.1, from coordinate 11,884,208 downwards.
ATGAGACAAAAGGGAATGCAAACTTATCTTCTCAACATACATTGATCAGCCACATCATTAAAACCACCTGCCTAATATTGTGTAGGTCCCATCATGCCGCCAAAGCAGCGCCAACCTGCATCTCAGAGTAGCATTCTGAGATGATATTCTTCTCACTACAAATGTACAGTGCGGTTATCTGAGTTACTGTATACTTTGTCAGTTCAAACCAGTCTGGCCATTCTCTGTTGACCTCTCTCATCAAAAAGGCATTTCAGTCCACAGAACTGCCGCTCACTGGATGTTTGTTTTTGTCACCATTCTGAGTAAATTCTAGAGACTGTTGAGTGTGAAAATCCCAGGAGATCAGCAGTTGCATAAATACTCAAACCAGCCCGTCTGACACCAGTAATCATCAGTATTTCTGTAACTGCTGATCTTCTGGGATTTTCACGCACAACGGTCTCTAGAATTTACTCCGAAAGGTGTCAAAAATAAAAAAAACATCCAGTGAGCGGCAGTTCTGTGGACGGAAATGCCTTGTTGGTGAGAGAGGTCAACAGAGAATGGCCAGACTGGTTTGAACTGACAAAGTTTACAGTAACTCAGATAACCGCACTGTACATTTGTAGTGAGAAGAATATCTTCTCAGAATGCTTCTCTGAGATGTTGGTTGGTGCTGTTTTGGCGGTATGAGGGACACCTACACAATATTAGGCAGGTGGTTTTAATGTTGTGGCTGATTGGTGTATATATACTGTTTATTAAACCTCTGATAAATGGGTTATCAGCTGTCTTCCTTTTCTTCAGCTTTCTAACTTGTTTCTGAACAGCAATCTAAATGGAGCAAATCTGTGATTTGGTGACTAAAAACAGTCATTTGGCTCCATAATGTTTCAGTTTAGGAGCCAGTTACTCCTAAATCATTTCTTAAGCCTGGAGCCCTGTATTATGTCACTGAGCCAAAACAGACATTTTACTAGTGCTCTTGTAAAAGCACTGCTTGTTGTGTTAAGAGTCGTTCCAGCACTTTTTTGAGTTTTCTACTGCTGGCTTGGACAGTGGAACTCTCTGTTTCAGAGTGTACAGTGGTTCTTGCGGGACTAGTTTAAGACATAAAGATGTTATTGCCCCTTTGAGGCACTAAACTGATGCCTACTTCACCTTTTCATTCATTCCTTATGGGTGAGAAATGAGTCTATTCAGTGGCTGACTCTATGTATGTATATATAAATATATTGCTAGGAAGAGTAGTCATTGCTACACTCGAGACCAAACATTTTGGTCTTCACATTTGTCTGCCTTTCCACTAATTTGTTATTTGGGCTTTGTTTTATGCTGGGTGTATTCTTGCTGCGAGTACCCCAGTTCTGTTTCATTGTTGGAATAAGGAAGGGTTAAAAGAGTGGATGTAAAGAATGAACCTGCCTCTGTTCTGTTGATTCAATACTGTTGCATCAGGAGTCTCTTAAGAACTGAAGTATATTATAGAAGGTGCATACACATCCCTGAGAGCTTATGCTGGTTACATGGAGCACGCCCTTTTGTTCCCTTACAATTCAGTTCACTTGACATTGTGTCAGTAAGCTTACGTTAAGGGGAGTGTCCTTCTACATGACCTAGTTGAAACCCTACTACAATAATGGCACTTCTAAGATTGGCTATTGTGTTTAAGCCCCGCCCTTTTAGACATGACGCTGTCTGTTATAAAAGCTGGCGCACAAACAGTATTCCTCAGAATTTTCTTCTTCAAGACAGCGATTCCACTCTTGTCTAAGAAGCCCTCTACATTCATCGCCATCTAAATACACGAGCCAGTGGACAAAATCTTCGCAAGCTTAGAAAACTCTCCGCGCCCCTGCAGTGTTCTGGCGGACTTTCTACACCTTGCCATTGACGCTTAGTTGGTGAACAAGTCCTCGCTTCGGTGACACACCTACTCCATGCAGTGCTTCGGCCTGAGTATCCTTTATTGCTATTTCTATATTGTGTGTGTGTATATATATATATATATATATATATAATATGCAGCTTTGGAAAAAAAATTAGACCACTGCAAAATTATCAGTTTCTATGGATTTACTATTTATAGGTATGTGTTTGAGTAAAATGAACATTTTTGTTTTATTCTATAAAGTACTGATAACATTTCTCCCAAATTCCAAATAAAGATATTGTCATTTAGAGCATTTATTTGAAGAAAATGACAACTGGTCAAAATGACAAAGTTGCAGTGTTTTCAGACCTCGAATAATGCAAATAAAACAAGTTAATATTAATTTTAAACAACACAATACTTAAGTTTTAACTTGAAGAGATCAGAAATCAATATTTGGTGGAATAACCCTGATTTTCAATCACAGCTTTCATGCATCTTGGCATGGTCTCTACCAATCTTTCACATTGCTGTTAGGCGACTTTATGCAACTCCTGGCGTAAAAATTCAAGCTGCTCGGCTTTGTTTGATGGCTTGTGGCCATCTATCTTCCTCTTGATCACATTCCAGAGGTTTTCAATGAGGCTCAGGTCTGGAGATTTGGCTGGCCATGACAGGGTCTTGATCCAGTGGGCCTCCATCTACCCTATGAAGTGGAATTCAGAGCTCGCTGTTCCTTCCAGACCTGACCCAAAGAAGGCTCGATTGGAGAGAGACAATGCTGGTCCCCTTTTCCCCACTGCTGTTTGTCGGGAAAGGAATATTGTTATTCAAAATATTGCTTCTGTGTCTCACATTCAAATAAAGAATGCAAAAAAGAGTCCAGTGCTCGTTGCGCATTATATCATTATACAGTGAACAAACCAAATCAGCCTCTGTCCCGTTATGCGGACACGTGGCGAGCCCTTACGGCCCTTTCCGACTGGGTGCTAAAAACGATCGAACATGGTTGTACAATCCAATTTGCACGCCAGCTGCCCCTTTTCGATGGTGTTCTGTTTTCCACGGTTCCGTCTGAAGGCATGCTGGTGTTACGAGCAGAAATACACAATCTTCTCGCAAAGAATGCGATAGAGTTTGTTCCAGATTGTCAAGCCCACAAAGGATTTTACAGCCGTTATTTTCTTGTCCCAAAGAAAGACGGTGGGCTTCGGCAAATTTTAGATCTTGAGACATTTGAATTGCGCACATGCAAAGCGCCCGTTCAAAATGATTACTCGGAAACTGATTTTGTTGCACGTATGCCCACGTGATTGGTTTGCGTTGACAGATCAGAAAGACACGTACTTTTATGTTCAAATTGTACCACATCACAGGGTGTTTTTGAGATTCGCGTTCGAGGGAACCTTTTATCAATTCAAAGTCCTGCCCTTTTGGATTGTCCCTGGCTCCTCGCACGATCACGAAGTGCATCGATGCGGTACTCACCCCTCTGAAACTGAGTGGCTTGCTCATTTTGAACTATCTCGATGATTGGCTATTACTGGCCCAGTCGGAGGTACAGATTTTGCTGTTTCTGAAGGAAATTGGTAATTTAACCAAAGTGGAATTCAACTGATCACAAAGTATAGTCAGAAAAAAGTAATTTTTGATCAAATCTTGACAGGCCCCATTTCTAGCAGCCATCACTCCAACACCTTATCCTTGAGTAATCATGCTAAATTGCTAATTTGGTACTAGAAAATCACTTGCCATTATATCAAACACAGTTGAAAGCTATTTGGTTCGTTTAATGAAGCTTAACATTGTCTTTTTGTTTGTTTTTGAGTTGCCACAGTATGCAATAGACTGGCATGTCTTAAGGTCAATATTAGGTCAAAAATGGCAAAAAAGAAACCGCTTTCTCTAGATTTTTCTTAATCGCAATTAACACATTTACTGTTAATACAACATAAACAGGGCAGAACCTTTGTCATTTGTCTGCCTGGAGTCATTACACTGACACACACACACACACACACACACACACACACACACACCAGAGCCCTTACTCCAAGGTGAGCCTACAAGCTTAGCATAAAATAGCATAACGCGGCTGTTACACTCTCTCCTTTCCTTTGATAGAGTCGCTTATGTCGTTATCTCAGTAAATAAAAGAATCTCTTCACACACACACACAACAGCGCTTCCGTGATGTTTTTTGACCCCATGTGGAGTTCAAAGTGTCGCTGACGCTCTGATGTGAATCATGAATGCAGCTTCATGATTGATGTAAGAAAGTGGATAGCCACTGTCTACCAGCAGATTAATATTGTGGAGGATGAGATGTATGTATAGTATAAAATGTCAACATTTTCAAAACCTGCGATTAATCGTGATTAAAAAATGTAATCGACTGACAGCATTCAAAATTATATATTATAAATTCTGAATCTGTGTACTAATTACCATTGTCCCATGTCTGCCAAACATGTTGAGTGGTCCAAACATCTTCTACATTTTAATTGTTTTCTAATACATCTCAAGAAGAGCATGCTATGGATTAAACTGTGTTAGCTTTCATTCCCAAATGAACATGTATAACATCAGCAAGGATACCTACATTTGCTCTAAGGTAAATTAAAGCTAATAACTTAATGTTAATTGATTCATGTATTGATTGAGGTCTTAATAAAGGCGATAGTAAATAGAGTTCACAGCATCATAGTGAGTGTGTTATGAGATGTTATGAGCAGTTCTGTTCACTTGCACTTATGTTATCAGGTGTGTAATCACCATCAAATACATTTTTGTTTTCTCTTTTTTTTAAGTGACTGATAATCGTTTGCTTCGATTCTGATCTGTCTCCACAGTTTTCAATCAAATTACTGTGTAATTTAAAGGAATAGTTCACCCAAAAATGAAAATTCTCTCATTATTCACTTACCCTGATGCCATCCCAGATGTGTATGACTGTCTTTCTTCAGCAGAACACAAATGAAGAATTTAGAAGAAGATAGAGCTCTGTCAGGTCCTTATAATGGATGTGCATGGGTGCCAGCACTTTGACAGTCCAAAAGTTATATTTAGGCAGCAAAAAAGTAATCCATACGACTCCAGTCAATCTTTGAATGTCTTCTGAAGTGAATCGATAGGCTTATGTAGGAAACAAGTCTATAATTAAAACGTCTTTTGTCAATGTCTGTGTGAACAACGGTAACCAAGTGGGGTGGAGCTTAGTGAAGGATCAGTTACTTCATAAAAATGTGGTCTTTTTTCTCATATTGAGTGTTTTTTCTCAAAAAAGGCTCAATTACATAACATTTACTCAATTACCTTCAAATTTAGCCTCTTGTTTATAATAGATTATTTGTGCAGTCTGCATTTCACACACACTTGTCTTGTGTGTTGCCTTTTTATTTTTTATTTTATTTTATTTTTTTATGTAGTGTTCTGTAACTCACAGAGACAGAAATATGAGCTATCATCTGAAGGTTTTAGATCCAGTCACTGTCTTTCAGCGGAGATGCTCCCATAATTTTTGTGGTCTGGGCGTGACCCAAATGCTGTGCTTGGATGTGTTTTCCCACACAGATTGAACTAATCCGCCTTCATGTAATGCATGAGGGTGGTGACATTTCTTTATTGATTTTATATGTTAGTTTTTAGTTTTTCATTTACTATACTGCAATATAATAACTCTGGTCAACAGACGGCAAGCACGCAATTCATAAAGTATCTCATGGCATATTTACCTGTCCGTCTGGACTTTAAATGAAATGACAAATTGACTCCTAATTAAAGATGCTTCTTCTAATGTGCTCTTAAGCTTTTACTGGTGTTTGCACATCCCCTCAGATGCTGACACTCAGAGAAAACAGCTTCCCACTCAGCAGTGTGTTTTAAAGGCAAACCCTTACAAGGCATCCAAAAGGCATCTGCTAACAGTCTGTATTGTAATTACAACAGCTGTAGGGAGGAAGAGCAGAGTTGAAACTCTTGACCTCCCCCAGACTTCGGCGCTGGGTTTTGTTGTCTCATTGGACACCACAGATGAGATTGCGAGGAGGGGACATTAACAACAGTGCTGTCTGTGATTTATACAACATCCATGTGATGTTCAGACAAAAACATTTTTTTTTTCCACTTGAAAGGATAGTTCATCTCAAAATGAAATTAACTTTCCTTCATGTCATTCCAAATCTGTTTTACTTTCTTCCATGGAGCACAAAATAAGATATTCAAAGAATCTCTGAACTGCTCATTAGGGATGTTCAATACCACTTATTCTTGTTTTTATCCTATACCAAATACTATCGAGGCCAGTATCGCTGATACCGATACTTTTTGGATATTTCGATAATTACAATATCAATATTTTTATCTGAAGATCGATACTTTTGATACAACATTAGTATTGGAAGTAGTGACCATGTTTACATACACTTAAGAAAATGGTTCATTCCAGGTTTTTTTTTTTTTTTTTTTTTTTTTCAGAAAGTGTCATGAAATGAGCCTGAGTTTCTCCTGGAGAACACAGCTTATTAACGCATAACCGGCATTCTTACATGTTTTTGAGGAGTGTGCATGTACGTGAACAGAACGGATAACAAACGTCATAGGATGGAGCCCCATTGTGTGCAAAAGAGCACTCGAGATATTACTGCTAAACTTCTTTTTGTGTAACTTTTAAAAATATGATATGCGTCTGTGTTGGGTCAGTGGAGGGTTTATCAAAAGAGAGAAAGTGTTGAAAATGGAATTTGTCCTACAGCCCTTTGTAGTATTAAAGGAAATGAGCCTAATAGCTGTTGCCTGCCATACCACAGGAAGATAAACACTGTGTGGAGGAGAGAACTGCCTTGTGATTTGCTTATTAGCACCTGATAGGCTGCACAGCAGGGCCAGAGAAGTAAAGGGCCAAAGAAGTAAAGACTAATGACTGCACTCATAAGAGTTCTGTCAGTGACCCCGAGAGAAACTGAGGAAAAAAATGTTAGAAGGTAACAGTATGGTCTGCAGTGTGCTTACATTTAAAGGAATATTCCTGGTTCCAAGTTAAGCTCAATCAACAGCATTTGTGGCATAATGTTGATTACTACAAAAAGTAATTTCAACTTATCTCTTTAAAACAAAAATCAAGGTTGCAGTGAGGCACTTACAATGGAAGTGAATGGGGCCAGTTTTTGGTAGCACTTTATTTTACAGTACTGTTCTACATTTACATACTATAGTTAAAGTGGTGGTGGTGGCATAGTGGGCACAGAACCAGTAAGCGGAAGGTTTCCGGTTCAATCCTCACAGACACCACCATTGCGTCCTTGAGCAAGGCGCTTAACTCCAGGCCGCTCTGGGAGGATTGTCCCTGTAATAAGTGCACTGAAAGTCACTTTGGATAAAAGCATCTGCCAAATGCATAAATATAAAATGTACTATATAATTACAACTATAGTAATTACTATGTACTAACCTTAACCCATATTAAGTACATGTACTTCAAATCAAATCAAATCACTTTATTGTCACACAGCCATATACACAAGTGCAATGGTGTGTGAAATTCTTGGGTGCAGTTCCAATCAACATAGCAGTCGTGACAGTGATGAGACATATACCAATTTACAATAAACATCAAATTAACACAGCACAATTTAAACATCTGATATACACATAATTACACTCAACAATATACAAATAATAACGTACAGTATACAATACGCACTATATGGATACACGTTATTCAATAAAAAAAAATAAAAAAAATATATAAAAAAGTATATATAGTATATATATAGAATGTACAGTACTGCCCTACAAAGGCAAAAGACCTTAACTCGCTAGAGTGTGGAACTGAGAAAAATGACTTGAAAGTTTTTTTAGTTGTCCAGCCAAATTTATTACAGGTAGGACACTGAAAATCTGGCAATTAGATGTTTTGGTAATGAAATTTATCTACATAAAAAAATCTTGAGCTCAAACTTTACTTTTGACCCCTATTTTGAAGTTACTGTACTCTCCTTTGTATTGTCTGCAAAAAGTGAGAATTCACACCAAGGCAAAAGGCAGTAACTTCCACATTATCAATATTTTGTTGCTGATCACTATTTACAAAATCATTATAGTAACACCTGTATAAAATCTAGTGATCATGGCATTTATTTTGGATGATTTACAATTACTTATAGCCATGCACTTATTGCTATCCTGTGCTTTGGTTGTATTCTGATGGCATTTTTAATACATTAGACATGACACATACCTCCATAGCGGTAAAGAATATCTTCAATTGGTGTGCAGCAAAACTAACAGGTTGACTGCAGATAGGTGACACTTAATTATATGAATATATACAAGATAAGCATATTTCTAATGAGTAAACATAATTTAATTAATAATGAAATGCAAAGATATAACATCATGTACAAATTTAAAATGCATGGATTGGAATAAGAGAGAATAAATACAGCCACAGGCCTACAAGTTAGTGCCACAGCTGGTTAATCAAGGGTTAAATTTAGCTACCATGCTCCCATGCACAGCTCTCTGACTGGTGGACTGGACTGGCCAATCTCAAAGGCTATAATATGGAGTATGTGTCTATATTTATTGTTTTTCTGAATCTGACCGTAACTGACATCCAGACAAAAAGTTATGTGGTTGGATACCGTTTTGAAACCAATTTATTTATTGCAGTGTTCACTAACATAAAAGGATACAAGACATAAATTAGCCTAAGTGCTTTTACATCGAATTGAATGAAAGTAGTCTAGCCTAAAAGATCGATTTGTGGATTGATGTGAACGCCAGCAAGTAGGAATAATGCTCAGAAATCAGAATGCTTGTGGATTGTTGTGGATTAAACATCTGCGATGACGTTCATTGCCATGGATTTTATCAGGTTACCAGAAAAGGTAGGACAGATTTAATTGCGACTGTTACTACTGATTTTATGTGTGATCATGCTACATGCTACGCTGTCATGGCATTCGAGTCCACACTCGTGCAACTAGTGGGCAGACCCAGACTCACTGACACTGATGTTGACAGCTGTCACTGACAGGCTAGCACTGACTGAATAATCTGCATTATGAAAAAAAAAAAAACTTTGAGAATATTTACGATTACTTATTGCTGGCAAGTTATCCAGTCTTTGCTTGTTTACAGTGCTTTGTTATATGGAGCAGTTTGGTAGCCTATTCATTGGATAGCCGAGTAGCCTATTTATGCTATAGGCTGCTAGCTAGCTAAATGAAGTAGATTGCGATCTATCTATCTAATTAGTTTGTCTAATGCATCTTTTGTGTTACACACTTTCTTACCTGGACCTTTATGTCGGCATTTCAAAGCCATCTCAACCATCATTTTCCCTTAAACGCTATAGAAAAACACTCAGCAATATTTGTTTACTACACTTTTATTCAGGTATCGTGTGTGTCAGATTGCTTCAATGACAGATGTATGACAGTACACAGGCTACACCGTAATTTAAACGTGGTAAACTTTAATGTAAAAACAAAGGCAGAGTATAGTAACTCCATGCTGGCACAGTAACTTCATTTTGACGCACGGCTAAACAAAGGCAGAGTACTCTAACTCAATTTGAGCGTTCCAAAACAAAGTCAAAGAGCGGTAATTGGAGTTACGGAGTTCTGCCTTGGTTTCTCTTGGGCTTTTGGAAGTTACTGTTAAGACAACCCATTATTTTCTCGAAAAAATAACGGAATTGAATCAAGATAATTATCCACATGATAAAGGAGGTCTTGAAAGTCTCAAAAATATCTAACTCATTTTCGACCAAAGACTTACGGCCTTTTGCCTTTGCACGGCAGAGTATTGTACTGTATTGACATTCAGGCTGTCGGTTGATAGTCAGTTGTTAAGAGAGAATATAATATAATAATAATATAATTTATGACAGTCCGGTGTGAGATATAAGAGTAAGGGTAATAAAGTGCAGTGCTGATGTATTTGATCGTGGGAGATCAAGAGTTCAGAAGTCTGATTGCTTGGGGAAAGAAGCTATCATGGAGTCAGCTGGTGCGGGTCCTGATGCTGCGATACGGCCTACCTGATGGTAGCAGTGAGAACAGCCCATGGCTCGGGTGGCTGGAGTCTCTGATGATCCTCCGAGTTTTTTTCACACACCGCCTTGTATATATTTCCTGGAGGGAGGGAAGCTCACCTCCGATGATGTGTCTGGCAGTTCGCACCACCCTTTGCAGTGCTTTGCGGTTGTGGGTGGTGCTATTGCCGTACCAGGCGGAGATGCAGCCAGTCAGGATGCTCTCTACAGTGCAGGTGTAGAACCGTGTGAGGATGTGGCGGTTCATTCCACACTTCCTCAGCCGTCTCAGGAAGAAGAGGCGCTGGTGAGCATTCTTCACAACGATTTCAGTGTGGACGGACCATGTGAGTTCCTCAGTGATGTGGACACCCAGGAACTTGAAGCTGCTGACTCTCTCCACTGGTGCTCCATTGATGGTGATGGGACTGTGTTCTCTGTCTTTTCTTCTGAAGTCCACCACAAGCTCTTTGTCTTACTGACGTTGAGGGAGAGGTTGTGCTCCTGACACCAGTGTGTCAGAGTGTGCACCTCCTCTCTGTAGGCTGTTTCATCATTGTCAGTGATCAGACCTACCACCGTCGTGTCATCAGCAAACTTAATGATGGCATTGGAGCTATGTGTTGCCACACAGTCATGTGTGTACAGAGAATACAGTAGTGGGCTGAGAACACAGCCCTGCGGGGCTCCAGTGTTGAGGGTCAGTGATGAGATGTTGCTGCCTATTCTAACCATCTGGCGTCTGCTTGACAGGAAGTCCAGGTTCCAGCTGCACAGCGAGCTGTTTAAGCCCAGAGCCCGGAGTTTCTCATCTAGCTTGGAGGGCACTATGATGTTGAATGCTGAGCTGTAGTCTACAAACAGCATTCTCACATAAGTGTTCTTTTTTTCCAGGTGGGAGAGAGCAGTGTGTAATGTAGATGCAATGGCATCATCAGTGGAGCGGTTGTTGTGGTAAGCAAACTGCAGCGGGTCAAGAGAGAGAGGCAGCACAGAGCAGATGTAATCTCTGATTAGTCTCTCAAAGCATTTGCTGATGATGGGGGTCAGAGCAACAGGACGCCAGTCATTTAAGCAAGTTATTTTTGATTGTTTTGGAACAGGCACAATGGTGGATGTTTTAAAGCATGTGGGGACTACAGACAAAGAGAGGGAAAGGTTGAAAATGTCCGTAAAAACACCAGCCAGCTGGTTCGTGCACGCTCTGATGACACGGCCCGGAATGCCGTCTGGGCCCGCGGCTTTACGGATATTCACCCGTCGGAAGGATCGGGTTAAATCCGCTACAGAGTCGGAGAGTGAACTAACCTCTGTAGCTTCAGCTGTGAGAGCTCTCTCCACGAGGGCGGTGTTATTTCCCTCAAAACGAGCATAAAAAGTATTTAGCTCATCCGGGAGAGAGGCAGCGGTGTTCATGGCGGAGTTTTTATTCCCTTTAAAGTCCGTGATGATGTTAATTCCCTGCCACATGCTTCTAGAGTTGGTGGTGTTAAACTGTCCTTCAATCTTGCTCCTGTACTGGCGTTTTGCGGTTCTGATAACTGGCTTGTTTATGCTCCTCCGTGTTCCTGGAATTAAAAGCGGAGGTCCGCACATTAAGTGCCGCACGAACATTGCTATTAATCCAAGGTTTCTGATTCGGATAGATCCGTATTGTTCTGGTCGGAACCACGTCCTCTACGCACGTTCTGATGAAACACATTACGCTATCAGCATAAAGCTCGATGTCGTCATCAGAGGCGGACCGGAACGTCTCCCAGTCCGTGTGATCAAAACAGTCTTGTAGCGTAGAATCTAATTGATCCGACCAGCACTGGATCGTTCTGAGGGTGGGTGCTTTCTGTTTCAATTTCTGCCTGTAAGCGGGCAGAAGCAGAATGGAAGAGTGGTCCGATTTGCCGATTGGTGGGCGGGGGAGGGATTTGTAGCCATCCCGGAAGGGAGAGTAGCAATGGTCCAAAACCCGGTCCCCTCGTGTGTTGAAACTAATGTGCTGGTGGTATTTTGGTGCGACTGATTTGAAACTGGCTTTATTAAAGTCCCCGGTCACAATGAACGCGGCCTCAGGGTGCGTGGTTTCCTGCTCACTTATACTCCCATACAGTTCCTTGAGTGCCCGGTCTGTGTCGGCTTGTGGGGGAATGTACACAGCTGTGATAATGACCGCTGTGAATTCCTTGGTAGCCAGAATGGTCGACACAGAAGCATAAGAAATTCCAGATCAGGAGAGCAGAAAGACTTGATAGAATGTACGTTCCTCTGATCACACCAGGATTTGTTGATCATAAAACGTACACCACCTCCTCTGCTTTTACCTGAGAGGTCTTTCGCTCTGTCCGCTTGGTGCACGGAGAACCCCGCGGGTTCAATGGCTGAGTCTGGAATCTCCGCAGACATCCAAGTTTCTGTAAGGCAGATAATGCAGCAGTCCCTTGTATCTTGTTCGAAAGAGATCCGCGCTTTCAGCTCGCAGAGCTTGTTATCCAGAGACTGAACATTTGCCAGTAGAATACTGGGTAGCGGGGGTCGATTCGCGCGGCATCTTACTCTGAGAACGCCGGCTCTGTTTCCCCTTTTCCTTTTGCGTTTCCGTGGCTGTGCTGCCTAGACAAAGGGCTCCGCTTGCGTGTTTGTAAACAGCGGGTCGGCATTTAGGAATGTGAAGTCCGGTTTACGGTGTGAAATTGCTGAACCAATGTCCAAAAGTGTTTGTCTGTTATAGACAATAAGGCAGACAACATCCAAGACAAAAAACATAAGAACTGTGAACAAAACAAAACTCTACTATGTTGTGTCGGAGCTCGCAACGTCTTGGGAAGACAAGCCGATAACCGATTATTTGGCCTATAGTTTTTAAAATTGATTCTGAATGAAAAAACAACACTTAAAGTAAAATAATGCTGAACTTTATTACAAAAATAAACAGTACTGACTGAACCATGAAAATGTTTTGTATTTTAAAATAAATATATAATTATTAATATATGAAATATATTAACAAATATTAAAGTAAATAAAAGATATACATCCAAACTGAACTGCTGGATGGTTGTGCTTGAGATGACTCCACATGTTGGTGGTGTTTTTACCTGCAGATGTTGATGCCCCATGCTGATTATTTTGTCACAGATATTACACTGTGCTTTTCCTGGCGACACTTCAGTAAAATACTCCCACACTGGTACTTTCTTTAAAGCCTTTGACATCTTGTCAAAGCCTGAGGCACGAGATATAATTTTTCTCTGAACAGCTTGCACAAACTGGGCAATAATCTCGTTCTGGATTGTTTCGCTCATCCAGTTGTCTCTTCTCATCACCCACTCTCTTTCCATCGGTAGATTGTAGGTCCGTTCCAGCACCAACTCGTACAGCACACAGTCACGAGTGGTGTCACCTCGAAAAGATAGACCCTTTTCCCCTAGGAATGCAATAGAACAAAACATAATCTCTAGGACGTTTCTGACCGTTTTCTGCTCTTTAGATTCAATATCAGACAAAATTGTGCTTGTTGGCGTTTGCTGTATTCCGGCAAGTTTCTTACAGCGACTTTGTGAATTGGCGATTTTCCATGCAAAGTAAATTTTGATGTGGCTTTGCGCCAGTTGGAATACCCTTTTTCCACAAAAAGTCTATCCATCTGCCCTTGCTGGTCAGATACGATACGTTTTTGCTCTATGGCTTGGCGGCATGTTAAGCAAAACACACAGTCCATCTTCACATCATAGTGTAGCCACCTCCACTTGTCAAACAATTGTGACTGAAAAGAACGGGAAAATGTTTTGTCTCCAAAACCTTTGCTTGGAAAATCATGGTTTCGTGGCTGACAGCACTGTTACTGTTCCTACCATTCCTGATTTTGCCGTGGTGTTGCTGAGATTAGCAGAGGGCCAGGCTCAGGTGTTGAGATATGCTGCTGTGCTAGCGTTAACATCCCGTTCACTTGCTGATCCGAGTAAGCAGCTCGATGAGGTGCTGGGAGTGAGACCATCATCAACAGTGCTTCTGTTATCAGACGCAGATTTGTTTTTAGACTTTGAAGGAATCTGAAGGATTTTTAGATAAATCAGATATTTGTTTTTGACTCGCCATTTAGGCTAGTAAGCTCAAGCTGTTGTGTAGTTACTCGCATATGTTTTCTCATTTGAATATTCTAATTTTAGCGTAGTCCTGTCACTCACGCAAGATCTGCATTTGAAATATATTTATTCCTCACAGTCAAACCACATTCGACAACATATAAAAATTAAATAACCTTTAAAATAATTTTATGAACAAAGGTGGAAAATTTAAAACCTCCCACTTTCATGTGTGGCAAGCTCGTAAATTCGCCCCTCTATGAAGCCTACTGGAACGCTTGTCATATGTAGGGCAAAGCGGCGCTTGAGGCTCGCGTTGAGCGGAGCGTTGGTGCCTCGACTGAACTCGTGAAATGCGCTTCACAATGACGAAAGAACATTATTGAAACTCAAAATTATTATTATAAGGCCATTATTTTTGTATTTTCTGATGCTCAACAGTACATCTGCTTTGTTCTTATAATGATTAAATATTTGACATGCAAATTTTAATAAAGGAGACGGTAAGGACATTATTGATACTCATTAGACTATTATTGTTGTCATTTTGGATAAAGTCTTAGCAGTTCACAAACTTAATGGAAATTATAGATCTGCTTTGTTCTTATAATGCTTAAATACTATAACGTTTCTTGGCAGATTTCAGAATGTCTCAAAATAATTCAGTGACTCACTGTAGCACATAAGACGCGCATTTGTCGGCACCTAGTGACATCTCTACAAGGGGTCACTGAACTTAATGAAACTGAACAAATTTGTGAAACAGAAGCAAGCCACACCAAAATTCCCTTTATTTTTGCAAATAAATTTATATTCTTGAATAATTAAAATAGCTTATGTTGGTGCTTTTAGCTTATACTTTAAAAAAAATAACCCTGTAAAACATGTTCATGGATCAGTGAGTCTCAACTTTTTTGCATCCATGTGAGTTATAAACTTTAGACAATGATGACAGTCGGACCACTGATTTAAAAAAAAAAATAAATAAAAACAATTTCACACTGGGTTGATAGCATGGTGATTTGGACTTAATACCTAGGGATGTGAATTAATTTTCAATAATTCAACAATCGGAGTCATCTTATACTGCGGTTACCACAGATAGTATATGGAAAAAACTGAATTTAGTCATAAAAATGGCATTAGCAATAATACGCAAAATGTCTTGGAATAGGACATATTTGGTCGAAAGTGAATGTTTGAATGTACAATTAATCAAATTAAAATTGTGGTATGTCTTAGTGTGATAATTAAACTAAAAAAGTCTCTGATTTAATTGAATAAATTAATAATCTGCAAGTGATGCGCGCTTCAACATGAATGTGTAGAGTCAGCCGCTCATACACTGAAAGCACCTCATCATGATCTTCACGCGCGCTCTTGTGTGTGTGTGAGACGACAGAGAGCACTCTGAAGTGCACAGCACATACAGACTATGTATTTATTTAATTAAATCACAGCTTTATGGGGATTAATAATCACACTGTGCCATGGAGCAAACTGCTTATCTGGAGGTGAGAAATTACCATCAAAAACACACAGAAAAGCCAAAAGAAAAGTAATTAAATTTAAATGGACACGTGTTTTTGCTTAAATATTACACTTGTTGGCCGCATTAAAATGTCCTGGAAATATCCTGGAAAATTGTGCCTTGAAAAGAGTGGGAACCCTGATAACCGCTTTTCAACAATATAAAAAGATGTAACAAGTAGATTAATGTACAGTGACAATTTTTGTTACAATATATTAATTTATATATATTTTACAGCCGCTAATCCCACACCTACTCCTACTAAACCTAACCATAACCATTTATTAAGCATATAAAACACGTAAGGGGCAGATACATTTAGTCACGATAATTTATTCATAAAAATGGCAAAATTCAGTACAAAAGTAGTCCAAAGGGCGATGCGCTCTATCCAGTGTGCTCCTTGACAGCATATAATAGCTTTGTGTGAGGTAGAGACTGAAATTTGTTATTGATGTCTGGAAATCTTCTCCTGATGCACTCTGTAATGGCGCTGTCAATCTGTCAGATCTCATTCAAACTTCACATTACGAAATACGGCAGTCCAAACGGTCACAAGACACTTGAGAGCCAATGATCATTTGACATTACTGTCGTATAACTGGTGTTCGTGCTTCTTGAGGCGGCAATTTTTCAATTATTTAAAATTCCGCTACGGCGGATGGAGATGGAGATCGTTGAATAAAAGGCTTGAATTTGGGTCTGTTCCTCAAACGTTTCTATCTGAAGATTTCGATTATAGCGAACAAATTAAATTGATTACTTTTATTATTATTTTATGGTGCTTTTGTGGTTTTAGTTTTTTTGGCATATTCTGAAAACTCCTTTTGTGTCCCCTGGCCAACAAAATTAAAATTAAATGAATGATTAAACGAGTACGGAGTTTTCATTTTAACATTTTAAGGTTTAGTCTTGATTAAAGTGATAATCCTTTAAAATGTTGTATAGGGCTGCAGAAATCACACAGAATTGAATGAAACTGTTAAAATGTCATATGTCAACTGCATTAAATAAATGTTAACTAATCTAACTGATTCTAAGTGCAATGGAATTAACTGATTAATTCCATGAATTCAGTATTAATCGATTCAGACAGTACATGTAAACATTTGTAAGTTTCTAAGTGTAAATATTGTGTTTCGGTGTCTGTGCAAACATAAGAGAATGTACGGTTGCTAGTACCAAACTTTACGTAAGAATACATGCGCATTCTCATGAGATCACGTTGAATAGTTCTCAATGCCCACTTCTGCTAAATATTTGATAGTTTATGGCCATTATCAAAGGTAAAACTCAGTGTGGGAACCCAGAGAGCGTTATTTACTGAATAAAACCACAGCTCTGTATGCTGTCAGTCAAAGCTCAACGTGAGCTGTTTAAGCCACGCAGCTGTGCGTCTCACACCCTGCAGACACAATGTAAAACTTGGCTTACCTGAAAGAGAAATGAGTGGAACCATGGATCTCTCAGTTGCTGTTAATATTGTTTTCTGTGTTGCATGTAGTGATGGTTAAAAAACAAAAAAATTTACTTTTTATCTCCATAAAATAGTTTTACCATGAATACTCATTCTCAATAAACAAGATTGGTGGGCTGACATTGTTTCTGAAAAGAGAAGATATTTTATTTCCATTGCCTGGTGTTCCCATATTGGAGTTCTAAACTTTATCTGTTAAAGATGAAGTAGATCTTGCATTTAAAAATAAAGGTGGGCACACATGGTGTAGCCAGTCTCTGTCAGCTTGAATTATATACATTTTTATATTAGATCTGCTTTGGGTGTCTGTTGACTTTAGATATGAGTCAAATTCACAAATACAGCCTTTTCCTGAAAATTACCTACAATTTCCAGTTTAGAGGTCATGTCTGAACACGGCCCTTTTGAAAATACTCGTAAATTTTGCTCAGGCAATTTTCCTTAATGCGAAGTTGTATCATTACCTATAAATTTCCTTATTGATGGTATGTGTGAACAGCACATTTGGTACATTTACCAGTAAAGGCAACCCAACGATTTTCCTATAATTTACCTGGTTGCATGTTTGAACGGGGCTAATATTGTTTGCACAATCGTTCTGTTGTTGTTATTCTATGGTAGAGTAAATAAAAACTTAGGATAATGAATGCATTTTAGCCAAACGTGACTTCACCTCGACAACTTCACCATGCAATCTGAGTTATTAAATAATAATTAACCGTCAGAATAATCGTTAGATTACTCTATTACCAAAATAATCGATAGAGACAGCCCTAGTTTAGGAGCATGTGTTGATTATTTCTTCATTGAGTCCGCTCAGTTGCAGTGTGCAATACAATTGGACAAAAAACAGCAATGTAAAGTTTGGTCATGCTACACCGCAACTGACTGGAAAACGTAGCCTGTGATTTAAAAAAAAATAAAAAATACTACTTGAAACAGTAGAGCTGCTGTCATGCTACTGAAAAAATGTAGTTAAAAGTTAACATACTTTCTCCTATCCCAGCTTAATATGCAAAGAATACTATAAGTATTCATTGGTGTAAACACTGACAAAGTGGCGCTTTCCAAACATTGCTCTGTTTGTGTGGCTCAAAACAGCAACGTTGGCTCAACCAGTGGCTGAGCTTGGGGAGGAACTGTTTATTTCGACCAATAGTAGATGGAGTGTTCAGCATGGGTGTAACGGTTCTCGGGGAAAAAATGAACCTGATGGTTCACCACCCACAGTTCAGTAAGCATTTGTACCATGGTTCATTTTGAAATATATCAATTGCTTCTGTAGTGTACGGTTTGTTGAAGAAAACAGCTTAATAGACAGGCACAGGTACATCCTCTGCTAATGAACCTGTATGGCTCTGTAGATGGATATGCTCCGCCTGTGTTTCATGTGGGTCAACTTTCTACAGAGAGTAGCTGAAATTAACTGTTAGTATGATAAATCAGTTAATGACATCACAGTTCTGCACGCGTTGGTGTGTAGTTGAAAATGGCAAGCGGAGAAGATAAGCCGCTGAGAGAGAAGCCCTCTGATTATTCAAGTCTCCTGTCTGGAAACATTTATGATTTAGTTATTTACAGCAGTGATGGTCAAAAAAACGATGACAAAACAGTCACTGTTTGCAGATACTGCTCAATGCGAATGCTGTAAACTCATGGTAATACATTGAAAATGATAGTCATTCACGGCGACTTTGGTGGAAGTAGAGCGCGACACACTCCCTTCTATTTTTAAGTAGTCACTCAGTGCTAATTCAGACAGACATAAAACAATAACTAAAGCACTTGGGCTGTTCATTGCCAAAGTTATGTTGCCCTACTCCGTTGATGAAGATTACGAATTTCAGCGTATGATTAAAACATTACAAAACAGAGCCACGTTACAACATCCCTTCTTGTATCCATTTTAATAGCAAGGTTATTCTTTCTGTAGTGATGTACTGCTTCCGAATAATACATTTATGTTGAGTTGAATTTGAAATGCACTTTGTTGATGGATGTAGCATAATAATGCAAGTATCATGTTAAAATTTTGATTTAGTAATTAAACTTTTTTTTTTTTTTTTTTTTTTAGGACCCTAGTGAAAATTTACCATTGTTTTATTATAGTAATATTGTAGTTACCATGACCGAAGCAACATGACTGCTGCAACCATGGTTTTATAGGCAGAAACCATAGTTTTGATACAGTTAAACATAGTCTTACTACAGTAATGCTATTTGCTATTTCATTTGGTGACACTAGTAGTGCAGACATAACACTTAAGCTCACCAAGTTTGTAATGCCTTTAGTTAGTTACTCCCCAGAACTGCATATAATGGCAAAAAGCTCAAAAAGAGGAAGACGAGAATGAGTAATAAAATGAGAAACATCAACACATTCCTCTCATTCTTTCAAACAAATCAGCCTGATAATCAGCCCCGTAGTTGTTTCCATCATGGACAGAGACTACCTAGAGCATCACTGGTATTGACAGCCCTAGCCACATCATATCCTGTTAGACCTTAGAAAGAATGGTAGGTACTGATAAGACCTGTGTAACTCACTAGCGTGTCTACAGTCAGTGACTGCGTGCCAAACAAAACACAGGGCGATGCTGGTGGAGGGACACTGTGGCCATGATACTGGACACAATGTATTCCTTGTGTCTTGGAGAATTCAGGGCATTGAGGAATTTAGGGGAGTTTGTTCTACAGCTCATTCTCAGAGCCCTGCAATTGAAGGACAAGAAGCATTTCTTTTGTCTTGTGCACTTCGTTCAGAGTCATAGAGATCCTCATTTTGAAATGTTTGCTACCTGTCTCAGGTTCCCATTGAAAGATTTCAACCTCCACAATTAAATCTTAAGTCAGCGGCCCTCAACTGGTGGGTTCCGAAACAATGTCACTGGTCTGTTCTTACATGATTGCGAACAGCAGGGTAAAAGCAATGCTCACTATACTGAGTTGGATCGCCGCTTGGATCCTGAAGCAAAGCTAATTGAGAACCACTGGTCTAAAGGATATATTTTTTTTATGACATTTCTCACATAAAGATATGCTTGAGATCTCCCTGGTTTGTTTGATCTCCTGCTATCAGTTGGTTATGACATACTTTAGAATTTGCAAAGTGTATTTGGTCATGATTGATATGTTTCTCACAGATTGTATAATACAATTTGTGTGTAATGATGACAAATGTACACACATTTGCTAAAATACAACAAACTAGGGCTGCACAATAGTGGTTAAAATGATAATGATAAAATTATGATTTTGCTCAATCTTATTCACGATAATTAATAATGATTATTCTGTCATCTGAGAATTTTAAAAAATATATATTTTTTAATACTGATCTTCACAATTGTCAAGAGCTGACAACAGATTTGTGCTGCTCCTAAACATGGTGGAATGCTCTTATCTCCTCCTCATACCAAAATATGTGACGGTTAATAACTGGGCCCCGCAGAGTAGCATCATACATATGTTTCTGCAACGGCCAGTTACGTTACAAGCTGCAAGATTCAAATTGGCTTTCACGCCGACACAGGCTATGTTGGTTAAGTGCCAGCAATTTATATTCGCTCAAACATTTACTCATGCAGTCTTTTAAACCACAGAATAAAATGATTTTTTATATATATACACATACATCCAACTCGTCACCAAAGTACCATGATAAAAAGTTTACAGCTCTTATATGCAGTCAATACATCAAACGCGATCTTCCTCTGATGCGTGCTGAAATGTTTACATTAGTAGCGGTTGTCATTCTTCAAACAAACAGCTTCACATAGAGTCTTTTCAAGCACATAATATATTTATTTCATGTAACAAACAGCCCAATTGTCACCAAAGTACCACGATAACAGTTCATAGCTTGTATATGCACAGCCATCATATCTAAACGCGATCTTCCCATGCACGCAGATTCATCTGCTTAGGTGCAGATGCAGTTTTCATTCACACAAACGGCAACTCAAACAGTCTTTTCAGGCATAAAATATGTTTGTTTTCTGAAACAGACAGCCAAACTATCACAAAAGCACCACAGTAACAGTTTAAAACTCGTATACTCACAGTGAAGACATACTGAGTGTGATTTATATGACTATACACACACACACACACACACACACACAATGTCTGAGATGTCAAACAGTGCATAGACAAACTGGACTGCTGATATTGTTGTTTTTTTTATAGCTATATATAAACAAAATAAATAAAACAAATACAGTACAGCAGACATAACCCATTTGTTCACGTTTACTATATTATATGCAATATTTAAAAACAATTTAATGACAAAAAATCAAAAATTTCAATAAAAAGAATAAATAAAAAAAACCCATCTACACTCTGCCCACCTATACTAACTGTGCAGTGTCACGTGCAAAAATAACTCGCTCCAGGGGGCACTGCAGGGGAATTTAGACCCTACTCATGAAAATGTTATTTTTATCTGAATTTGGAGCACATCTGTTCTGTGTATTACACACGATTAGACCACGAGATGGGATTTGTGTGCATCAAGCACAGAACCGCTCTGAAACTGCTGAAACACAGTGTCATGAGCCTCATATTACTCAAAATAAACAATGTTTATTTAGTTAATTCACTTTATTTAGTGCACAGCTAGGTTTCATTTAACCACCATTACCGTCACTCACACCCACCTCCTCCCAGCGCATGCCCACCCTCAGTCACGACATGCCGTATTGAATAGTGTATAAGCACCTTGTGCCGAAGTGAACAGTGTAGAGGAGAAATAACATGTTAACACCTCACGCATGTTCTTAGTATGTGTAAAACACTACAGATCAGAGCGGCACACATAGGAGACATACGATACTCATAAACTTCTGCGGCTACGTATTTCAGAGCATGCCCAAAAGTGAAAAAGTGATTGGTCAATGGCGAACTTCTGAAGCGAACTTGAAGGGTCAGTTGAGTTTGAAAATAGACTTCAAAAGAGCTTGTGATTTGGTCTAGACACAGACTATAATGAAAAATGAACAACATTTTGCAACTTTACCTGGCTGATAATTTCTTAATGCTTAATTAACCATGAGAGGTAGAAGCTGTGCTCGCTGTTAAAATACAATTATTGTGCAGCTCTACAACCAACTTGTTTTACACAGTATTTACTTAAAATTAACTAAAATATTTGAAAACAGATGT
The DNA here is from genome assembly GCF_019703515.2 of Myxocyprinus asiaticus. NCBI lineage: Eukaryota > Metazoa > Chordata > Actinopteri > Cypriniformes > Catostomidae > Myxocyprinus > Myxocyprinus asiaticus. The sequence continues at coordinate 11,862,062 of NC_059375.1, read as the reverse complement.
TTGGCATCATCAAGGCTGTCGGAATATTTTGGAACTGACGCTAGGCGGTCTGACCATTTCTGTTAATTGACCAAGAAAAAACAGCGAGACACAACACAATGGTCAAAGACGTCCGTGTAGCGCATGCTTACAAAAAGACAGAGTGAATAGTGAACAGAGTGAACAGCCCCCAGAGGTCTTTAACAGTTGTGTCTTGAGTATGTCTTGGCTTGCTCTTATGAGAGTCTCGCTGCATAAGCATTAGGTACGTACATACAACTGTATTTAATGAAAAACATTGTGGTACCGGCGGTATATTGAAGCTTGAGTCTGTGGTGGTAAAATGGCACCAGTATAGGCTACTGTGCCTTTAAAATTTGAATATAATTAGAATTTAGGTAATATTTCAGTAAAAAAAAAAAAAAAAAATACTTTCTCAGCACTGTTAACAGCTCTAGCTTAGACTTCCTCTACAAAAAGTTAATCCTCATTTTCAACTGTTGCCCTGTTGACAGTTTCTAGTCTCTAGTCTTGATTGATTAGAGGGCAGCCTATCTGAGGCCTCCTTATATCTGTGTTCCCACAGTCAATGAAAACCTGAAAATATCAGGGAATTTTAAAATAGTGTTTTCCAGGCCTGAAAAATTCATGAAAATATTTAAGGTGCATACACAATTTCAAGTTAAGCTCCGTTCTAAAATAATTCATCAGCTAGACATTGCTCTTGTGTAGAGAAAACCTGCTTGCAAGGCATAGTTGGTCTGAATCAAAATTATTTTTAAAAATCCTTGCCCAGCTAAACCAAGTGACTGGAAAAGTCCGAAATTCAGGTCAAAAAGTGTGAAACCGGTGAAGTGTTAACCTGTTATTTGTATTGTCCTCATAGGGCTGCTGGCAGTTAAGGGTGTTTCTCGGGGAAGGTGTGGCCTGCCATTCTCTCTGTGTTTCAGGGGAGCTGGTGATATCAGTGAGGAATGTGCATGTCAGGCTGCTTTCTGTCCCAGCTGGACCAACAGTCAGACAGAGATTAGGCTGCTGATAGTCTGTTCCTCATCTGAGAGACAATAGTGTCTTTTCAAGTTTTTGTGATTCCACATGCACAAATGGAATACTGTTAAATGTGTAATAATTTTTCACATCAACTTCAAATGATAGTATAACAAGATACATAGATACTAAATGAACTAGGAACTAGGGCTGTGTCGATACAATCAAATAACGATATATCGTGAATTGTTTTTTACTCTATTGTATTATTGTGCTTTTATATCATGTTCAGCATTTCAATAAAGAAGCAGCGGGTTGTGCAAACTCAGAGCGGCGTTCCTCAATGCAGTCAGAGACACTTCTATGAGGAGCGAGAGAGACTGAAACTGAGCCCATTTCTCTTGCGGGCACACTGGGCCTCTCTCATGCCTTCGGCACTAGGGCCAGGCAAAAATTGCCATCTTCATTGGAATGATCCCAATGTCGATTTTTAAAGGAATAGTTCACACACAAAAAATTCTCTCATCATTTTCTCAACCTCATGCCATCCAGATGTGTATGACTTTCTTTCTTCTGCCAAACACAAACAAAGATTTTCAGAAGAATATCTCAGCTCTGTAGGTCCATACAATGTAAGTGAATGGGGTCCACAACTTTGAAGCTCCACAAAAGCACAAAGTCAACATAAAAATAATCCATTTGACTCCAGTGGTTTAATCCATGCCTTCTGAAGCGATCCAGTTGGTTTTTGGTGTGAACAGACCAAAATGTAACTCCTTCACTATAAATCCTGACATAAGCAGTCTCCTTGCCGATCACGATTTCAAACTTGATTACACTTCCTATAGCGCCATCTAGCGCTTTGCGCATGCGTCATGCACTAGGAAGTGTAATCGATTTTGAAATCATGATCGTGCACTGCAATAGCAAGATATACGATATGGCCAACTGGAGACTGTAATGGCTGGGCGATATGGGCAAATAAAATTGTCACGATAATTTTTTCATATAATTTGATATCGATATTTTTCACGATATACATTTCATACGATTAATGAGGGCGGAACTGCATTCCACATGTTTTTAGACCTCGAGAATTAAACATAACTTGTTTGTTTACAAGTAAACTTCAGAGGGTAAGCTACCTTTAAAGTACACTCAGTTTAGGATTTTATCATCTTCAGCTGACGTTTGACTCCACTGAATGACTTTCTTGACATTCCACAGTCAGCTCAGTAGGTGGCAGTAATGCACCAAAAGCAGGATTGCCAACCACCAATAAACATCACAAGAGAAGTAATAATTTCTTGCCTGTGACATCGCTATGGATCATGAAAAAATATTTAACTAAATAATACATAAATAAACAGCAATGGTGTTGATGTTGGAGTTGCTATTGTGTTCATTCGATAGCTTTTGTATCACATTCTCAGTGTTGTATTGTTCAGTACACAACTATTTTAAATTAGCCGGATAGCTAGCTGCTAGTGGCTTCCGAGCCACCATGACAGCAGGGCTGCCTGCTAATACTTCCTAACAGGCTGATTTCATGTCTGTGATTCAGTTAGCTAGTTGTTTGCATAGCTTTGCTGAACTGCTTGCATTTTTAGCGACACGTACCTGATTAAATCGTCTAGATGTAGAACATATCGGAAATTACTCAAAAGTTTATCATCGATATCTAAATGTTTTTTTCCCCCAATAAATATCAGTATCATTTTATCGCCCAGCTGTAAGATATACTGTTAAAAAAGAGTTACAGTTTGGTCTGTTTTCAGCCAAAATCGATTAGATCGTTTCAGAAGCACCACTTGTAAAATTAAATCTAGCATGTCTAGGACGTGCATGAACTCCTCTGACTGGTTGGGAAGATGGATGAAATCAAGTTGAACGTGCTTGTTGTCATGTTCTCTGGAGGATAAACAATCCCAGCGGTGAACTCATGAAAAACCAACAGACAGAAAGGCCAAAGGCACACGCTTCCTGCAGAACTAGTATTTTTACTCTCATACATCTTACAAGTGGAGCAAACTGTAATATTTGTATATCCTGATTCTGTTTCTGTAGAGTGATGTAGTTGAGTGGTGCAGTTATCTATTACAAATACTATCTTCTGTCCATTGACGGCAGGGCTTCCCATCCTTTTTTGTTGTTGTCAGATGAACTCCAACTATTTATTTGATACGCATTCTAAAATTTCAAGAATCCTTTCAATAAATATAATGATTAATAAGTTTCATTTTTCATACTATTGTATAAATTAGGCTTTAGATTTTTATTTAAAGGTGCGCTCAGTAATTTTTTCCTCATTAAAAAAAGTTTAACTCCTAAAGACATGAATGGTAATTTTGCAATATGTAGGAAATCATGTGTACTCACATTAAAATGAAGACTCCAGTCATATCAGTAACCTTATAAAAGCTGTTTTATTCTACATGGAGAGGGTCCGCACATGGGGGCTGCCATGTTAGAATCACATAAACAGCTGAATACTACTCACTTAATCTCAGTAACCGTCCTGTTATTTGACACTTTCTCTCATTGATTAAAGTAATCATGGCTGACTGTGAATATTACATTTCTACAATGGCATCTGAAACTGAAAACTATAAATTTTAAATGATGCTGCATCCAAACTGCTATGTGTCAGTAGCCTAGTTTCCATCCACTTTTTGTGCTATTTTGTTATCGACAAAGTGCAAATGCGTAAGACAAATTTTGCGAAATTTGCCGTCTTCTGCCTGTTTCCATTCAAATGGCCTTTTATCGATAAAAATGGTGTGCGTGATGACGTCATGCCTACAAAACCACTTTGTCGCATACGTTTTGGTTTATCTCAAAAGAAATCTGCCCTTAAGCCGTTTCTGTTCAAAAATGTGTGTTTATCGCTAATTGTGTGCCTTTCGCCCCCCAGATGTCCCTAATTTTATTCCTCTGAAGTTTTGGTAAAATAGGGAGAGTATTGAGACAATTCATTGAAATTAGACAGCTAACTGTCATTTTAATTTCACAAATAAATGCAATCAGAAGAGGAGGAATTACAATCAAAAGGGAACAGTTGCCCTTCTGATAGGACTGTAATATTGGTCCTGATGTTGTGCCTGTCGCAGGTTCCCACCGGTTCCGACCCACCCGAATGCGAATCGTCATGGCCCTGTTCAAGCTGGCAACCTGCACCAAGTAGTGGGGGAAACTTTCAGTCTTAGTATAAGGACCATCCATCAATGTGTATATGCTGTGTGCACAGCAATTAAAGAAAAATTGATGTGGTGTAATATCAGATTTTACATATGATACATTCCTGATATTCAAAAGGCTATTTTGAACAATCATCTAATCTAAAGCATCGCCATCACAACTGCATTATGTCCTGCATATTTGTCCAGCAACTTTTAACGACCAACTGAACTTGATTGTCATCTCAAATTAATTTTAGTGTCATAATGCAGTTTACATTTTCTGAAGAAGCTCAGCAAATGCGATGGGGTAAACTCTGTCATATGACTAAATTTTTTGTGTTAATGCAAATTTTCTCGACAAAAAGTGTTTCCAAACCAGTTTTTCGCGACATTTGAAAAATATTATGTCCGCACTTTTGAAATTTTAGCGATAATTTGCGTTTCCATCAGCTTTATTTTGATGCGCTAAAACTTTTCACAAAAACTCCTTGGATGGAAACGTAGTTAGTGTAAATCCAAGATGACAAAGACAAAAGTTACTGAGTGCACCTTTAATCTAATTAGTGGCGCTAGCTAGGGCAAGCATCTCTATTGCTTAAATTTAGGCTTAAGGATTTGAACAAACCCCTAACCTTAAACTTTGGTGCGAAACTCATCCTGTACAATTTGAACTACAGACAAATGATATCTCTGATCATGTGGCTTGTTGAAGAGAGGTATGTTAATAATTTTCTAAGCAATCTGGCTTAAGATTTTCACCTGGTGGAAAAAAAAATCCCTTACATTGAAGGAGGGCACTGAGCCACAACTAGAGATCAGAATATCATAAAGACTTGGGGGTGGGCACTTTTTAATTGACACACTTACAACCACACACTGGCTTTATGGCATTTTTTCTGAAAATTTCTGATGCATTTGCTGATTTCTGCCCTCTGGTGTGCATCTGCGGTAACATTTCCTTTCTAGAAAAGCTCAATTGTGCTTTGTATTTAAAAAAAAAAAAAAAAAAAAGAATTGACACATCTGAGGCAGATTTTTGTACCTGATGTATCCGGTGGAGTGTCACACCAATGTGGCTGCTCGGCATTCCTGTCACCTACAGTGACACAGCACAGTTACACACCTCTCCCAAAATTTCCCAACACAACATTTTAGTGCATTTTTCTTTGTTCACATGCAGGTCAGTGTGTTCCAAGAAGTGTTCTTTGTACTCTTCACATACTGTATATACTACCGGTCAAAGGTGTGGACACACCTACTCATTCTTTATTATTACTATTTTCCACATTTTAAAATAATAAGAAAATCAACCAAACAATGAAAATATACAAATGGAAGAATGATAAAGCTAAAGTGTATCCCAGTTTAATACTGTATACTGTTGGTAGGTTGATTTCACCTAAATGTGTAACACTGTGGCTCTGCATCTCAAACATTTAAGCACAAGTGTTTAAATACATTTTTGACTGTCAGTCTGTTCGGTTAGGGTATTTGTTCCTAATAATTTGAACCAGCAGTGCTGAGCCACTTGGAGGCAGTGTTCTGCTGCTTCGATTACTATGCTAATATTCTGAATCTCTTTGTAGGAAAACAATGGAATATTCCAGCTCTTTCTGCATACTGTTGATTTTCTGTTTTGTAAGATGGGTACTGCTTGTAATATAAACACTTTTGACTTCAAATAGCAAGTGCTTAGAAGAAATAAAAGTTATTAGTATGCCATTAGTTTAGTTCTTGTCCACCATGAATGACTTCAGAGTGGCACTTAATTCACTTTACTGTGTTACCTAATCACAATGTGTGCATGAAGAGCAGTATCTCAGAGGTCAAGTAGAACGCTTCTGCATTTAAAAATTCTACAGGAATATTTGCAAGTGGCTTGTAATGTAAATGCATAACTCTCTGCCTATGAATGGCATGTATGCATCAGGAATGTACCGTTTCAGTGCGTCATTGCCTTCTCTTCATTCTCTGCTCTCATTGTGTTAGTAACCTGCTGTCTTGCAGCCAAGGCACTTGAGATTTCTGCTTAAAAGGTTGACATGGCAACAGCAGGGAGAGGTTGCTTAAGACAGGGATCATGAAGCAATCCCTGGATGAAACTTGCACAGGTTCAGCTGTTGCTCTGCCTAATTAGATGATTACACAAACAAGCATTTTAGCCCGTAGAATGTAGAGCTGCCTACTTGCTTTGCAAATGCATAAGTGAGAAGTTAAGAGAATGGTTGTTCAAGCTTTCAGTAGCTGATATCATACCAGTACCATTGACATTTTATGATTCTCAGTTATTGCTGTGGAATACTCTCCTTTTATATAAAAAGTGTATATTAATTATTATAAAAGCAAGCAAATAAATAAGTAGGGAAAAAACTAAGGACTGTCCCCAAAAAAAGATGCACCTAAGCTACCGATACTAATTCAAAAACCACACTGTAGAACAATAATGACAACTTGGGTTGCTTCTAAAAGGTTATTGGAGAAACAAGGAAGTTTGTGTGTGTGTGTGTGTGTGTGTGTGAGAGAGAGAGAGAGTGACAGTGTCTGATTATCTTGCAGTGATGAACAGTAGTGCTGCATCTGTTATTTAACTCTATTCCTCATTTGTAGTGGTGTAGTAATTGGCTCTGATCATGGAGTGATGCTGTCAAACGTGCCATTGGAATTATTCTATGAGTGTTTAAATGTTTTTGGAGAGAAAATGTGGAGGACGGCAGTTTCATTCGTGTATATTTCTTGTGGAACTCTTATTATGACACCAACACAGAAAGCTTTCTCTCCTCCGCCATGTTGAAAGTTTACGTCTTCTCCCAACTTGGAAACTTTTATCAGGTAGGCGCCCTGAGCGTGTTTGATTACTGTGTCTGACACGAATCTCAGCTGTGATCAGCAGTAATGCTGAAGCTGTTAGTTTAATTCTATTTCTCAGCTGCAGGTTAGTAGTAATCTGAGCGATCATGGAGTGAGAGACAATTCTGGATGACTTCAAAGGAATTTGATCAATGAATAACAACACAGTTTTTCAAAATCAGCTCACTCGTAGCACTCACATGAAGGTCTTTTGTTGCTACCTGCTGGCTGAAATCTTTAATGTCACAGAGATGAATGGAAATTCATACTTCTAGCTGCTCTTACACATCTGCACAAGCAGAATGATACAAACAGTAGGGCTGCCCCCCCTGATAGTCGACCAAAGGTTAGTCGATGAGAAGAGTCTTGGTCGACCAAGTTTTGATTGGTCGGTTGGTCGCAGGAAAAACTCCACATAAAAATTACGAACACGGGTATTGCTGCTGGTTGGACGCTAGGTGGTACTATGGGGTAATTTTCATTAAGCAGGGTTAGGGTTAAGCCTACACAATAAAGCAAGACACCTTGATTTCAAACTTTGAACTTTATTATTTATTTATTTTAACTAAAAATTCAAATGAAACTGAAAACAACAACAAAAAAAAAACAAAACATATATATATATACACAAACACACACACACACACACACACACACACACACACACACACACACATACATATACACACACCTTTTCATTTACCGTCAGGTATATATATACACACACACACACACACACACACACATATATATATATATATATATATATATATATATATATATATATACATACACATATACACACACCTTTTTATTTACCGTCAGGCAAGAATCCGTCTTGACATCATGGCGGAAAATTACTTGCACAAATGAAGACATAAAAACAATTATAAATGTAAAAATAATAATAATGATGATAATAATCACTGAAATATAAATCATGGTTCGAGGTGAACGTGTTTTTGTATTATTTTATGTTTTAATCACAGATGTATAGGCTGCAGAGTTGCATTCACAATGAACTGCTCTGTGGAAATAAAGTGAACTGAACTTAAAGCACCTCCTGAACTGAGATGTCTGAGGTCATTTGCAGCACTCATAGATGATACTGTTCTTGCAAAAAAAAAAAAAAGATCGGAAGATGGAAACAAAGTGTGAGAACCTTTACATGCTCGTGTTCCACGAGACTGCCCGCCTCCTTATCAGCATGTCATACATGCGCATAGACGGCTTTTCTGTCATCTGTTCTTGATAATATAATAAATTGTTTCTTCAAGCACGTGCCTGTGTGTCTACAGGCAAATTATTTGTAATATTAATTTGATAATAATAGCCTAATAATAATAATTTAATACATGGGAAAACGAGCCAAATATTGTTTTGACATTGTCAAAGGCATCAGCTATTGGCGATCACTCTGACCATCGTTGATCCCCGAGATCATCGTCTGTCGGCACAACCCTGATGAGCATTTCTCTCTATAAATGAACAAAATGTTTAGACAGTCCCTTGCTGGTTTTTCCGACACATTCAGAATCATTACCACTTTTGCCGGTGTCACTTCGTGCGTGCGCTTGTAAAATTTATATTTTAAAGGCTCATTATTATGGTTGAGTATTTCTCTGTAATGTAGAACAGTGTGAGCAATGTTACTTATAACATTCTTTCTCAGCCCTGCAACTCAAACCATTCCCCCCCTAAAAAAAATATATATTCAAGTAATTAAATTAATATGATAAACGTGCGACTAGTCGACTAAGAGCTTAAATTAACTCCTACTAGTCGACTTGGAAAATCTTTGGTCGGGGGCAGCCCTAACAAACAGTAAAGCATCCCAGTGCTGATGGTGTGAGCTATTAGCACTCTTGGAACGTCTCTCGTCCAATCAGATTCTAACTGTTGTATAATAGTGAAAATAAACACAAATATATATAAAAAAAAAAAAAAAAAAAAGGGAATTTAGCCTTCAAAATTTTCTCAATTAAGAAAACATTAAGTAAATATTCAATAGTAATAAAACAAAGAAACAAAAGAAAACAAATGAAGTAAACAGCTAATCAGTTTTTCAGGTATCCTGAAAGTATTCACTTTATTCTCTGTGAGACTTGTTAAAAAGAAACTCACCGCTTAAATTATATCCTTTTCAGTGAATATTCAGTGTAGCTGTGTACGAAGCACTACCCATACATAGGTTAATCGAAATTCACCTGTCAGTTCACACGAAAACTGCGAGGGGAAATTCTTCACTACTGGAAGTCCATCATGCGAAATGACCATGCAGATTCCCATTGAGATGACTGTATTTTGGCACAGAATTTCGACGTGTTAAGGTACGTGGGACTGTGATTTTATGTGAAAAGACACACATACATAGTGAGGTTCACAAGTCTAATTTATAATCTACATTAAACCTGGAAAAAACAACATAGTTAAAAAAAAAAATCGGACATAAAATGAATATGAAATATTTAAGACTCCACACAATTTCTGCATCACTAATCTAAAAAAAATTGCTTAACCCTTTAAGCTCTGAAAGTGTTTTTAAAGATTTCCTGTTTCAGTGGCACACCCAAAATTAAAAGCTTATAAAAAAAAAACAGTGTTTGGTATCATTATAAAGAAAACTTGTAAATGTTTGTAATGATATAGACTGATACATTCTGAGACTCTCAGTCTAAGAACCTGCTGAAAAAAAAAAACATTTGAGCCAAAAACATACTTTTTTTTTCTTATTTGACATTATATATCTCTGAGTGTAAATATAGTGGCTCCGAAAAACTGCTTTTGTTTAGTTCCCAATCATGTCAGCTGTATCTGTGAGATTTTGTGTTGATATGACAAAGCAATCAAAAGTTATAGCTTTACAAAAATAATTTATCATAGTGTCCAAAAATGTCTACAAACAAATAAAACATAATAAATGCACATAACTTTAATTTATTTTTTTGCCAAACGTTTATTCAACAGCAGTCATACTTGTGATATATTGCATTATTATTAATATAATTACAGTGAATATTACCTTTAACCATACAGTTGTAATATATTTCTGTCACAATTTCTTCAATTTCAGGGCTCTAGCTTATATTTTGAAACATGCTTTTATTATGACGTGTATTTTTTTCTGGAATCTTTGCTTTCTTGACACGGAGACTTTTAAGTCATGTCTGAAATCTCATCTGTTTACACTGTCCTTTGAGTATTTTAGACTTCTGGTGTTTGTGTATGTGGTAATTTTTAAATGTTATGTTTTACATTTTATAACTGTACTATAAATTGTCCATTTCAGTGTAAGGAGTAACAGAGCATGCGCTCAAAATCAGCATTTTAAAGCAGTCATGTGTCAGTCATACTGCGCGCTGGTACCGGATTGAGTCGGTGCTCGGTACTACCGGTACTGCAGAAATACTGGTAACGTTAAATTTTTTATTTTAGTATCGACTTGGTACCGAAGTACTGGTACATTTGACAACACTTAACACAACAATTACTAAAGGTTTGCATAGCATGTACACATGATTTTATTGTTTACTTTGTGCCATCTCCTGGTGGCCATATGTAATATTTGTGTGGATTATCTAATGATCTATGTATCCGATTAGCCTATGCGTGTGAGCTCACTTGAAAGATAATCACCTCCTCTAAGTAATGGTATGTGATATTTTGTTCTGTTCGTTTTTCATGACATTATAAGTAAAAACACAGCATATAAGCAACACCAACATAATTGTAAAATACATGAGCTATTACTTGCTATATTTTTGAATGTGAGTAAAACAAATAGGCTGGGTATATTCTACTCTTTGAGAGCTTTCCAAAAACATATGTTGCTGACAGGCCCATCCAAGCTTAAAGGGTTAATGTGGTAATTAAATGAACTGATTTGATTCAAGGTTATATCATATATATTTAACAAAATAAATATATGAATACATATTTTTAACATTAAAAAAATCAACCTGAATACATTAGATTATACCATCAAAACAAATTTAAGGGTTAGAACTAGTAGAAATAGTTTTAAACTTAAAGCAGGTTACTGCTTTTTACAGTGTACAGGTGCATCTCAATAAATTAGAATGTCGTGGAAAAGTTCATTTATTTCAGTAATTCAACTCAAATTGTGAAACTCGTGTATTAAATAAATTCAGTGCACACAGACTGAAGTAGTTTAAGTCTTTGGTTCTTTTAATTGTGATGATTTTGGCTCACATTTAACAAAAACCCACCAATTCACTATCTCAAAAAATTAGAATACATCATAAGACCAGTAAAAAAAACATTTTTAGTGAATTGTTGGTCTTCTGGAAAGTATGTTCATTTACTGTATATGTACTCAATACTTGGTAGGGGCTCCTTTTGCTTTAATTACTGCCTCAATTCGGCGTGGCATGGAGTTGATCAGTTTGTGGCACTGCTGAGGTGGTATGGAAGCCCAGGTTTCTTTGACAGTGGCCTTCAGCTCATCTGCATTTTTTGGTCTCTTGTTTCTCATTTTCTTCTTGACAATACCCCATAGATTCTCTATGGGGTTCAGGTCTGGTGAGTTTGCTGGCCAGTCAAGCACACCAACACCATGGTCATTTGACCAACTTTTGGTGCTTTTGGCAGTGTGGGCAGGTGCCAAATCCTGCTGGAAAATGAAATCAGCATCTTTAAAAAGCTGGTCAGCAGAAGGAAGCATGATGTGCTCCAAAATTTCTTGGTAAACGGGTGCAGTGACTTTGGTTTTCAAAAAACACAATGGACCAACACCAGCAGATGACATTGCACCCCAAATCATCACAAACTGTGGAAACTTAACACTGGACTTCAAGCAACTTGGGCTATGAGCTTCTCCACCCTTCCTCCAGACTCTAGGAACTTGGTTTCCAAATGAAATACAAAACTTGCTCTCATCTGAAAAGAGGACTTTGGAACACTGGGCAACAGTCCAGTTCTTCTTCTCCTTAGCCCAGGTAAGACGCCTCTGACGTTGTCTGTGGTTCAGGAGTGGCTTAACAAGAGGAATACGACAACTGTAGCCAAATTCCTTGACATGTCTGTGTGTGGTGGCTCTTGATGCATTGACCCCAGCCTCAGTCCATTCCTTGTGAAGTTCACCCAAATTCTTGAATCGATTTTGCTGGACAATCATAAGGCTGCGGTTCTCTCGGTTGCTTGTGCATCTTTTTCTTCCACACTTTTTCCTTCCACTCAACTTTCTGTTAACATGCTTGGATACAGCACTCTGTGAACAGCCAGCTTCTTTGGCAATGAATGTTTGTGGCTTACCCTCCTTGTGAAGGGTGTCAATGATTGTCGTCTGGACAACTGTCAGATCAGCAGTCTTCCCCATGATTGTGTAGCCTAGTGAACCAAACTGAGAGACCATTTTGAAGGCTCAGGAAACCTTTGCAGGTGTTTTGAGTTGATTAGCTGATTGGCATGTCACCATATTCTAATTTTTTGAGATAGTGAATTGGTGGGTTTTTGTTAAATGTGAGCCAAAATCATCACAATTAAAAGAACCAAAGACTTAAACTACTTCAGTCTGTGTGCACTGAATTTATTTAATACACGAGTTTAACAATTTGAGTTGAATTACTGAAATAAATGAACTTTTCCACGACATTCTAATTTATTGAGATGCACCTGTAGATACAAATACATACATGTGGATGGGGGGCGGGGAGCGTTGGCACAGTGATTAGCAAGGAAAATAACAAATGGCACTTCATTTCAAAAAGGTTGCGGACCACTGCTGTAGAAAGACTGGTATCGTTATTTTTTATTTTTAAAATCTGTACCTTTGACATCGTTAGCACTAGTAAAATGAACATATTAAGTTTAAACTGAGTTTAATGTGGGCAGCTGCTAATATTCATGCCCTTTGAACACAATAGATAATTTTGTGTTGGCCCTGCGACACTGCTGCATATAATTGCCTGTAGCTGAAGTGCACTGGAGTGCGTCATTGTTTCGCGAGTTCTCGTTTGGCTGCTGTCTTTGTAACATTCATAAGTTTACAGTCACGAGTAGTGGTCGACTGATATATCGTTGAGGGCAATAAATCGGACGATTTTCAGAATGTTTTAATTATCGGCATCGGCCGATAAATTTTCCCATTTGGTAAAACCGATATATCGGTTTTACCGAATAATCGGTGCCGATGGTTGCTTTTTGGAACTGTTGGTTATCGGCAAAAATCTATGTCGATAGTTGCTGATAGTTTTTTTTTTTTTTTTTTCATCATTTCGTAATTTCAAAATAAGAGCCCCCTGCTTTGTTTCGGGCTTGTTTATACTGAAAAGTTCCGTGTTATGCACCAAATCTTTTTTTTTGGTTATTATTGGGATTTTGGTTGAACAAAAACTGCATCTGGGATTTTAGTCATTTTGGACTCTTGTCTTTGCCCACCATAGTAAAGAGAATATTATTATTATTTTTTTTTTTTTTTTTTTTGACATTCTGTAAATCGTATTTAAAACTGTCGGCTGATTAATTGGTTATCGGCCTTTCCCACAACCTTAGTTATTGGTATCCGCAAAATCCACAATCAGTCGACCTCTAGTTAATAAAACCTATCTGTCTACTGCGTTCTGATTAGATCAGAGGAACATATAAAAAATAAATTGAAGAAAAAAATTAAGGGTTAATATTTTAAATGTCACCTTCTGCAAAGACCTTGTCTACATGTGCAGCAAGCGTACAGACAAACGCACAAATGCACAGTGCAGGAAATTGTGATAAGCAATTGTAGAGTTCTGTCCTGGGTTTTTTGAGATGGCTCCATGTGAAATTCAACAGGAGATTATGAAGCAGTGGGGCCCCACCTCTCTCTCCTGTGTGCCAGAACAGTCCTTCTAAGACATCAGGGTCACAGAGCGCTACTAAACGGCCTGAATTGCTGTACCTGCCTCCTGGCTTACTCCAGCCCTGCGGCCACGGCTGGCCTAAATCTTACATGTGACTCTTGCGTAAGACAAGCTGCTGTGGACCCAGTTTTATGGGCCCAGGGCTCAATCAAAGGTTCTGACTGGGATTGTCGGGAAGGAGAGTCGCTTTTTGGAGCTCAGTGAGTAAACACAAAATCTTGTTTTGTTTTATTCTAGAGATTAAATGCTTGAATGGTTTAGTTTTAGAATATTTAGTTTGAAACATCGCTGACTGGCTGCCAGGGTTGTGCAGCATTCAGAATTTAATTGAGAATGCCTTTTTAAATTCCTGTTCAATTCCTGAATTTGAATTGAGATAGAAAACAGGATGTAGAATGTAATTCACATTTGAATTGAAATTAAAATGAAAAGAATTCAAAGAAATTCATGTAATTTTAGTTTTTAATAAATTGGAACGTAAGAAACACATCCTGTGAGAACAGGACAGATTGATGAACTCGGTTGCAAAAATGATTGCTGTAGGATGTAGGCTTATGTTCAATGATATGGAACAAAAAAAAAAAAAAAAACGATATATTAACTTCTAAAACCATTTTATTATTGTCTAATAAATGCATTACTTGTCTGCCACAATAATGCAATGTCTTTTATATATATGTTCATATACACCAGGGGTCGGCAACCTTTTTGACATGGAGTGCCATTTTTTATTTTCCTGGTCAATGGCTGTGCTGACGCCCCCCCCACCCCCTAAAAAACAAACAAACAGAAAAACATGTATGTGATTTTCCGAAGTTTGAGTCCACTTGTGAAAATGTTTCTATTTTGCATTTTTCTATTTTAATCTTTTATTTTTAATTACAAATGATATTATCAGCATAACAGTTTGAGTGAAATTTATTTGCAAATCTTGCATGTGAATTTTCACAGAGCATCTTGTGAAAGTGCTTTAATGAATTAACACATTAACTCAACAAAATGAGTCAACACAGTTAATGTCACAAATTTGCTTGTTTGATTACTGATCACGAAATTGTGTGGAATCTTAGATATTTCTTATATCATTAATTTTTCAAAATCACACAGGGGTAATCACTAGTATGCAAGCAACAGCGAGAGAAGAGTGGTCCATTTTATTTATATGAAGTTTTTCACACCTGCATTCCAGTCTACATCTTGATGTAATCCTCATGATCACACAGCATATTTTTTTCCCCTTCCCACCCCTTTACCCTCCCAGCTTTTTACATCTTTTCCCACCCATTTCATGAGCATTTTTTCAGTTTGAGGTGTGAACAGTTGGTGCTGAACTGGAGTTTCATGACACTTTAACATGATTTTAGTGTGATAAAATTGCATACTAACTTTTTCTGTGTAAAAGTTATATCTAATTTTACAACTTTGTTGCCATGAAGACATAATTTGACCATAAAAATTGATAAAAAAAAAATGTAAAGCTCAAATAATACACAAGTTTTAACAGAAGAATTAATGTGTTTTTAAAAATTATAAGCTTCACATTTCTGACTTTAAATCTTTAAAAAAAATTGGCCCCATTCACTTCCATTGTAAATGCCTCACTGTAACCTCGATTTTTGCCTTTTTTTAAAAAAAGAAGGGATGAGTCGAAATAAATTTTTTCTGGTTATTGACGTTACGCCACAGACAATGTCGAATGAGCTTAACTTGTACTAAACCCGAAATATTCCTTCAATTTCCTAGCATTTACCCAAAAGTCTTCAAAATGGAGCCAATAAACATGAAGCAGCTTGCCAGATGGAAACCTTTAACAGAACACCTCTGAAGTGATCTTTTCTTACCCATTTTGTTGTTGTGTTGGACCAGTGACATTGTATGATTGTGTTGAATTTCTTTTAATTTGCTGTTCAGTAGACTCCTCTCCCTGTCATTTTAATTCAACATCCGGTTGGTTGTAGCAAATCAAATTAATATTCCTAAAAACTAAAAAGGAGCCAATTCTGAAGTTTGCCCACCCTGGTGTCTACTGTGTTTAAGTCAGTGAGAGTTTATTATTCACTATAGGCTGAGTCTGAATACATGCAACATGGATTGCTGAAGGATCACTGTATGTGAGAATCTGTTAACAAATCTGCAAGATTTTCACTTTCTATGTCATTCATTGTTTTGTATTTTTTGTTTTGTTTTTTTCCTATTGACTTGTCATTTCTTTATTCTAGGCACATAGTTCAGTCTCATGCCTGTTTTGTTTTACTTAAGTTCCCAAAGTAACATGAGATTTTAATAGGTTCACGCTGAGCTCTGTATGAGAGAGACTATCAGCAATCATTGTTAAGTGTGCAGTTTGCTGAGCAGATTTAGGGTCCCCATGTGGTTCACTTGAATTGTGGGAACTGGCCCATTGTCATGCAGCAGTGCTTATCAGAGCTTTTCACTGTCAGTCTCTGATGTCTGTGACAATAGTGAAGCTTTTTTGGGTCTTACGGGTCTCAGACACAATATGCAGCAGCGCTGGCATGGATGTTATTGTTTCTCAGTGTGACAGCAACAGTGGTGAATTGATGGATGGTTACTCAGATTCCATTCCCAGTATTCCCCATTAGAGGTTAAGAACCCAAGATCAAATTTTTCATTGATAATTACATTAGATGAGGGGAAATGGGTGTAACCAGATTCACAAATTAACACTCCCCAAGTACCAAATACAAGTAAAAGTATATGAAACCAGTTTGCCGGTATCTTCATTAGGAACTGCAACATAATACATGGTTTAAATGGAATTTTAAGAAGGATAGTCTGATCCTTACTAATATAAATGACTTATTAAGCAGTCTCACACAAGCAAGATTGTCTCCGTTGTTCTGTATTAGTACGGCTGTGATTCAGCTAGCACGAGGTTGCAGGTAATCATAGCCCTGCTGATACATGGAATGGTTGAGTTCATTTTTCACTATAGTGCTTTTCTGACACTAGACTCAAAGTGCTTTACATAAGGAACAGGGGACTCTATTGAACCACCACCAGTGTGCAGCAACCACCTAAAACACAACACACTCACATAGTAATAAAAGCAAGTCTATAAAAATGAGTTTTTAAATGAGACTTAAAAACAGACACAGATTCAGCAGATCAAATATCCCAGGGTAGGCTGTTCCATAATTGTGGGGCCTTCACTACAAATGCTCTATCACGAATAGTTTTGCATCTGGGTCTTGGAACAGCTAACAGCTCATGACAAGAAGATCTAGGAGGTCTAATTGTTTCAAAAGGTCTTAAAAGTTCTGTTAAATATTCTGGTGCCAACCAATGTAATGCCTTATATGTAATTTAAAAAAATCTTAAAATCAACCCTAAAATGAATTGGTAGCCAATGCAAAGAAGCTAAAACTGGAGTAATATTTAGTTTGTGTCAAAAGTCTAGCTCCAGCATTTTAAGCTGCAGATTGTAGCCATGCTAAAGTTCATTGATTTAAAACTGTAAATAGTGCAATACAATAATCAAGGCGAGACAAAATAAAAGCATGTATAAGCTTCTCTGTATCATCAAGACATGTTTAACCTTGGAAATGTTCCTTAACTGATAAAAACAAGATTGAACTAAATTCCGGATGTGTGATTCAATTTAAATTAGTATCAAAATAGACTCCCAAGTTTTTCACCACCTGCTGAATATTTGGGACCACCTGTCTAAGTGCTAACTCAGTCTGATGTTTTTTTATTTATTTTTTTAGAATCATAGCCGATTATAACAACCTCTGTTTTTTCTGTATTTAACTGAAGAAAATTACATGCCATCCAATTTTTTTTATATCTCCATTACATGCTTGAACATTTTTAAATTAGTCAGATTATTGGGATTCAACAACAAATACAATTGCAGGTCATCTGCATAGCAGTGAAAATTAATGTTGTATTTTTGAATCACAGAACCAAGCAGTAACACATATGTTAAAACAACATTGGCCCTAACAGGGATCCTTACGGAACACCACAATTTTTTAAGAGGAGGACATGTCATCTCCAACAGATACTTCAAATTTCTTATTCATCAAGTAGGCAACAAACCAGTCTAAATCCACCCCATATATTCCCACCCATCTCCTCAATGTTTCGATTAAAACTGAATGATTAACTGTATCAAACGCTGCAGTTAAATAAAGCAACACTAAAATGGAGCACTCTCCAGCATCCTCCGCCATTAATGTCATCAGTCACCCTAAGAAGGTCAGTTTCTGTACTGTGGTTTTCTCTAAAACCTGACTGAAATTTCTCAAATTACCTCCAATAGTTGCTTAGCTACAGCTTTTTCTAATATTTTAGAGATGAAAAGTAATTTTGAGATTGGTCTATAGTTATTAGCATCCGAAGGGTCTAGTGAGGGCTTCTTCAGAACTATCGCTGTCTTTAAATCCTCTGTAACACATCCTGACACAAGCAAGCTATTTACTAAAGACAACAAAGAAGGGCCTAAAGTCCCAATAACTTCCTTGTAAAGTCTTAAAGGAACAACATCAGTATTGCAGCTAGATGGTTTCAACTAATGTACAATTTTATATAGATCCTGCTCTGAAATAGATGAGAAAGAATCCAACAAAATCTCCCTACAACCTGAATGCTCCAAACATGGTAACGGAGGAATAATTGATGCCCTCATGTTAGAGACCTTATAACCAAAAAAGAAAAAAATGTGTTGCAATCTGTCGGACAACAAGCAGCACTAGACACGGGGTTGATCAGATTATTTATTGTATTAAATAAAAATCTTGCGTTACGGTAGTTAGTAGTTATTAGTTCCAAAAAATACGCAGTTCTAGCAGCTTTAACCGTCTTATTGTACTGCAGTAAGAGTTCTGTCATGTGCTCAAAGTGAACAATAAGTTTAGTTGATTTCCAAGCACATTCTGCCTTCCTACATTTTCTCCTTAAAATGTGAATATTATTGTTTATCCAAAGGATAGAAGGCTCTATAACTGAAATAAAACCTGAGGAAAAAAATCAAAGCAACAGATTATCTACAATTTCTGGAGTTATAGTATGAGATTGATAGGAGCAGCTTGTCTTAATTTTATCTGTAGTTAATAATACACTGATGATCCAAAACATTGACCACTCAAGCAAATAATGTTGATCATCTCCTAACAAGGCCCCATGTCAAGGTCTGGGTAGATTAGATGGTAAGCGAACAATCAGTTCTCGTATTCAACGCGTTGAATGCAGGAGAAATGGGCAGGAGGAAAGACCTGAGCGACTTTGACAAGGGCCAAATTGTTATGGCCAGACAACTGGGTCAGAGCATCTCTGAAACGGCAAGGCTTGTGGGGTGCTCCCAGTCAGCAGTGGTGAGTACCTATCGACAGTGGTCCGAGGAGGGACAAACCAGCAGCAGGGTGATGTGCGCCCAAGACTCATCGATACACGATCATATTTTAAAACCAAATAATAATTAATAATTAATAATTTTCTTTATTCATCACACATTATACATTTGCACATATACAGTGAAATTCTTCTTTTTCACATATCCCAGCTAGGCTGGGGTCAGAGTGCAGGGTCAGCCATGATACGGCACCCCTGGAGCAGATAGGGTCAAGGGCCTTGCTCAAGGGCCCAACAGTGGCATCTTGGCAGTGCTGGGACTTGAACCCCCAACCTTCTGATCAGTAACCCAGAGCCTTAACCGCTGAGCTACCACTGCCCCAATTTAGAGAGCAGTTCTGAGAAATCATCTCTATGATTGGAATTATAATTTGGAGGATGATATGTAATATAGTATAGGCTCTTCTTCTGATATTTTAAACTGCAGAACTTCAAAGAAAAAAACACAAACCCTTTGCTCAGTGCTAATACATTTATTGTTTTAAAACCACTGCAATACCTCCCACAGAAATTAATATATGAGGAACAAAATCACATTTGGTCGTTGTCTTGTTTTTGTGTCAGGTACAGGTTTACCAAGAGATGGTTCATCTTATATTTGATGCTGCTTGTGACACAATGACCTGCGCTGTTTGTTACAAATAAATAATTTTCTTTTTATAAAGAAAAAATACCCGAAACATTAATTTTTTTAATAATAGTGATTTAAAAAAAAAAAACAGGTTCATGGCCAGAAAGAAACATTCTCAATTGACCCGCCATTGGACAGTGTGGCAAAAAAGTATTTTTGACTCTGTCTGGGACTATTTGAAGAAATAGTTCACACCAAAATAAAATGTTATGTTCTCACTAGAGCCCGACTGATATGGGATTTTTGAGACCGACACCAATACCGATTTTAGAGAGGGAAAATTCACCGATTACCGATATGGTGGCCGATATAGCTAATTTTTGAGCTGGAATGAAAACAGACCTTTTCTATGTGGATTGTGCACTAACTTTGCACTATGACGACTATGCACAGGTACTCGGGAGGCTGCTTTCTTAAAAAAATATTTTTTATCAAAGAATATTTGACATTATTATTATTATACATTGTCAACAAATTCTAGAAATAAACACAGTTTCCTACAGGAAATTATTAATTTTTTTTCTCCTCTTTTTCTCCCCAATTTGGAATGCCCAATTCCCAATGCGCTCTAAGTCCTCGTGGTGGCGTAGTGACTTTCCTCTATCTGGGTGGCGGAGGACGAATCTCAGTTGCCTCCACGTCTGAGACAATCAATCCGTGCATCTTATCACGTGGCTTGTTGAGCCCGTTACTGCGGAGACATAGCGCGTGTGGAGGATTCATGCTATTTTCCACGGCATCCACACACAACTCACCATGCGCCCCACCGAGAGCGAAAACCACATTATAGCGACCATGAGGAGGTTACCCCATGTGACTGTACCCTCCCTAGCAACCGGGCCAATTTTGTTGCTTAGGAGACCTGGCTGGAGTCACTCAGCACACCCTGGATTCGAACTCTCGACTCCAGGGGTGGTAGTCGGCGTCTTTACTCGCTGAGCTACCCAGGCCCCGTTCATACAGGAATATTGAGTTTGACAGCTGGAATCTCGGGAATGAGAGTGAACCATAAACAGTCGCGTTTACAGCACCAGTAATCGCATGCTGCGCTAAAACTGGGACTTCGCCACAAGCTCTCCTACTTGTATATCAGTCCAGTCATGTTGCCATAAGTGATTTTCCTCAGAAACAACATTGTTCCATGCTTACACTTCGTTCAGTGCTTTCTAAGGCTAGTTTAGTCAGGTATTAGCAGGATATTGGAAAGCAGGATATCATTTTTCCACTTCAGAGTTCTTGATTAATGCTATGGTCCTTATGCAAAAAGCTTTTACATAACAGTGGTTTTCTCATGATAAGAACATCTATATCAGCTTAGGTTTCAGACTATCCAAACAGAATTAATTGATGTGTGATTGGCTGAAGCCAGCATTGTCTGGAAAAAGGACAACACTGGCGTGGATGCAAAATATTTAGTCAGTTTTGAAGAAGGCCAGATATCCATCCACTGACGGGGAGGGGGGTCATATAAGACCCCAGATCAGGACAAGATTTTGGATGGCTCTCTGCCTGGTTGAAAGGCCTGTCATGAAAGAAATTTAAAGCCGTATGCCCTCAGGTAGGTCCTTGGTTGTAAGGACTTGTTTTAGTCATTGAATTTTAAACAAGATAATCTGTGAAACAACCAAACACTCAAAGCATGGTGCAAGCAGTTTAATAGCCCCAAATTGAATGTACAACCTCATTTCCAAAGAGTTGGCACAGTATGAAAAATGCTAATAAAAACAAAAAGGAGTGATTTTGTAAATTATATTCACCCTTTGCTATATTGAAAGCACTACAACTACACATTGTATGAAGTTTTTCCTTGTGAATTTAATTGTTTTTTGAAAATGTACAGTCATTTCAAATCAGATGATTGCAACTCACTCGACGGGCTATTTAAGACTAATAACAATCTGACGAGTTGAAATGACAAGGCAATGTGAAACAGATGTCGTCAAAGCAATCATGTCATAGTATATAGGGAGCCTCCAAAAACAGCCTAGTCTTTCAAGAGCAAGGATCATTCGAGACTTGTCAATTTGCCAACAGATGCTTCAGCAAATAATCCAGCACTTTGAGAACAATGTTCCCCAAAGACAGATTGGAAGGATTTTGGGCATTTCACCCTCTACAGTGCACAATATAGTTAAAAGATTCAAGGAAACTGGTCAAATCTCGGTGCGTAATGGGCAAGACGAAAGCCATTTCTGAATGCGCGTGATCTCTGATCCCTCAGTTGTCATTGTCTTAAAAAACAGCATTCATCTGTAATGGATATCATAAACATGGGCTTGGGATAACATAAGTAAACCTTTGTTAGTCAACACGATTCGCCGCTGCATCCACAGATGCAAGTTAAGACTTTACTATGCAAAGCAGAAGCCCTACATCAACACTGTCCAGAAGCGCTGCCGATATCTCTGGGCTCGGTCTCATCTTAGATGGAAAGTAGAAGAGTGGAACTGTGTTTTTTGGTCTGAAGAGTCCACATTTCAAAAAGTTTTTGAAAAACAAAGCTGTCGTGTTATCCGGGCCAAAGATGAAAAGGGCCATCCAAGCTGTTATTAGTGTCAGGTCTGAAGACCAATGTATATATTGGCCAGGGGTGTGTCAGTGCCCTTGGCATGGGTAACTCGCACATCTGTGAGAACACCATGAATGCAGTCAGATATGTAAAAATTTTGGAGCAACATATACTGCCATCCAGCACCATCTTTTCCAGGGACATCCCTGCATTTTCCAGCAGGACAACTTCAAACCACATATTGCCCGGATTTCAAGTGCATGGTTGTGTAAGCAGAGAGTATGGTTGCTAGATTGGCCTGCCTGCAGTCCTGACCATCTCCAGTTGAGAATGTGTGGTGCATTATGAAGCACACCATACGGCAACAAAGACCCCGTACAATTGTGCAGCTAAAGACCTACATAATGGATGATTGGGGGAAAATTCCACTTTCTAATCTGAACAAACTTGTGCCTTCAGTGCCCATATGCTTAAGTGTTATTAGAAGAAATGGTGATGTTTCACAGTGGTAAACACTCGGCTGTCCCAACATTTTTGGAGCATGTTGCAATCATCTGATTTGAAATAACTGTACATTTTCAAAAAACAATGTATTTCACAAGGAAAAACATCATATAATGTGTAGTTGTAGTGCTTTCAATATAGCAAAGGGTGAATATACTGTAATTTACATATCACTCCTTTTTGGTTTTATTAGCATTTTTCATACTGTCCCAACTTTTATGGAATTTGGGTTGTAATACTACAATTGAAAACAGATCTTTAAAAGTTAAGTATAATTTTTAAATTTGGCAACTTGCCAGTGTGCAGAGACAATAAAACTATAACTATCACTATAAGTAAGAGGTTGACTTATGGAGGAGTATAAACACTATGGCTCTGTGGTGCTCCAAAAATAGACAAAGCTAAGGCAAGCATGACTTTTACTATTGCTCATACTTAGGGTTGGGGATTTGAACAAAATCATAATTATTTAGGCACATAACACAACCCGTAACGTTTCAGACATTAATGATACCTCAAATTGTTTAGAAGATGTGTGCTTTTACTTTTGTAAGTAATTGAGCTTGGTATTGTGTGCTATTATTTTTTTCCATAGACTTGTATTGAAGGAGGGACCCCGAGACAAATCTTTGGAACAGAATTATCATAGAGAGTCTTTTGGTTCTAGAATGCTGAGTGCTAATGGATGATAATAACAACACACCACATATTCTTATAAACCAAGTCATTACAAACATTATATCCACCACAATATTTCCATCCACTTATTTTTATGCACATTTTGGGATATCATATCAAAACTGCTGGATGGATACAATGATGCAAATATTTGCTCTCTTGAGGTGGATACATTTTTTTATTCAATAAGAAATGTGCATAAACTATGATGGAAACACATTTACCGAATAAACGGCTTTTGAATTTATTAGAAATACAAGATGCACATAAAAAAAAAGTAATGTGACTTAATAACTTGTTCATTACTGGACTAACAAGCGGACCAATCATCACATCTGAAATGTTGCTCTGGTCATCCTGAAATAACTGTCTAGAAAATCCAAAGCCTGCATAGAGTTTACAGAGCAAATAAGTTGAACACAATCTTGAACTGTGCCAAAGAGCAGATTTATTCACACTTCTGAAAAATATGAAGAGGAACGCACACACACAGTGCTCCCAGAACTATGTGATGTGCTTTTGCTCCCAGATATGAGAAGTTTTTCTAGAGTGTTTTGTCTTCATGCTCTAAACCGCAAGTATTTTATTAATAAAAGAGTCACAGTGGCTACAGTTTCTCAGGAAGTGGTGATTTTGTTCTGTTGAACAGATGGGTAGGAAACGCTGCTTTATTCGCACATTATTTTTGCGATATTACGGTTTTTCACATAAACTAAATTTACCACTTGAGTGGAAACATAGCTACTGTGGCCTGTTTTAGTGGAAGTTTTATCAGTGAGGTGCTAGCACGATTTTAACTTCAACAGATGATCGTTTTTGCCAGAATGTGTCACGCACGATTAATGCATTAAGGATCTTGTCCCACAGGGATATTGCAAGTGCTGCTGCTGTGCGGTCTGCTTTTCATACAATGAAGGACACTGGTGGAGGGCGGCTGAGGTTTTAGCTTAAGCACAATTACTTGGATTTATTGGCAAGTTCACGAGGTCACATTCACTAAAGTGGTGATGTAATACACTTGAGTTAACCCTCTCGGAATAGTTCAAAAAGAGGTATCCATTTTAACACATTTTTTTATATTAAAATATTAAAAATAAATATTTCAAACCCATTACTTAAAGTTAGCTTCAGATTTATCTTGCAACCTGTAAAAAAAAGGTCTAGATAACATGTATTTGATGCATACTCCTAATGGACTGATATGTTGCTTTTTTCTACACTTTTTGGTTTTTGATATTTGTAGTATTCTTCGATTAAAATCTACTTGATCATGCCACACCCAATAGAGTGCTACAGTGCCTTCCCACTATTTTTTTTTTTTTTTTTTTTGCAATCTTGGATCCAGAAGTAATTTTCCCATTCAGTTTTCCATAGTGATTTCTTAAAGTTCTAGTTCTAAGGTGTTCTAAGCCATGAACCAAATCAAACAACTTCAATGTGAATTACAACATTACAAACTTTTGATATGAAGCAAAAAATAATACAAAATAGAATGAAAATCATACAAAAAGAGAAAGACTGTACTTGCGTCTTCCCTGAGGGTGTGAACTACAATACCATGAAGCTTTGAGAATGACGTAATTGAATTAAAAAACATGGAAAAATATAAAACTGTTGATTTAAAGTTGTTGATTAAGTATAGAAACAATATATTTCAAGTTTATTGCAAATTATTTTGATATATACAAATATACAAGTAGTTAAAGAGTGTTGCAAGGCCAACACATTTTGTTTGTCAAGACTCTCTGATTGGTTGATCTCTCTTTAGAATTGTGGGTAGTGTAGTTCAACACCTGAAATTCCACTATTAAACTAAATTAAATGAAGTTGAAATAACATCGACTGATGGCTTCAACAGAAGCATATACCAACGATAAACAACCTCTGAGCTCACAGTAGGTTTGTCTTTAAAGGTAAATTATTATAATTATTATAAGGTATCGTTAAAAATCAATACCTCTATTGAAACAAATAATGAGACATTTTCTTCTGGACCTAGACTGTTGCGCTCTTAACATTTAATTATTATTATTTTGTCTCAATTTTATTTATTTTTTTGCCAATTTTTTTTTTTTATCAAATCAAATGACCTATTAAGGGGGGAAAAAAAAAATCATTGTAATTGTCCATTGAAAAAACTTTTATTGTTTAGCCATTCATCTGAATACTGGGGCACGTGCCCCTCTTAGGTGGTTTTCTTTGTCCACTCTTGGTGTCATGATCTAAGCAAATGCACTGAACTCTGGTCCAGATTTGGCCCCTCTCCACTGTAACCCTAGACCACCCTGCTTGTGCCACTTACCTACAAACTCGCACTGAACCTCTTCACCCTGTCTCTCTGTGACAGCTGCTGTGTTTGTGTCACATGAGACCCTGAAATGAGTGTTAGAAGGATCCTCAGGTCACCTCGTATTAACCCCTGAGTGCCCATGCTGAGTCATTACGCCCAAGGCCAGCTCTGTCAGCGAATGCTTGGTTGAAGAAATCAAACACGCTTCCTGTGACTAGTTTGTGCTTCTTTGGTGGTGGATTAATGCAATGGTTACCAACCCTGGTCCTGGAGTACCCCCAACACTGCACATTTAGATATCTCCCTCATCTAACACACCTGATTCAACTCATCTGCTTGTTACTAGAGGCTCCATGAGCAAAATTAGGTGTATCAAATAAGGGAGACATCCAAAATGTGCAGTGTTGGGGGTACTCCAGGACCAGGGTTGGGAACCACTGAATTAATCTACCACTAATGAAGCGCAAACTAGTGACAGGAAGTGTGTTTGAGGGTTGGGAACCACTGGATTAATGCGCAATGTTACAGTTGAAGCAAGATATGGGAAATGACAGGCTGCAGAGTAAATACATGCATTAGATGCGTGCTAGGTGGCTGTGTTACTGCTTTCATGGGCTTTTTATGGTACATAATGGGTACAGATGAACCAAAAAGACAGGTTGATTATGAATTAATTCCAACTTAAAGGGAAAGTTCATCTAAAAATTTGAATTCTATCATTATTTACTCACCCTCATGTTGTTTCAAACCTATATTTTCAGTGAAACATATTTTGAAGAACCTTTACAGAGTTCTTTTAACTTGAGAGAGTTTGTAGTGACCATGACAAAACAAAAAAACTAATCCAAATTATTTGTTCTCTATATTCTACTTCTTTTAAAGCCAGACAATAGCTTTGTGTTAGAAACAGATTGAAAGTTGTTATTCACTGATAATTAAAGGTCTGAATTTTCAGTTATGTTCAGATTTAAAAATAATGCGTTTGGCAGGTTTGCAGACGCTCAATGGCTTTGATTCTTGTATGAGTCTCAACCGAGCATGATGTGCTAGTTCATATAGTTCATATATTTGGAATGGAGAGTGAAATTTGAGAGCTGGAGTGGAAGATTTTCAGTGAAAAATACTGAAAGTTCAGCCTGTTCCTCACATAAAGCTATCGTATGGCTTCAGAAAACTTGGAATATAGCGCACAAGTCACATGAATTATTTTATGGTGCTTTAATGGTAGGTTTCTTGCCATTTTTGGAGCTTTACAGACAAGGTTACTATGGTATGTATGGTTATTGGGAAGAAGGTATATGAAGACTTTTCTAAAATTCACCATCTTATGTTCCATGAAATTGTTATTTTTATTTTTTATGACATGATGATGAGTAAATAACAATGTTTTAACCATACCTTTCATCTTTTATTCCTCAAGTTATTCTTGTATGAAGCTTCACTGATTGGTCATTGATTCTTGTGTTAGCTTGTTAAGCGTAACTAACTCAAAATGAAAGCATTACGCAACTATATTTCGCAAAGCGGTTGTTGTGTGTGTGTAGCCAGTAGGGACTGGACGTTCTGAGTACTGTACTCAGCTGCTATGTGTCAGTCATTCTCGAGGTATTCCTGCCATTCCTGTATGTCTGCCGGACTGAGACACTGACCCCCTCTGCTAGAGTTTCAGCGCCTGCGCTGGACATTCAGCCAAAGATTCGCTGCTCTGTACAATGCGCACCTGCTGGATTAGTGGCTATAGAGAACCCAGAACATCAAGACAGGGACACCACTTCAGCTTATCCCTGTCAAATACTTGAATATCGGTTTACAGAGAACTGAAAGAGCAAAGACACATAAGTGAGGTATGGCTTTGGGAGACTCACACTATGAAGATATGTGAATATTTTCACAGTGAGATTTTATTGAAGGTATAGTTTAAAATGAGGATTCGGTCATAATTTACTCAGCCTCATGTTATTCCAAACCCAAATACTTTTTCTGTGGAACACAAAAGGAAAAGTTAGAATTTCAGAGACTGACAGCCTCAGTCTCCTTTCACTTTTATTGTATGGAAAGAGCAGCTTCAACATTCTTCAGAATTTCTCCTCTTGTGTTCCACAGAGGAAAGAAAGTCTTACGGGATTGGAACTACATGAGGGTAAGTAAATGATGACAGAATTGTAATTTTTGGGTGAACTTCAAACATTGTGATTTCATCTTCGGTTCCATTAACGTGGTAATAATATGATTAAAGTTAGCAAATTGATTAATTACCTTGTTTGTAATGGTGGTGTTGTATTACATATCGTAGAATATTGCGAAAACCAAAAGCTAAGTTCTGCCCAGAGACTGTCGCTGCACCGTCCTCTTCACAGGGCAGTTAGAGGTGACTCACGCACCTGTTAGCGCTCTGGTCAGCTGGAAGCCATGCCAATGAGAGAGAGTTTATTTCAGTGAAAGGACTGGGAAACATGTCAAACTTTGAAAGGATTTCTAGAGCGAAACACTGCAATAGTTTTGAAAAGCGCCGTCACTGAAGCATGTCAAGGTTTCAGGCACAGGTGCAAGAGTAGCCATGCTGATTTTGCATCAAAAGGTCTTGGTCAAATTCTTGTGTAACAGTGAAGTGGTCTTAATTTAAAATATACTCTTAAAGCCAAGTATTATCCCAGGAGTCATTATGCAAATAATAAATCATACAAAAAAAAAAAAAAAAAAAATTTCATACAAATGATTTTGGGTGAACTATTTCTTTAAGTCCATGTCAAGCCCTGTATTTTTGGTGATGTTGGTTTTCAGTTCATGGGCCTGGACTGACATCATTTTTGCAGCTCAAATTTGGCCGAACCAACTGCGTGTAGGCCTAGATTCAGTCTATGGACTTGAATTGATTGAGCTCAAGTGATTGTATTAATGCCACTTCAAAGAGTTTGGAGGAGATTTTGCATTTTGTAACCGAAAAACATTTCTGTGTCAGAATTCAGGCGGCTAGTGAACGTGCAGATTGAGCTATTTTAAGTCTCTAAGGTCCAGTTAAAGATCTGACAAAGGCAGACTTAGCTCTTATCATGAGCAGAGAAGGAAACCCATCCCATTAAAGAGCAATTATAAAGAACCACACTCTACAGTTAAGGGAGGGGCTTCTGAAGTCTTCTAGTTCCACAAAATCACTTCTGAGATAAGGAGACAAAGTTTACTTGGGACTGTATTTTTTATGTTTCTGAAACAATGGGGCCCATTTTGCTGGTGTAGTACTGGAATAATGTGTTTGCTGTTTTGTACTTGTATTCACAGTTTACAGTGGCAAGAAAAAGTATGTGAACCCTTTGGAATTTGCTGGTTTTCCTGCATTAATTGGTCGTAAAATGTGATCATCAAAGTCACAAGTATAGACAAACAACAATGTGCTTAAGCTTACAACACACATACAATTTTCATCTTTTATGTTTTTATTGAACACATCCCATTAAACATTCAAAGTGCTGTGGAAAAAGTAATTAAACCCTTGGATGTAATAACTGACCAATCCTCCTTTGGCAGCAGTAACCTCAAACAAGCGTTTCTGGTAGCTGTGGATTAGACCTGCACAATGTTCAGAAGGAATTTTCTTCCTTATAGAACTGCTTCAGCTCAGCCATATTCTTAAGATGTCTGGTGTGAACGGCCCTCTTGAGGTCATTCCACAGCATCTCTATTGGGTTTAGGGCTGCAACTAATGATTATTTTGATAATTGATAAATTTAACTATTATTAGAATGATTATTCGACTATTCGGCGATTATTGCAATGATTAATTATTAGCTCTTTAATGATTATTCAGCTTGTGCCCTGACTTAAAAGGTTGTATTAAACATGCTTACTAACAATAAAGAGGACAAAATCATCTTTTAAAAATACCTCTAAATGACATTCACTGAATTAAAAGAAAACATTTTTATTACGTTTAATTCAGTAAAGAAATTCACTGCAAAATTCCTATTATCATGTGTTTTTGTCTTGTTTTCCATTTAAAATTGTCTAAAAATTCTTAAAACAAGATACATTTACTTGAGAAGCAACATATAAGTTATTTAGACTTGCTTTAAGAGAATATATCTTTAAATATAAGTGTATTTTGTATAGTAAGTGTATTTTGTCACTTGGTTATACTTCTGCGAGTGCAGTAAAGATAAAATATACTTATATTCAAGATCTATTCTCGTCAAGCAAGTCTAAATATCTTATATGCTTCTCAGGTGAATGCATCTTTTATTTTTTTTAAAGGATTTTTAGATATTTTAAAATATTTGTATTTTTAATATTATATTCAGCATTCTCAGATAACAATTTTTTCTTCTGCAGTAAAGCTGCTGAATATAATGTATGTTGTTTTAAAGGTGTTTTAGATATTTATATTGGAAAACAAGCCAAAACAAAAACAAATCAAGAACGTTTTTATTGCAGTGTATAATGGGGCGAAGACTACCCTCTCTCACCTTTCTGTTCACTTCAATCCATCTTTAACTCACCAAAAACAAACTTTCTCTTATTAATAAAGCTGCGTATTGCCAATTTTCTTCACGATAAGAAATGCACAGTGACTAAATGATTCAATAAGTTATGAGCCATCACGTTATAATATAGCTGCATTAAGCATGCGCTCTTGAGGGACGAGCATCCCCATGACAGAGTGTGAATCAGCCGGGTGCAGTTTCAGTCTCTTCCCCCTTAGATCGGGACATTTGCGCAACTCATAGAAGAGGTTCTGACCACACAGAGAAATGGCAGTTTCGGACTTTGTAGTTATTTACATGATATGCTTCCATATTATTTGAATTTTAATAAAGCTATAATGCATTAAATATAACTGCATTTAAGATGTAACGTCGGGGTGTTTCCTTTAAAGACCACAATGAGAGTGCTTCTGTATTTACTTAAGTATTTTTGCAATGTAATTCTCCCATATTTAGCGATCTACATCACCTGAAGCTGTTTGGAAAGTTTAGAGTGCATCTGGACTGTGAGCTGTGTAATTCATCCTCTCCTCAGTCAGGCGCAAACTGCAGTGCTGCGCTCTCATGTCATCATTAGAGCTTAATGTGATCTCATGTTACGTTAAATGAGATAAAACGAATATTATTATTTTGTTGACAATTTATTATTGTCGACATTGTCGATAACGTCGACTAATCGTTTCGGCCCTAATTGGGTTAAGGTCTGGGTTCTGGCTGGGCCACTTCAGAAGGTTTTTTCTACATTCTGTAGTGGATTTACTTCAATGTTTAGGGTCATTGTCCTGCTGCATCACCGAACTTCTACTGAGCTTCAGCTGGAGCACAGCCACCCTAACATTATCCTGTAGGATGTCTTGACAAACTTGGAAATTAATTTTTCCCTTGATGATGGCAAGCGACCCAGGCCCCAAAGCAGCCCCAAATCATGATGCTCCCTCCAACCGTACTTCACTTTTGGGAGGACATTTTCATGTTGGTGTGCGGTGCCATTTTTACGCCACACGTAGTGCTGCGTGTTCTCCCCAAACAATTCAACCATAATTTCATCAGTCCACAAAACATTTTCCTTGTAGCATTGTGGAATGTCAAGGTGGTCTTTGGCAAACTTCTGGAGCGCAGCAGTGTTTTTGTTGGAAAGCAGCGGCTTGCTTAGGACACCATGCCTGTTTAATGTTTTCTGTTTAGTAGAACAGACATGTTAACCAGTTCAAATGATTCCTTCAAGTCTTTAGCTGTCACTCTAATGTTCTTTTTTACCTCATTGAGCATTCTGCAGTGTGCCCTTTAAGTCATCTTGGCTGGACGGCCACTTCTAGGGAGAGTAGCCACAGTACTAAATCTCCATTTATAGACAAATTTTCTAACTGTGGACAGATGAATATCTAAGCTCTTTGAGAACTTTGTTATTAACAGTTTTTATTGATTCCATTCAACAAATTAAATAAACATCACAGAAAATGCGGAATCAAATTGTACAATTAAACCCTTCCCCCCGAACACCACCACCCGACACAAACACACCCCAGTGGTCGTAAATATAAAATTAAAAAAAACGCACACACAAAAAATAAATAAATAAAAGCATATTTTCAAAAAACAATCAAATTGCACACACATTTAAAACTAGAGATCCCTCTCCACTACCCCTCCCCGAAAGCCTTCCAAAAAGGCCAAATATCTGCCCCATTTCCTATCAAATAATCCCAGATATCCCAGCCTTCTATAGATCCCTTCCTCAAAGGCTGCCACCCTCCCCATCTCCGAGCACCACTCATGAAATGAGGGTACTCCAACCGACCTCCAACCCCTTAAAATAACCTGTCTGGCGATCATGACGCTCGTTAGGACCCAACTCTTTATGTGCCGATTCTCAACGTCGATGGCCACCCCATCGCCCAAAATACAGAGCCTGGGGCAAAGTGAAAGCCGAGTGCCCAATACATCACATATAAGACTCTGAACTTTCAACCAGAACTCCTGGATCTCAACACACCCCTAAAAGACATGAGTTATGTCTCCAAACTCTGATTGACATCACCAGCAGGTGGGTGTGTCTTTAAGACCAAGCCTACACAATCTGGAGGGGTCCAATAAAATCGATGTAAAATCTTAAATTGCATAAGGCGAACCCTTGCATCTCTAGATGCAGACTTGAAATTTTTTAGGATCCTAGCCCACACCCCCTCCTCCAATCAAGTTTAGATCTTTCTCCCATAATTTTTTGAGAGAATTCAAAGTTCCGTCCCCCAGACTCTGAATTAGCAGGGAGTAATACACTGATGCCTCATGACCCTTCCCAAAAGCATCAGTCACCACTCCCAGAGTATCTGCCGCACTGGAGGGTGCGTGCCACTCCCAAAAACAGTGCAGAGTAGGTGGCGCAGCTGTAAATACTTATAAAACTGAGATCTGGGAATGCCAAAATGTTGAACCAAATTTTCAAAAGATCTCAATACTCCACTCTCATATAGGTCACCAAGTGCATTAACCCCCTCACAATCCAATCTGACCAACAAAAAGGGGACTTATTAATACATAGTTTAGGGTTCAGCCATATGCTCGAGGCTACGTTTAAATAAATATCAGAATTAAACACTCTGGACACTTTTGTCCATATCGAGTGCAAATGCAAAATAACGGGGTGCGACTTAACCTCTCCGGCTAATTTAATCGAAAGGCTTTGCAGTGGCGAGATAGGGGCAAGAATTTCCTTTTCAATACAAAACCAGGGAGGGGCTCTCTCAGGTGGAAGCGACCAATGAGCCAAATGTCTAAGACTGAATGCATAATAATAAAACAAAATCTTGGGTAGGCCTAACCCACCTTTGTCAATTGGCCTATGTAACTTATTGAAATGTAACCTGGGATGCTTACCATTCCAAATGAAGGACTTAGCTATGCTATCAAATTGCTTGAAATAAGAGAGGGGGACATCTACAGGGAGAGACTGTAGCAGGTAGTTGAATTTTGGAATACAATTCATTTTAATATCATTAACCTTCCCAATCATCGATAAGTGTAATGAAGCCCACCTGTCCACATCATTCGAAAACCGTTTTATTAAGGGATCAAAATTAACTCATAAAATTCCCAAATACTTAATTCCCTGTTTAGGCCACTGCAAGGCACCCGGCTGGACGGCCGTTACTGGACAGTACACTGTCAAAGCCAAAGCTTTGGATTTAGACCAATTGACTTTGTATCCTGAGAACTTTGAAAAGGAGTTAATAATTCTGTGGAGGCAAGGCATAGATCTAGTAGGGTCGGAGATGAATAATAAAATATCATCTGCGTAAAGCAGAAGCTTATGCGCCACACCTCCCACAATCACCCCTGGAAAATCATCCTCCTTTCTTATCGCGGCTGCTAATGGTTCCAGGGTAAGACAGAACAATAATGGGGGAAGAGGGCAACCCTGCCGGGTGCCCCTATCCAGAGTAAAATAATATGAAATTAACACGTTTGTTTGTACCGCTGCTACAGGGTGTCTATAAAGTAACTTAATCCAACCAATAAATGTACTCCCGAACCCATACATTTCCAAAATCTTAAAAAGATAATCCCATTCTACCATATCAAACGCCTTTTCGGCATCAAGTGAGATGGCAGCGACCGGAGATTGATCATTCGCTACTGACCACATGATATTGATGAGACGCCTAATATTATCAGAAGAGCTACGGCCTCGAATAAACCCCACCTGATCTATATGTATAAGTGATGTCATAACTTTACTTAATCGATTAGCCAGAATTTTTGACAACATTTTTACCTCTAACTGGATCAGGCAAATTGGGTGGTAACTTTTACACTCGTTTGGATCTTTGTCCTTTTTAAGAATCAGACTGATCTGGGCTTGCGTCATGGTTGGAGGAAGTTTTCCATTCTTTAATGATTCAGTATAAATTTCTAGCAAAAGTGGAGCCAATTCTGTAGCATAAGATTTGAAAAACTCAGAGGAAAAGCCGTTAGGCCCCGGAGCCTTGCCTGTAGGCAAGGCCTTAATTACCTCATCAAGCTCCTCCAAGGTTATCTCAGAATCAAGATAATTTTTTTGCTCAGTCGTCAGTTTAGGAAGATCTAATGGGTCCACAAAGTTCCTAATATCTTCATCAGTAGACAAAGACATGGAACTATAGAGTTCAAAGTAGAATTCTTTAAAAGCATTATTAATATCAATGGCCGAGGTAAATATTTCACCACCCGCAGATTTCACTAAGGGAATGGTAGAAAAAGACTCTCTCAGCTTTATATATCTAGCCAAAAGTTTTCCTGCTTTGTCCCCCGACTCTTGCCCTGAATAGCCAAAACTCCACTTTCCGCGACAAAATAGTATTATATCTATATTTCAATTGGGTCAATTCTCTGAGGCCATCAGATGACATACAGCGCTTCAGCTCTGCCTCGGCACTTTTAATATTTCCTTCCAACTCCATGAGTTCTTTGAGATAACTTTGTAACCCTTTCCAGCTTTTTACAAAGCAACAATTCTTGATCGAAGGTCTTCTGAAATCTCTTTTTTGTGAGGCGTGGTCCACATCAGCAGATGCTTGTGAATAGCAAGCTCAAAATGTTTGAGTGCATTTTTAAGAAAAGTCAAGTCATTTTTATTTGTATAGAGCCTTTTACAATACACATCGTTTCAAAGCTGCTTTACAGAAAATCATGCATTAACAGAAAATGATACCGTAATATCTATAAAGTCTTAGAGTCATCCTTGTGTAGTTTGATAAGTGTGTATAAAAATAAGTAGTTAAATTATAATTGTATTTAGAAACCCAGTGAGCAAGCTGAAGGTGACTGTGGCAAGGAACACAAAACTCCATAAGATGTTGGTTAATGGAGAAAAATAACCTTGAGAGAGACCAGGCTCACTGTGGATGCCAGTTCCCCTCTGGCTAAACATCATGAATATAGTGCCAATATTAGTTATTTATGTGCAGTGCAAGTCATGGTTTAAAATTAGTAAACTAAGTAAGTGTTAAGGGCCAGTGCTTAAACAAAGATTTTGTATGAACTGTAAGATTAATGACTAATGTCTTTGAAGTTCATCCTGGATTAACTGCAGAAGTTCACACAGATTCATTGTCCTTTGTTAGTTGGCTGATGAAGGGATTTGTTGGCAATTAATTGATAGTCTATGTATTCCATTTTAAGAGTGTTGTCCATCATTAGACCAAGGTGATGCAGGCTGAGATCAGTTAGATGCATCGCAGTTCAACCGGCCGGTCATTTCGGTGAAGTCTGTCCTAAGTCCAAGGTTCAGGCAATGGCTTATGAAGGTATCCCTTGTCTTATGGTTGGAGTTGGCATCAGTCAAATTGTAAGTCAAAGTAGCTCTAACCGACACATCCAGTCACGTTTCAATAATTGGATGCCAGGTTTGCCAACTCCTGACTTAGCAGTAATTGACATCATCAGCATAGGGGTTTACAAACTTTTTCAAACCTACCCTGTGAATGTGTAAATTATGTATTCAATATGTACAAAAAGATCAATCGGAACAATAATTGTGTTTTATTAGTTAAAACAGATTGTGTTTGGTCATTATTGTAACTTAGATGAAGATCAAACCAGATTTTAAGACAAATTTATACATAAATGTAGGTCATTCCGAAGTGTTCACATACTTTTTCTTGCCACTCTAATTCAAAGGTCTGGAGTCAGTTATTCCACTTATACCATTATTACATCAGCATGATTATATAATGCATTTAAAGTAGGGCTGTCAATCAATGAAAATATATTTATCAAATTAGTTACATTATATGCAGATTAAATTATCAGATTTATCGCAATTAATCACATATGTCAATATTTGCTGAAAAAATCCCCCAAATAAAGATAATTCAATATGTTGATCCAAGTACACAAGCATCAGAAAGACTCTTTTGGAGCATCTCACTGTGGTTGCGTTGCGTTTCACTGATTTTCAGCCACGTTTTTAGGACACCATGTCAAGTTAAATGTAGTTTGAAACTTTAAAAATGCATCTCAAGACCACTGCATTCTGATGTGTGCTGTATACCCCCCCCTGCTGACAAAATCGTAAAGGTGGTACTTCAAGCTTGAATTGCTCCGTTTGTAGTAAAATTCCTTATTACGAAATTTCCATCCGGTCAGGGGGCATGATTAATTGCGTTAATGTTTTTAATGCATAATGTTTTTCATAATTAATAGCACTGAATTAACGTGTTAAATCAACATCCATAATTTAAAGACATTTCTCAGGTTATCACCCCTAAACACTCTTGTGTGTAGAACTACTTTCTTACACCACCGGTTATTCATGACATGCCTTTTTTATTATTTTAATTTTAATGTTATGCTCCTTGAGGTTAAAGGAATAGTTCACCCAAAAATGAAAATTTGCTGATAATTTACTCACCCTCAGGCCATCCAAGATGTATCTGAGTTTCTTTCTTCATCAAAACAGAATTTAAGACTTATAGGATTTCATTTCAGGCCTCCTCCTTTAAACAGTGCACGTGAACGCGCTTCTGCCTCCTCCTCAACGTGACCTTACCAATGAGCTTACGTCATCCCTCTCATGAGTGCACGTCACAGAGATGTACAGAAGCGAACATTTGTAGTTAAAAAGTATATAAGTGTTGTTTTGTTTCTAAAAATAATCAATCGCTTGGGTTCAGAAGAACTTTATTTGTCGACTGGAGTCGTGTGGATTATTTTGATGCACCCAAAATATGCATTCTGGACCGTTAAAAAATGGAGTACATTCACTTGCATTGTTCAGGAGGAGGCCTGAAATGAAATCCTAAAAGTCTTAAATTCTGTTTTGATGAAGAAAGAAACTCAGATACATCTTGGATGGCCTGAGGGTGAGTAAATTATCAGCAAATTTTCATTTTTGAGTGAACTATTCCTTTAACTTATTATATTAGTAACATTTTTGCACACAAGCTGTCAAATATTCATAAATCATGATCATTTTCCACACTTATTCTGACCCTCTGTCAGAAACACTTTGTTTTGATGCTGCCTCTCCTTTAAGACTTTAAGACTGTAAACGCCAACTGTTGTGATTGGCTCTCTGCTCTTGACTGACTTGCTCTCTCTACTTGCCATCTCACTGCTCACCGCTACTGGGCGGGCTACGAAAGTGAAAAGGTAAAGTGGGCGTTGATGTGTTGTGGTCGAAATGGTCAGTTGCAATTGTCTACGACAGTGTGACATCACAGTGTGGAGGAAGTAGAGAACTAGTCATTTTGGCAGCTTGGTTTCAACAAATGCTCTTTTTGCAGTGAGGAAGTTTTGAATTCTGAAAATTACAGTATATTTTTATAGTACAATGACCTCTTATGTCAAAAGATCAAGGACAATTTGATTCATGTCATGACCCCTTTAAGTATTTTTTATTTATTTATTTTTTTTTAACTAATTTGGAAAAACCATGCAAAGTGATGTGGAACTGTAACACATCTTGAAACATCTATCAACCAATCAGAATCAAGAATTCAGGAACTGAACAATTTATGATAATGCTCAGTGACCATATACTGTAAGTCCATTGGCTATCTAGGCTCCTAAAGAAAGTTTCTCTAATGATTAATTTCAAGTTTAATCAAACATTAAATATTAGATCAAGTGTTGTAATTGGTCGACTGCAATTCAAATTTATTTTGCCCTTGCCTTTTATACTAGGTATGAAGTATACTCAACTAGCAACTAACTTTTCTTTATCAAAATTGTGTCTCTTAAACGCTGTTCCTGACAATTTCAAAAGAGCATTGGTTCATTACATAACTCCTCATCTTGATTCAGTTTCTCGATTGCTATCTCTTTGTATGAAGTGAGAAAAATGAGGAACAGCAAGTCAATTGACTTGCTTAGCACAATTAGCAGTCTCTCATCCTGGTTGCTGTGGCAATAAGCTCCTTTATTCTCGACATGATGCATGTCCAATTAGAGACGGTACCCACCTTTCACCCTTTAAATGTTACATAAGCTTATTCTACCAGGAAATTGATCTGTGCCTAATACTGAGAACTGAGTAGGGCTGAGTGATCTAGCTAAAGTAAAATTATATCTCAATAATTTTCCCATCTTTTTTTATTAGATTCAGTATATATCTCCATATTTATGAATTTGCTCTGAAATGGCTTAAATTATTATTATTTTTTAAATGAATGAGATCCATCATTTACATGCATCAAACTGCCATTGATGCAACGTAGATTCAAAGTATTTAATGTAAAAATCTCAAAATACGGTAAAAATCTAGTCAAAAATAATCAATGCATGTTTTTCTTTGTGAACACAAAAATCTAAAATAATTTTCATTTAAATGCTCCAGTATGCTAATAGATAGTAATAAACAGCAATATTTACCTACATACATTTTTCAAAAAACAAAATAAAATATATATACACACATATAATGTTGATCGTCTACAACATTAAAACCACCTGCCTAATATTGTGTAGGTCCCCCTCGTGCCGCCAAAACAGCGCCAACCCGCATCTCAGAATAGCATTCTGAGATTATATTCTTCTCACCACAATTGTACAGAGCGGTTATCTGAGATACCATAGACTTTGTCAGTTCGAACCAGTCTGGCCATTCTCCTCTGACCTCTTTTATCAACAAGGCATTTTCATCCACAGACCTGCCGCTCACTAGATGTTTTTTGTTTTTGGCACCATTCTGAGTAAATTCTAGAGACTGTTGTGCGTGAAAATCCCAGGAGATAAGCGGTTACGGAAATACTCAAACCAGCCTGTCTAGCACCAGCAATCATCCATGCGATTATCTAATCAGCCAATCATGTGGCAGCAGTGCAGTGCATAAAATCATACAGATACGGTTCAGGAGCTTCAGTTAATTTTCACATCAACCATCAGAATGGGGAACAAATGTGATCTCAGTGATTTGGACCGTGGCATGATTGTTGGTGCCAGATGGGCTGGTTTGAGTATTTCTGTAACTGCTGATCTCCTGGGATTTTCACACACAACAGTGTGTGTGTGTGTGTATGTGTGTGTCTATATATATATATATATATATATATATATATATATATATATATATATATATATATATATATATATATATATATACACACACACACACACACACACACACACACACACACACACACACACATAGTGTACACACACACAAACATCAGAGGAACTTTTCTGAGTGATTTCCAAGTGATAAATGAAATGTTGATTCAGAGTTTTGAATCGATTCATTGAAGCAGACGGTTTCATGGTTCTTGCAACTCTGATGCCATTTTTGCTACTTAAGTTTAAATCAGAGGTGCTATGAGCCCTTTTAGCTTGGATGGGGAAAAAAATTTGACCACCACAAAATAGGTATCATTTTAAATCTTAGAAGCTGTACTTTACAATGCATGTAGGCATTATGACCAAAACTGAACAAGTGCTTTGAAATTTTCAGACAAATCAGAAGTGGACTGTTTTGATAATTTATTAAAAATGTTGCACTTTAATTATTGTAATTGTTTAAAATTTTTAACTCATCAAATAGCCATGTGTCATATGTTGTTGGAAAGCTCTCAAAGAGTAGAATACAACCAGCCTACTAGTTTTACTCACAGACAAAAATATAGCGAGTAATATCTAATAAGTATGTCTTTGACATTTATGTTTCATGTGAACAGGTGTTGCTTAATTGCTTATAACTTCAGGAAAAATAAGCAGAACATAAAATATCACATACCATTACTTAGAGGTGGCGATTATCTTTCAAACAAGCCCACACAAAGGTAATCGGATTCAAAGATCATTAGATAATTGACACAAAGCACAATGTGCACACAGCATCTGGCTATCTGGCATCTTGCGATCTGGCTGAAAACACGTTAGCTATTCTGGATCAGATGACATTATTGGAAATGATGTAGCATCATGGAATGCTAAACCAATCAGATTGGTTTCAGATCGGTGCAAAAATCATCCATATTTGGGCAGAGAGATGTAATTGGTTACTGTTACATATGGTCACCAGGAGATACGTGTAGTACGTGACACAGACTCTATGCAAACCATAGACTGTATATAAAGATGGACAATGCGTCTCCCCTTCCTCCCACTGTACAAAAATGAAGCCAAAATATCCCGGAAACGGGCACTGCCATCTTGCGCTGATGACTTCATTTGGAGCCAGAGTCTGTGCAGTAGTGATCGTGAGGTGGAGCTGTGGTATCGAGGTCCCGCCCATACACCCGCCCGAAAATAATGGCTGTACTATGGTACTGGCTTTTTAATTCAAGTTCATGCACAGTAGATTGATTTTTTTAGACAGAGTATAATTCAGATTTTTATCATAATATTTTCTAAAATAAAAAATAATTAGTAACTGCTAGTTGTCTTAGCTAGCTAGCTAATAACATTAATTTACTGATTAGTTTACAAAGCACAAATTTAACTTACCGAATAAATTGCAACGATCCCTAAGATCCCTTAGGTCGGTTAGTACAGTTTACTGAATATACTGCAGCCAGCCACCAGGGGGCGATCGAGATGTTTTGGCTTCACTTTTGGGGAGCTGTCATGTTGTCCATCTTTGTAGACAGTCTATGATGCAAACTGATTGAGTCAAATGGCACTCAGTCTGTGAAATCTCATTACCGAAATCATGTTTGTCGTTGTGTTTGAATATGTAATTAGATCTTATGTACAATTATTATGTTTTATTTGTTTGGAGAGGCTTCTGGACACTTGGAGATGTTTTTATACACTAGGATAAATTATATATGTAATGCTATAACGTTTGATTGCTTTGTCTTATCAACACAAACGTTACAGTTGACATGATTGGGAATAAAAGCAGTTTTTCAGAGCCACCTTATTTATACCATGAGATATATAATGTCAAATCAGAAAAAAATAAGATTTTTTTTTTATTTTTTTATTTCTTAGGCTGAGTGTCTCAGAATTTATCATAATCTATATAATTAAAAAAATATGAAAAGTTTTCTTTACAATGATACCAAACACTTGAACCCGGTTTTTGTTATAAGCAGTTTATTTTGGGTATGCCACTGAAACAGGAAATCTTTAAAAACACCTTCAGAGCTTAAAGGTTGAAAATATCTCTGACTCAACACTATTATACTGGTGAGTAGCTGGTCTTTTATATTGGCAGCAAAATCAACTTGTGAATATGAGAAAATTAACTTAAATGAGCTTGGGGTAATAAATATAGTTTTCGTTCTGATAATTTTTTTCTTTTTTTTTTTTACTTTCAAAACACAATCCAAGTGAAATGCCCTCAAGGTCCCTTGATATCCCTCTTGATATGGCCACTTCAGTTTATCTCTGAACACCAGACAGTGTCCTAGGCTGCACCACTGCTGAATCCATTTATCCAATGAGAGTGGCTTATTGTTCATCAGAGCCACCTCCGTTTGGTGAGAGAGGTGGCAGAGAAGCCGGGTCAATCGTTTCTGAGGAAGGGCACAGAAAACAGCTGTAATGACTTTCCTAGAAGCAGCTGGCAGAGATGCTGCCTGGGTTCAGTAATGGTGAAATAATGGCTGCTCCCTGCCGAGAAAGGATATGTGCTACTGCGACGTAGGACTGAATCAGTGCTCTTTCAATCAGAAGTTGGATGTGAAGACCTGGGATAGTTCTCAATATCCGCTCTTATAGTGCATACCCTCCAGCAGCGACTGGTTAAAAAGAGATTTTGAGATGCCTATTCAACTGAAAGTCACAAATACCAGCTGAACCACAGTGGAAATTTATCAAATCTTTTGTTTGTTGTTGACACTAATAGCTCCTTGTTGGGTATTTTATTATTTTTATTTTAAAGGGATAATTTACCCCAATTTAAAAATTGTCATTCTTTACTCACCTTTGTCTTTCCAAATCCTTATGACTTTCCTTCATGGAACACAAATGGAGATGTTAAGCAGAGTGAAAGCCTCAGTCACCATTCACTTTCATTGGATGAAAAGAAAAGGTGGAATGAAAGTGAAGTGTTATTGAGTGTGTCAGTAACTAACATTCAAAAAATTACTTGGGAGCCATTGGCTCCTAAACTGAAACATTAAGTAGCCAAATGGCTGTTTTTAGTCACCAAATCACAGATTTGCTCCATTTAGATTTCTGTTCAGAAACAAGATAGAAAGCTGAAGAAAAGACAGCTGATAACCCATTAATCAGAGGTTTAATAAACAGTATTTATAGTTAAGAAAATATGAAAACATTCCCTTTTGTCTCATAAATGTTC
Source organism: Myxocyprinus asiaticus (assembly GCF_019703515.2). Taxonomy (NCBI): domain Eukaryota; kingdom Metazoa; phylum Chordata; class Actinopteri; order Cypriniformes; family Catostomidae; genus Myxocyprinus; species Myxocyprinus asiaticus. Next base: position 11,819,527 of record NC_059375.1, on the reverse strand, counting down.
ACACCCCTTTCATAATTTATACAAATATAAGAGATAAAAGATTTTTTTTATTTAGTACTGCTCTTCAGAATCTACATTACAGATAATTACATAAAGTATAGTATGCATATAGTAATGTGTTGTCTTCTTGAGCATAATGAATGTTTGCACCTTGTGTAATAGTTGTGTACAAGTCCCTCAATTGTCCTAAGTGTAACTTTATAAAGTAAAGCTTGATCTCATATATATATATATATATATATATATATATATATATATATATATATATATATATATATATATATATACATATACATACACACACACACAGTTGTGCTCAAAAGTTTGCATACCCTGGCAGAAATTGTGAAATTTTGGCATTGATTTTGAAAATATGACTGATCATGCAGTCAATTTAAGGATAGTGATCATGTGAAGCCATTTATTATCACATAGTTGTTTGGCTTCTTTTTAAATCATAATGATAACAGAAATCACCCAAATGGCCCTGATCAAAAGTTTACATACCCTTGAATGTCTGGCCTTGTTACAGACACACAAGGTGACACACACAGGTTTAAATGGCAATTAAAGGTTAATTTCCCACACCTGTGGCTTTTAAAATTGCAATTAGCGTCTGTGTATAAATAGTCAATGTGTTTGTTAGCTCTCACGTGGATGCACTGAGCAGGCTAGGCACTGAGCCATGGGGAACAGAAAAGAACTGTCAAAAGACCTGCGTAACAAGGTAATGGAACTTTATAAATATGGAAAAGGATATAAAAAGATATCCAAAGCCTTGAAAATGCCAGTCAGTACTGTTCAATCACTTATTAAGAAGTGGAAAATTCAGGGATTTCTTGATACCAAGCCAAGGTCAGGTAGACCAAGAAAGATTTCAGCCACAACTGCCAGAAGAATTGTTCGGGATACAAAGAAAAACCCACAGGTAACCTCAGGAGAAATACAGGCTGCTCTGGAAAAAGATGGTGTGATTGTTTCAAGGAGCACAATACGATGATACTTGAACAAAAATGAGCTGCATGGTCGAGTTGCCTGAAAGAAGCCTTTACTGCACCAATTCCAAAAAAAGCTGGGTTACAATATGCCTGACAACACCTTGACACGCCTCACAGCTTCTGGCACACTGTAATTTGGAGTGACGAGACCAAAATAGAGCTTTATGGTCACAACCATAAGTGCTGTGTTTGGAGAGGGGTCAACAAGGCCTATAGTGAAAAGAATACCATCCCCACTATGAAGCATGGTGGTGGCTCACTGATGTTTTGGGGGTGTGTGAGCTCTAAAGGCACGGGGGATCTTGTAAAAATTGATGGCAAGATGAATGCAGCAGTTATCAGAAAATACTGGCAGACAATTTGCATTCTTCTGCACGAAAGCTGTGCATGGACGCTCTTGGACTTTCCAACATGACAATGACCCTAAGCACAAGGCCAAGTTGACCCTCCAGTGTTTTCAGCAGAAAAAGGTGAAGGTTCTGGAGTGACCATCACAGTCTCCTGACCTTAATATCTTCGAGCCACTCTGGGGAGATCTCAAACGTGCGGTTCATGCAAGATGACCAAAGACTTTGCATGACCTGGAGGCATTTTGCCAAGATGAATGGGCAGCTATACCACCTGCAAGAATTTGGGGCCTCATAGACAACTATTACAAAAGACTGCATGCTGTTATTGATGCTAAAGGGGGCAATACACAGTATTAAGAACTAAGGGTATGCAGACTTTTGAACGGGGTCATTTCATTTTTTTCTTTGTTGCCAAGTTTTGTTTTATGATTGTGCCATTCTGTTATAACCTACAGTTGAATATGAATCCCATAAGAAATAAAAGAAATGTGTTTTGCCTGCTCACTCATGTTTTCTTTAAAAATGGTACATATATTACCAATTCTCCAAGGGTATGCAAACTTTTGAGCACAACTGTATATACAGTGATCAGACACAACATTAAAACCACCTGCCTAATATTGTGTAGGTCCCCCTTGTGCCGCAAAAACAGTGCCAACCTGCATCTCAGAATAATATTCTGAGATGCTATTCTTCTCACTACAGTTGTACAGAGTGGTTATCTGAGTTACCGTAGACTTTGTCAGTTCGAACCAGTCTGGCTATTCTCTGTTGACCTCTCTAATCAACAAGGCATTTATGTCCACAGAACTGCCGCTCACTGGATATTTTTTGTTTTTGGCACCATTCTGAGTTAATTCTAGAGACTGTTGTGCGTGAAAATCCCAGGAGATCAGCAGTTACAGAAATTCTCAAACCAGACTGTCTAGCACCAACAATCATGCCATGGTCAAGATCACATTTTTTCCCCATTCTGATGGTTGTGAACATTAACTGAAGCTCCTGACCCGTATCTGAATGATTTTATGCACCGCACTGCAGCCACATGATTGGCTGATTAGATAATCGCATGGATGATTGTTGGTGCCAGATGGGCTGGTTTGAGTATTTCTGTAACTGCTGTAAAAGACCCGGTTCAAAAGAGTCATTTGTTCAGGACTCTCTCGCGCTGGGTTTGTTGTTGCGTGCAGCGCAGCGAGCTCATCAGAAACAGAACAGGTGAAAAGTGCCGTGAGACGCACTAGTGTGCACTCTAAAGATGTATTCAATAACTCACAAGATGATATCTGATAAAACTGCAAATGAACGCACACAATACAGCTGTCTCCAATGATGACTACATTGTATGATTTACCATAGGTCATTACATGTCAATTTAGTTTATATATCCCGATCTCTTATCCTTTCTACAGATTGACCATGTTATTCCTGCCGTGAGTCCCCTGCACCCGTCCAGGAAGCTACTAGCACAAGCGGTGTCATGGCCACCGGACTCCCCACAGCAGATTAGATTCAGGTTCTGTTCTCCAAGAACCAGCATTGCGGTTCAGCTAAGCGGGGCCCTGCTGGATGCAACAGCTTCTCTTGGGGCCCGAAGTTCTCTGCCCAGCTTCACCATTGGCTCCACAGTTCGAGCTATGCTGAAAGGTATAGAAACCCAATAATGTTTTATTCTTTTGCAGCATAAAGACACCATTTCTTGGGCATAATAAACACGGGAGCAGATTTATTGTTCGGATAATGGAGACTTTACCCTGCAAGTGGTGAGCCAGGTGTGGGAGAGATACGGGAAAGCTGTCGTATCTCTTCACATTGCCCGAAAACTCTCACTCACTGTCATCTGAACCAGTGTCAAAAGTGAAACCAGCGCAAGAGACCCAGCGTGTGCGTGATAGAGACTGAACGGCAGCCAGAGAAAATAGTAGTTATAATATTTTTTTAACTACAGCAAATTAGACTTCAGCATTCAGTTTGTTTTAGATCTGTAAGTTTCTTATAATGCATTAGCAATGTACACTTAAATTTATCTGGTCAATAAAGCTCAATATGAATTGAATCTGTCTATTCAATCCTATTATTTCTTAAGAGAATCTGCCCAACTTTTAATTACAGCTTGTCCATCGATTTAATGGCATCTAAACATATAATTTTATCAGAGATTTATACCTGTAAAAATGTCTAGTTAACATTTTAACATTTAAATAATTAAAATAAATGATGACTAACCAATTCCTTGCAAGTTCTTTGAGACAAAGTATAAAGTAAATATATTTATGAAAACATTTTAATGTTTCTTTTAACTATGTACCATGATTAATCGTGATTAATCACAGAAAACTGTGTGATTTAATTATTTTTTTAATCAGTTCACAGCCCTAATATATACAGTACATACAGTATGTGCCCTTTATAAATAAAGGTCACAAGCCCTTTTCGTCCATGGAGTCTTTAGTGCTGATTATTTACAATTAAACTTCGACTAGATTTTAATGAAATTTAATTGATTGACAAACAGCTTATAAATTAGTTTATAGATTGGTGAAATGCTATAAACAAAACAGATTGGCAGGGAGCCTTTTAAATTGATTCCACTGCATTAATGGACCTCTGTTGCAATTTTAAGTGTTGAAACAAGTTGTTGACACTTTTTTAATAAATGCTAATTTATGCACAGTCTGGTCCACATGGTAGCTAATTCTGTCCAAAAACTGCTAACTTAGGCAGGAAGGGTCATCAGACTGGCACGTACAGCGGTCAACCACAGTTTTAAAGTCCCCGTGAAGTGCCTGTTGATGTATTTCCTACTGCATCATGAAATTGTGGGTGGGACATGTCAGACGGCTTGTGCCTTTTATAAAAGAAAAATAGCCAATAGGCTTTAGTTTTAATCGCAGCCCCTGGTAAACTAACACACACACCCACCCCTGCTGCTTTTCAGCTGAGGTAACTGAGAAGTGATCTCAGTACAGAGTCCAACTGCTTTTCCACTGACTACACAGTGCATCGTGGTTTTTGCTTATAACGAGTCTGGAGTCGTTTGTTCAAGCTCAATACAGATGAATGAGAAACAAGCGAGTAAAAGATCACAATACACAAACAGGAAAAAAAAAGAATATTTATTCGTAAGGGGGCCTGGATGCCGCGGTGGATGGCGTGAAGCCTCCACACGTGCTATGTCTCCGTGGCAACACGCTCAACAAGCCACGTGATAAGATGCGCGGGCTGACGGTCTCAGACACAGAGGCAGCTGGGATTCGTCCTCCGCCACCCGGATTAAGGCGAATCACTACGCGACCATGAGGACTTAAAAGCGCATTGGGAATTGGGCATTCCAAATTGGGTGAAAAAGGGGAAAAAATCCCCTCCCCCCCAAAAAATATATATATTACTTATTCGTGATGTACATCACAATAAACCTCTGAAACACCTGCATTAAACATACTTTCCTCACGTCCAGCTCCCACATTTGCGCATTCTGTTGAGAAGTGATCTTCCTTATGCCTTATTCCCTTCAAATACAATTACCCTCCACTGTGAGAGCTTCAGAGGGATGAAAGGTGATAACTGTCATTCAGAACTCAGTTTTTAAGTGATTCTTATTGAAAATTTAGTTTGGAACGACCCTACGGTATGGATTGTGCTCACTTCAAAGTGCCTTGCAAAGGCATCATCAGCGCATGTAAGAACTAGGGATGTGCGCTACGACTAATTTGAAACGGAAGTTTTGTAACCAACTAGTCTAAAGAGAAACCAACCTTAAGAAAACAGTAAACAAAATTAAACATTTTATGAGACCCATTTAAAATACTTAATCTATTCCAAATCCGATGCTAAATTCCACTGAAAAGGGGCATTTATCTGCGACGTGCTCGCCTTGAATTATGATCATTGTACATTAAATATAGAACATGACACGCATTCACTTTTAGCGAATACAGGTTTATTTATTGAAAACAATTGAATGAATAGTGCAGGATCAATGGAACAACCCTAAAAGCCTGTTCTAAATGGAAATCACAAAGTAAAAGTTACTTTAACATATTAAAACAGTCAGGACATTGTTGAAAATAATTAACAGGTAGACTAAGCCAAATCTATGAGAGAGAAAAAAATTTGCTGAAAAGTTGCGTGTATTTCAGGACGTGCAGTCGTGCATTAACCATTGATCTAATATGACAGCTGTTCGGTAAAGAACGTTAACCAAAAACAGTTACGATGTAAATAAATAAATAATAATAAAAAAAAGTAGCCATAGGACAGAAAAAATGGGCCTGTGATGTAGCCTGCAATAAACCTAATGTATTCTAAACATGACATGCACACAGAATAAAAGATAGTTTAACACTTTACGCAGTCGGCACCTTGTTGAAAATAGCCATCTTAATCAGCAGATTAAAAAAATGGCGTACCAAGTCTAAAACAGTTATTTTCTAGGCTACTTACTCAAAAGCATAATTTTTTGATGAGTAAAATGAACACGTCGACATGGTCTGGTGAAAGATGGGACTTGACTCACCTGAGGCGGATATCCTGCACTTGAAAAAGCCCGCTCAGTGGAAAAATAACATCCAAGCATGCACAGATGTAAAGAAGACTTAAATGTGAAAACATCCTTAGGGACTTTCAAACATTTGGAAAGCCGATTCCCGCACCACCGAAGTGATTTCATAACTACTTTGCCGAGTTTGCTTGTCTAGCGAGAGGACATTTTCCTGTGTGCGCCACGAGAGAGAGGGAAGAAGCACGCGCAGCCTGAGGTGAAATTAAACTCTGTATCTGCTCCAGATATCCTCTTTTTAAAAAAATTTTTTTTTTTTTATAATATTTGTATTATTAATTCTATTTAAAATATGTAACATTAATATGACAGTAATTTAAGTGCAGCCTCTGTAAAATATAAAGCCAAATGCAAATGTGTAAAAAGTATTATCAGTTTAATGGGGGGAAATATTAACCGACTAGTAATTCCAGTGTCGACTAGCAGCATCAGAACCGTTTAGTCGACTAGTCTCGCACATCCCTAGTAAGAACACAGACGTGCACTGATCAGACGTGGTGGAGGGATCATTCTCTTTCTAGAAAAAAATTTGATTGGACAGGTTTTCAGGCTCTATGTGACGTTATGGTTTTGCCTGTTTTTTTTGTTTTGTTTTTGTGGGAACAGAGACTAAAGATTTTAAATGCTTATATCTTCTGAAAACAAATTTTGTCAACGTTTAGAAGTACACTGGCATATACAGTGGCAAGAAAAAGTCTGTGAACCCTTTGGAATTGCCTGCATTTATGTATAAATCTGTCTTAAAATGTGGTTGATGTTACAATAATGACCAAACACAATCTGTTTTAACTAATATAACACACATTATTGTATTGTTCTTGTATATATTCAATACATCATTCAAACATTTACAGTGTAGGTTGGGAAAAGTATGTGAACCCCTAGGCCAATGACCTCAACAAAAGTTAGAGTCAGGAGTTGGGAAACCTGGCATCCAATTAATGAAACAAGATTGGAGGTGTGAGTTAGAGCTACTTTGACTTATTAAAAACACTCAAACATTTTGAGTTTGCTATTCACATTCATCAGCATCTGCTGGCATGGAACATGTTTTGCAAAAATGAGATCTCGGAACACCAGCGATCAAGAATTGTTGCTTTGCATAAAGCTCAAATGTTTACAAAGTTTTCTCGAAGAGCTTAGATATTCGTCTGTCCACAGTTAGACAAATTATCTATAAATGGAGACAATTTAGTACTCTCACATCTCTCCCTAGAAGTGTCCATCCAGTCAAGATGACTCAAAGAGCACACCGCAGAATGCTCAACGTTTCTTTTTTTTTTTTTTTTTTTTGAGTGACAGCTAAAGACTTGAAGGAATCGTTGGAACCTTCTGTTCATGATCTGTTGTACGGAAAACATTAAACAGGCATGGTGTCCATGGCAGGACACCACAATGGAAGCTGCTGCTTTCCAACAAAAAAATCATTCTGTGAGCATGAAGTTTGCAAAAGACAACCTTGACACTTCTCAACACTACTGGAAAAATGTTTTGTGGACTGATGAATCTAAGGATGAATTGTTTGTGAAGAACACGCAGCACTACGTATGGCGTAAAAAGAGCACTGCATACCAACATGAAAACATCATCCCAAGGCTGAAGTACGGTGGAGGGAGCATCATGATTTGGGGGTGCTTTGCTGCTTCGGGGCCTGGACCGCTTGCCATCTTCGTGGGGAAAATGAATTCCCAAGTTTATCAAGATGTCTTGCTGGATAATTTCAGGGTGGCTGTGCACCAGCTAAAGATCAGTAGAAGTTGGGTGATGCAGCAGGACAATGACCCTAAACATCAAAGTAAATCCATTACAGAATGGCTTAAAAAAAGAAAATCCACCTGAGCTGAAGCAGTTCTGTAAGGAAGAATGGTCCAAAATTCCTTCTGAACATTGTGCAGGTCTAATCTGCAGCTACCAGAAATGCTTGTTTGAGGTTATTGCTGCCAAAGGAGGATCAACCAGTTATACATGGACTCACTTACTTTTTCCACAGCACTGTGAGTGTTTAATGGGATGTGTTCAATAAAGACATGAAAGATTATAATTGTTTGTGAGTTGTTATTTTAAGAACATTGTGTTAATCTATACTTGTGATGAAGATGAGATCACATTTTATTCACATTCAATTAATGCAGAAAACCAGCTAATTCCAAAGGGATCACATACTTGTAGATGACCTTAAAGCTAATAGATATGGACTGAAAGCAGCAAAACTTCAAACTTTAATGTGATGTTTAAGGGTGTGTAAATCTGAAAGAGAAGACGCAACAATAATCGATTGGTATGCAATCAAATGTCAGTTCATTTAAATAATGGCACAGCAGCAATGGATTTTATTCACCTTTTTCAGCCCGCCCCTTTTCCGTGCACAGTTCTTCCGAATTTTGTCATCTAACTTCCTGTTTGTATTGAAGCTACTAAGAAGAGTGAATCAATATGGATTACGTGTGGGAGCACAAAGTATTTTTCACCAAGAGTTGATGGTGTGAGTCTACAGCACCCCTTTACTATGTGAAAATGCTAGTGAGGTGTTTTTTCTGTCACTCTAAATGTTTGTTGTTTCCGACACCCACGGAGGTAAATTGGACCTGGCATTTCACATTCAGACAGCTATGAGACACTTTTTCAGAATGCAAGCGTTTAATTGTTATACGTGTAATTCTCCTTAATTTTTAGGTTTCAACTTAATAATTTAAAATGTGTAGTTGATATGAAATTTACAACAGTGACAGCTCGTATTATTACACATTGTTCAACATTAAAGAAAATTACAATTGTACTTTTTTAAATTAATTTGTCACCATACATTTTTAGAGTTTAAAATTGTTGTAAACGGAATATAAAATAAAACATACACTTTCACGTGTGTATGTGTATAAATATAGTTGCAACATTCCCCCGTCCTGGTTTAATGCTCAAAAAATCTACTTACCTTAACTATAACGCAATGGGTGAAAGATATGGGAAGATGGTCAGAGGTGTCGTAAGAGGTTTTGTTTTGTCTCTTCGAGTTTAATGAGCACAGAGGCACATCAGTACATCCACAGCTTTAAGCTAGGGTCTTGTGTATTTGTGAATGAAGTACTCTCTTGTTTTAAAATCTCCCCACTCTGCTTCCAGTTGTTATGACACCCCCTGAACACTTTAAAATACTCATGTTAGCTTTTGACAACTATCAAGCTAATTACTAGCTAGCTAATTACACTTTGACATCAACCCAATAGATATCTGTATAGAACTGCTAGAATGGAAGTTCAGAGACAAAATGTTCAAGATGGCTGCACGCTAGTTTTACTGGCACATAAGGTGAATAGACAACACAAAGGAAATAAGCAGAAAATGTGTGTAGAATTTGTGCTCAATTAGCATTAGTAATGAAATACCAACTTTTTCATGGACATAACTCTTTAAACAAAGGTGAATGTACAGTTGTGCTCAAGGACATCTTTTTTACAGTTTGCTACTAAATGCCTCAAATAACTCTTGAATATATTTCAAAAGTGTGATGGCACAAACCACTGCAAGTTTTTTTTTTTTTTTTTTTTTTTAAATCAAGGATTAAAATTCTCATGCGATAAGAGTTCATTGCACTATGAAAACAGAATATAACTGTCAGAACTCAAAACCTCTTCCCCTGTCCCAAAAGAACATTTATTGAAACTAAGCTGAAAAAAACATTTACCTGTCGACAACAGCAAATTCAGCATTCAGAAATGTGGCACTTAATAGCAGGATAGATTCTATTATGTCCTTCCAGGCATTGCAAAAAGGGTGTTATGGAAGGTTAGGGTAGTTAAAAAATTTATTGAACGCTGATCGCACCTGCTTAAGCTTGATAATGGGTGGTTAGTGAATAAAACGCAGGTATTCTGCACTGAAAAAAAAAGAAAAATATTCTGAATTACCACAAAAAAATCTTCACTAAAATTATAAGTGGACCTCAGGAAAAAAACAATTCAACAATAATTATGAAATGACCTCTTAAAGCAGTGATTTCAGAAAGGAAACATCATCAGCGCCACCTCAGTTGAGTAGTAGACATCACAAGAGTAGTGAGATAATGTCTTTCCACATGAATATAATTGGATTCTTTTGATAAGATAATGCAGATATTCTTTTATGCATAATAATAATTTGCTTCATCACTGTATGCTCTAAAAGCGTTTTATCTATTATTCTGAAGAAACCACCGCTGAGTTTGAATGATGATTAATGAGGAGGCCTCTTAGAGGCACCGCAGAAGCAGTTTATGAACTAATAAAATAATCTCTCCGCCATTGAGTGCTGTGTAACGTAAGCGATGCAGGGGAGAATTCCTCAGGCCTCACCTTCTACACTCCGGCTCGCCAACAAATTCAAGCACAGCACACTTTGAACATCTTGGCACCTGCTTTGATTTGCAAAACTTCAGAGTGAGAGAAAAAGACTTCATTACTGTTGCTCATACTTTGTGTTAGGGTTTTTTTCAAATTCCTAAACTTTAAGGGCTGAGCGGGATTTTCGATACCCATTTCATTGTCAATTTCAATCTGTACGAGCTGTTTGCATTTGAATGTAAATGCAAAAAACAAAACAAATAAAAAACACTATATGGAATAAAGGGCAGCATGTGAAAAAGACTTCAGGTGTGCAACGTTCCAATCTCTTAAAATAAACACGAGGCAGGTATGGGGTAAAAAAATTAACCATGTGCACCATGGCCTCTTTGGTTCATTCCCCAAAAGCAAAACTACAGATTGGAACCAACTTTGCTGCTAAACACTTCGTAGAGCTCAGAGCACCGATGAAGTTGTTTTTGGTGTCATGTAATTTGCAGAACGTTAACGTCGCACTTTGTTGCCCAAAGCCCAAAAATGGTGAGAATGTCCACTGAGAAGGGCCAGATTGCATTTTGGCCCTGTGTCTTGATCTTCCTAGAGCTTGAGCAAGAGAGGGAAATAATGCTTGTGTATTTAATTATGAGGCTGTGAATCCCAGGGTCACTGACTCACGGTCCCACACAGACGCCGTGTCACCTGGCATTAGTCCAGGGGGCCGGTGCATTTGAGTCGGAGAGGATCGTTTTACAGTTATTCTCCCTTAGCAGACATGTCTCATGACAGACTTGAAGGTTACATGATTGTGAATGGATGAGTGCCAGAGGATAAGCTAATAAGCTTATGTGCTCTGAATCAGATTAAAGGGAAACTTGATTTTGACATTGTTCTGAAGAAAATTTAAGTGGTGCTTGCTTGTGCAACACTTGCCATCTCTATGCAAGGGTGTTCTTCTAGGTGGTTCCTTGGGCATTGCCATGTGGTTACTTTGTAAAGTGTTCTGATTCTTTTTGTGTTTGGCTTTCTGGTCCAAGTAAAAAGACCCAGCAGATTTTAGCGTAGATGAGCAGAAGTCTTCATCTAAAGCATAATCTAATATTTGAGGTCGTCATCTCTGAACAATTCCGCATTACCTGATATTTGTGGTCTAAAGACACGCATACCTTCGCTCGACGAATTTCCACAGCCAAAGAAGCACGTGTGAAACCAGCAAAAAATGAATTGTCAAGCATCCTCTTTTTAATGCTGCACTTTATACTCTGTGAGAGTGAAGTTAAAATATATATCCTTGTACATTCAGTGTAGCTGTATATGAAGCACCGCTCACACAGAAGTCACTGCCAAACCAAGCAGCTTACCATTGGTCAGCGTGGCAAATTCGCCTGTCAAAGTTCACCAAACTTGAACTCCATGCGAAATCTGCAAGGGGAAATTATTTTTCCCCAGGTTAGATCAGGAAATTAACTTGTGTGATGAATATAACAAATATAAACATGGAAAAGGGAAAAACCATCCAAAACACTTTGAGACCTGCAGACTTTGACCTCTGATTCATCAGTATAGTGTCCATTATGGCTGTACGATCATGGTAAAGGAACGAGCGATGGAGATTTGTGATTCTCCCATTGATATCCATATGTATTGATATGAAGCATCCGTAATGCATTATAATGGGCATTTAAAGTAAACAAAGGAGACAATTTGTTCATCATACTAAACATCTGTACAACGCCAAGGCCAGTTATGGTCCGATTAATATGTTTATATGCTGGACAAAGCCGAGCTACAATGGCATTAAGATCTGTTAGTCGACTGGTATGATTTCGGTCGAATTGAAGAGTTCACTTTATTATTGCTTTAGTCCGACTAAAATTTTATGTACAGCATTTAAATGTACTGTATGAAATTCTGACCCTAGATATGGTTCCTCCAATGTAAATCTACAGGATATTTTCACCTGTTTTTATACTCGCCAGGTGAAAACTGTCCAATCGCACGGAAAAAGCTCAACAAGCCGTATGATTTGAGGTATAATTCATGTCCGTAGCACAAATAGTGCTGGACGAGTTGCATATCAAAGTTTAATTCAATTTTCTATTTTAACCATTAAAGTTTGGTTCTAACCAATGCCGCAATATTGGTACTATGAACATGAATGATACAAATCATGCAGCTTGAGGAGAATTGTGCTGTTGTTTTTCTAAGCTATCAGATCTTTCATTTTCACCTAGCGAGTCATGAAACTGGCATAAAAAATCTATAGACTTAAAAGTAATATGTCAGTATCAAAATATCATAGACTTGTGGGTGGACGTTTCTTTTATTTGCCAATAAGCAATCAATAAGCAACACTTTAGCAACCACCTATTTAACACCCTTGCAAACATCCCGAACACACTAGCAACCCCACAGCAACATGCTAAAAGCCTCTCAGAACACCATAGCAATGCCCTGGCATCCACCCACAAAAATCACAAATTCTCCTTACGAACGATTTATGGTTTAAATAATTCGTAAAGCTGTTCTGACATATTTTCGTATTCATAAGTTTTTGTATTTTCAAAATGTTCATTGGTACGAACAATTTCTACATGCTCCTGACCACGCGTAAGTCTGATGTCTTTCTTATATGGTGTTTTCATGGGCGTGGATTATGGCATTGCAAATCAACGTGCACCTGAGCCCTATTTACGAATGTTTACGAATTCGCTAACATTTGTTTAACTTACAAATCTAGGGTGTACGTCACGTTTGTGAAGGAAAGTTTTGGAAAGGTCAATTTGTGTGCAAATTACTCCCGAGTACGAAATTATTTACGAAACTTTCAAGAATGAGGCCAAAAATGAAACTAAATTAAAAGGACAAATTGAAAGTAAAACAAAAACTAAATTCAAAACTGTAATAAGCCTGTTTAAAACAAGACATTCGAGAGAATTCAGAAATGAAGAGTGTCACAGTAAAATCTGGTTACTTGAAAACAATGCTGCAACACACACATTCATACAGCTTAAGGGGTGATAAATGAAGGCGGACAGAAATAGTGTCTACTGGGTCAGGTCAGGAGAATACACTCACATACACTAAACAGCCACAACAATAAAACCACTGATAGGTGAAGTGAATAACATTTATTCTCTCGTTACAATGGCACCTGTCAAGAGGTGGGATATATTAAGCAGCAAGTGAACAGTCAATTCTTTAATTTCATATGTTGGAAGCAGGAAAAATGGGCAAGCGTAAGGATCTGAGCCACTTTGACAAGGGCCAAATTGTGATGGCTAGACGGTTGGGTCAGAGCATCTCCAAAACGGCAGGTCTTGTGGGGTGTTCCCGGTATGCAGTGTTTAGTACTAGTGGTCGACCAATATATCGCCAAGGCCAATAAATCAGCTGATTTTCTGAATTTTTTCATTATCGGCATGGGCCGATAAATTTTCCCGTTTGGCCAATTTGTGTCTTGAGGACGTTGAGAATCGCTTGCTTGCATGTGAAGCGACTGAGACATGTAAACGACCAGCCACAGTTAGTTTTGTTGTTACATGCCAGAGTGTTACTACAATAATAGATTGATGTGCAACACAGTCTCATTTAAACAGGCCGCATATCAGAGCCGCGGCAGACGCGTTTGAATTCATAATGTTAAAGTGCTCGCCTGTTTCATTCTCCCTCTCTATCCTCAACAGTTGAGTTTGTAACTTTTAACTGTCTTGTCTAATGATAAAAAGGCAAATATCAATAAAACTAATATCATATGCCGTCTGCAAATATGCGCATATCTTGTTTAAACAGATGTAATGCACAAACCTCACAAAACTTGAGCAGATCCAGCGTTCTGTGGAGCGCTAATTTATTTTCCTCTAAAGCATGTATTCTGTCAGCCTCTCCTCAAATGTTCCCTGTAACTTTTCTAATTATAAAAGGCAAATATCAATAAAACTTCTATTTTATACCGTTTGCAAATATGCAGATATCACATTTAAACAGATGTGTTTCATGAACCTCACGAAAGTCCAGTATTTTCTTCCCATCGAGCGCTGATCTAATATCTTCCTCTGAAGCGCGTATTCTATCAGCCAGAATCAAAACTTCAGGATCAGGATCAAAAGTTCCTCTGATTCACAAATCATTACGGTCAATTTATGACAATCCAAGCAGGCGATCCAGGCTGTTTAAACTGTCAGGTGATTGCTGCTGCTTGCTGGATACGCAGGAGTGCATGAGTACAACTAAAGTCTTTCTAGCAAGTCAGTCCACTGTCGGCCATGTTTGGAACGCTCTTGGGAGGCTGTTTCCAGTCATGACTGTGCAGCTCCTATCTGCTAATGGGGAAAGACCGAAATTTCCAAAACGGTTGGTCAAGATTACGATCAAAGAACATATTTCAAATCAGCAGTAAAATCTGACAACACTGGTATCATAAATGGTGCTTCTTTACCTCAGATTACCCTAAAAAAATACATTTTTCCCAGCTTTAATGCGGATGCGCGTTCTCGAGTTCATTGACAGGCGATGTCTGTATCTAATAGGTGATTGGCTCTTTTACCTGTAAGGCAGGACTACCTATCTACATCCGTTGACCGTTGGCTGCAGTCTGGTGCAACTTCAAGGTAAAAGCGCTTCACATGTGCTTTAAGTAAATGTCTGTATAATTGGTTTATTTCTGTATTTTTTGAGAAAATGTGATTGCTAACGTGGACATGCCATCCATGGTTGCTGGACTACTGTGTGTACTGTTATTTCCTTCTTCCTAATATATTAACAATTTCTTCATGTGCCAATAAATTACTAAAATGATGACTAAACAGAAATCAGAAGAAACTGCTATCTACCATTTAAAATACAATATTATTTTTGTATAAATTTATTACCTTTTTACAATGTTAAATTTTTGTGTGAAATTGAGTAAATATAGTGCTAAATAATGTTTATGTTATTTACTATATTAAATTGTATGATATATCGACATTGTATCTGCCTATCGGCCACCCTGCTATCTGGATATCGGCCATTAAAAAACCCATATCAGTCGACCACTAGTTAGTACCTACCAAAAGTTGTCCGGTTAAGGACAACCGGTGAACTGGCGACAGGGTCATGGGTGCCCAAGGCTGATTGATACGCGTGGGGAGCAAAGGCTAGCCCATCTGGTCCGATCCCACAGAAGAGCTACTGTAGCACAAATTGCTGAAAAACGTAATTCTGGCCATGATAGAAAGGTGTCAGGACACACAGTGCATCGCAGCTTGCTGCGTATGGGGCTGCGTAGTCGCAGACCAGTCAGAGTGCCCATGCTGACCCCTGTCCACCGCTGAAAGCACGTACAATGGGCACGTTTGCGTCAGAACTGGACCATGGAGCAATTGAAGAAGGTAGCCTGGTCTGATGAATCACGTTTTCTTTTAGATCATGTGGACGTCTGGGTGCGTGTGCATCGTTTACCTGGGGAAGAGATGGCAGCAGGATGCGCCATGGGAAGAAGGCAGGCCGGCGGAGGCTGTGTGATGCTCTGCGCAATGTTGTGCTGGGAAACATTGGGTCCTGGCATTCATGTGGATGTTACTTTGACACGTACCACCTTTCTAAAGATTAATCTTTTAACTGTATTGTGCAAATGCCCAAAATCCTTGCAATTTGTCTTTGGGGAACATTGTTCTCAAAGTGCTGGATTATTTGCAGAAGCATCTGTTGGCAAATTAACAAGTCTCGAATGATCCTTGCTCTTGAAGGACTAGGCTGTTTTTGGAGGCTCCTTATATACTATGACACAATTGCCTCACCTGTTTAACATCTCATGTTTCACATTGCCTTGTTATTTCAACTCGTCAGATTGTTATTTGTCTTAAATAGCCCCTGTCTCAACTTTTTTGGAGTGTGTTGCAATCATCTGATTTGAAATGACTGTACATTTTCAAAAAACAATGAAATTCAAAAGGAAATACACCATATAATGTGTAGTTGTAGTGCTTTCGGTATAGCAAAGGGTGAATATAATTTACAAATCACTCCTTTTTGTTTTTATTAGCATTTTTCATACTGTCACAACTTTTTCGGAATTGGGGTTGTACTAACACAAAAGAAGATATTTTGAAGAATGTCGACTGTAATATTTCCCATGCAATGCAAGCATACCTCCAAGTGACCTGGGGCCTCATGTATAAACATTGTGTATGCACAAAAATGTTGCGTACGCTGCCTCTCACACTTGCGATGGGTAATTATAAAAAGTAAACTAAGTGAAAATGTGCACACCGCTATGCAAGCTGTACCCCATGCGTGCGCACTGTTTTGCTGTGCTTGGTCAATTAACAACACCACTGGTAAAAGAGGATCTGCCACGTATGTCATTGTAGCAGATGTGCCATCCTCTGTCTACAGAGGGATTATGGAAATCTAATGAAGCTTAATTATTACTTGCCAATTGTGTGCACATTAGTAGTTACACAGAACATGAATAATTGATACATGCATTATACTTGTGTCAGTGAAATCAATGTGTAAGCAATTAAATTAGCTGATATAAATGAATGCAGATGAATGCTGCTCTGAATGACAATGGCAGCATTAGCACTTGTGGAAGACTTAGCGCAAGGAGGGAGCGTGTGTTTCGGGACCACGCTGATTTTTTTGGACACTTAAATAATATAATAAGATATATTATAGATATAATAAGATATACAGTATGTACTCTGTTAACAAATCTTAATATACAATTTTGTTTCTCAGGTAAATTGATCTGGTTTAAAGGATATTTACAAATTGTTATACTAAAACAAGACAAAGATTAAGAAATTTATTTTTAGCAGCAGCGTCTTTTCACATGCAACATGTCCTAGTCTATGTTATCTTCTGTTTCCTGGTTTCTCGTACCGTTAAACGCAGTAGTGTCACATGTCTGAATGGTAATATGCATATGGGAATTATATGTAGATGAGGTAATGCATAGTAAAAACAGGCGTTGTATGCTCCATATAGTGGCCAGAAAAATTATGTGAACCCTTTGGATTTACCTGCATTTCTGCATTAATTATTCATAAAGTGTGGTCTGATCTTTACCCATCTTTTAAGTGTGAATAATAAACAAACACAATCTGCTTTAAGTAATAACAGACAAATAATTGCACTTGTGCTTGTCAATCCTGAATATACAATTTAAACATTTATAGTCTAAGTTTAAAAAATGATGTGAACCTTTGGGCTTCTGACCTAAAAAATTGAAAGGAATAGTTCACTGGGGGCCTTGGTAGCTCAGCGAGTATTGACGCTGACTACCACCCCTGGAGTTACAAGTTGGAATCCAGGGTGTGCTGAGTGACTCCAGCCAGGTCTCCTAAGCAACCAAATTGGCCCGGTTGCTAGGGAGAGTTGAGTCACATGGGGTAACCTCCTCGTGGTCACGATTAGTGGTTCTCCGTCTCAATGAGGCGCATGGTAAGTTGCGCGTAGATCGTGGAGAGTAGCATGAGCCTCCAAATGTGTAGTCTGCGCGGTGTCATGCACAACGAGCCACGTGTTAAGATGCGTGGATTGACTGTCTCAGAAGCGGAGGCAACTGAGAAAGGTGTTCGTGGGAGGACACCACGGAGGAAACCACTGCTCTCCAAACCAAACATTTCTGCATGTCTCAAGTTTGCGAAAAAAAAAACATTTTGATGCTCCATAAAGCTTCTGGAATAATGTTCTGTGGACAGATGAAACAAAATTGAACTTTTTGGCAGAAACACAAAACTATATTTGCAGGAAAAAAGGCACTGCACATCAACACCTAAACCTCATCCCAACTGTGAAGCATGTTGGAGGAAGCATCATGGTTTGGGGCTGCTTTGCTACATCAGGGCCTAGACAGCTTGCAATCATAGAGGTATCGATGAATTCAGTATTGTGTCATGGGATTTTACAGGAGCATGTCAGGGTAGCGGTCTGTCTTCTAACAGTTGGGTGATTCAACAAGACAATGACCAATAGCACACAAGCAAATCAACAACATTGGCTAAAGAGGAAGAAAATGTGTTTTGGAATGGCCGAGTCAGAGTCCAGACTTTAACGCAATTGAGATCTGGGACCTGAAGAGGGCTGTTCATGCAAGAAATCCCAGAAAGATTAATGAACTGAAACAAATTTGTAGGGAGGAATGGTGTAAAATTCCTCCTCTGTAATGTACAAGGCTGATCAGCAGCTACAGGAAACTGGTGGAGGTTATTGCAGTTGAAGGAGGTACTACCATTATTAAATACAAGGGTTCTGAAAACTACAATTATTTGTTTTTCAATACTTTTAGCAAATTGTCTATTATTAGGACTAAGTTGAAGATCAGACCACATTTTATGAATAATTAATGCAGAAATGCAGGTCATTCCAAAGGGTCCACATACTTTTTCTTGCCACTGTATGTTTGTGGAAGGAAACGGGGAGGGGAATAAAACACGTGCATTTACGCACAATCTTTCGATAAATGGGATTTATAAAGGGAAGTTTGTGTAGGTTCTGGTGTATGTACAGTTTTATAAATCGAACCTTTTGTGCGCATGCACTTTTGCCGATTTAGGACTTTGCCACATTATAGTGTAAAACCTATGCAAGTCTTTATACAGGAGGCCCCAGGAGCCTTGACAACAGACGTCAAGATTTTCACAGAACAATTACTTAAAATCTGTGTTGTTTCCAGAGCATGTGAGCGGAGCATTGAGCGGAGTGGTGATAAATCCACCTGAGCGGAGAGCGCCTTTTTGAAAATTCCGCTCCACTTACTCAGGCCACTCAGTGCAGCTCGCTCAACCCAGAATGCACTTTGTGATGTGCTGGTTTGGGAACCTGCGAAATAAGCAATAGGCCTGAGGGAGTTCAAACATTGTTTTAGTGAAGTTGCAAACCTTATAGCCTACAGATCCAGTTTAATCTGAAAAGCGCGATTTTTGCAAATTTGTGCATATGCGAGTTTCTGCACCATCACACATGTTTTATTACTTGTAGAGGCATGTTTGATGACTTGTTTAAAGTAAATATAGGTAATTTATAACTGAAAAAAATAAAAACTTTAAGGCTTTTTTTGAAGATGTTCAATGACATATGTGCTAACAGAGAAATATTTGACTGATAACGAAGGTCTGGTAGACCTGATTATCTCACAGCCGTTGTAAACCATTACAAAATAAACAGCGAGATTTTATGTACTAAAACACAATACAATCACATAATTTCAGATGTGAACATTACTAAGCATTTGATAATTTAATATATGTTGGCCTATAGCCTAGCCTATATTTTACCAGGAGGGGCACCTCAGCCCATGTTAACCAAAGGGGCAGTTGCTCGGGCCAATATAGCCACCCCTCTGTGTACATGCCCGGAAACAAGTATACTACAGAGACATTTCATGTCGGAGCATGATTTGAGGGAACTTTCTTTTTTTTTTACCGGTGAGTGCAAGCGGTATTTAGTGGAGTTTTCACTTCGGCCGTGAGCGGTTGGGCGGAGCGCACGCGAACGGAGCAGATTATTGAGCGTAGTGTCACATGTTCTGGTTGTTTCGCACCAAAAACTATTGTACCCTATTTTCCAGAATATAAATCACGTTTTTGGTCAAAACTGCATAATACGACGCATAGATCCTGAGGTTATCTTCACGGAGTGCATTTTAAAATTTTGAGTGGCTGAAGGGAAGTCGGACAGCTGCTCCCAAGTCCTAGTGCCTGCCTTAATGCAACCTCTGTCAGTGTGACTTAGACCCCATTCCACCTGGTATTAAGATGCGTTTCAGGTGATCTGATCATGTGGTTAGCCCTAAATACAGGTCTAAACAGGGTCTAAAATGTTTTATGATTGGATCACAAAAACCACATACGAATGTGGTCAAAAATGCATGTGTCCACATCACATTTGAGGTGTAAACGCTAATCCGTCCTGTATGCGTACTGGCAGCATTGAAGCGCCCCCCTCCTCACCTGTCAGTTTTTTTTGCATTTCTTTGTCTTTTCTGACTTTGTTGTGCTTTCATATGATGCAGTAACCCAGTGACATAGTGATTGATGTATGTCGAAATCTGACCACATGTGATTGGATCACCCATAACACATCTTAATACCAGGTGGAAATAGGGCCTTATACAGAGATGTGATTTATTTGTTTTGTTTTATTCTCAACAATGCAGTTTTGACCAGGTGCGACTTTATTTCCGGAAAATACAGTATGCCTTTAGAAGGGTTGCATGGTCTACTTTTATGATACTTTTGGGTTGTCTTTTAAGCTTTAAAATAAGTCACTATCCACTGGCATTGTAATGAAAAGACTTATTAAAACATCTTGTTGTGTGTTTGCATAAGAAAGTAAGTCACTATTTTTTGTCTCTCCAATGGCAGATGGGGAGTGTTAGGGAAATCTGTTTCAAAACACTATTTTTGGAATACTATGTGGTGCTGCTAGTGACACAAAATCACATCCTTCACCTTTAATGGCTTTATAAATAAAGGCCATGGATCTACCAATCCTGTACCATTGAATCAGTTCATGTTCTTTAGTCTCTCTGAGGGTGTACCATGAAGACCAATGATGGAAATGATCACACTCAAGCCCATCTCTAAAGTCACATGCCCACATTTATAGTGTAATGTCATTGTTTGCCTATCAAATTCTCACTGGATTGTGACCTAAGTCAGCTGGCGAGCTCTTTACTGTTGATCATAGCATGTTTGGTGCTCGATTTCCTCTCAATGCACTTAACACTATGTGTTGCTTTCATCTCTGAGTAACATGACCTGCCAAGGAGGAGCAGCCAATGGAGAGAGTAAGTGTGTGTGTGTGTGTGTGTGTGAGAGAGGGAGGGAGGGAGGGAGGGAGGGGAGTATGAGTGGCCAAACCATGTGTGTGTGTTTGTGAACGAGTTAGCTATGCAGTACGTCAGATTGGTGGTAGTGGAGAGCTGGCAGCTGCATTCAGGCTAAGTTTAAATGTGGCTAAGCGCCTCTCGTCGTTGTGGTGTGAAGCAGGGAGTTGGTGAGCCGTCTGCGGCCAGCACCATGAAACACTCCCACTCGCAAAGGATGGACTACAGACTGCTTAGTAAGTGACACTTCAACTTTACCATGCAGGGAGCAACACACTGCTTTCACTTGTGGATTTAGTTATTTTCAATCTGGCATCAATGGTGCTATTCTGGTGGTCAGGGACTAATGTTTTTCCATTCTTCCTTGGTCCGTAGAGTTAAGTCTGTTTGTATTAAATGTTAAGTGTAGTAGACAATAAAACACAAGGAAAAAAACATCTCCACTCCAGCTTGTGGGGTGGAAACAGTGTGACATGTTGCTTTCTGGTAATTTCTAGTCAATTTAAAGTCGGGATGCATTAATCAACAGGGAAGAGTCTTAATGATCGATTCAGGGTGCGGGATTTCTTTGTGTTGAGTACTGTAACTGCAGTCAAAAAGGCATGACACAGGTGAGTAAACTATGATCTCTTTCAAGGATGGGAAAAATGTACTGTTCATATAGAGAATGTGTATTAGAAGGTGTATGAGAAAAGCAAATGCAAGAACAACTGTGAAAATTGTATTGTGAAAGGTTGCTTTCTAGTCATTTCTAGTAGTTAATGTGAGATACGCAGTAAAAAGTGAAAGCAAATGCAGTAATCAACAATTAATAAGTCTGTATATTATATTGTATTATATTATGATCTCTTTCAAGGATTGGCCAAATTCTCTGTTTATATAGACTGTTTTTTTTTTTTTTTTTTAAATGTGTGCAAGACAAGAAAACACACCAAAAATATCCCTACTGTACATCTCACTTCAATGGAGTGAAAACGTATTGTGTTGCTTTCTTGTAATTTCTAGTTGTTTTAATGTCAGATATTCAGTAAAAAGTGCAAACAAATGCAGTAATAAACAAGGAATAAGTCTTAATCGATAATATATTATCCTCATTTATCTATTATTTTCTTTGTTCTACCTTTGTGACATGATTCAGTCATGCCAGTTATTTTAAACTTGAAATTAAAAGCTTACAGTAAGTACAGTACGGATGTTAAGGATGATTTTTGTTACAGAAATATGAACAAACCCTCTCTAACACAATATGGGTCTTAAAGGAATCATTTTACACTCCCTTGAACCTAAATTCAAATACTAAAACAAGCTTAAACTAAATGACATGATAGATTCACAGATTCATGTTTAAATGGGTATGCAGTTTGACGGTAAATCCACAGATTGTTTTGAAATAGATTTACTTTTTTTTCTTTTTCTTTTAAATGTTCAAGGTTTTGTTGGTCTGGAGGCTTTCACTCATTTTTGCATTCAAAGAACTGAATCATTGCACTCAAGGTTATTGTGAATGGATGTCTATTTCTGAGGCAGTATTTTCTTGAATCTTGTTTTCAAGCATTATTCTTTAGGTTGTCCAAGTACATTTTCATTACTAAGTGTTATAATGTTTTCAAAGTTTGTGTAGCTCTTCTGTCCACGTTGGCAGTTACAGGTTAGTTGCTGTGGTGACACTGTCAATTAATGATTTATTCTCTATAGCAAATAGGATGTACTAGAGAGGTTATTCAGTGCAATAATAGAAGTCTAATTTAGTGATTGTAAATCAAACAGACCATAAGACCATGGCTACTCTCTCCTTAACTCTTGATTGGTTTTAGATCTCTTGATTGGTCATCAGCATCACTTCAGAATAAAAAGATACAGTACATATCTGGTTTTCAGTTGGATATTCGACAGGAGTGCTTGTGTGTGTTTGGATGTATATAAGCATGTATGTGTGTGCATGGCTGATTTTAGCAGGAAGTGAATCTTGGCCGCTCTGTGTGTCCCAGTAGAGCACAAAATTGATTGCCCACTTTTCTTTTTCAGCAGTTTCTCTATAGGGATTTTAAAAAGTTTTTCAATAAGGATTTTTAAGCCATGAACCTGCTCCAAAATGAATCACAAAATTTTATACTTGGATTTCAAGCAAAAAAAGTCAAATCAAAGGAAAAAGACAAATGTACAAGACTTTGTACTTAATGAATTGCGCATGCCATGAATCATTGCGGATGACTTCACTGAATCAAAAAGAGTAGTATAATATTAAACTATTGACTTAGTCATTGATTATAAGTAGGGCTGTTAATCGATTAAAGTTTTTAATCAAATTAATTACATGATGTGCCGATTAATTAAATCAATCGCAATTAATCGCATATATAAATATTTGCTGAGAAAGGCCCTCAAATAACTATAATTCAATATAATGATGACATATTATAAATAGTTATATTTAAATAATTACTGTGTGTGTGTGTGTATGTGTGTGTGTGTATATATATATATATACACACTGTATCTCCATCAAGCTGTGTTTTGAATGCAAGAACGTGTTCTCGTGTTATGCTGTCTGCTGAAGGGTTGGTTTGATCGCTGAATAAGCTGCACGTTGCCTATACAGTTTCGCTTACTGCCCCCTGGAGAAAACAGGTGGTACTTCAAGCTTGAATTGCTCAGGAGTCTTCCATATTACGGTCCGTGGACATGATTAATTGCATTAATGTTTTTAACGCATTATTTTTTATATAACTTATCGCACTGAATTTATGCGTTTATTCATCAGCCCTAATTATAAGTATAAATATTTAAATAGTTGTTTGAAAGTGTAGGGAGACTGGATTACATTATTTGCAAAACTTCATGGGAGTGGGCAGATGTTGCTGAGCTGTTTGCCATGGATCTCTCTTTAGGATAATGGGTAATGTAGTTTTTCACCTTAAATTTGTCAAATAAGCACAATTTCTTTAAAATGAAGTTGAAATCACCCTGACTTGTGGCTTCTACAGAAGCATATATCATGCTTAACAATCTCAGAGCTCAACCTAGGTCTGTCTGGAAACATTTACACTATCGCTAAACAACTATTTACACAATGGTGAAAATGGAAGGGATTTTTACTTACGGAACCCTACTGTTACGCTCAATAGCAGGATCTCTTCTGTCGTTCACACAGCGAGCACTGCTTTATGTCGGCTTTATGAAGCCTGTACTATGAGAGGCCCATGCATAAAGATCAGGCCATCTCATTCACAGCTTAATGAAGTGTATTAATTTCCCTCCATTTTGCTTCAAAAGATGCCATGTGTGAAGAGAAAAGGAAACAAGACATGTGTTGGTTAATGGTATGCAAATGGATACAAGAGAACATTTATGCGGTGATGTTGCGTGAAACAAATCTCCTGAACTCTCTTTGAACGTCAGTTCAGTTTTTTAAGAATAAATACTGTACTGAATGTCAATAAACAGGTATGAGAAAGCTTTTTTAACTTTGTTAGCACGGAATTGCACATTTCACAGAGTCAAACTACAGAGGATTTCACTGCGTTTGTGTTCACGCTCTCAGTCTGTTTCAAAACCTTGTAAGCTGCCTACCTAGACAGTATTTTAAGGCATCATAGGCGAACGCCTGATGCAAAGGCTGTTCCGAAAGGTAGGCAGATTTATTATGCTGACTTCTAAGATACCTTCTATTAGCCAAGTAATAAAGGAGCATCACATGTATGCTTCATGAAGAAGGCAATCTCATAATGCACTGCGACGCATGCTCATTTAAAAATAAATCCATCCAAGATGGCGGACGAAGTGAAAGTTCGATTATAAATATGCTTAATTCAATACTGAAAAGTACTGTATCTATAAAATAGTTTAATCTAAAGAGTTTGTCCAATATTTGTATGTGCTATGTATTTTTGCCTATGCTTGTTGTTGTTAGCTTAGCAACATGCTTGCACCGTTGTGAGTCAAGTCTCATGTGCATTTCGCCATTAAGAGCATTATTTGTTGCTGCCTATGTAGAGCATTCTAAACAACTTATACGTTTCCATTTCAGTTTGAATACTCGGTTTTTGTATCTATCCGCACTGTTGTTTAATTGTTTTACTATGTAAACATGCACTAGATGGGCGTTTTTGAGCGTTGTGCTGCGTCTCACTGTATTTCAGCTCCTTGCGCAGGAGCGCCACATTTTTTAGATGCCGTGCCAAGTTAAAAAGAACTTCAACTGTTAAAAGCGTGCCTCAAGACACCTACATTCTGTTCTAGTCGTTGTGCTGTCTTGCTTTTCCTGTTGCAAGAATGCATTTGTTCTGAACGGCCTCTTAGAAGGTGCTCCATCACCCTGCAATGACTATGTAGACTGTAGACTGCAAGGCAGCTCACTAGGTGTTAGAACAGAGCTTCAGAGTGTTCTAGAAACACACACTCCTGTCCAATCAGAAGACTTCAGACAGGATACACAAACGGCACTCTCTCTCTTCCCCTCCTGTTCCGGCGGTCACCATGGCGGCGCACAGTGCCGTAGGAACCTACAAACACACCCTTTGACAGCTGACACTGTCCAGACAAGCATGATTCACAGTATTTATTTTATTTTTGCTTGACCTGGCTCAGAGCGCCATACCAACAGTTTTCTAATTGTAAAAGACCTTTTTCTCAGACTGAGAAGATGCGTTTCCACCTTATTTAGCAGTGTGAATCTTGCAAACTTTTTTATATGATCATTTTTTTAAATATTGAGTGCAAGTTTATAACATTATTCTTTGTGTTATATTACCCTGGAATTAGTTTTAAAAAACGAATTACCACAGCTGCAAGGGGGTTTCGATTACAGCTGCTGAGAGTGTGACAGTACATTTGGCATCTACTCCCATCTGACAGTCTTAATCCACTACTCTTTTTTTTTTTTTTTTTTTTTTTTTGGAAAGTCATTCAAATGTAATAGTGTACTTTTTCTTTTGCTCTTTAAGCAAGTGGGTAATTGAAAATAATATTTGCTGTGGTCTCCCATAAAACGCTGTCAAAGTTTACCCTGCAATCAATTACATCCGCATTCCAAAACCCGGACTGTGAAAAAGGACTGTCTCAGGTGAGACTTGAGGAAACTGTTAAAATATGTAAATATACTGTGGCTAAATGAAGTATGCCTGTGACCAGTGTTTTTAAGAAATGGTTCATTAGTGTCACTGCACATGGGTTATGGTGGATACTTAAAAGTCCGGCCTGTATAGTGTCTTCCACTTTTATTGGACTGCACTGATTGGACTGCAGTGTCTCACAGTTTACTTTATTTGATTTGATTCCTCTTTTGCGGTACTCTCCATAACCTTGTAATTACTGTGTAAATACTGTACTTTATTGGATTATGATTGGATTATGTATGTCTGTGTTTATCCTGCACTGCACTGAACACAGTTACCACCAACCTTGTCGTGTGCCTGTAAAGAATATTGATTTGAATCTTGAAGTGGAAGTGGTTGATTGAATTTATAAATGCCATCAAAGGGGCATGTGATAAAAAAATCCCTTTGATGTAGCTTTAGAATGGTTCCCATTTTTAGTGAATCCCATCACAATGACTATGCTCACTCTCATAGCAGCAGAATATGGTTTTCAGTGTTGTTTAGAGTGTTAAATACAATTTGGTTTCAATACAGTACAGTTATGAAAACGATGAGGGTTAGGGTTTTTTTTTTTTTTTTTTTTTTTTTTTTCCCATAGGAGTGTTTTTGTCCGAAAGCGTAAACTTGACTAAAGAAGGAACTAGAGAGTTGTCTGAAATTCTGAACAGTGGAGAATAAAACTATTTTTAAGAAGCAAAATAAAGCCTTGATATTTACCATTGTTTCTGTCACTATACAGCCAGTATTTAGAGTTAGAGTAGAGGATTGACTTCGGTTCCTCCTTTATACGTACAATACTCAGTCTGCTCCTTTTTACGTACCTGATTTTGACAGTCATTTCTTTTAGTAAATACTATTGTCAAAACCAAACACTGACTGTGTGAATGTAGACAATGTATCTCTCTCTCTCTCTCTCACTCTCTCTCTCTCTCTCTCTCTCTCTCTCAGAACGGCAGCTGTACAGTTCCATGGCAAACTCCAGCATCCTCCCGTCAGCCGTGACGGGTATCAGCAAGGAGCTGGCTAACCTGCGGCATCTGATCCAGTTCCCGGAGGAGATCGCCACCATCCTGACAGAGCAGGAACAGCATCTGTATCGTCGTGTCTTCCCCCTTGACTACCTCAGCTTTCTAACACGAGACCTGGGCAGCCCCGAGTGCCAGAAACGCCACCCGCACCTCAAAGCTTCGCTGTCCGCTCCAATCATGCCCTCCCAGAACGAACACCACAACACAGTGGAAGACCTCGTCACACGATTCAACGAGGTGAGCCTTCATTAATATCACTCTCACACATTGCCACTGTGAGCTGCCTTGCTGTGTACTGCCTACAAAGGCAGCTGACTTCTGGTCTCAGCCATCCAGGAGCGTATATATTAGCGTCTACAAATGCATTGCGGTCGAATGCGTTTACAGTATGTGGTGTTCGGAGAGGTTTTTAGTCATTGCAATAAGCTTGTTAGGGTGTTCTGAGTGGTTGCTTTCTGGCCTGAATCCAAAAGGGAATTTTTTTTTACCTGTTTTATCGTCCGTAATGTTAAAACCTTTAGTCTGGTCACTTAGAAAAGTAACTGCACACACCTCCTAAACAAGCCATGATTTTTGTTATTATTCAAGATGAGTTTTGTGCCTACTATAATGCGTAGGGTTTGTTCAAATCTCTAACCCTGACTATGAGCAATAGTAATAGTGATGCCTATGAAAGTATCATTAATGATACTGGAACTGCTTCCATCAGGCCTTAATGAGCAACTCTTGAGGAATACAGTTGTTCTTGGCCACAAAGGTGAACAAATTAGCTGATGAAACCAGGCTTGATTTTAATGAAGTTTATATTGACTTGTTTACTTTCTCTATTCTCCTCACTCTATTTATCTGCTGTGTTGAAAGCCAAATAAGGAATTTAATTGGTCTAATTTCCAAGCTTGTTTTAAACTTGATTTAAAGGAAAATCTAATATTTCAATTTTAAAATGTGATGGGATTTTCCCTCATGTAAGCTCTTTTTCTGACATATGAAGGGTGTGTGTGTAGCTTAGATCCAATTAACAGCTCTCTCTATTAATATTTTTTAGGTAGATTTTCCAAACAAATAATACACCATAATTGTATATAAGAACTAATTACACATGCAAATACAACAATGGATAGAAACCATACCTTTAGTTAAAGCATGCAGGTATGAGTAACGAGATCTCATTCAGTTCCAGTCTGTGTCATGTACTTGGCACCATCTGCTGGAGGCCATATATAATTAGAGTGAACAATCCTCTCTGCCCATATTTGGATGACGTTCACCTCTGGTTGCAGCGATCTGAATCCTAATACAATTGTTTTAACATTCCATGATGCTGAACAATGTACTACTACATGTCCGATAAAGTCATCTGATCCAGGAAAGCGAATGTGTTTTTAGCCAGATAGCGCATTATGTCCTGTGTGCACATTCTGCTTCATGTGGATTATCTTATGATATATGTATCCGATTACGTTGTGTGTGGGCTCATTTTAAAGATAATCACCTTGTCTAAATGGCATGTGAATATTTTATGTTCCTTTTTTTTTTTTTTTTTTTTGTGAAATTATATGCGAAAATGTGGCATATAAGCAACACCTGTTTACATGTAACATGCATGTCAAAGACATACTTAGCTATTACTCACTATATTTATGTCTGTGAGTAAAACAAATAGGCTTGTTGTATTCTACTCTTTGAGAGCTTTCCAATGACATATATCACACGGCTATTTGATCAGTTTGATGTTTTACCGATTACAATAAAATATGCAGTGCAAAATTATTAAACAATTATCAAATGGATCACTTCTGATTTTTATCTGCAAATTTCAAAGGACTTGTTAAGTTTTGGTCATAATGCCTACATGCATTGAGCAATAATTATGTGCAATTCACAGTCTAGTCTTTTTTATAATTATCCAACACATCCAACCTCTTCTGCCATTACATTCCCTTGCACTGTATATAACAGATTTGTATTTAGATTTGCACTACATATATGTGTGTGTATGTATGTATGTGTGTGTGTGTGCGTATATATGTATGTGTGTGTGTGTCTATATATATATATATATATATATATATATATATATATATGTACACAGTTGTGCTCAAAAGTTTGCATACCCTGGCAGAAATTGTGAAATTTTGGCATTGATTTTGAAAATTTGACTGATCATGCAAAAAAGGATAGTGTTTTATTTAAGGATAGTGGTCATATGAAACCATTTATTATCACATAGTTTGGCTCCTTTTAAAATCATAATGATAACAGAAATCATCCAAATGGCCCTGATCAAAAGTTTACGTACCATTGAATGTTTGGCCTTGTTACAGACACACAAGGTGACACACACAGGTTTAAATGGCAATTAAAGGTTAATTTCCCACACCTGTGGCTTTTTAAATTGCAATTAGTGTCTGTGTATAAATAGTCAATGAGTTTGTTAGCTTTCATTTGGATGCACTGAGCAGGCTAGATACTGAGCCATGGGGAGCAGAAAAGAACTGTCAAAAGACCTGCGTAACAAGGTAATGGAACTTTATAAATATGGAAAAGGATATAAAAAGATATCCAAAGCCTTGAAAATGCCAATCATTACTGTTCAGTCACTTATTAAGAAGTGGAAAGTTCGGGGATCTCTTGATACCAAGCCAAGGTCAGGTAGACCAAGAAAGATTTCAGCCACAACTGCCAGAAGAATTGTTCGGGATACAAAGAAAAACCCACAGGTAACCTCAGGAGAAATACAGGCTGCTCTGCTCTGTTGTTTCAAGGAGCACATATGGCGATACTTGAACAAAAATGAGCTGCATGGTCGAGTTGCCAGAAAGAAGCCTTTACTGCGCCAATGCCACAAAAAAGCCGGGTTACAATATGCCCGACAACACCTTGACACGCCTCACAGCTTCTGGCACACTGTAATTTGGAGTGACGAGACCAAAATAGAGCTTTATGGTCACAACCATAAGCGCTATGTTTGGAGAGGGGTCAACAAGGCCTATAGTGAAAAGAATACCATCCCCACTGTGAAGCATTGTGGTGGCTCACTGATGTTTTGGGGGTGTGTGAGCTCTAAAGGCACGGGGAATATTGTGAAAATTGATGGCAAGGTGAATGCAGCATGTTATCAGAAAATACTGGCAGACAATTTGCATTCTTCTGCACGAAAGCTGTGCATGGGACGCTCTTGGACTTTCCAGCATGACAATGACCCTAAGCACAATGCCAAGTTGACCCTCCAGTGGTTACAGCAGAAAAAGGTGAAGGTTCTGGAGTGGCCATCACAGTCTCCTGACCTTAATATCATCGAGCCACTCTGGGGAGATCTCAAACGCCAAGACAAATGGGCAGCTATACCACCTGCAAGAATTTGGGGCCTCATAGACAACTATTACAAAAGACTGCATGCTGTCATGGATGCTAAAGGGGGCAATACACAGTATTAAGAACTAAGGGTATGCAGACTTTTGAACAGGGGTCATTTCATTTTTTTCTTTGTTGCCAAGTTTTGTTTTATGATTGTGCCATTCTGTTATAACCTACAGTTGAATACGAATCACATAAGAAATAAAAGAAATGTGTTTTGCCTGCTCACTCATGTTTTCTTTAAAAATTGTACATATATTACCAATTCTCCAAGGGTATGCAAACTTTTGAGCACAACTGTGTATATATAATGTCTTATTGTGTATTCTATATATACTTTATTTTCTATTCAATTTTTATTTAATTTTTTTATTCAGTTTGTAATTATTTTTAATTATTATCTATGTCTTGTTGCTGTTTTGTATTGTTGTGCACTAGAAGCTCCTGTCAACAAGACAAATTCCTTGTATGTGTAAGCATACTTGGCAATAAAGCTGATTCTGATTCTTATGCATTGTAAAGCACAGCTAAGCTTTAAAACGATACATATTTTGTGTTGGTCAAGACTGTAGTTTTAAATATTTTTTTTCTTGGCGGGCCCATCCGAGCTTAAAGGTTTAATCAGCAGTACAACACATTAAATAGACTGTAAATCTATCCCTCGCAGCCTCATTGTCATTCCCATGGAAAATTAGTCGCTACTGAATAAGGTTCATTAGTCAAAAAATTGTTCTAACTGTTATAGTTGTCCTTCTGTCAGAATTTCCTAATTATTAAGTGTTTATTTTGTGTTTAGGTCAGCTCGTGGGTGACCTGGCTCATCCTCACAGCTGGGTCCATGGAGGAGAAGAGGGAAGTCTTCTCATATCTCGTCCACGTGGCAAAGTGCTGCTGGAACATGGGCAACTACAATGCGGTCATGGAGTTCTTGGCTGGTCTCAGGTATGGCATGATGCCTTTAAGTGCTTGGTTAAAAAAAATAACATCTTAAGAATTAATGTTCCCCTCTGTTTGGATTGTGGGATGCTGAACGAAGTGGGGAACATTCTTGAGGAGCTTGGAGTCGTTGATTTGTCTTTGACGACACATTTGTAACATGCAAAATGTTCAGTCTTACCATCAGGGCCGTCGCTAATGGGGTGAAGGGTTGGAACGATTCTAGGGGCCTGAAGGTCCAGGGGGGCCTCATATCAGTCGCAGTAGAATTTAATTAAATGTGTTTTATGTCACTAATCTTGCTCTGTGTGATGCAAGTAGTTTTAATATTTTAATATATTGTTCCCATCCCCACTCTCCAGATCAGTAGTTTGATATATGGCACTTTCAAAACATTGCTCTGTTTTTCTGCATTTTGGTAAAAATATCTAAATATCCTTAAAACAATATACATTAACTTAAGAAGCGAAGTGACAAGATATTAAGTCTTGTTTTCAAAGAAATCTAAAAAAAAATGTATGAGGTTTATACTTAAAGCAAAAATGCTTTTTGCCAACGGGTTAGCTAAATGCAGTTGTTTTTTCTTTATTTTTGTTACCCCATTGGCAAATAGTTTTTTTTTCTTGTTTTAAGCATAAACCTTAGAGCAACATACAGTACACGCAAAAGGTTCAGAATTTGTAGCTACGGCCCTGCTTATGACATATTCTTCCCTAGGTCACGCAAAGTGCTGAAGATGTGGCAGTTTATGGACCAGGCGGATATTGAGACCATGCGTGGTTTGAAGGATGCCATGGCCCAACACGAGTCTTCAACTGAGTACAAGAAAGTGGTCAACCGTGCTCTCAACATCCCAGGATGTAAAGTGGTGCCCTTCTGTGGCGTGTTCCTTAAGGAACTCAGTGAGGCTCTAGATGGTGCGGCCAGCATTATTGCACTCCGTCCGTCTTTTGATTCTCAGGAAGACTCTGTTGAGGTGAGGATTAAGTATTCTTATAAATTGATAATGACTAAGACAGGAAATTGTCTCACCGCAGTTAAATTTAATAGCCTTTTACAGTTACAATAATAATCCTGAGAGAATTTTAGCTGACTGGAGCCATAATTACCTTTTTCATCAAACATTTAATATGCCTGCTAAATTGCTTTCTGGATTAAAACAAAAAGACATAAAATTGATTTAACTGGGAAAAAGAAGTTTTGTCACTCTGGTGACCAATAAATCATCTTAGAGGACAGAAAAGCTTTTTAAAACCCATAAATCTAACCATATCATATAGTCCATAGTTGTGGCTATTTTCTTTTGTTTAGAATCTCTGTGGTGGATTAGATTTTCCTGTAGCTAAACTGGTAGACCACTAGTCTCAGCCTTAGATGGCTCGTCCCCAGATCGCCCA
This sequence comes from Myxocyprinus asiaticus, assembly GCF_019703515.2. Taxonomy (NCBI): domain Eukaryota; kingdom Metazoa; phylum Chordata; class Actinopteri; order Cypriniformes; family Catostomidae; genus Myxocyprinus; species Myxocyprinus asiaticus. The sequence continues at coordinate 11,786,678 of NC_059375.1, read as the reverse complement.
CGGTGCGTTCACTAACCCACTGATGCATATTGAACACAAAACTGAAAAAATGTTCTTGATTTACAGTAGGAAGTGTCAATGTGATCGCCTTCAGGTAACACAAAGCAACGTAACTTCCGCAAGCAAGAGTGCAATGGCTTTCTACATTAGTCGAGCACTAGAAACAAGGTCATGGGTCCAAATCCCAGGGAACACCCATTATTACTTGTGTGTGTTCCCTGGGATTTGGACCCATGACCTTGTTAGTAATAACATGTAAACCTTGAATGTTTGTAAGTCGCTTTGTTAAAATTGTCTGCTGAATGTCAGTGAAATGAAGTGCACTTTGCCTTCCATAGTTCGTCACAGACTACAACGGCCAGCAGCACTTTTTGCAGAGGGTGGGGAGCGACGGGCTCCATAGCGCAGACAAGGAGGCAACCGTTAGTAATATTCTGCAGACGATTCGCAGCTGCAATCGAAGCCTAGAGGCCGAAGAGCCTGAGGAGAGGACGCAAGAAATCAACGCTTGCCTCAAGAACCCCTTCAAAGACAAGAGCAGAAACCAGTGAGTGACCTTCAGAAAGACCAAGGAGAAATTCACCATTCTTTTGCAAACAGGGTCCAAAATTAACAATGATCTACACTTGCCAGTGATGAGTACATTGAAAAACGGACAGCCAAAAATATTTTTTACCGGCTATGAATGTGTGTTAGATCATGTTAACTAATGTTGTTAACTAATGTTAACAAATGGAACTTTACTGTTACCGTTTTAACTAAAATATATATTTTTGTCCCCTTTTTATTCCATTGTGTATCTATCTGTGTATTTACCCTTGTCTGACACACTGACACGGACTAAACCGTTGGAGGTCACTGAATCTCTTTTACTAATGTATTCGACCTAGGGATGTTAATTAGAGGGTTGACCGATTGTTTTGTTTTTTAAAGGCCGATATCCAGAAAGCAGGTGGCTAATATAATACAGATTTATCGCACAATTTAATATAATAATAAATGACATCTCGTGGTAGATAACAGTTTCTCCTGTTTTCTGTTTAGTCTTCCCCTTTTTGTAATTGTTTGCACATAAAGAAATTGTAATACATTAGGAAGAAGGAAATAACAACAGTGCACACAGTAGTCCAGCAACCACGGATGGTATGTGCACATTAGCAATCACATTTTCTCACAAAAGACCGAATCAAACAAATTCAAATACAGTACTTACAGTGCACAGTGTATATGACATTTACCTTTAGTTTTAAGTTGCTCTATCGCTCTCGTGTGGATCCATCGAGAGCAGAAATCTTCTGACCTCTTCCAGTTTACTCGGCCCGAATAACCTGCTTGGAATGTCACAGACTGATCGTCTCACATTATTCAGAGTCAGAGGGACACAGTTTTGATCCAGGGTATTATAATATGTGCTTCAGAGAGAGAGCGTTCTACAGGAACAAAACGGATTTGTGCAAGTTAGGTTTATGAATTATATCGTTTAAACGATATATCCACATATTTGCAGACGATATATGATATAAGTTTTATATGTGCCTTTTTATCATTAGACAAAACAGTTACAGGGAACAGTTGAGAGAGAGAGAGAGAGAGAGAAAGAATGAAACCCCCGACCACATATTCCTCCCTAGGTCTCGCAAAGTGCTGAAGATGTGGCAGAGCAGGTCCGTTTAAATGAGACTGTTGCACAATGGTCTATTATTGTGGTAACACGATGGAACGTAACAACAAAACAAAGTTTGTGTCATTTACATGTCTCAGACTGCTCCTTTGTGCAAGCAGGTGATTCTCTGTGCTGTTGTGGCTTAAGAAACTAATCGACCAAACTGGAAAATGTATTGGCCGATGGTGATAATTTAAAAATACCAAATTGCCTGCAAATCAGCTGACTTGCTGATATATCTATCGGTCGACCACTTTTGTTAATAATTAATCTATGATCGATTATTGGTCATTAATAATTTGAGCGATTAAGCTTATCGATCATCGATTAATACATTTAGACACAAATGCATTTAGTAATCATGACAGCATATTGTGAAAAGGCTATATAGTCTATGTAGAAGTAGAAGCATTTCACGTCCTGTCCAAAACACAAATGTGCATCCGTAACTTCCTTGCTTGTAAAGATGAAGCAGGCTCAGTATAATCATGGAGCATTTATCGGTAAATGAACATTACGTTTACGGCATACCGTGATAGTGTGTTAAAGTACAACATGACAACAAGCAGTGTTAATCCTCCGATCTCCCTGTATCATCCAGACCAACATTCTCGTCAGTTCTTCACCTGAAATCTCACCGTCACCAGTGTAGAGGGGTGTTATTTACTGTATTCACACAGCGTGTTATTATTTGACTTAATTTCAAATAAAAAAGATCTGAAATATCCCACAATCTACAGCGTGAAGTTTTTATGAACTTGATCTGTATTTTCGGTTTAGTTATTATTAACAGTAATACATTAACAGTAAATGAAACAATTCACATATTCACACTAAACATATCCTAAATGTATTATAATACACTGAACTGAACATATTTTAAGAAGAAAATACCAATACTTGCATTTCTTAAGTGTATTTATTTGAATGATATTTAAACAGTTGGCAACATTAACATATTTCGGTGGCTGTTTTCACATTTCATTCTACATAAAGGAATTTTTCTCTGGTGCAATGTTAATGTTTTCAAGTTTGCATTAAAACAGTTGGTCAGTCAGAAATCAAATTTTGTATAAATAAAGTTTTGTTTGAAGACAAATTAGTGTCTTTCAAGCTATACACCACTTTCAGTTTGTCATTGTTAATAATTAATAATTTTTCATTCATTAACGTTAATGACTGTCGATTAAGGAAATGTCTTAAAATTTGCAACCCTAATCCAACCGTATCTGATGGCAGATCGATGTCTGCACTCTTGTTGGTAGTCGTTGCATTGCGTCACTACTCATTTGTATAAAAACTGATCATTTGCATAAACTTTGTCTCATCGCCAACAATCGATTCTGCTTATGTCGCTGGAAATCAGCTGTCATTGAAAATGAATAAGTTGAGGTCACTGTCACTTCAAACTACTGTCAGTGCAGACGGCCCTTTAACGCATGAGTCGTGACAGTAAATGAGCTTTTTTAGAGCATCTTCATTAGAGAATTTGTATGTCTTTGATTTGAATCGTTCATGTCACGTACATTAAACAAAAGTGACAGACAGTTTGAAAAACAGCAAGGGTCAGACAGTAATTTTTGTGATTTTGAATAATGCATTGTTGCAGTTCCTAATGAAGTTACTGCTCAAATGGCTAGTGACATTTTATTTACTCCCCAGTTTATACTTGCATGTGGCACTTGGCAAGTGTTATTTTTTGGACCCTGTTTGCAGATATTGCATATCTGTATGAAATGTATGATATAGTTGATGTTTAGTTTAACACCTATCTGCAGAAGCATTCACAGTTTGTTATAATACCATTAAAAGGCTCTTTGCGTAGAGGTTTGGGTTACAGTATTTCATTACCCTTACCTGTGCTCATCAGCATTTTAATCTTTTGGCCCAGTGGTATGGAACCCAGTACAATGCATTGCGTTTATATGAAGGTGGTTCACTAACACATTTAAAATTTATTTGAGGTTAAGATCATTCTACTTGTACAATTTTTCTACAAACAAAAGCAGAGGAATTTGTTGGAATGTTTTACCATCACCCATGTCTGACTAATGTGGAAGAAAAAGACTTTCCTTGTACTGTAAATGGAACTTATAGATCTAGATCTCCTCAGCTCTTCCTCATTTTCAAGCCATTATGTTTGAATGTTATGGCTGGGTTCAGGGCTTGACATTAACTTTTTGGCTCACTGACCAATGTGGTTAGTGGTGTTCCAAAGTCATTAGCCACTCATCATTTTCACTAGCCATATTACCAGTTAGTGTTACTATAGTAAAAAACATGATACATTTTAGTAAGTATGATGATTTGTAGATTGAAAAGTCTTGTAATTTATGTTGGTACATGCCAAAATGTTTTTTCCCCCTTTTCCTCTTCAGTGCTGTTCATAATGTCGAGGCTGCCTAGCTTAGCACTGTAATGTAGAACAATCTGTTCAAATTTCTAATAGGTTACGTAAGTTTTGTAATCTGCACTGCAATATCGGGGAAGCCTGGTTGAATCTAGCATGTGATCACCTCTGTGCCATCCTATCTCTGTAGCATGCATAATGATAAAGCATGGATGATGAGGGAAGCCTGGTTGATGCACGCTATCCAGAGATACAATAGTATTGCTCAGAGCGGTTCACTCGTGCCAATGTTTCTGTGATTGCTCAAAATCATGCGAAAACCATTAATCGCACCGTGCAAAAGACCTGCCTGTGTTTCAGACAAGAAGAAAATGTTGTGCTTATGAAGCACAGAATGCAAGATGCATACAATTTTGTTTGCTTCGGCGGCCCGACATTCACAGAATTTCAGTGCAGGAAAAACTCTGAAAATGCCACTTGCGTTTGTTAGTAAGAGTGATGGAGATACCCGCATTTCTTGCCGCATTTGGTGGGTGGGCGGTTTTTAATGTCAAGCCCTTGCTAGGTTGCTTGAAAGTTTTATCAGTTGCAGAGTTTAAACTATTTGGCCAAATGAGGACATGCTAGTGCGTGCCAGGGACAGTTGTGTTCCCACTGTCACTTCCAGGGCATCATCGTACCTTCTCTGGGCTTTCTCAGGGCCAACGGCCAATGGCCTTTGGCCCGCTGATTATCCTTGGGCCAAACAAGGCCAACCGGAGATTGAGGCGGGTTCAATGTCAAAGGCGAGTTTTGCTGAACTTCCCAGGTTGTGTATCCTGTGCACAACGGTACAGGTTCGAAAAAATAAATAAAAAAATGCGGGCACAGTACAAATCCGTTAAAACGCTCAGTGGACAAAGCGGTACCCAAAGAAATTACGTTCCATGGTTCGGTGAACTTTCCTTGACGGTGTGCTAGTATAGCGTCTCGCTATTAGTGGAGAGACCACTCGGGACACCATGGTAGTTAGTCGATAAGTTGTCAACGTTAACTTATCTGAATGTTTACATTCGATATAAACTTGATATTCTAGATAACATGATACCTCAGCTTGAGCTTTCCTCTTGCTTGTGAAATGGGCGGGGTGTGTGACATTGGCACCGCAGCGCCATATTAAGGGTGGGTTTTTGGGCAACGCTGCAGAGTTATTGGCCCGATGGTGGGAACGCAGATTGATTTTGGTCATGCGGCTCGTGATCCGAAGCTATTGGCCCCAGCTGGCCAGTTGATAGCCCTTGCTCACACTGGCCGATAGTGGAAAAGCGGCTAATGTCTACTGTTTGCTACTTATCCTCCTCACCTTACAGCCTTGAGATCATTTTAAATTGAGAGCGAAAGAAGTGCTCAGGGTTACCTCTGAACTCTACAACAACTCAAAAGTTGCAAAAACTTCTATTTAAAGGGATAATTCACCTTTCAGAGCAAACTGAAATTGATGTCATTGTTCTTTAAAAATCTGACCTTAAAAGCTTTGCTTTGTCACCATTCATTTTTGTTGTATGGAAAAGAGTAGTTTGGACACTGTGCTATAACTCCATTTGTTTTATAGAAAGAAAGTCATATGGGCTTCAAAAGACACAATGATGACTATTTTCAGTTCTTTGTGAACTATTCCTTTAAGTAAAATGTTTCTGAGTGGAACAAGTTTCAGAGATTGTTTATGCATGTTAAGCCATGTACAAAGCAGCGTTATTGAAAGCAGTGAGTTTTTACCTCAGTTTGAACTTAATGCTGAAGCTAGTTTGTCAAATGGAGGAAGGCACTCATATTGTTAATACTGTGTCAGGAAGGGTCTCTGGAGAGTATCATTGCCAGTGTTTTAGATTCTGTCCTTAGTGTTTTGAACTCTCAACAGGCAGTCTGCATTTTGAACAGACTGGCTTTGATATATTCCTGTATTTATCTTTACATTTCTCCCTAGCCTCTTGGGAACTGTCTTGTGTGTAAAACTTTGTACCTCTTATGTATCAAAGCATGCAATTTTTGGGCAAAAATGAAAATGTACTCATCGTATCACTTATGTGAAGTCAGACAACTGCCTTTTCTCTCTCTCTTCCATTCAATTCATCTTTCCATCATTACTGTTCTCTCTCAAGGAAAGCGTCTGGTTCAGAGCGTGTCCTGTAAGTTGTCAGAGTGTTGTGATTCAAGGGTTTTACTAACTGGATTGGTTTTTAACTGGCATGTAGTGTTTTATTTGAAATTGTTTGATGGTTTGCACTCAGAAATGCTTCAGATTTTCTGCCTCTGAAGCCACATTGCAGAGTTGAAGTGATGTTCAGACCCAGTTTAATACCAGACCCCCTGAGACCCAGACCAAGGCTAGATACCTCGAAGCCCACATCTAGACCAAGACAACAGTAAAATGACAGACCCCAAAGACTAAGACCAATAGCATACCCACTGAGTCCTAAACCAAGACAAGATCCCTTGAGGCCCATATCCAGACCAAGACAAAGTCAAACAGACCCTCAAATTCGCAGGCATAGACCAGTAGCAGACCCCCTAAAACTAGATTCCTTGAGGCCCATATCAAGACCAGAAGACAGTCGAATAACAGCCTCCCAAAAACCCAGACCAATAGCAGACTGCCATAGACCCAGACCAAGACTAGATCCCTGAAGACCCAGACCCAACCCCAAGTCCCAGAATGATAGTGGCCACCCTAAGACCTAGATCGATAACAGACCCCCTAAGACCCAGACCAAGACACTCACTTTGTAAATGTAGCTGTTCTTGTGAATTCTCAGTAATGTTGACGGTACCTTGCCAACCTGTGGTTGAGTGCAACAATGCAAAATGTAAGGCCGTTTTACTCTTATCATTGCAGTGTATTACATAATGGCCCCTAAAATTGTGTAGTATTAGTAGATATTGTATTTTAATTAATGTATGTTCTGTCAACCTGTTTTGTGAGACTAATATGGTATTGTGACTTCCAATACACTGAACAGTTATGTTTATTTAATCACTCAATCGTCTATCTATGCTTCACCTCATGGCACTGTGTGCTTCATGTCACTACTGTAGGTTTTTAGTAGGGGATCTCTCAGATTCTGAAGGGGACCCACTTGAGCTAGCTAAAGACGTTGACCTCCAGACCACAGAAGAGGTGCATGGACCTTTTAGTCACGGTACAGAGCTCATCCCCTGGTATGTGCTCTCACTGCAGCCAGATATCCATCAGTTCCTGCTTCAGGGAGCAACCGTAATTCACTATGACCCTGAGACCCATCTCACCGCCCGATGTCTCCTCCATCTACAACTCGATAACTGTTTCCTCACCTGGTCCAAGCCTCACAGCACCTGCACTCTGGGTGGAAGAACCAGGGGCTTCATGGGACACTCACCATCCTCAGACCACTTACCTCCGGGCCATCCTGTGCACTGTGGACTGTCCGATGGGCTCCTGGACCTTAATGTGGTGAAGGCTGTGTTTATGGGTCACCCTGGAGTGGACATTAACTATGTATGTCTACAGCACAAACTGTGTAACATGAACCTTAGCGAAAACAGTGTCACGCTGCTATATGGACTTCACACTACAGACAATAGACTGCTACACTTTGTAGCCCCCAAGCACACGGCCCGTATGCTGCATGAGGGCATCAAGGAGCTGCTCAACTCCATCAGGAAGATCAGAAAGTTTCCTGACCAGAGGCTGCAGTGGCTGCGGAGGCAGTATGTTAGCCTCTACCAGGTACTTTTACATTTATTCATTTTGCAGATGTTTTTATCCAAAGTGACATATGAGAATAATTTAGGCAATTAATCCAAGGTAAAACATAATACAAGGAGTGCTACCATACCAAATTTCCATTAAGAACTTGAACAGTACATCGCTAGAGCAGTAAGGCGCCATTTATACCAAATGCGTCCCTGCGTTAAAAAAAACTAGATGTAGCGCAATGAATGGAACAGAATTGAGGCCCGTTTTGAAAATATGAAATTCTTTTAACCTGACACATCATCTTAAAAATGTGGCGCTACTGTGCATAGCACAAAAAAAAAAAAAAAAGCAAGACATTGCTCAATGGTCAAGGATGTCCATCAAGCACATGTTTATATAGGAAAACAATTATAAAAGTGCAGACAGATGCAATAAAATATGTTTGGTGTGAACGACCCCAAAGTGTAGAAAAGTTTTGGTTTGCAAACCACCTTAGGCTGATTTTTAAGCAGGAGTATAGTCTAATATATATGTTGTGTTCTCCTGTGTAGCCTATGTTTTTGTATTGTAGAAGTTCACATTAGAGGACTTATCCTGTATTGATGCTCCCACTACACCAAACGCTTTATAATTATGACTATGATTGCCCTGCACTACTGTATTTCCCCTTTACTATATCTCAGCTGACTTAAGCCCTAGGTATACTTCCATTTTGACGCAACATCTGCGTACAGTTGAACGCGAGCCTGTCAAAGTATACTCCATATAACTGTGTGCATACACACGCGTTGGCGCATGTGCACTACGACTGCTATGAAACACTGGACTTTCTCTTCAGGAGATTAGACCCATAAAATGTCTTGATATTCCTTCAGACTCGAGTTATACAAATGCAGGTATCTCCAGACCTCTCACATGCGCTCCTGACTTGCACATCCACTCCTGACTTGCACATCCACTGTTGTTGTTTTTACCTTCATCTCTTGATGTTTAGCGCTGATTACATCATCTTCTAATGCTTCTTCTTGACAATATTGGCTCAAAATGTAAGTGTTGCCACCTTGTGAACCCAAAAATTAGTGCAAATAACTCCAGACGCATGCACATTCAGCGCGTTCAAAGAGGCGCTTTTAGAAAAATCGGGCTGCGTGCTTTCAGTGCTTGCGCACTCTGCTGATGATTAGATTTGCGTCATGCGCCCTGTACTGACCGAAGCATACTTCGGGCTTAAGCAGCATCTTTTTTTTGTTGTTGTCCAATTTTGTTATCAGTTTCATTTATATCGCTGTAAAACTCCTTTTTCTAGGAGGACAATAAATTTGAGGGCCCCACACTGGCCCAGGCTATCGAGCTGTTCGGCGGGAGACGCTGGAATATGGGCGCTAATGGCCCTGGATCTGCCAGCAAGAGTGCAGAGAAGAACTCAGCCCAGAAAAACAGCCCGCTGGGCATCAACTCCAATGCCAAAAAGAAGAAGAAAGCCTTAGTCAGGGTGAGTAGATGAAAATCATAAGCCAGCTCAAGCCTTTGTGGTTTGGCGATATCACTGACTCCAGATTCTGTTGTCTGTTGTGTTCAAAGGGGGACAGTGGAGAAGGAACAGATGATGAGATGATCTCACGCAAAACCAGAAGCTGTAAGGAGACTTTAGGGAGAAGAGAGTCCGATCCCTTAGAAAGTGCTGAGCACGAAGAGGCTGGTGAGAATTACTAAACATTGTATTGAGAGCTAATTAAACCATCGTTTTAGACATAATAAAGTGCAACAATGACTCAAACTTTTCTTGGTTCTGTAAGTATTTTTCCCATTCATTTTCTCCATAGGGATTTAAATGTTTAAAAGAGTTCTAACCCATGAACCAAATCAACAAGCTACGAGATGAATCACAGCATTACAAACTTTGATATGAAGCAAAATGTACAGTATATGAAAAAAGACAACACTGTGTACTTAAAGGTGCACTCAGTAATTTTTTCCTCATTAAAACTCCTAAAGACATGAATTGTAATTTATGTAGGAAATCATGACCACTCACATTAAAATGAAGACCAGTCATATCAGTAATCTTATAAAAGCTGTTTTATTCTACATGGAGAGGGTCTTTAGGTGGGGGCTGCCATGTTACAATCACATGACCAGCCGAATCCTACTCGCTAAATCTCAGTAACTGTCCTGTTTTTTGATACTTTCACTCATTGATTGAAGTAATCATGGCTGACTGTGAATACTAAATTTCTATAATGGCATCTGAAACTGAAAACTATTAATTTTAAATAATGCTGCATCCAAGCCACTAGGTGTCAGTGTAAGTCCAAGATGACACAAAGACAAAAGTTACTGAGTGCACTTTTAATGTCTTTTTATGAGAGAGTAAACTACTCCCATGAAGCATTGCAAATTATGTAATTAATTCAGAAACGACAATACAATACTATTGAGACATTTAGTCATTGATAAGTATAATAACAATATACTTTTATATTTTTGCTAAATATTCCGAAATATATTAGTGTGAGAGTGTAGTTAGTTTTGTCATTCAGAATTCTTCATGGAGAGTGGGAGGCCACTTCTGAGTTCTTTTACCGCTATTTTAATTTCCATAGAAACAGCAACTTACCTGATTGGTGGATCTCTCTTAAGGATTATGGGTAGTATAGTTCTTAACCAGGAATTTTTCTCAACCACAATTTTATTTTTAATAATTTTGAAACCTCACTGCCTTGTGATTGCTCCAGAATACCATTGCATAACAATCTCAGAGCTCTTGGTAAGTCTTTGTTGAAAAGTTTATACATTATGGCTAAAAATCAATGTCACTATGGAGAAAATGAATTAATTTATTAATTCTGGAACTCTACTGTTGCACTATAAAGTAGAAGAATGTTCAGGATGCTACCGATTTCAGATTTAGCAACACTTTTTAATGTATACACTGAAGATACTGGAATCAAGTTACAATTGGTTTTGAGATACAAAAGTTTTATCCCTCCTATGGTATTGAAAAATGGCACCTCCCTTTTTTATTCGCTGTCAGTTTTGACCGGAAGGGTCAGATGTGTAACACTTTTTTTGATGATGATAATGATACCATTTCTTCTTCCCTAAAGTAAAAACAATAAAATGATACTTTTCTTTTGGGATTTGATGCTATTTTTATCTTATTTACATGTAGATTTCTAAATTGTTACAATTAATTTGGATATACAAATAAGCTAACTTGAAAAAATAAAAAATAAAAATAAAATCAGAACCTATACTTCTTTAAGTTGAAACATGAAGAAAATATGAGAATGTGACAAATTGGAGGCAGATTGTTGGCATCTGGTAAACAAAATATAAATAACATGACTTGAAAACCATGTCATGCCAGTAACAGCTAGTACTGTGTAGTCTGATGGCTTGTTGTAACCTCATTTTATATTTTATCACAAGATATGCATTTGGATATATAATTAGACATTATCAGACTATTATTTGTCAAAGTTTAGCATTTTAAAATTGATTTGAAGTGTCAGTTTTTGCAGTTAATGTCATTGTGCTTGCAATCAAACCTGACCATAGTGTTACAAAAAGAAGACACAGAATAGATATTTTTCCATCAATAAATTATTTAAAACATAAAAACTCAAAGTAAATGAATAATAATATCAGGAAAATGAACATCAAGAAACAGAAAAGAACTGCTAAATTCTGAAAATTTTATTAGAGTATAAAACAGAAGAATCAGAGTAATCATTTTGAAATTTCAAACTTTTTTATAGTAAAAATATATATTGCAAAGTGTGTGTTTGTGTGTGTGTGTGTGTGTGTCAGATGTCTGTCATATGCTGGAAAATAACAGATGACTTAAAATACCAACAATGACCAAAAGATGGCTGTAGAGCTCCACTTATTGATGCCCTGGTTCTTTGTGTGTGTTTGTGTGTTTTGCATTGTGAGTGGGTTATCATCTCACCCCTTCATTTCTCTGTGTGTGTCTGTGTGTGTGTTTAGCATTGTGACTGATTTATTGTTTTGTTTTTTGACAAATGTAAAAAAAAATCTCTGTTATAGTCTCACCAGTTCATTTTTGCATGTGTTTGTGTGTGTGTGTTGTTTTGCACTGAGGATGTTTTAGAGTCTCACCCTGTAATTTCTGTCTGTTTTTTCTGCATTGTGGCTGATTTATTGATTGTATTTGACAAAAATTGCTCTCTTTTGGTCTTTCCAATTCTTTTTCAGTGATCTGTCAATTTTGACCACGAATAACAAAGGTGTCGCACCTTAAACTTATCGAATCAAGCCCAATATTTTTTTTTAGATGGCAAATGGAGGAAAATTCACCAAGCCTTTCACTGCTCAGATAAAGAAACCCATTTTTATTAAATGAGGAAAATTTTATTTAGGTAAAAGATGACCGAATACCATAGGAGGGTTAAGAGATCAGGGAGACATTTAGTGTATAATGTATGTGGGATTCAAATATGTGGCATGTTTGAATGTTTCTGTAGAGGACTACAGTCCCTTTCGCCTTCCTGGACCCTCTTCCTTATTCAACAGCAAAGGCCAGTCTCCTGGAACTTCCTTGTCCTCCTCTTCCTCCTCATCTTCCTCTGGCTCCTTTAACACAAATACCACCACCCCAACACGCCCCCATTCCTCCCCTGTTCTCCCCGGCCGTGCAAAAAGTCAGCCAGGGTAAGGCCACTCCCTAAGAAATACAGTTCTGTGCATACCAAGACACAATCTTTTTGATGTGTTGGATGTATTTAGCATGTTTCTGATTCTATTCTTTTAGATAATTATTAGATGTTAATAAACCAAAAAGATCCTTAAAGTCAACATAAAAATGCTGTTTGCAACCAATTTTACTTCTGTAATATTATGTTTATGAATCAGAATGTGCAGTAAGAAAGTGAATATGATCAATTTTGATTTTGCGTGGACTTTAAAATGACACCACACATTCCAGAACTTTCACAAACATTTCTGCCACTTGCTTGTGCTATTTGCATATGGTGAAGAATAAATAGTATTATTTTAAAGCTGAAGTGTGTAGTCTTTCTCTTATAGACAGCCATAAGTTAACCATTTGTTGGGTTATTTCCCCTCAAAAATGGCATTTGTGTGAGTTTGGGGTGGGACTGTAAAAAGGGGGGTTATTCAGGAAACCTGTTGGAAAACGATCATTATTTTTGCAGTTCTGTTTGGTGACGCTGGTTGCACAGAAAGGACACAATTCAGCTTTAACTTCAACAACAATATTCTCTTAATAGATCTACGTACTTGAATGCATTATTTAGTAAAAGCAGTGTTTGCCCTGTATCTGACTGTGTTTGGTGGTCTCAGGGCCTGGAGCAGTCGGAGCTGGCACGGTCGGGGTAAAGGCTGCTTCAGGGGATTCCAAGATCTCATGAACTCTGACAGCGTCATGAGCTTTGTCGAATTTGTGGAGCTCTTTAAGTCTTTTAGGTAGAACACACCTCTTCTTCAAAACCAAATTGTTTATCTCTCTTATTTGAAAATGGATGATTGTTGAAAGTGTCCCACTTGTCTGCTGTGTGTCTAGCATTCGGAGTCGAAAGGATCTAAAGGAGCTGTTTGACACCTACGCAGTGCCGTGCAGTCGCTCTGGTCTTGACTCTGTCCCTCTTTACACCACACTGAGGATCGATGACAAACTTACAGGACTACAACCGGATCTAGGTGTAAATTTGTTTAAAAAAAAAAAAAAAAAAAAAAGATTTTTCTTGTTGTTGTAAGCAATTGTTACTAGGACTGGGAGGCATGGCTGTATATACTGTGTGATGGTTGAAGTGTGTCAACCAGTAGAGATTCTGCTTTCACATAACGATTTAAAAAATCTGAGCTGAAATCACCAAGCTGAAAATAAAGCCCACTTTAAAACTATGTCAGCTTCGTTGAATATAATAGGAGCAATATAGTTTCGACGCATTGTTACGCTGTGGTTAATGACCGGTGTAAACAAGGTGTAACTGTAGGTTTCCAGGCAATGTCACAAATTGTCGCATTGGTATAGAATTCAACTGATGTCACTGGTGTGCATATATCGGTTATTTTACAGATTTGCTTGTCTCTGCTGCATCACTAATGAAAGATGCCTTTAAAGTAAATACATATCGGTTATGCTTGGGTAATGTATAAAACATTTTTGGGTTGCGTTTCCAGCAAAAATAACTATATTGTGATACTGTTACCGGGATCTAAAATGTAATTATACTTATGACTAAGATTTTGGTTTGGGATGCACTGATATGGAATTTCTGGGCCGATAACCGATCATTCACAGCTCGTCGTCGATACCGATAATAACCGATAATTTAAAATAAGTTTTCATTTATATTTTTTTAAACTGGAACTGCTACCTAATTAATTAAAATCTACTTATTTGAAAAATAGTTGTCATTTAAAAACTTTGAATCTGGATTTAACAGTCCAACCAACTCTTAACTGCTACTATTTAAGGTTGGAGGATGTAACATGAACCAAAAATGTGCCTATATTAAAGATATATGCTGATTTGAATGAGAAATTACACACTTAAATAGTAAATTTATACACTTGCATAAATTGTGTGGTGCCCATTAATGTTAGTGTTTACGGTAATCCTGATGAATCGCTAACAGAGAGAGAATAACAAACTTCTAACCGCTGCTGTAATGCATTAAACCAAAATGAGGTGATAAATTAACAGCATGTAACGAACATTAGACAACAAAGCACACAATACAAACCCTAATATCTGTATACATAGTGTAATGTTTATGCTAGCAACCAGAATGCAAGTGCAGCAGTGGTTTGTGTGTGTATGTAATGTATGTGCGTGCATTGTGCACATATGCGTCTCATTCACAGATGCTTGTTACAGCGCTCATCTGTGACAGTTCTACTGTATAACTTATGAAATGTCAACACAACAGTCATAATGGGAATAGGTAATATCATACAGATATAATAGTTATGAGTCATAATGTTAGGAAAGTCATAAACTACAACAAACACATTAATTTCACTCACATACTTTTCTCTTTAGCCACCTCACGTCGCTCCGTGAGGATTATTTTGACATCTATGCACCATTATGTTGTGTTTGGGCTTGTTTTAATTGCAAAGCTTTGCTGTAAGTAATGATACGCTGTTTTCCATATTCAGTTTATGTTTCATGAAGTAATAGGCAAAAATGATTGCCCCCAAGTAACTTGCATACACGTTATTGCATTTTTGTTTATTGCTACATGAAACATAAACAGAATATGGGGAATGGCATGTCGTTTCAATGATCACGATTGAAACCAGCCTCAAAACACTGTAACAAGGTGCAGAGATGTTGCCGCTTGAGGCTGCCCGAGTCAAGTGTATCTGTCTGCGTCTGCAATCCTATGCAGTCGCTGTATGATTCATGTTGTCTTAACAGTGTAAATATAACAAAGAATAACTTATAAATTATATGTCACATATAATTAACCAAAGATATAAATGGTGAAATTAAACATTTCTCTGTTTTGTTTTCTCCTGTTAGCTCACAAGCTAACCGCTTAGCATACCGCTGGCTGAAAATATCAGCGGTAATTCCACTATCAGCGCAGTAGTAGTGTTTTGATTTTACTGATTATCGGCCAATAATATATTGGCTGCTTATATATCTCGCATCCCTAATTTGGTTATCCTGCCCAGCCTTAAATGTAATTGATAAGGGGCAAGAAGTTTTCATAAAGTTGATCTCTCCACAGATCTACTGACTCGCAATGGCTCTGACCTAGGCCTTTTCATCCGCACACGTCAGCAAATGTCTGACAACCAGAAGCAGATTTCAGATGCCATCGCTGCTGCTAGCATCGTGACCAATGGCACTGGAGTGGAGAACTCTTCACTGGGTGTGCTGGGACTGGCAATCTCCCAGCTCAATGACTTCCTGGTCAACTGTCAGGGAGAACATCTGACCTATGATGAGATCCTTAGCATCATACAGGTTATTGGAATTTTCTTCTACCTGTTTGTCTTTCAAACTTCATGACTTTTTAAGCTGTGTTACATTTTGTCAAGCCAACATTCAAAGTTTCTCTAAAGTTTATAAAAGTTCTCAGTGCTGGATTGTCATTGACCATTAGAAACAAGGACAATTGATTCTCCCTCTGTTATGAATAAGAGTCCTTGATTGACAGTTTGATATTAGTATCTCACCAGCACATAAATCACTGAGACATTTTACGAAATGCATGCCAATATAATAACATTTAATTTCTTTTTTGTTTCTTTAGAAATTCGAGCCCTCCTCAAACATGCGCCAGATGGGGTGGATGTCCTTTGAAGGATTTGCCAGGTAAGGTTTTATTAAAACGAACTTGACAAAATAATGTGGACCAGCAATTTCTTAACGACTACTTTGGCAGATTTGCTTATCCTCACTTTGGATAATCTGCAATTTTGATTTAATCTCTGCTACACCACTAATGAAAGATGCCTTTAAAGTAAAACATCTTTTTAACTATATCCTTTCATTTTGTCTAATGTATATCTCTTTATTAAATTATATACCAGTGCCTCTATTACAGTATATTTGACATTAGTAATATGGTTTTGTTCTGACTGATTTACTGTATATGTCCCTTGTTGGCTGGGTTGGGATCAGTCCAGGGGTATGGAAAGATAGGGGTTATACAGTGACCCCAAAAGTATTTGGACACATTTCGACACTTGGGTCATACTTAGAAATGCATTCATTCCATTGCATTAGATAAATACAAAATAAAAACAAATAAATTTAGAATTTTTCTCAAAACTAACTCCACTTTTTTAAGCCATTTTTGCAATGGCTTTTAAAGGGATAGTTCACCAAAAAATGAATGAATGAATGAAATACTTTTTGGAGCCACTGTTTGTTTTGTGCTCTTGTTTTGGAGTTGGGAGAGTGGTACAGCTCTCTTTGTTGTTGTAACCCCTTTAAAATAAAATAAAAGAGAAACAACTGCCTCTTGAAGGTTTCTGATGGACAAGGACAACTTTGCGTCTAAAAACGAGGAGTCTCAAGTGAACCTGGACGATCTCCAGCATCCGCTGTCGCACTTTTACATTGAGTCCTCTCATAACACATACCTCACGGGCCATCAGCTGAAGGGAGAGTCATCAGTAGAGCTCTACAGCCAGGTACATCCCTAACTCGCCTTCTCTGTTTATCTTGAATGTGATCCAAGCCCAAATGGCTTTAAGAGACAACTCACTATACACTCCATAAATACACTTGATGATCATGGACTGTTTCACATGCCGTACCGTAGAGGTCATATGCAGGTGAATTTAGCTGAAAGCATGGTACATGCATGGTACCAACAGTTTTGAGTTCATGTTTTTATATATGGCATTTCTCGCAGGTTTTGTTGCAGGGCTGTCGTAGCATTGAGTTGGACTGCTGGGACGGGGATGATGGCATGCCTGTTATTTACCATGGACACACTCTCACAACTAAGATTCCCTTCAAGGTCTGATAAGAAATCAACAACTGATTGAAAGGGATAGTTCACCCATAATGAAAATTCTGTCATTATTTACTCACTCTCATTTCATTCTAAACCCAAATGGATTTATTTTCTCTGTGGAACACTAAAAGAGAATTTCGAAAAATCTTAACAGGTTTTTCCAAAACCTTGACATTTTAAAATATAAAGCACTATAAAAGTAGTAAATACATCTTGTGAACTATATTCCAAGTCTTCTGAAGACATACGCTAGCTTTGTGTGTGCAACAAACTCAAATTTAAGATATTATTCACACTCAAACATCAAACAAACACCATAAAAGTAGTTAATACATATTGTGAACTATATTCCAAGTCTTCTGAAGACATATGTTAGATTTGTGTGTGCAACAAACTGAAATTTAAGTCATTATTCACACTCAAACATCATTGGTTCTCAAGGTGCCGTACTTGATTTGAGAGCATTTGTGGTGCTTTAACTTTTCTGGAGCTTGACAGACTGGCCACTTTGTACTTCCATTGTATGAATTACAGGGTGTCAGAAATTATTAAAAATGTCTCCTTTTGTATATCACGGAAAGAATAACAGCATACGGGTTTGGAACGACATTAAGTTGAATAATTAAAATTGGGTGAACTGTTCCTTTACGCTTGAATAGCAGAATGTATCTTTTATTTTGTCTGTTTTCTGTGAACTTAAATACTTTTCTGGCCTGTAGGATGTTGTTGAGGCAATAAACCGCACAGCGTTTGTGAACTCTGAGATGCCTGTAATTTTGTCCATTGAAAACCACTGCTCTTTACCACAGCAACGCAAAATGGCTGAGATTTTTAAGGTATGTCTGTCTCTGTTTTTACCTCTATACCAGTAGTTCTCAACTTGGTGAGTTATGACCCAAAAATAGGGTGCAGGTCTTTTCTGATTGGATCATGGACAGCAGGTAAAAAACAATGTTAAATGCAAATAACAAAATGCAAAACCAGCTGTATTGGAAAATGTTTTAATTTTAGGGGTCAAAGAGAGAGAGTGGAAAATGGTCCTAAAAAAACAAAAAAGTTTTTGGCATAAAAAAACAAAACTTGAATATTATTCTAAATGGACCTCAGTGGAAAAAAAAAATAATAATAAAAATGTATAATGTATGAACCCTTTAAATAATACATTTATTTGAGCTTTTCATAAAGTTAATTGTTGACGTCAGAACGCGCATCCAAGAACAATCATATTTTTGTGCAAACTAATCTGCCTAACATGGACAAGTTGACATCCTCAAAGTTGGTAATAATACATTTAAATTCTTGACACAGGTTAAACAATTGTACGATAAATACCATAGTTTGGTACTATGTTTTGTCACAACTTGACGTTCAGTGTAAAATCTGGGTCTGGAAGTAAAACCAGTTGGGCACCACTACTCTATATCACTCTGGGGAAGGCATTTTTAGAACTTATGTTTCCATTTAATGTTCTCAACCTGCTTGTTTGGCAAGTCCATTTCCTGTGGAAAGTGAACCTTGTTTATTTTGCTCATCAGACTGTGTTTGGAGAGAAACTGGTGACCAAGTTCTTGTTTGAGAGTGATTTTGCAGATGAGCCTCGGCTCCCGTCTCCCCTGCAGCTCAGAGGGAAAATACTCCTCAAAAATAAGAAGCTGAAAGCTCACCAGGCTCCAGTGGACATTCTCAAACAAAAGGTACATCAGGGGGATAACATTTAAGCAATATAGAACTGACAATTTCCATGAATAGGGTACAAAATAGTGCATGGAAATTGTGTAAAAAAAAAAAAAATCATAATTTTCTGTGGTGATTTTTCAGATGTTGATCGGCAAGCTTAGGAGGTAATACTAAATATTTTTGAGCTGTTTTGTTTTCTTCATTTTCAGCACTTCAGCTTACAAAATGTCTAAAAACAGTTTAAAATCCTGATTTCTGTGATTTTGTTTTTGTCTAGAAATAAGGATAAAATAAACATCAAAATTAACGATAATTTTTTTTTTATATGTAAACAATTAATAAAACAAAACAATTTAAATAAATTACAGAATTGGTTGCAAATGTATGCTATCACTCAGCAGGGACTAGCTAGTTTGGGACCAACATTTATTTTTTTGTTATTGATTAAGTTATTGACATTTCTTGTATATTACTGAAAAAAATCCAATATATTAAAGAAAAAAAATATTAGTTTTTTTGTTGGTTTTGTTGTTTTACAAAACTTGGGTAACAGGCTGGAATGTTGAGCTTGACAAATGCAGTCAACAAAACATTTGTAAAAATTGAGAAAATGGAGTGAGATTATTTACTTGTCTTTCCACAGTGCTGTAAAAAGGGTCAAAATGATGTTACATAGGCATAAGAATATTAAGCAAAGTTATGTTTTTTTTGTAACATGAAATTTTGCGGTAACAGGATTGCACGGAAAATGTGGGTGATAGCTACTGTAAATTTAAGTAATTGTTTTTTAATGCAATAAATTAAATATACAGTACTGTGCAAAAGTCTTAGGCACATAAGATATTTCACAAAAACATTTGTCTTAAGATGGTTATTTATATCTTCAGATTTAGTGTGTCAATAGGAAATATAAATGTTAGACTCCCAAACATTACTTTTTAAAATAGAAAAGATTAGAATAGAAGAACAGGGAGCCCTGCAACAGATGTCACGGCCCCCACAAAGCCCCCACAGTGCCCCCCACTGAACATTGTGTCTGTCTGAGATTACATGATGAGACAGAAGCAGTTGAGACAGCCAAAATAGATAGAAGAACTGTGGCGAATTCTCCAAGAAGCTTGAAACATCCTAACTGCCAACAACCAAGAAAAACTGTGTCCAGGTGTACGTAGGAGAATTGGGACTGTTTTAAAGGCAAAGGTGGTCACACCGAATATTGATTTAGCTTTTTTTATGTTTACTTTGTATGACATTAAGTGATAAATGAAAACTACTTATGTCATTATTTTTGAAGACACCCTCACTATGCAACATTTATTACAGCACAGTACTGTAAATCAAAAG
Source organism: Myxocyprinus asiaticus (assembly GCF_019703515.2). NCBI lineage: Eukaryota > Metazoa > Chordata > Actinopteri > Cypriniformes > Catostomidae > Myxocyprinus > Myxocyprinus asiaticus. The sequence goes on along the minus strand of NC_059375.1, from coordinate 11,766,459 downwards.
ATAATATCAAAATTATGGCACTGTTATATGATTTTAATGTAAATACATCATACAAGCTTACATACTGGATATCATGGCAGCAGAGAAGCATTTAGACAATACGAAAGTGGTTTAGAAGTATTTTTTATTTTTTTTTCATTTTCATATTGAATATAACCCTATTATTGGCCTAATTCTGTTAGCACTGTTTTTAATTGTTGGTCTGTGTACTCATGCGTCTTTGGTTGGGTTGCGTCTTGCTAGTTTTCAGTGTTTCTAGTCATGAGGGTTGTTTTAGGAGGCTGTGCCATGTTAAATGTAGTTCGAAAGGTGTCAAGCTTGAATTGCTCACATTGTAGGAACATATAGGTACGGGCGGGGGACATAATTAACAGTGTTATTTTTTTCACACATTATTTTTTATATAATTTATCTAAATTAATGTTTTAAATCTACAGCCCTAAAAAAAAAAGTACTGTATACTGTATTCATGGAATGTGCCAAGTGATCTCGTGACACTCTATTATCCTTCTACAAAATCTCACATGAACAAACTAAAACAGGTAGAAATGGCTTTTGAATAGTCTTTCTCATTACATTAAAATCAGTCCACATGTTGGCTAATTCTGGCCTACAACTGCCCGTTTCAACAGGAAGATGCTGTGATCAACCACAGTTTTGTTTGTTATATTTACTGTAGGGGCTGGTAAATCTGAAATAAATGATACCACAATAATATACAGTAGCGGCATGTAAAAGTAGTAGCACAGCAGTCTCTACTAGAGGTTGTACTATAGTTAGACAAGTTCTTCCACCATAATGTTCATTCTAGCAGTTTTTGCAACTTTGTAAACAAAAAAACAAAAGACAGTTGCACTTTAATTTAAAAGGTGCAGTAGGTAATTTTTTCCTCGTTAAAAAAAGCTGTACTCTTAAGAAATTAATTGTAATTTTGAAACATATGTAGGAAAACATGAGCACTCACATTAAAATGAAGACTCCAGTCATATCAGTAATCTTATAAAAGCGGTTTTATTCTACATGGAGAGGGTCCGCACATGGGGGCTGCCATGTTAGATTCACATGACCAGCCGAATACTACTTAATCTCAGTAACCATCCTGTTATTTGACACTTTCACTCATTGATTAAAGTAATCATGGCTGACTGTGAATTGTGAATTTTTACAGTGGCATCTGTAACTGAAAACTATTGCATTTGAATGATGCTGCATCCAGGCCACTAGGTGTCAGTGTAAGTCTAAGACGACATGAACAACAACTTAGTGCACCTTTAAGGTGTTTTTTTTTTTTTTCATCTAAATCTGAATAGAAATAGAAGAAAGGTGTATAATAAACTAGTATCAGAGGCGGTAAATGAAATATTGTACCAGCGCAACTTTGTTGTCAGTAAGTGCATGTCTTGTTTTCTGTGGCTGTGCATGACAATGATCAACTTTCACAAGTGTAATGCTTTGTGTCTGTTGTTTATGATTCTATATTCTATATTCTTCCAGGCACATCAGTTGGCACACATGCAGGCCCAGGCTCACAACGGCTCACTTGGAAACAACAATGATGATGAAGAAGAGGAGGAAGACGAGTATGACTATGATTATGAGTCACTGTCGGATGGTAAGCATACTTAAAGGCATAGTTCACCCAAAAATGACAATTCTCTCATCATTTACTGACATTCATGACATCCCAGATGTGTATGACTTTTGTTGTTCTACAAAACCCAAACAAAGCTTTTTAGAAACTAGTTGCTTTTCGCTGAAATTCGCCATTTTGAATCCGAAATAGTTCATTTTCATGATTCGCGCAGATCAGATGGGGAGGGGGAAGGGGGGGCATACATCCATCTGAAAGATTTGTTAAACTTCAGTGTTAGGTCAACAAGCATCGCATCCGTGGACCTGCAAAGAGCTGCAAAATCATAGGTGGATGTGTTTCTCTGAAAGCCGACAGGCAACAAGCTCTAATCGCGCCTCCAAACCAGGGGTAAGTTATCCTTACTAGTGGTCGACCGATATGGGTTTTTTAATGGCCGATGCCGATATCCAGAGAGCAAGGTGGCCATTAGGCCAACACAATGCTGATATATCACACAATTTAATATAGTAAATAACATAAACATAAAATCGCTAAAAAAAATAAAGAAATCTTATTTAGCACTATATTTACTCAATTTCACACAAAACTTTAACTTTGTACTAAATGGTAGATAGCAGTTTCTTCTTATTTCTGTTTAGTTATCAAATTTTAATATAGTACATTTATATATATATATATATATATATATACTGTATATAATAGGAAGAAGGAAATAACAGTACACACAGTAGTCCAGCAACCATGGATGGCATGTCCACGTTTGCAATCGCATTTTCTCACAAAATACCGAATCAAACCAATTGTACATACAGTGCATAGTGAATAAGACATTTACTTATAGCACACATGAAGCGCTTTTACCTTGAAGTTGCACCAGAGACTATTTAGCAGAGACAGGCCACTTCTATTAAAATGAATGGGAGAAATTAGAACTGCAGCCAACGGTCAACGGATGTAGATAGGATGTCCCATCTTACAGGTAAAAGAGCCAATCACCTATTATATACAGACATTATCTATAAAAGTTGGGAAAATGTTTTTTTTAGCATAATCTGAGGTAAAGAAGCACCATTTATGATACCAGTGTTGTCAGATTTTACTGCTGATTTGAAATATGTTCTTTGATTGTAATCTTGACCAACCGTTTCGGAGATTTCGGTCTTTCCCCATTAGTAGATAGAAGCTGCACTGTCATGACTGGAAATAGCCTCCCGAGAGCGTTCCAAACATGGCCGACAGTGGACTGACTTGCTAGAAAGACTTTGGTTGCACTCACGCGTTCGTGCGGATACTGTGTGAGCAGCAATCTCCTGACAGTTTAAATGGCCTGGATCACCTGCTTGGATTGTCATAGATTGACCGTCATGATTTGTGTATTAGAGGAACTTTTGATCCTGAAGTTTTGATTCTGGTTGATGGAATAAGCAAGATATTAGATGAGCGCTTGATGGGAAGAAAACAAGGCTGTGGGAAGTAGGGGTGCTGCTGTACCCCCTGGTCTCGAGTTTATTTGACTTTTTTTTTATGTTACTAAACACATTCAAATATTTTGAATATGTTTTCCTAAAAACTGTATGCTTGAAGTCTTGAGAAATAATTTACAACACTGAATATATAATAATTATTTATGAATAAATAATTCTCAATGTGAAGCATCATGGTTACTGGACGTTACGTAGGCTAATCGTGTCATATAGCATGTACTGTAGTTACCAGGTAATACAATGGCGCAAAAAAGAATTTGGTATTTTTTCGACAAATTATAATATTAAAAAACCACAAATGAAGCAATTTGGACCCAGGAAAGCACCTTGTCCAGTACTCAATCGCCTGCTTCTGGTAGTAGTTCTGCCAACAAGAACAACTGTAACGTTAGCATTAACCATCACGAGCCCGTCGCCGCTTCTCTGTGCATCATACCTGCTTCTGCCGTGGGATTTAGCAAGCTAGCAGCATTTGAGGAGCCTTTCCAGCCTTCCAACTTCGTTTTCCCTGGTAGATGTTTTGGAATAGAAATTTTGTCATGCATTCACACCAGCATGGTTTAATAAATGGAAGTGGCTACATTATGTTGCTGAGAGTGTTTGAGTTTTAGTTTTGTCTGCATGAAAGCGATCGAAAAAGCTTATAAATGCAGACAGCTTTAGGGGAGACAATCCCTTCTTGACAGAGAGCTTTGGAAATTGCCATAAAGCCACTGAAAAATTCAAAGAGCACGAGAGGTCTAGGCTGCACACCGACTCAATTCAAAGACACACTGCTTTGGGTAATGTGCCTATCAATGCCCTTTTGTCTGATGCTGCTGCCAAACAGCAGGGAACCGCACGACATGTTTTGGAACTACTGTTTAGATCCTTTCGATTCCTGGGGAGCAAAGGGATTCCCTTCAGAGGTGACACCACTTGTGATGGAATACTTTATGAACTGATGCTGGAACACACCCATGATCTCCCTAAAGAACGAAAGTGGATTATTAAGAAGAGACAACTGGATGTCTAACACTATACAAAGTGAAATTATCCAACAGTTTGCCCATGCTATCCAGGATATTGTCACCCGTTCATCAGAATCCAGATTTTATGGATTAACAGCTGATGGCACAACTGACGTGAGCACAACAGAGCAGTTCTCGTGTAATTTGCAATTTGTTGACAGCAGCCTTGAGTCTCACTCTCTCATTGCTTATTTTTAGGATTTTATAATGCCCACGACAGCACTGGACAAACTCTTTTCTCTTGCATCAAGGATGTGTTTTTAAGGCTGAACATTCTTATTGAACGCCTTGCAGGATATTGCTTTGATGGAGCCAGTGATGTGTCTGGGTGCTTCTCTGGAGTTCAAGCTCGCCTTAAAGAATTGTGCCTTCAGTCACTGTATGTGCACTGTAGCAACCACTCACTGGACTTGGTTCTCCAAGAAGTTGCTCGTGAAGTGAGTCTAGAGGCCAAGACTTTAAACTTTGTACAGGGTGTTGCTACTGTAATTGGAGAATCATCGGAGCGCAAACAGCTGTATGAATCGCTTTTTGGTTGCGACAAAGTTACTTTCAACATCTTAGGTCTGTGCCCGACATAGTGGTGCATCCGTGCCTCAGCGATCAAATGCATCTGTTCTACTTACAACACTGCTAGCAACTCTACATTTGTTGAAAGACGACAAGAGTGGCAGAGGGGACAGCAGAGCAAAGATCGGGGGACTGTGCAAACAAGCCCTAAAAGGGAGAAACATTTCGGTCTTCTCTGTAGCCAAGCACTGTTCGAACCCTGCGAGGCAGTGGCCCGGAGTCTGCAGAGCTTCAAAGCAAGTGCCATTGGTACACTTGAATGCGCGAATGTGCTCAAAAGTACACATATTGGCACTTCGATATGATGAAATTGTGGAGATGATCCACAAGGTTGAAACTTGTGCCTCACAAATGGGCCTGAAAATGCCAGACATCGCCACGTGAGTGAGCAGAACCCCGAGTCGCTTTCGCCAAACCTCAGAACCAGACGCAGGTGTGCACAACGCAGCACCAGGGATTTGGCGACATGAGTTTTATCAGGCTGTTGATTTGGTGTCAGCAGGGCTGAAGAGATGGTTTGATCAAGAGAGTATGACACTAGCAGCGAACCAAGGAAGGGCAATTATAGTGGCAGCAGGAGGAGGAACGGTTGATTTGGAGACCCTTCACCTTCCCAAGGAGCTGGACATAGGTCGCCTTGATCTCCAGTTCAAAATGCTTTGCGATATTACCAGAGAGTCGCAGTGTAACATGGCTATGCAGCACCATGACCCTGAAGAGACTTACTCACCTCTCCCTGATGCATTTCCTCACAGACATTTGGAACTCGTTGGACATCCATGCCCTCATGAGAGCCTTCATCTCAATAACCCCTGAATGCCAAGCCATGTTTGGACCTTTTTAACTTTTAGAGCACCTGGCTCCGCATCCCAGGGTAACATGTTTGGTTTATTATAAGCTGCTGCCAAGCAGTTTAATATTAACAGCTTTTAGTACCGTTTAACATTTCACTTATAGGCTATATTCTTGCTGCAAACATGTATTCGGCTATGTTCTTGTATTCTGTGTAGTTTGGGCTTTTGAACCTAAAATGTGGATATGTTCTCGTATGTTGTGCGCAAAGAGATATGGTAGTTGCAAAACTGGCATACATTTTATTTATATTGTTGCATTTAAAGATTATGCGTGAATGTTCAAATGTTCTGAGTGCACTGATGATATACATGCACTAAGTTTGATTGTGCCTTGCCCTTGGTGCTGAATGCATGGGTGTGTGATAGAGAAGTGATGAAAGATTTTGAGAGAAAATTGTTTGTAAGCTTCGTGTTGCCTGTTAATTTTTGTATAGCCATGAATAAATCTCAGAGAAGTAGAACGACTGCTCATGTTCATTAATAGTGATTGTCACAGTATTAATGTAACCTGTATTACATTACAAGGTGACATTATGCATGGAATAATAAAAAAAAGTTAGTTGAAACCTGCTTAAACTTGTTAAAAACGATTGAGGACACCCACTGCACAGTGTGTTAAGTAAACTCTATTTGTCTGTGTCAGTGCTATGTGCAGCACTTAAAAACCCATGTAGGCCTACACACAAAAATGCACTTCCCACTACAGCACCCCCAACTTAAATCATCTTCCCACGGCCCTAGAAGAAAACGCTGGATTTCCGTGAGGTTCATGAATTACATCTGTTTAAACGAGATATATGCATATTTGCAAATGGTATATCAATAAAACTTTTATTATATTTGCCTTCTATCATTAGAAAAGAAAGTTAAAAGTGACTGGGAACTGCTGAGGAGTGTGTTAGAATATGTGCTTTAGAGGAAGATTTATGAGTGCTCCATAGGATGTTGGATCTGCTGAAGTTGTGAGGTTGGTTTATTACATCTGTTTAAACTAGATATTTGCATATCAGCAGATGGTGTATGATATTAGTTTTATTGATATTAGCTTTTTTATCATTAGACAAGACAGTTAAAAGTTACAGGGAACTGTTGAGGAGAAAGAGGGAGAATGAAACAGGCGAGCACTTTTAACATTATGAGCTCAAACGCGTCTGCTGTGGCTCTGATGTGCGGACCGTTTAAATGAGACTGTGTTGCACACCGGTCTATTATTGCAGTAACACTTTGGCATGTAACAACAAAACGAACCTTGACTGGTCGTTTACATGTCTCGGTCACTTCACATGCAAGCAGGCGATTTTCGGCACCCTCAAGAAAAAAATCGGCCAAACAGGAAAATGTATCGGCCGATGCCAATAATTAAAAAAGTACAAATATCAGTTGATTTATCGGCCTCAGCGATATATCGCTCGACCACTAATCCTAACTGTTGCAGTGTATGGTACAAAACTGATTTTCTAACTATTTGTCTCTTTTTATACTCCACAGAATTCGTTAATAAAGAACTTGACTTTAACATGTAAAATGGCGACAATGTTTGGCTTTTAGTAACGCTCAAACTTGCTTTATGATGTCTGTTTTTTTACTGTCAGTTGTTGATAAAAAAATTTTTTTGAAAAAAAGACATTCATATCAATCACATAGCGCAGAAATGGCAAAGAAACGGTGCAGCGACTGTCTCGTCTATGGCTTCTCATTTCTAAAACTGTCAGCTCTCTCTTAGGATACGATAAAAAGATGCAAGGAAAGGAAAAGTGGACGGAGGAATCCAAGTGAAATGTATGAAATGTCCCGCTTATTTAAGCGTCGCCTTTGCGCAGCTGCATTCCCTCAGAGCGCTTGCCGTTATGTTGTTCAAAATTTTTTTATATAATAAGAATAAATCCTAATAATTCAAGATGCTCTCTCGAAGTATGTGACAATTACAGTTTGTTAAAACAGTGGTGAAACATGATTTAGAACTATTGTGTCAGATGTGAAGGGGGAGGAGAATTTATGCGTGCGTCAGGTGCTTCAACACAAAAGATTTCCACATCGAGTCCACCTGTGCATCCTCACTCAAGCGTATCACATGAAATAATTTGATGTTCATTTAAGTTTATAGGCTTGTCTGATTATTCAGGTTGAACATGTATTTTAAAGAATTTATTAATTTGAAGTATTTGAAATAACAAAATGACTTCATACTGTCATATTTTGTATGGTTATAAAATATGCCCTAACAATGCCCTCATAATGGTTAAAAAAATAAATAAAAAAAAGGTGCTTAAAAACAACTCCGGGGGGCAAATGTTGCCACAATAGAAAAGTTAATTTCTGACACTAGTCTAAATAGCCTCATTTAAATATGCTTTAGCCACTAGATACATAAATGCTATACATACTCAAGAAGATAATAATAATAATAATAAATGCTTCTCTCAAAGTCACCAGAATTTAATGCTTTGGTGGTGTTTTGCCAAAAAACGAAAAAAAAAAAAATCCAGTATCTACAATAAGGGTACAATTCATTACTTGGTCAGATTTCTGTGTGTACCCTGAGCTGAAATCCTGCAAGCACCCATGGATGGGGCTATGCCATTATTATGGAACAATATATGTTTTTAAATATAATAGAATAACAAATATATATATTGATAGATGCATGTTAAAAAGCAAAAAAAAAAAGACATTTACAATCTTTTACGTGTTACTCCACACCCCCGCTCTGTCCCCTTTTTCAACTGTACTGAGTTTGCAGGTATGTGTTTAGGTGAACTATTCCTTTAACATAACTGAAGTGACCAACTTTATTTCAAGTCTCAGTCAACAGTATTCAATGGAAAATTTTATGGAATTTTCCATTCTGTTCACTAACCCTCTCTAAATATTTTACTGTTCAACATCATATGAAGCCTCTCATAATGGCACCTTCACTCTGTAGCATGCTGACCTTTCTCCAACCCCCCCCCCCCCCCCACCTCCTCTTTATTTTCCTTCCCTCTTTTTCCCTTTTTCTTAGCTGATGTCCTCAATGCTTCCACAGCCTCTTATGGCCAGGAAGGTAAACCCACATTTTGTGTGTGCGTGTTTGTGTGATCTTGCATCGTTGCTCTTGCGCCGTTGCGCTGTCAGTGTGCTGATTTCATTGCTTGCTCTTGGAGGAAATCAAAGCAGTTATAAGGGTGCTTTTGTGGATGCCAATGGATTTTACAACCCATAAGGTGTGTGCCATCTGCTCTGTAATGAATAAATCAGCATTTTGAGTATGCAGACGAATGGTATGCTCTATGACAAATCAACCTAAACTTGCCTGCCTGCGCCCATTTGCTTCTACATTTTTGGTGTTTTAAAAATGCTTCGACCTTGCTCGTGGTACTGGCTCATCGGTGGGGGAAAAAACAAAGCCATCTGGTTTCTCAGGCCCTGCGCTGCTCTCTGTTCAAAGAGACTTTGTTCTTTCCCATACGGTCTTCCCAGAGACTCAACTTTGTTTTGACCAGTAAGGGGAATGCTAGACATTCTCTCAGCCTGCTTTCTTACTAAGACAGTTACTCTCAAAGGTGGTAAAATAAACTCAAATGTGACTGCTTTAAATGTGCTTGCCAAAATGCTTATTTAAAGTTAGGATGAATTGAATTGTTCTCTTAGGATGCATTTACACTGCAAGGGCTATTGCAGATATACATTTTTTCTGGTTCCATTTTTTAAAGACATTGGCTTTCAAGACCTCATAAATTAAAATTGGAGCTGTGTTGCTTCAAGTCCATGTCATTATATGATAGTGTACTCCAAAAAGTTGACAAAATGAATATTTAGCAAATATACTCTGAAAATATACAGTCATTCTCTTCCAAGAAAATGGATCAAAAATATTGATGACTCATGCTGCACTACACAGATTTTTGTCCAGTCAAATGAAACCAAATGTGCCAATGGTGACACACATGTAATATTAGCCCCATTCACACATGCAACCAGGTACATTACAGGAAAATCGTTGGGTTGCCTTTACTGGTAAATGTACCAAATGTGCTGTTCACACACATCATCAATAAGGAAATGTATAGGTAATGATACAACTTCACATTAAGGGAAATTGCCAGAGCAAAATTTACCAGTATTTTCAAAAAGGTCGTGCTCACATACAGTATGACCTCTAAACTGGAAATTGTAGGTTATTTTCTGGAAAAGGCTGAATGTGTGAACGCAACTAATGACAAAAAATCCCAAACTAAGAAGAGAATTGGATACAGCTGTTTAGGTGTAGGTCAGATGATAAGATATCGGATGTGTGTCTGATTTAGAACCTCAAATTTGGCTCAGATGCCAAGTAAAGTGGTTTTACTGTTTACACACATGCAACAAGATGGAAAATGTGAATTGGTTGACAGTGTAAATGCGGTCTTTGTTTAGGCTAATTTGTTTGTAATTACTTAATTTGTTAATGCTTATTCGCTTTGGCCAGAACTATAAAGTGTCTCTTTGAGTTTATTTAGAGATGTTTCTTGATTATTGTCTTATCTGCAGACAATATTCTGGACGACAAACCGGAGAGCAAGTCATCCACAGAGAAACTTCAGTATGAATCCAACGACGAGATGCCGAAACGGTTTAAGAAAGCAGGAAGCAAAGGAAAGGTCGGTAGAGACTAGGAGAGATGGAACTTTCACTTTTTGTATCTTGAATATAGTCTTGATAATCTGTGATGATGTTGCTCATATGCCCTTACAGATGTTTGACCTAGAACTAGGGGAGGAGTTTTATCTGCCCCAGAATGAGAAGGAGAGCAGACAGATCGCTCAAGAGCTTTCTGACCTGGTCATCTACTGTCAGGCTATCAAATTCCCAGGTTACAGTCACCTCATCTCATTCTAGCACTATCTGACCACAATCACTTCACAAGACTATTGATAACTAGAGAAATTAGTGTATGTAATAAATAGTGATGGACCAAAGTTTTCCCTCTTGGCCAAGAAATAGAAGTGTCCCTTTTATCAGTTCTAAAGATTACCAACAGCCTTGTCAAATATTCTGTATAGATCTTTCGATTAAACTTTAACACAATTAATTATTCCCCTGACCCATACGTAAATTTCTATACGTAATAAAGAATGTTTCTGCCATTGGAGAAATTAAAGTTTGATGTTCCACCTTGATTGCGATTCTGTGGCAGTCAGCGCAACTTCAGTATAGGCAACGCACATCGACAAACCAATGACAGAAGGCTGGGACACCCTTCCACCGATGATATGCTCTAATGTTCAAAGACAACTGGACCACACACAACAAAATGCAGGGATCTTGTGACACGTTTTTCAAAGTTTCAAACTATGTTTAAGTTGACACAGCATCCTAAAAACATAGCCTTATGCTGAAAACTAGTGAGAAGTGATGCAACCAAAGTATGACGATCCAAAAGCTTCCGTCTGACACTTGAGTACATTGTACATTCTTAAGCACAACAATTTAAAAAAGTGCAGATGGAAGTAAACCAATAATAGGGTTATGTTCAATGATATGGAAAGAAAACAAACAATATTTTGACTTAAGGACACTTTTTGTATTGTCTAAATGCTTTACTTGTCTGCTGCCACAATTTATGTGTATGATGTAATGAATCTGAATTGTAATATTTATTATATTGATACTCATTTTAAAAATTATTTACTTAATTCTTTATATGGGGGCCTTTCAAATTATTTTATAAGCATGACAATCTGAGTGAATAGTTGAACTGAAAAAATAAGAATTTCTTAGCATTTCGTATGTCCCTTCTGTTTTAATGACAGCATGCACTTGTAGCAGATGTGCTAGCATGGACCCCACAAGATCAAATGTAAAAAATCAATATTAAAAATGTACTTATTTGATTAATGACCTAGAAGTAATGCAGAATCCTAAATATGGATGCAACTTAACATTTATTTGGTTTTTACATTTTCAGAATCCTAAAGCTTTCTGCTTGTTTCCAGGGTTAAAGTAGATTTTTGAATTGTGATCTCCGACTTTTGGACCCGACTGAAGGTCTACATCTTGGTAGCCTTAATAAAATTGTATCCGCTTATATCACAAATATATTGCCGTTCCTGTAGGTGCACCAACAGTACATGTTTTTGATGTCTCCTTAATCTAACACACGCGATTTAACTTATCACCTCATTAGTAGAGTACTAAAAGACCTGAAATGGATGCGTCACTTTAGAAAGGCATCCAAAATGTGTACGGTTGTTTGCCTCTAGGAACAGGGTTGGGAAACACTACCATAGCTATTGTTATTGTCATCATTGGGCATAGAAATACCCATATTGGTCGACCACTAATAATCTCTTGCATATTTGTGCTACAAGGCACATATAAATTTGTTGAATTGGTGAAAAACGACTAGTAAATTAGAATCAGGTGCTTTGGCTCTGCTGGAAACTGTAATAGTCCCAGAGGCGAGGCTTGTACAAACAAACAAAATCAAGCTGGTGAGTGCTGGAGAAGCACATACCCTGCAGCAGTGACCTTACATATGTGTTTGTTTATGTTTGTGCATGGGAACTAGGCCTCTCCACCCTCTCCCCATCAGGCTGTGGACGGGGAAAGGACAGAAAAAGCCGGAAATCCATCTTTTGCAGTGCTCCTGCTCGTGGGAGCCCTGGAGAGCCTGTGACGTTGGTCCGAGCTCCAGGGAAAGGTATGGCTGCCTCGGCTTTGCACGGAACTGTGCGCAGGGCATGCAGGAAATAGAACACCCACTTAGAGGACCCATAGGAAAAGGGCTCTTTAGGTTCTGTTATTTTAAAGTCCCTCAAAAGCACATAAAAATGCCTTTCTACAAGGGCCGTAAATCAAATAAAAATGTTATCTACTAATAATTATCACACTATAACTAATAATCGCACTGTTTTCTGTGATTAATCATGGTACATTAAAAGAAACATTAAAATATAATCATAAATATATTAACTTTATACTTTGTCTCAAAAAACTTGCAATTCATATTTTTTGCGAATAGTCCATTTGACATTTTTACAGGTATAAATCATTGATACAAGTGTGTTTACTTGCCATAAATTCAGTGGACATGCTGTAGTTAAATGTTGGGCAAAATCTCCTGTTTTCCAATGGTCTTTTTTAATTATAAGATCAAATGGGAAGATTCAGTTCATATTGAGCTTTACTGACAAGAGAAACTTAAGTGTACATTGCCAGTGGATTATTAGACACTATACTTACAGATATTAAATTAATTAAATGCTGTAGTTTATTTTGCTTAATTTTAAAATCTCAAAACTATTATTTTCTCTGGCTACCGTTCAGTCTCTATCGTGCACACGTTGGGTCTCTCTCACGTGGTTTCTCTTTTGACACTGGTTCAGATGACTGATGCATTTTTGGGCCATGTAAAGAGATACAGTATGGCAGCTTGCTCATATCTCTCCCACACCTGGCTCACCACTTGCAGGTGAAGTCAACATTCTCTGCACAGTAAATCCGCTCCCGTGTTTATTATGACTGGGACATGCATCGCTCATAATGAATAAGCGTGCACCACTCCACAAAATCAGTTCCTGAGATAGGATGTGCAGTCGAGTGGAGCGTTTACCTCCTGGAAATGTATATATGCCAATTTTAGCTACATGAAATTGGGAAAAATATTAGTGAAGTTTCTGGAAGTGAAAACAACGGATACTGCATTAATGGCGTAAAAAAGATTTAACACATTAAACAGTCAACTATTAATTGCAGAAATTAAAGTGTTTAATGTCCCAGCCCTACTTTCTACATAATATTTCCAGTGACTGACTAAGAAAACAAGTATGTACATTTTGAGTGGAAGCACTTCGGGAGGCCAAGTGTCTCCGCTTAAAGCAAAGTGCACACTGCAAGACTGAAGCTCTTTGAACTGCGTCGACAACAGGCACACGCTGCAAGTTGGTTACATTCTGGAACTCGCAGACTAGTAACAGACTTAAAAGATAAAATAGTGTCTAGCTTTAGTCTTGTAGTGTGTGCTTTTTCTCTTTGAACTAAAAGCCTAAATGGATGTGCACTTCCAATCCTCCCAATAGAAGTGCATCTCTTCTGTTATCAGTCTGATCTATTATTAACAACATTGCTGGAATAGCCTCTTAGTGGTGATGAGAATACATGTTGTGGGCTTGTAAAATTTCCCCTTCTCTAGCTTTGTGCTCTGATGCTTTTGTCTTGTTACTCAGCCTCATGTAAGGTATTTCAAAGTGCTTAATTTCATTTTTAAACTGTTTTCATTAAAGACGTTCCTCGCCAGTTGTTGAGATAGTAGGGGTGGAAATCAGCAGGGACCTGATACAAAATAGTTTAGGTTCAAAACTGTGATCAATTGTGATCTTTTACTCACTTGTTTCTCATTCATCTTTATTGGACTTCAGTTTTGTTCATCGAAGTAGCGTAGACATAGAGCTTAGGCACCAGTGAAGTAATCTCATCAACGGAATTAATGCCGAAAATGTTAGTTGACAAAGGTTTTTTTTTTTTTTTCAACTTTAACAAAGACGAAAAAGACGCAGTATGGCTATAATTAAACTGTTTTAATTAAAACATATTGTTGATGAAAATGACTAGAAAAAAATGCTGCATGATATTAACAATGCACTAACACTGTTTTTTATTTATTTATTTTTTAAGAAAGAAAAAACCCAGAAAGAATTGATTCAAATAATCCATAATATGTTTGGGGACTTTCCTGCATGAGCTGCAGGAGCTGAACACCTGTACGATGAACTTTACTAAAGGGTTAATTACCTCGAGGCAAATCGGTGCTCGCTCCCGTGAGCGACGGTCACTCTGTGTGAATTTTCAAAGACGCAATCTGAGAGATGCGGCGATGCGTCACAGATGCCCGAGATATATTTAGCAGGTTAAATATCTAGACCTGTCTGCGTCTCCAAGTCCTGCAGTGTGAAATGTGTTTTGATGTGTCATCCACAGCTGCTCCCTGAACCCAGTCTTATCATGCATCTGTTTGTATGGTGAGCACAATAATATAGTTTCTATCAGAATAAATTGGCTTAAATAGAGTTTCTATCAGAATAAATTTGCATACACATAAGCTTTTCAATTATTTGAAACAAAAACAAAGCACAAACATGTCCTTGTCGAGCCACAATGCCTGCAGGCAGCTACCTGCGTTCATTGCAAAATTATGTATTTACCTCCAACTCTCTCTGCAGAACAGACAATCATTGCTGCCCACACCTCCCCAGCCATTCTCTCCTTCATATTCTTTTTTATTTTTTGGTTTTTCGCTGCAAATCAGCGCACAAACAACTTGTCCTGTCTCACACGTCATCTTACGTCATTTCCTGGATCGTTTCTGTGCATTTTGTTGTGAAACGTAGTTTGGAGACCAGACAGAGTTGTCAGGGATTCTTCCTAGTGAAATGTTTTGTAATGTGTGACCCCGTCGGCGATCCCTTGTGTAATGTGCAAACCACAGCAACTTCAAGATACCCCATTATAGACAGACAGTTGTGTAGTGTGAAAAGAACTGCAATCCGACGACATTGAAAGTCATATAGTGTGTGGGCGGCATTATACTCTATACTATACTATTTAGTGCTACACTATAATCTTAAACTCGTTCTGAGTTCACATTTTGGTCGAAAAAGAAAATTGTGTTTGTTTTCTTAATGTGGCTGTCAATTTCTTATTTACTAAAAATATATGTGAAAAATATGACTAATGTCTTATGGCATTAGAATATCAATACACAATCGTGAGGTAAAATATTGTGACTCTTCATAGTATTGAACCCCCCTCTCCCCACACTTACATCTAAGACACATCATCTTATAAAATGAAGAACCCTGATGTGGAATGTTCTCTTGGTTTCTCTGTAGCCAGTGTGGACGGTATTCGTATTAACTGGGAGGACCAAACATCACCGGTGCTAAGCCCGAGCACCTCTCTTAGCGCCATCATTCGGACTCCTAAATGCTACCACATCTCTTCCGTCAATGAAAACGCCGCAAAGCGTCTGTGTCGCCGCTACTCCCAGAAACTCATCCAGCACACCAGCTGTCAGCTGCTCCGGACGTACCCGGCTGCCACACGCATCGACTCGGCTAACCCCAACCCACTCATCTTCTGGCTGCACGGCATTCAGCTGGTCGCCCTCAACTACCAGACCGACGGTAAAGATTTTGACCTCTTGCTCAACTGCCACATCCTACAATTCAACAAGAATGGAGTGTTATCAATGTAAATAGTAGTGAAAAACGAATGAATCGTTTGTTATTTAACCATTTTTATAACTAGTAATTGTTTGGCCCATTAACAGAAGTCGTAACCATAATCTGCTGACAGCCTTGTCAATATAAAGACCCAAAGTCCTCAAAAAGAAATAAGGAATTAAATAAAAAAGGTCTATTCAGTAATTTTTTGTTTATAATGTGCTGGCCGATATTCCAAATACCATAGACTTATACTGACACCTAGTGACATGTATGCAGCATTACACAAAAACAACAGTCCAGTAATAGAAGGGTTACTGAGATGAAGTGAACATCTGGTCATGTGACAACCCACTACATGTGAAATAAAACATCATTGAAAAAAATATTTTTAAAAAAACATTTCTTTGTGTAATGAGTGAAAAATAGTGCATCTTTAAATGTGCCAATTCATTTTGAAATAATTTAATCAAAAAATTGTATCAATTAATGATGAACTGTTCCCATTTATTTTGTAATATTCCAGGAAAACTAAATATTTCCTAATATTCACTTCACAAAAATAGATAATGCACATTTTATTTTCAAATATTTTTATGAATTTTTTACTAAATATTAGTTTTAAAATGTATTTAATTTCAGCAATTTTATCAAATTTTCTATCATTAAATTAAACATATAATTGTCAGGCATCAGTCATTGGTCACCCTGCTCTCTAGATATTAGCATTGGCCAAAGAAAAAAAAAAACATTTCTGTTTACCAGAAGTGATTGTTATAGCCGTGATGGTGATGAACATTATTATAACAAGATGTTTAACTCATATAAATGCATCTCAGTATTTGAAGAAACTAATTGTGTTTTTTTTCTTTTTCTTTTCCTAGATCTGCCCATGCAGTTAAACGCTGCACTGTTTGAAGCTAATGGTCACTGTGGTTATGTGCTGAAGCCTCCGGTTCTATGGGAACGGAGCTGCCCACTCTATCAGCAGTTCTACCCTCTGGACAGAGACTTGGAGAACATGAGCCCCACACTCTACACTATTACTGTAAGAGTCACATATGGGTATCCATAACCAGGGTTGGGCTGTAACGGAATACATGTAATGGCATTGCGTATATACGTCAGAATACAAAAATGAAGTGACGGTATTCAGCCACCATTATGTTTTCACGCAAATGTATTCAGGATAGTTACTTTATAAAATTTTGTTAGAATACTTTTAGAATATTTCTCTAATGACCACAAAATAAGGCAGAAAGAAAAAAAATTGTGTCATGTGAGAAACTTTTTTCTGAACAGCGCAGATGCGCACTGCACACTTGTCCTCTCACTCTCTCTTCCCCAAAGCAGCTGCCACACTTGAACAGTGCTGCCAGGGTTTCATGCCAAATTGGGCTAATTTGAAAACACAATTGCACGTTCAAATTATAGCATCGCGTATTGTGGTTTGATGGTAGACACTAGATAATGAAAATACAACACTGTAGTCATGTATAATGATTCTGGGATTTAATATCTTGCAACTGCATGGGACTGTTGTTGTCTTAATCAGCGCGCTGCCAGCTGTGCACCAGAATCAACAAAGCCAAATTTTTAAGCAAATATTACATTTGGGCACATGATACATTGTTTCCTGCTATTGCAATTGCTGTGTAAATACATTTATTTAACATATCAAACGAAGTGGGTAAAAGAATTAAAAGCACCCAAAAAATGAAAGTGTCAGTAATAAAAGCAGTAGTTAATAGAGCCTAAATATGGAAGCAAGCCTAGTTAAAATCATTCATATACTATATTTTCACAGAACCTCACTATGTTGCATATTTAATTTCTACAAGTAGCATCCAGTTATCATCTCCAAAATATGGTTACTTTGCATTTCGTATTACGTTT
The DNA here is from genome assembly GCF_019703515.2 of Myxocyprinus asiaticus. Lineage (NCBI taxonomy): Eukaryota > Metazoa > Chordata > Actinopteri > Cypriniformes > Catostomidae > Myxocyprinus > Myxocyprinus asiaticus. The sequence continues at coordinate 11,748,870 of NC_059375.1, read as the reverse complement.
TATGTCAAAATGTATTAATCTTTGTTAGTCAAATCAAATTATGGGTTAAGAAGAAAATTAAAACATAAAAAAATGCCATTCTTAACATTCTCAAACAACCCTGCTTGGTAGCTACAATGTCAGTGCTAGGGGCTTTTGGGTCTTGGAGTTAAAGGCAGCATTTTTCTTGTTGGAAAGCAGACGAGATATTACATTTGCCTAATTTATTTGATAAAGAAAACATTACCGTCCAACTCCACATCTAATTAACGAAATCAAGGTAGTGCTTAGTTCATGAAATTAGCTGACAAATAGCAAGCTGGCCGTTTAGACTCAGATGTTAATAGTGGAGATGTAGTGTTTCAGATAAGATAATGATATATAATTTGTCCAGTTGTGCCTTGCCTTTATAAATATGTATTCTGAAAGTATTCTTGTATTTTGAATACATTACTTTTTTATGTGATGTATCGGAATACATTACTGAATACACTTAAGAGAGAGTATTTAGTATTCAGCCCAGAATACTTTCTTAAAATATTCTGCCCAACCCTGTCCATAACTTCAAACAATAAGACACTATTTGTGATTTTGCTAAATAATTATTTTATGGACCATTGCTATAGTATATATATACATATATGTATATACAGTGCATTCCGAAAGTATTCAGATCTCTTCATGTTTCAGCCTTATGCTAAAATGCTTTAAATTATTTATTTATTTATTTTTTCACATCAGTCTACACTCCAAACCCCATAATGACAAAGCAAAAAACAGATTTTTGGTAACTTTGCAAATTTATTAAAAAGAAAAACTGAAATATCACATTGAAAAAAGTATTCAGACCATTAACTCTTAGGACTCTTAGTACTTAGTTGAAGCACCTTTGGTAACGATTACAGCCTCAAGTCTTTTTGGGTATGATGTGACAAGCTTTGCACACCTGGATTTGGGGATTTCCTGCCATTCTTCTCTGCAGATCCTCTCAAGCTCTGTCAGGTTGGATGGGGACCGTCGGTGGACAGCCATTTTCAGGTCTCTCCAGAGATGTTCGATTGGGTTCAAGTCCGGGCTCTGGCTGGGCCACTCAAGGACATTCACAGAGTTGTCCCTAAGCCACTCTTGCGTTGTCTTGGCTGTGTGCTTAGGGTCATTGTCCTGTTGGAAGGTGAACCTTTGGCCCAGTCTGAGGTCCTGAGCGCTCTACAGCAGGTTTTCATTAAGGATATCTCTGTATTTTGTTGCGTTCAGTTTTCCTTCAACCCTGACCAGTCCCCCAGTCCCTGCCACTGAAAAACACCCCCACAGCATGATGCTACCACCACCATGCTTCACCGTTGGGATGGTATTGCGCAGGTGATGAGCGGTGTCTGGTTTCCTCCAGACATGATGCTTGTAATTGAGGCCAAACAGTTCAATCTTCATTTCATCAGACCAGAGAATCTTGTTACTCACAGTCTGAGAGTCCTTTAGGTGCTTTTTTTTTTTTATATATGTCTTGCACTGAGGAGAGGTTTCTGTCTGGCCACTCTGCCATAAAGTCCAGATCGGTGGTGTTGCAGTGATGGTTGCCCTTCTGCAAGTTTCTCCCATCTCCACACATGATCTCTGGAGCTCAACTAGTGTGACCATCAGGTTCTTAGTCACCTTTCTTATCAAGGCCCTTCTCCCCCGTTTGCTCAGTTTGGCCGGGCTCTAGGAAGAGTCCCGGTTGTTCCAAACAGAATTTGAGGTCTTTGTGCTCTTGGGAACCTTCAATGCAGCCAAAAACATTTTGTAGCCTTCCCCGGATCTGTGCATCGACACAGTCCTGTCTCTGAGCTCTGTAGGCAGTTCTGTTGACCTCATGGCTTGGTTTTTGCTCTGATATGCATTTTCAACTGAGAGATCTTATATAGACAGGTGTGTGCCTTTCCAAATAATGTCCAATCAATTGAATTTGCCACCGGTGGACTCCAATCAATGTGTAGAAACATCTCAAAGATGATCCAGAGAAATGGGATGCACCTGAGCTAAATTTCAAGTGTCATTGCAAAGACTTGAATACTTGTGTCAATGTGATATTTCAGTTTTTTTCTTTTTAATAAATTTGCAAAGTTATCAAAAATTTGTTTTTTGCTTTGTCATTATGGGGTATGTAGTGTAGATTGATGTGAAGAAATTTTTTTTTTTAAATCATTTTAGCAAAAGGCTGCAATATAACAAAATGTGAAAAAATGAAGGGGTCTGAATACTTTCTGAATGCACTGAATATATATTGACAGAACTGGAGGGTTTGTCAACATAAACAAGTCAGTTTACATCCCAGTCATGGATATGGAAGTTAGCACATAATGGCACCAACTATAGCAGGTCAATTACCCAATTCCCCGTATTCCCTTTTACTGAAATCTAAACATAGTTTGTCTTGTATAGTCTCATCAGCATGCAGAGACAGCAGCACTTTAGATTCATATAGCTTTAGTTGCCCACAGCTAGCCTGAAACGCCACTAAACTGACATTATTCCATGTTCACACAGGTTGTGTCGGGGCAGAACGTGTGTCCAGGTAACTCAAACGGCAGTCCCTGTGTGGAGGTGGAGGTGCTGGGCATGCCGGCAGATAACTGCCATTTCCGCACAAAGCCCACTCACCGCAACACACTCAATCCCATGTGGAACGAGCATTTCCTGTTCCACGTGCACTTCGAAGATATGGCCTTTCTACGCATCGCAGTTGTGGAGAACAACAGCTCACAGGTCACCGCTCAGAGGATACTGCCACTCAAAACCCTCAAACCAGGTTAGAGAACTCCATTCATAAGCATTCAGTGGTGTGAGTTTGGAGCAGGACTATCTGTTTGTACAAAAATTGAAGACAAGGGGGAGTTTTCGAGAATCTGTTTGAAAACAGTGAATTCCATTTGGTGACCCTAGCGGCACAGAAATTACACACTTCAGCTTTAATTTAATTAAAAGATTGTTCTTCAGGAATAACAAACTTTGCCTGTTGTTACATTTCTGTTTAATATTCAGGCTACAGACATCTGCAGTTGAGGAACCTGCATAATGAGCCTCTGGAGGTCTCTAGTCTGTTCATATTCAGTCGCAGGACGGAGGAAAACCCCATCGGAGGACCACTTTCTGCATCTGTGGTGAGAGACCATTCATAACCTACTCAGTCCACACAGTTCAGGATCTCATACGCATTTGCCTCTCATTTAGTACTGGTGGTTTACATAAGTTTACATTAAAGAAGCCTGTATATGTGCCTTCGAATCCCTCAAGGGACTGACAGAATGTTTGAGGAAAACATTGTGCAACTATTTCTTCTTTTTTTTTTCGAACTTTGGAATGTGCTGCATTCCTCTACCCCGGTCCCTGTCATGCCAGTGCAAACTAGTGACATTCCACTAAGGGAATCGTGAAGACACAGTCTTTATGCAATCTGCTGTATACACAATTCCATTTAAAGGAATAGTTCACCCAAAAATAAAAACTGTCATTCTTTATTCACCCTCACATCATTTCAAACATATATGCTTTTATTTAACCCAAAAGGAGATTTTTTTGAAGAATCTTCATGTAGATCTTTTCCATACAATGACAGTTCATTGTGATCATGTCTGTCAAGCTCCAAAACTGATATTTACTAATGATCTTACACTACAGTGTACTGTTAACTCTAGAACCGTTGTAACCGAATCATTGAACCAGTGAGTACCGTATCAATTTGATTCATGAACGAATCGCCCTTTTGAGCTGGTTTTTTTTTTCTTCTCCAATGAACCAGTTGATTCCGTTCACAAATCAGACTGATTCAGTTCTCGAGCCCACTAAATCAATGATAGAGTTGCAGCAGTTCTCAAGCTAACAACTCATTGGAGAGAAAGATAACAGTAAATAATGACTTCAATTTCAGTCTGTTTCTCACACAAAGCCTAACATATGTCTTCTGGAAACTTAAAATATAGTGTACAAGTCGTATTGACGACCATGTTAATGTTTTTGTTTTTGCATATTTTGTGCTAAGGCAAAAAATCTTGGTTACACTAAGGCACTTAAAACATAATAAAATGGGGCCAGTACATAAACATTAAAATACAGTTTCAAAACTATAGCCACTTTTTTTTTTTTTTTCCCAAGTATGAGTCCAAATTATTTTTTATGATTATCAACATTATGCCACAAATGTTGTCGATTGAGCTAAACTTGCACTAAACCAGGAACATTCCTTTAAAAGCCATGGTCACTACTATGTGGTCGTTGGATGGGAAAGATGTGTGTGAAGATTCTTCAAAGCATCTAATTTTTTGTTCCACTGAGGAAAGTTGTGTGGGTTTGGAATAACATGAGGATGAAAAAATTCCATCATTTTAATTTTGGGGTGAACTTTCCCTTTAATATATTTGTATTTACAGTTGTTAAACTGTCAGGATTTATTGAGGAGCTCTGGAACAATATCAGAATGAGCTTTATTGCCAAGTATGCTTACACGTATAAGGAATTTTTCTTGGTGACAGAAGCTTCCAGCACACAAACAATACAGCAAAAAGCCAACAGAAAATGAGTGTATATATATATATTGAAATCCACAATAAGACACACACACACACCAAAAAAATAAATAAAAAAATAAATATATATATATAATGTATGTACAAATAGGAATGTGTACAGTTCTTGAAGGGAGGGCAGGGGGCAACCAATAATCCGCTCAGCATTCTGAACTGTCCTTTGTAGTCTTCTGACATCTGATTTGGTTGATGAACCAAACCAGACAGTTATTGAAGTGCAGAGGACAGACTCAGTGACTGCTGAGTAGAACTGGATTAGCAGCGCCTGTGGCAGGTTGAACTTCCTCAACTGGTGAAGGAAGTACAACCTCTGCTGGGCCTTTTTCACAGTGGAGTCAATGTGGGTCTCCCACTTCAGGTCCTGTGAGATGGTAGTGCCCAGGAACTCGAATGACTCCACTGCTGCCACAGTGCTGTTTAGAATGGTGAGTGGGGTCAATGTTGGGGTGTTCCTCCTAAAATCCACAATCATCTCCATTGTTTTTATATGCAGACTCATCTTCATCTTGGATGAGGCCGATGACAGTAGTGTCCTCTGCAAACTTCAGAAGCTTGACAGAGGGGTCCTTTGCAGTGCAGTCATTTGTATACAGGGAGAAGAGTAGTGGGGAGAGCACACATCCCTGGGGGGCACCAGTGCTGATCGTACAGGTGCTGGAAGTGAATTTACCCAGTCTCACTAGCTGCTGCCTGTCCGTCAGAAAGCTGGTGATCCACTGACAGATAGATGTGGGAACAGAGAGCTGGGTTAATTTATTCCATAGAAGAGCTAGGATGATGGTGTTGCAAGCTGAACTGAAGTCCACAAAAAGGATCCTTGCATATGTCCCTGGTCTGTCCAGATGTTGCAGGATATGATGCAATCCAATGTTGACTGCATAATCCACAGATCTGTTTGCTCTATAAGCAAATCAAAGGGGATCCAGAAAGGGTCCAGTAATGTCCTTCAGGTGGGCCAACACCAGTCTCTCAAATGACTTCATGAACACAGTCGTCAGAGCGACGGGTCTGAAGTCATTAAGTCCTTTGGGACAGAGATGACAGTGGAGCGTTTGAAGCAGCAGGGAACTTCACACTGCTCCAGTGATCTGTTGAAGATCTGTGTGAAGATGGGGGCCAGCTGGTCAGCACAGGATTTTAGGCAAGTGTGTGAAACACAGTCTGGGCCCTGTGCTTTCCTTGTCTTTTGTTTCCGGAAAACCCAGCACACATCCTCTTCACAGAAGTGTGAAGTGAAGGTCAGAGCGGGTGTGGGGTGTGAGACTGGGCTTTTCAAATATATAGTAAAACACATTCAGGTCATCAGCCAGCTGTTGATTCCCTACAGTGTTGGAGGATGGTGTCTTGAAGTGATGTTTTTCAGGCCTCTCCACACTAATGCAGGGTCGTTAGCTGAAAACTTGTTTTTCAGCTTCTCGGAGTAGCTTCTTTTAGCCTCTTTAATTTCATTAGTGTGATTTTGGCCTGATTATACAAGATTTTATCCCCGCTTCTGTAAGCATGCTCTTTGGCATGACGAAGCTGTCTGAGTTTTGCTGTAAACCATGATTTGTCGTTGTTGAACATTAAATAAGTCCTAGTAGGATTGCACACATCCTCACAGAAACTGATGTTACAGTATCTGTGAGCTCATCCAGATTGGTGTCTGCAGCTTCAAAAACACTCCAATCAGTGCAGTCAAAGCAGGCTTGTAGTTCTAGCTCTGCTTCTTTGGTCCATCTTTTTACAGTATTTACTACAGGTTTAGCTGATATTAGTTTCTGCCTGTAGGTTGGAAGAAGATGAACCAGACAGTGATCAGAGTCCCCAAGCTGCTCTAGGGACAGAGCATTATGCATCCTTTAATGTTGTGTAGCAGTGATCCAGAATATTTCTGTCTCTGATGGAGCATGTAATGTGCTGTCTGTATTTTGGCAGTACACGGGTGAGGTTGGCTTTGTTAAAATCACTGAGAATAATAAGTGAGTCCTGGTAATGTTGCTCCGTGTCTGTGATCTAATCAGCCAGCTGTTGCAGCGCTGCATTCACGCACGCTTGTGGTGGGATGTACACACCAGAATAAACGAGAAAAATTCCCGCAGCAAATAGAAAGATTTACAGTTGATAAAGAGCTCTTCCAAATTAGGACAGCACATCTTCTTTAACGTTGTTACAGCTGTACACCAACTTTCATTGATGTAAAGGCATGTTCCACCGCCTCTCATTTTCTCCATTGACTCCGCAATGCGAGCCGCTCTGAACAGCTGGAAGTCCGGCAGATGTAACGCGCTGTCCGGAATGGCTTCACTCAGCCAGGTTTCTGTGAATCACAAGGCAGCAGAGTTTGAAAAGTCCTTGTTTGTACAAGTGAGGAGATGTAGTTTGTCCGTTTTGTTAGGGAGAGTGTGGAGATTCACTAAATGAATACTCAGCAGCGCTGTTCAAAAGCCACGCTGTCGTAGCTTGACCAGCATGCCGGCTCATTTCCCTCGCTTGCATCTCATACCACGATTTAACAACACAGCTGCACCTCCGACTAAAATGTCCAGCAAAACGTCAGAATAGTCGAAAACCGGGAAAAGATTGTCTGGTATGTGCTGCCGAATGTTCAGCAGTTCGTCCCTGGTAAAACTGATAGGAAAAAAATACTAAACACAGGACAAACAAACAAAAACAACAAAAGAATTAGAGAGCTCCACACCGAGGCAGCCATCCGCGGGGACATCTTGAGAATGAATCAAAATATTTAAAAGATGCAGTGTGTTCATAGTTGTGGCGAGCAGGGCGGGGCCAAGCGGCATCTGGGCAAAGCGAGGCCGGGAAGATAAGTGGTGAATGAGTTTCACCTGTGTGCCACACCGGTCTCGTGTTCCAGTGACAGGCGGCGGGAGTATTTAAGGAGAGGAGACAGCGGCAGACAGGAGAGAGAGACGCACAGAGCTGTGTGTGTGTCTGTGTGTTTGGCATGTCTGTGGGGAAGCAGCACGTGAAGTTGTTTTATGTTATGCTTAAGCAATAAAATTATACATGTTTATCAGGCCGGTCCCAGCTTCCTCCTTGCCCATTGGGTGAATTCATTACAATAGTCACTTCACAGAACAAATGTTTTTTTTCACAGGCATAAGTTAAACAGTAAATTATGGAATATTTTGAAAATGTTAACTCTATTCCTGTGTTTCCCATCAGCTGTTCAGCACGGAGGAAAAACGTGCCGCCCAGCAGCACAAAGTAACCATACATGGAGTTCCGGGCCCCGAACCCTTCACTGTCATGTGCATTGATGAATACACCACAGCCAAACAGCTCCTGGACTCTGTAAGTGTCAATACACGCAGAACCACAGCAGTTTAAACAGGCGTGCACATTCCAAAAGACAGTCAATTACAACTAATGAGCTCAGAGAACGTAAGAGAACATTGTGGAACTACTGTTGATGAAATAGCGCAAGCACTCCATGAATGGAGCCATCAGCAATTCAGGATTTCTGAGGAGTGATGCAATTTTATGAGTTTTAAAGTTATATTTTACATTAACCTTAGAAATTCACCCAGTTTGCAAATGCATCCTCCTCCTGGTAAATGATAGTCATTGGTTCTGTCATTGGGAACAAGCTGTTCACGTCAGTGTTTACCAGTCTGGTTTACATTTTCATCATTCCTCAGCACATAAATTCGTGCTTAAATAGTCTCTCTCGACAGTTGTTTCCGAAAACTTCCTTCAACTACTTCCTGATGGAAGAGAGAATTCCTCTGTCCAAGGAGAAGTGTGACTTGAAGAAAACAACCCAGCAGCGGCCCCTAGTGAATGATGAAAGGCTCTTGAGAGTTCTTCACAGCTGGCAGCCAGAGGAAGGATATGTGGGCAGAATATGTCTGAAAACCAAGGAAGAGGTATTGTCCTTTTTTTTTTTTTTTCTAATTGTAGTTCCTTCAATTAAATTAAAGTATAAAAATTGTAAACAGTTTTAAAGATCCACTGTACCTTTGTTTACATACAGTATTCACCACTTGATCTTTGCTCCCCCTAGTAGCTCATAACTGTATAATGATGTATTAATATAGTTTACTTCAGATTTTTTTTTTAAATATATAACTATCTGATATAATAAATATTTGCAATAAAAGCAGTATCTGGCACAAAAATAATGGTGATCTCCGGGTAACGGCATCATACAGCATTTGAACAAGTGAATTTACACTGAATATACCGCTAGTCAATAACAACTATGAGCATAAGCTTTTTACTAAACAATATTTTTTAAATATTGTTAATAAATATTTTGTATATTGCTAGAAAAAATATGAAAATGCCTCATAGGCTTTAGTGCACCGAGTCTTGGTCAATAGTTAATTAATCTTTTTTACGGTACCCCCAACTTTATACCAGGCTTTAATCTCTGATATTTTAAAGAAAGGGAGGAGCCCAAATGATTGCTCCATTTACCGGCCAATTTCGTTGATCTCACTCGGTCAAAATTTTTGCTAAAATTCTTGCCAACTCTTTACAAGGAGTAATTGCCACTCTTATACTCCCTGACAAGGTTGGATTTATACATAATAGATATTCTTCGGATAATATTAGGAGCTTCATCAATGTTATGTTGGTGGTGAGAAGTGATAGCTCTCCAACTGCTGCTGTGTCACTCGATGCCGAAAAGGCTTTTGATTGTGTAGAATGGCAATATTCTTAACTCTGGAAGCTTTTGGAATCGGTCAGGTGTTTATAAGGTGGGTGAAGCTTCTCTACAAACATCCAGATGCTGCTGTCCTGACTAACAGTGTTATCTCCCCATATTTTAAATTAGGCAGTGGAACACGGCAGGGTGCCCACTTTCCCCCTTAATTTGTTGTTTAGCCTTGGTCCCCCTAGCAGTAACATCATGTGAAAACACTAGTTTTCCTGGGGTAGTTGTAGGAGGTTCAGTTCAGAAAATTATGCTTTATGCAGATGACATTTTGCCGTTCGTTACTGATCCAGCTAATTCAATTCCAGCGTTGCTCAATATAATAAATTATTTCTCAAAATTGTCAGGATATAAGGCCAACTGGACAAAGTCATAAGCTATGCCCTTGCATACTGTCCAAGGTCACTGTTTCAGGCGGCCTGACAGGGCATACAATATTTAGGAATCACTTTTCCCCATCAGTTTAAGGATATTGTTAAAGCTAACCTTGACCCCCTGCTAGATAAAATTTCAACGGATACGGCAAGATGGACCAACCTCTTTCTCTCCCTTTGGGGTAAGGTAAATGTTTTAAAAATTAATTGCATACCCAAAATTAACTATTTATTAAGCTCCCTCCCTCTCTCTGTTCATTCTAGATATTTCAGTAGATTTGACAGGATTTGCAAACATTTTGTGTGGAATGGTAAGAAACCCCGAATGCGCCTTGGAAAGCTTCAGCTCCCAGTTGATAGAAGGGGACTTGGCTGTGAATACTGTAAAATGTTTAAAAATACTATAAAATGTGATTTTCTTTTTTTTTTATAAATTTGCAAAGATTTCAAACAAACTTCTTTTATGTTGTCATTATGGGGTATTGTTTGTAGAATTTTGAGGAAAATAATGAATTTAATCCATTTGGAATAAGGCTGTAACATAACAAAATGTAGAAAAAGTGAAGCGCTGTGAATAATTTCCGGATGCACTGTATGCTCAAAAGCATTTTTGGTTCTGCCCTCCATTCTCCTCATGGGAGAAACATTCTTAAGACAGTTTTGAATGTTTTGGGGTCTGGGCATGAGGCATCTAAATATTACTCCTTGCTTATTAGTCATGCAGACAATAAGACTAGTTCTGCTTTTAAATTAACATGGGAGAAAAATTAGGGATTACATTAGAAGAAAAAGAATGGGAAAAGATTACTGGAAACCTTAAGCAAATGTCTAGAGACATTAAAACACATCTAATTCAATTTCAAATTTTACATAGGTTCTATGAGATGCCTAGTAGGTTATTTAGAGCGGGTTTAAGGAATAGTCTAGATTGCTGCCGTTGCCAAAGGGAGCAGGGAAATCTAGTCCATGCCCTTTGGTCATGCTCAGAAGTTTAATATTTTGGAGAGAGATTCATGATTATATATTTGAGATATCACAGGCCCAGTTTGACTTGTGTCCCAGTTTGTATATTCTTGGTGATCCTCTGCCTTTTAGTCACATTAGGAAAGCTGAATCACAGTGAATTCAGAGCTGTATTATGCTGGGCAGACAAATCATTTTAAGAAGTTGGAAGTCTCCTGGAAAGCCATCCTCTCGTGAGTGGCTCTCTGAATTGGGACGGATGGCAGCTTATGAGAGACTCACCTTCAGTTTGCATAGGAGGATAGATAATTATTATAATAAATGGGGTAAATTTCTAGACTTTTTCAGTTTGCAGTAAATAGTCATTATTGAACGAGGCATAGAGTATTAACGGCCATAGAAACAATTGCATAGTCTTTTTTTTTTTTTTTTTTTTAGGACCTGGTGGATATAAGGATGTTTTGATTTATTTATTGATGTGTTGTACTGAGCTGTGCCTTTTGATTGCTGTAACAGATGTTTTTTGTGTGTGTGTGTCCGTGTGTTTTGTTAAAGTACAAGTCATAAAAAAAAAGAATCGCCAACAACTCACCCTCCAAAGGCCACTCTGTCATGCTTCAAAGGCTGAGCAAGTGCTTATTCATTAGAGTAGCATGTGTGTGTGATTCCCTGCGTGCTGAAAAAAGATTGGCCCTAATTCTAGGACCAATCGGCCGATTGCGGATTTAAGACGAATATCGGCCGATTTCGATCGGTGCACCCCATAATTTTTATTAGGTGTCTTACAGAAATCATATTTCACTTTGTGATTCTTTTGAAAATCTTTCGAACTGTGGTATTAGGACAACAAAATACATATTTCTGAGAAAAAGGTCTTTCATTTGATATATAATTTGTCTATTTAAAGTGCTATTTGAAAGACTTTTATATTCATATTAATATTACTACCACATGACCTCAAGGTGGCGCTGATTTGCAACGAATGTTTTCAGGCCTTATTTTGTTATTTTATGTAACATAAATTCAGAAGTTTACATACACTTAGGTTGAAGTCATTAAAAATAATTTTTTAACCACTCCACAGTTTAATATTAGCAAACTATAGTTTTGGCAAGTCTTTTAGGGCATCTACTTTGTGCATGGCATGAGTAATTTTTCCAACAACTGTTTACAGACTATATCACAATTCCAGTGGGTCAGAAGTTTACATACACTAAGTTAACTGTGCCTTTAAGCAGCTTGGAAAATTCCAGAAAATGATGTCAAGCCTTTAGACAGATAGCTTCTGATTGGAGGTGTATCTGTGGATGTATGTTAAGGCCTACATCGTGGGAAAATCAAAAGAAATCAGCCAAGACCTCAGAAAAATAAATAAATGTGGACCTCCAAAAGTCTAGTTCATCCTTGGGAGCAATTTCCAAACGCCTGAAGGTACCACATTCATCTGTACAAACAATAGTACGCAAGTATAAACACCATGGGACCACGCAGCCATCATACTGCTCAGGAAGGAGACGCATTCTGTCTCCTAGAGATAAACGTAGTTTGGTGCGAAAAGTGCAAATCAATCCCAGAATAATATCAAAGGATCTTGTGAAGATGCTGGAGGAAACAGGTAGACAAGTATCTATATCTACATAACCTGAAAGGCTGCTCAGCAAGGAAGAAGCCACTGCTCCAAAACCGCCATAAAAAAGCCAGAATACAGTTTGCAAGTGCACATGGGGACAAAGATCTTACTTTCTGGAGAAATTTCCTCTGGTCTAATAAAACAAAAAATGAACTGTTTGGCCATAATGACCATTGTTATGTTTGGAGTAAAAAGGGTGAGGGTTGCAAGCTGAAGAACCACCATCCCAACTGTGAAGCATGGGGGTGGCAGCATCATGTTGTGGGGTGCTTTGCTGCAGGAGGGACTGGTGTACTTCACAAAATAGATGGTATCATGAGGAAGGAAAATTATGTGGATATATTGAAGCAACATCTCAAGACATTAGCCAGGAAGTTAAAGCTCGGTCCCAAATGGGTCTTCCAAATGGACAATGACCCCAAGCATACCACCAAAGTTGTGGCAAAATGGCTTAAGGACAACAAAGTCAAGGTATTGGAGTGGCCATCACAAAGCCTTGACCTCAATCCGATAGAAAGTTTGTGGGCAGAACTGAAAAAGCGTGTGTGAGCAAGGAGGCCTACAAACCTGATTCAGTTACACCAGTTCTGTCTGGAGGAATGGGTCAAAATTCAAGCAACTTATTTTGAGAAGCTTGTGGAAGGCTACCCAAAATGTTTGACCCAAGTTAAACGATTTAAAGGCAATGCTACCAAATACTAACAAAGTGTATGTAAACTTCTGACCCACTGGGAATGTGATGAATGAAATAAAAGCTGAAATAAATCATTCTCTCTACTAATATTCTAATATTTCACATTCTTAAAATAGTGATCCTAACTGACCTAAGACAGGGAATGTTTTCTACAATTAAATGTCAGGAATTGTGAAAAACTGAGTTTAAATGTATTTGGCTAAGGTGTATGCAAACTTCTGATTTATGTTTTCAGAGACTTGAAAATTTTAAACGTAAACTTTTTCCATGACATAGCGCTCCTTTTGTACCTGCCGGCAGGTCCGCAGAGTTGAAAAGGTTAACCAAAGTTTTTGCATGAATCAATTTACCGGTACTTAAATGAATTTATTTATTTTTTCCCAAAGCAATGCTTCAAATGAGAGACTGTGGACATTTTCGGTGAGCTTCAGTCTCATTTGGCCGTAAAGCAGTTTACAGTGTTTATCTAAAATAGTGGTTTGACACACTACACTGCAACTGGTTGGAAAAAGTAGCTTGCTACTATGTTAAAAAAACAGTGTCACACTAATAGAAAATATTGTAATGACCAAGTTAGTAGTGTAGCTACTTCCACCCTGAATCAAGCAGCTCTTGTGTTCTTCAGAACTTCAATGAGAAGAATGTGCTGATGGAGGGAGTGGAGGTGGTGAGCAGTGGAGAAGAGGACACGTTCCTCGTGCAGGTTCATGATGTTTCTCCTGAGCAGCCTCACACTGTCATCAAAGCTCCACGTTACAGCACGGCCCAAGACATCATACAACAGGTCAGAAAATCAATACAGATCTAAATAATAACTTAATCGCATTCTGATGAATATAAACGTAAATAAACTATGATTGTCTTTTGTAGACTTTGAGCAAAGCCAAGTATTCTCTGAGCATCCTGAGCAACCCAAACCCATGTGACTATGTCCTGATGGAGGAGATAACTAAAGATGTGGGAGGCAAGAAGTCTTCCTCAACAAAACAGTGTCAGCGTGTCCTGCAGGACCAGGAGTGTGTGTTTCAGGCTCAGAGCCGCTGGAGAGGCGCCGGCAAATTCATCCTAAAACTTAAAGAACAGGTGAATACTAGCGATTACTGTGCATGAATGCCAGACTGAAGGCCCATACATGACAAGTTTGAATTTTTGGCATGAAAAACATGCATGTCAACATTTGAAAATGAAACGATGCATTGAGTGCATCTTCACAAGTCTGAAATATCGCAGTGTATAATAAAATACCTCAAACTTATTATTAATTGAAATGTCAATGGCAATTGTTTTCCTTTAACCTGTCCCTCAGATTGCTCGAGAGGACAAGCGTAGGGGTGTGTCTTTTGCCAGCGAGCTGCGGAAGCTGACAGGTCGCAGTTGGAGCTTAAATGTGAATGTGAACGGTCCGGTCGTCCAGGAGTCGGCACATAGTAAGGAAGAAAAGGCTGCATGTCCCAGCATGACGCCTCTCCCCGAGGCCTCCGAGTGATGGAACGTTCTGCAGTGTGTGTGTGTGGCATGCATGGAGCTCTCACGAGGTACCAGCTGCTGGAACTACCCTCATTAACACACTAATTCTTTATTATTAATATCTAAAGACAAACATGTATCTTTGATTTCATTTCCATCATTAAAAAAATTCCGCCATATTGGATTTTTTGCAAAACCTTCTTTTTCAAACTAGTCTTAGGCTGTTCACCAGATCAGAACCAAACCAGTGCAAAAAGATTATCTGGTGTCCAAATATCAATAATTATAAAAAAAATAATAATAATTTTGATTTATCGTCGCAACGTTACGCCAAAACGTACGAAGTAGGCCTGGCCGCTTTTACTTAAATGGTTAAAACTTTTAAATGGAATGAGATATTTTCACCAAATTTGGGACACTTATGTAGGAGGTCAATCTGAGGACAAAGTGCACACCTCTGCCTCTTTGTGGCACTATAAGAATGACAAACATAAAATAGCTATAACAATGGAACCGTTGATCCCATTTACTTGAAATTTTGCATGCAGTGTCTTTGTTCAAGGTGCCATATAGTTGTATGAGGACATTCGCATATCTTGAGAAACATGGCCACCACCGACCAATCAACTTTCAGCAGATTTTAAACAAGGTTAACAAAGGCATATCGCAACAAAACTTGGTGGGACAATTGGCCCAAGAGGTCTGTGCAGAATTTAAATAAAAAATTGGCCACTGGGAGGCCCTATCGTGTTTTACATGCATGTAAATGGTTGTATATTCTGCCGTATTTCACAAAGACACGTTATTCATATCATATGATAGATCTCCTCATTTTGAACAAACTTTGCCGCAAAAACCATTGGTGTTAATCAAATCGTTCATTAAATATTTGAGATTATTTAAAAAACCTTTTGCAAACTAGTCCTAGGTTTTTACATCCGACATCAACATAACCTGTACAGAAACAATCTGTGGGAAACCTAGATCAATAATTATCAAAAAATGTTGCATTTTTTATTTAGCATGACTTTAATTGGCGTAAGGGTAAATATGGGTGTGGCTTAGTTTACCCAAAAGCCTATAACTCTTAAATGATAATCCGGGTTTCATAAAATTTAGCAAGCATGTGATTCTAAAGTGGCCTGCCTATTTTGGTGGAGTTTGGACAATAGGTAGCGCTATAATGGTCAGGAATGTAAAAAAAAAAAAAAGCCCATATCTCTGTGGTCCTAAACCTGATAGTTCTGAACATTATGGCAATTTATCTCTATTTTAAGTGCTAACAGACTGTCTTATTAATACTTAATATCTGTTATATATGTTCTTAAAGCCCCGTTCACACCTCTGGCGGCATTAACGCTTGGTGTTCCTGCTGGTGCTGCCACTCTAACGTTATTGGTGGACTGCACAACTGTAATGACAATGTCATATCAATATATGAATCAAACTCACTCAGAATGCCGACATGTTTTTCCACGCATCATCTTATTAGCCCATATCCATGTATGTGGTTACAGAAAAATTATATAGAACAGTGAAATCGCTCACAGGAACAGTGAACTTCTCCGTCTTGCCTGCATTTGTCTCCAGTATCTCACACTCACAGTAGATGGGTGACGTGAGCGCCACTGTCGCTCGCGAATGTCACTCGTCATTTGCATAAAGTTGAAATTTTCTCAACTTGTCGCTCTCCACGGCGATTTCTGTTGCCAATAGCCATGGCAGCTTGTGTCGCCAGAAGTCGCTGTGATCTCATTGAAAATGAATGGGATTATGCCGCTGGCGGTGTGAATGGCCTATTAAATGCTTGAACCCCATTAATTGCTGCTTGCAGCTATATTTTGAATTGTATTTTGCTGGGAGGTTGGGATCTTGCATTGATATAAGGTGACAAGATGAGATTAGCAATAAAGATATAGTGAAATGAAATAATACTGTCAGTCAAGTAATGCTATCTGATTTTTTTTTCATGAATGTGTCCAGTCAGTGGACGCATGACCCAGAGTGCGCTATTGAAGCCGTGTTTCAGTAGTAATCTATAGGAGTGGTTCCCAAACGTTTTTAAACTACGGCAACCCTTTTACTGTGTTTTTCTACGGCACCCCAACCACTGAAAAATAAATAAAATAAATATACTATTCAAAGTTTAAAATTAACATTAATAAATTAAATGAGAAGTCAAACACACTTTTTCTTGTCAACGTTGATGTTTGATTAAAATTAACGATAGGCCTAAAACAGACAGCAGCAGGTCTGCTAGGCTGCATTTACACATTGCACAGATTTGAGATATAAGATTTTTGTCCCATCTGCTTACACTGTCATATTACATTAATGGCTGGGTGTACCTTAATTTAGCGTCAAGAGTGGCAATTTTACCCAGAAGCGCATTTGACTGTTCACATGTGCAGCTGCATTCACAGCGACACATGAGCGCTCAATACAGCACATGCTAATAAAGTATGCATGTGAGTGTTTGAAAGCAGTCGGCTGTAGTCAAACAGCGTCGGTATTGCCTGTATTACTTTTAACATAGGTGTCTATTAAAATATTGAACTAAGCAGATTCCACGGCACCCAGTTTGGGAACCACTGGTCTGTGGTGGATACCTGTTCAATTAGATTTCAGGAGACTTAAGTGGGAATGTATGGGAGCTTCATAAGTGCAATTGCATTGGATTTGCATCTAACGGTTTTATTTTTTCCTGCCTGGAAACATGGCATCTCTATGATTAGTCGAGCTCTCAAATGGGTGGGACTTTGCAACAAACGGCCAGTGATTGACAGCGTATAATATGTAAATTCACCGCAGTTTAGCACAGTGTTTGGCGGTTCGGAGATACAAGTGCAGTTATTTGCAATCTGACATAACATTTATTTCAGCTTTCGTAATTGGATTTTTTGCATTTTTTGTTGCAAAAAGAGTTTTGAGTTTCACTTATTTAGTAGTAGTTTGGGCAGCTTTGGGAGCAACATTGCAGACACTAAATGAAAAACACCACTTTTGAAAAGCACCAGCCACCACTGATTTGGAGGCAAGATCATTTTTATTTAAATAACATGAGACGTGAAACACCAAACTCATCATCAGACTAACTTGTTTCTCCATCCAGGGTCTTTGTCGATGGGGCTGAAGGTCTGGATGGCAGAGGAGCGCTTGGGTTCTCAGAGACAGCGTGTGGGGAACCCCGTCTCTCAGTGCGGTGATCGAGCCCAAGCCCCCTCCACCTGGTCCCTCCCTCTGCTGTGGAACTGGAAGCTGCATAAATGAGTCCAGAGCCATAGCAGCATCTCAAGTGTTCACCACTCTCACATATGGCTCAAGTTTGTTGAGGTAAAGCTCTCAACATGCTGGTGTACAGCAGCCTAGCGGAAAGCGGTTAGTGCTCATCCCATAGAGAACTAGAGTCTCTGGAGGAAGTATGCTCAGAGTATGCAGTTGAGCTAGCTAGAGCCTTTATTGTTGCAGGAACAGAATGAGAAAAGAGTTTAGGCTTTTCATCAGTTTGTATCCGGGTTATCGAGCTCTTGTTTTAATAGTTCATGGACGTTAGATGAAGGCAGGAGTTTGCAGTTCTCCTCGTTTCTTCTATTCTTCTTGTCCTACTTTAACAGTCCTGTAAGTGATGAATGCATTTATATGTATTTCATTTTCTTTTGTGATTTTGCACATTGCCATTTTTTTTATGAAGTTCAGTTATTTTGAAAGCTTTTTTATTTCGCCTCCCTATTTTGGATAGAGGAAATTAATCAAATCAAGCATGAAAATGTTCCCAACTCAGTATACACTATACTTATTAGTCCCAACATTAAACAGTTTGAGCTCACATCCCTTGAATGAGTTCTAAAATCTTGATTGAGGATTTCAATTTGCCATTTAGAGCGGATGGGCACAACTTTAATTTAATTAGTTCATTGCACATTTCCTGTACCGGTCCACAGCCCTGTATTTTAATGACCAACAGCAAAGAATTCAAGATGTTGAATGGTACCTTGTAGCTTTCTGTAAACTGCCTTGAATTTGCAGTATTAGACAAGCAGGTATTCAAAGAAATGCCTTTTTTCTTAGTGTAGTGTTCTCTTCGACCATTTTAAATGTTCTTTTTAAAGCATGTAAGTTATTATGGGTTTAGATTTCTTTCATTAGTGCTAGAAGACAATTTTTTGCACAAAACCTAACCCACTTGAGATTGTGAAATTCACCTCGGTTAGTGCAATTACAATATTTTTATTTATTTTATGGATAATATTAAATTGATCAAATGGTTCCTCTATTTTTCAAGTTAGTACTCATATCACAGAGGGACTTTTTTTAAATGAAACAGTATGTATCATTATTGAATGTCAGTTTCCTTCTTAAGTGTTAAACATTTTTTTGTGACATTCATGTGATTTCTAAACTTCACTTTGAGGTTGAAAATGATTTTTCTGTTATTTTCTTCAAGTGAAATGTTCCATGTAATTTATTTAATATTATAACCCAGGTTGGCTGTGCTTTTTACAGATGGTGTACATATGAAAGAGTACATAATTATGAATTTATTTATTTTTAAGGGCAAGAATGTTTCTTCGATCTGTTCGTACTGTATTCTTGTATAATGTTTGTGATTTAGATTTTAAGAACTTCTATCCTGAGAGTTATTAAATAATTGACTTTTCAGGAGAAGATAGACTCCCATGAAGTGTATTTTATTGTGTGGTACACTACAGCATTCATATCCTTTCAATGTATATTTCCTTTGAACAATCGAGTTTCAAAGAAGTACATTAATCTAGAACTGTCTCTTTGCATTGATGGTTTTCAGCACTTGTAAAATAGGAATGTATTGTCAATCTTGTGATGTCAATATCACAGTTTACTTGAAACTGCTCTCATCAATAAATAGTGTTGAAAACATTCACAACACACTTGTGTACATTCTAACTTGCACCTCAATGTCATTACTGTATGTCCTGTGTATGACATGTAAAGTCTAGACTTGTCTCTTTACTGTCTGTTTGAAGAGCTGCATCAGTAAGTCTTTTCAGGTCAGAATCCAAAAATGCATGGCCTATTATTAAACGTTCCTGCAACGACAGAAAGAGAAAAAAAAGTGTACAAAAATTTGCCTACACTACCAAATATTTAAAGCATTGATATTTGGAAATACCTTTTTCTTGGAGGGAGGTCCTGCAACAGGTGGATTGAATGTCATGTCTTTAACACTATAGTCTTCAAACAGCTGCACTGGAGTCCTGCAGACAACAGATGTTAAAAAAATCTTAATATTCACATTGAAGCATTAGCCCATAGTGAGATATGACCTAGTTATCAGACTACCTTCTGCTGAGCTCCATGTTGAGAGCACCTGAGCCTTCACTGGGGGCTCCAACCATCAGATGAGCAGCGTACTTCCTCACCATGGGGTGATAGTGTCTCTACAACAAAAACAATCGGAAAGCTGCATTGCAAAATTCCAGGGAACTAGAAGCCCCTAAGAAACTAAATTTGGGGTATTCGAGTCCAAGTCACATACTCGGACTCATGACTTTGGGACTTTTTGCTGAGTCCATGACATTTGTGATGCAATGAAAAATAAATAAATAAACATCTCTGTCTGCATGCAGCTGTATTAGCCCCTGAAGTCGTAGACGTAGCCAGAGTTTTCACTGTGTTTAAGCAAACATACGCACAGGCACACTCATCAGTCAACCAATGTTACTACAGAGACTACTGTATAACATCGACTACCGAGGTGGCTGGTATGACAAAAACATAAAGACGAGTATGCCTCCAATGTAATAGAATCTAAACAAGGCAGTTTCAAACAACACGGGACCTAACAACTGGTAAAATTGCAGTTTTAGGGGCCTGGGTGGCTCAGTGGTAAAATACGCTGGCTACCACCCCTGGAGTTCACTAGTTCGAATCCCAGGGCGTGCTGAGTGACTCCAGCCAGGTTTCCTAAGCAACCAAATTGGCCCGGTTGCTAAGGAGGGTAGAGTCCCATGAGGTAACCTCCTCGTGGTCGCTATAATGTGGTTCGTTCTTGGTGGGGCGCGTGGTGAGTTGAGCGTGGTTGCCGCGGTGGGTGGCGTGAAGCCTCCACATGCGCTATGTCTCTGCTGCAACACGCTCAAGCTACGTGATAAGATGCGAGGGTTGATGGTCTCAGACACAACTGGGATTCGTCCTCCGCCACCCGGACTGAGGCGAATCACTACACGACCACAAGGACTTTAAAAAAAAAAGCACATTGGGAATTGGGCATTCCAGATTGGGAGAAAAAGGGGGGAAAAAAGAACTTCATTAAGTCACCCACAATTTACTAAAAACAACATATCAAAATAAAAATAGTATTCATATTGGATATTAAGTCTTTTTAGGTGTAATGCATCTACACATATAGGCTTCTATTGTCTCTTGTGGTCCACACAGTGTTGTCAGCTTTATGAATTAACTGTGTAACTTTTTAAATAGTCGGTGGGAAAGTGTTATTGCTAAAGCAGACAGCAACTCTAAACAGATAAACAGCACCTATTTATTATTGATTGACTATTTTCAAACATTGACGAGCTGCTTAAAATCCATTCTTTTACAGCATTTGTCCACCATTCACAATAAAATATTTGGATATTTTGGGCAGTGAAATGTTTAAAATTTAACTATAGACTAAATGTATTGTTCGATGACAGAGTTTGTGTATGAAACTAAACTTCATGTTATGAGATGAATTTAGTTGGTTATGACGTGTTTATTTTAAATGTTTATTTTATTTTGATTGTAAACAACCAGGTAACTTATGCACGTCTTTATTTAGCCTATATCTCTGACACTTTTGAAGGACAATTCTGTTAAATGTATGACTCAAAATGATTATTCTCCATGTTTTCACGGTTAAAGAAGAGCTCAAATGAAATTTTCTTTAGTTGGTATTAAAAGATTTCAGACTAGGGGGCCTGGGTAGCTCAGCGAGTATTGACGCTGACTACCACCCCTGGAGTCGCAAGTTTGAATCCAGGGTGCGCTAAGTGACTCCAGCCAGGTCTCCTAATTGGCCCGGTTGCTAGGGAGGGTAGGGTCACACGGGGTAACCTCCTCGTGGTCGCGATTTAAGTGGTTCTCGCTCTCAATGGGGCACGTGTTAAGTTTTGCGTGGATCGCGGAGAGTAGCATGAGTCTCCGCGGTGTCATGCACAGCGAGCCACGTGATTAGATGCGCGGACTGACTGTCTCAGAAGCGGAGGCAACTGAGACTTGTCCTCCGTCACCTGGATTGAGGTGAGTAACCGTGCTACCACGAGGACCTAGTAAGTAGTGGGAATTGGGCATTCCAAAAATTGGGGAGAGAAAAAGATTTCAGGCTGATTGCAGACCAATGTGGCTGCCACTCAAGCAAATATAAATTTATTTTTATTGATATTTTTATCTTCTGCGGCAGCTGCTGCAAGACGCACACGGACGCAGGTACACGAGCAGCACGCAGAACTGCCCTGCATTGTGCGGTTTCCCATAAATTAACTAGAAAATCATGTCTGTGATGACATGACCCTAATATTATCCAGTGTTTTTGGATGTAGCATTTGCAGTCAAATTGTGAGACGTAACTTCTCAGCGAGTGCCAATTACTACTGTGTTGACTCATTTGTACAGTAAGTATTTTCCTAAATCAGTCGGCAGATAGAGGAAAAAAATATTCAGAAAGAAATCTCAGTATAGAATATTATTTCTTTAGATAGGGATAATTACATTAGGTCATATCACGATTCCTGTCTTTCCACCCCCCAATTTAAGACCCTGTTGTATCATTTAAGATTTCGACTTTTTATGACCTTAAATTTTGGAAAATTGAATTTGACATTTTAAGTCTTTTTAAGGACCCGCAGGAACCCTGGTCATAAGAGTGTTGTCTATCTTCCTCAAAGCAAGTCATATCTTAAACTAGTGTAGTTAAATAGTATTAATATCAGTATTGAAAACAGCACGTTTTGACTCCGGCTCTGCTGGTGAATATCTTCAAGTGATCACAGGAAAGTTCAGGTAACCTCAAACCATGAGATTCATCCGCACAGAAAAGCAGTGCTGAAACACAACTGACATAAAACGTTCCTCTGCAAGTAATTTGCAATTTTAGGTTTCAACCACGTCGCTAGAGTGCACAAAGTTCCGTAGTGCAGCTTATTAACCCATTTCGTAGACCTAGTATACAATGCTACAGTAAAGATACTGCCTTAGGTTTTCCTCTATTGATTGATGTGTAAGAAGTATAACATCACCTCGTTTTAAACAAGATTTTGTAGGAACACAATTTCACAAACGCATATTTTTGCTTGCATAAAGCAAGCTCATTTTCAATCACTGATTTACAGTTTGCCAGAAGTTATGCACATCCAGTAATTTGTGCAAAGACTGGAGTAATATTGTGTATATCACTGTCAATAATGAAATAAATGTCAATGTTTATGCTTTACCTTCAGTAAGTGAAGCTCCCACAGTGAGGTGTTCTGGGGGTTACAGTACTCTGGCTCATCTAGCTCTGGGAGATACACACCACTGCCCAGCATCTCATTATCCAATAGGATATCACACTTCGGGAAGGTCTACACACACACAAATAATTCATGTATTAATTCCTTACAAGTAATATTACAAACAAATGTCTCAATTAGCTCACTGGGTGGATTTGATTGAAAGAATGAGAGCATGAATTTGTCACCATTAACCTTACCTTTAATTTAGTCCTCATACCTTCACAAAATAATGAGTTTTAAAAAGTCAACATAAGATCACATATGATCCTATTTACTTTCTTAATACACGTGCCTGGTTTAAATGGACTATTTTACCCAATATTTGTGTAATATTTTTGCACTTAAGAGTATAGCAATGTTAGCTTAGCAACATGCTAACACTGCACTTTCTCCTGAGGAGTTGCTGCCTATCAGCATTTCAAAACAGTCACTTATCAGGTTTAATTTCAGTCATGATACTTCCTTAGCTGGAGTGCAATGGAATGGGATAAGATGCGTTTATAAATGTTGAACTGTTTTTAATTTGACAGCGTCCCAACAATAAAACTCTCATGGTGTGAGACACTAAAAAAAAAAAACTGTGGCACGTCCACATTAATCCAGATAAATTTGAAAACTGCGTATTCATTTTTAAAACGTTATCTGTCCATGCTGCTGTTTTCAAACGTTTTCCAAGAGTTGCTCATCAACACTGAATCGTCTGAAAATGCTTACATTTTCTTAGTGTGCATGTGGAAAAATAACATAAGAAGCGTGGCCCTGCATCATTTCCATGTACAGCCTAAAACACAATGTGATGATGGTTGTACAAAGTAACATTTATCTTTAAAAACAATATAGAAGTAAATAGCAAGCACAACTACGCCACTACAACATGGGCCGCCATTTTGATTGTTTTGGGTTAAATGGATCACATGACAATAAATCCATCATCGTTTTCAAATATCTCCATTTTCCCTTTCTACACCATAACGTGAAGACGGCGAAGACCATTTGGGAGAGCCTTTTCGAAAAGCTTCGTTTTCGCTAGACAAAAACATTGTCTATGTGGACGGAAGACCAAGCGTAGTGAAATTAATGCAGTTTCTCAGTGTGGACGTGGCCAAAGTCGCCCGCCTAATGCATATTTACACAGAAAAACTATACATAAAACAAGTTCACGTCCTGTGTGAACAGCCCTTTATGTTGTAAACACCAAGGCATCACAACATGTTTTGGAACAGATCCAATAAGTGAATATCATTTCATTAATTGCAGCGGTACAGTAAATGTCAAATGAATATTTACCCAACTCATGTCAATACTACATAAACATTCTAAGACTAAAGCCAAACAACATAATTAAATACAGTCGTAACTGAAGGAGAAACTGCATTTGCTCACATGCATCAATGTCCTATTGGCTGCCAGGATGCCCACGGAAGAGTCAGGCAGCACGTGAAGACTGAGCGTGCTCAGTCTTTTAACAAAGGCCAGCGCCCTCTGCAGGGTGACCTGCTTCCTGCGCTTGGTCAGCATCACATCCAGGCACTGCAGCACGATTGCACTGTCCTCATTTGCACCTCCTGCAACCAATCAGTCAATGGCAAAACTGTGCATTAGCTCAAATGCATGCACAGGGTAAGTGGCAGGATGTTATTACAGATATCAAACAACCCTGTGTCACCGTGTGTGCCCTCGGGTTGCCAGAACAAAAGAGAAATTGGAGATGGTACCTGCATGCAACGTCAGCAGTGTTTTGTACAAGTGGCTGTAGAATTTTAAAGGGTCGATGTTGAGGACGTCACCTGTTGGACACAGAGCGCGTTGAGATATTTCAGCTCAGAAAGGGCAGGATGTTCGTGAAACCAGAGACGGGGTGGTACTAACCTTGTCCTGAGAGGATGTGGAAGGATGTGAGAATGCAATGAAGACTCTCACGATACGTTAAATCCTGGGAAATGAAAGAGGTGAGTTTTAGACTCTTGGAAAGGTTAAGTTATGGTGCTTGTGGTGAGTGATTCAATCAGAACTCTAACTTAAGTAAATCTGAGGGGGGTTGAGGGCACAAATGTAATAAATGGTCCTAAATGAAATAAAGGCCCCTAATTGAATAACTACTGGCGCTGTTTATAACAAAGACAAAAGTGTTACAATTATTACATGTAGGACCAAAAGTTATTATGTTGGCTTGACATACTGTTTATTCTACATACTTTATTTAAGAAAACCAACATTTCTGACTGTAACACCTTTCACACTGGACTTGGAATAGGAGCGTAAGTGGTGCATATTTTTTTCGGGTTTTAGCATTTAAAGCTACAGTATACTACAAGTAGTTGCCTTAAACAAAATAAAAATACCCTATATACTATTAAATAGAGAGCAGGTCTAAAGGGTTAACAGCAACACACATACACTCAGCCCAGTGCTAACAGCTGAGGTAAACAAATGCACGCCACAGCACCTGTGGTCGGTAAATTCAAAACGTACCTCAGTCTTGTATTGAAAGACACTTGTATTAAAGTACTCTATTACTCTCAATTTTTTAATTAACAAAGGAAAAAACGTGGGATGCTGTACCTGGCTGCTGGTGAAGATGGTGAGTTAACATACTGGAAGCGTGTCCTTTTTGTGAGGAAAGTACTCATTCAACACTCAAACGTTTTCAACGTTTGAACAACGAGATTTCGCTATTCAATGGTTGTGCATAATTACTTATTTCTGGCTATATTAGTAAAAGTGACCGAGCCAAACAGCGTGATCAAACAGTCTTCTCGTGCAAAACTATGTTCAGGCTCATCGTCCTCACCCTTCCACTAAATAATGATGTTTAAAAATGAGCAGAGCTCATTGTGTTGACCGTCACTACATGAAATAATTCTACAAGACTGCATTAGATTACAACAGCATCATGTCAATACGATTTCATGACGATCACATTTGTAACACTTAACAATAGCTCACTCCTGATAACCATTTTATAACTGTATTTTCTGTATAGTGCGCTCACGTGCTGCTTCGGCATGCTATGTGAAAGAGGCGTTACTCCTAGAGCTGTCGGGCTACATCCACCAAACTTGGTACAGACATTCAGACTGTTCTGACTTATGGTGATATATCTTTTCTAACTAATCGGTCTTACGTTTTTCGCACAACAGACAATCAAAAATTGGAAATATTCCATAGACTTACATTGACGGAATGTTTAAATGGGCAAATGGAATGCTCGTTAACTCAAACTACAACTGTGAAACAATTCAAATGTAAACAAACGTCAAGCCACTTCAAAATTTTGGCAATTTGAAAGCTTTTTCATGACTAAAAAAAAAAGTCAAGGGACATGTTTGTCAACATATTTTGATATTGACCCTAATGTTGTCAGAAATGACCTTTTTTGTGAGACACAAAGCTTTCTTTACACAACTGATCTGCATTCAAACCTCAGAACATTTTACATCTCATTTTTTCACTCTGGAGAGTAAATTGTAATTAAAACTGATAGTTGCAAAGATTCATACTTGTTAAATCTGCCACAGCAGTATCTATAAAATATATATTTTCTAAATCCTCCGGTAACACTTGATTGTGATTGGCCCATTCTGAACAGCGCTGCCAAAAGTAACAGGTGCCACGTGACTAATGTTGGCAAGTCCAATTGATTTCTGCGAACCGGTTCAAAAACCGATTCAGCGGGTCTTTTACGTCATCATGTAATGGTGTCTCTAGCACGTAATTCTAACATCCCGGAGTCATGGTTTTCACACTCAAACATTTAAGTAAAGCCATATGTGAATGCGCAGTGCTGATTATTACCTTTTATTCAATTAAGTTATAATAATAATGGCGTCTATTTTCATCAGTGTTTCATTCTGTGAACCTGCATGTCGAGTACGACTGATAGTGATTACATCTTGGATAAGTTTCCTACATTAAAGTTTTGCACCTAAAGCACCCAATACAAACACTGCACACAAACGCGGATATGCTCTTCGCGTCTTAACTTTAGTTTTATTAAACTAAGTCATAAGAATATTTCCAGTGCGTTTTGGTTGAAACTTATGGTTCGCCCCAGGTTGGTTCATGTCCTCAGTATACGCATGCTCATATTATCAGCAGCTCACTCATCAGACTCCTCGGTAATCCTCTGCAAACTTCGACAGTTCGTGGGCCGGCTCTTTTTGAGTCGGACACGACCAAAGAGCTGACTTCGTGTTGTCGTGTTTTTTTATAAATGATTCAAGCAACGTATTTAACGATTTTCTATGATTCAAGAACGTTTTATGCACCTCTTGGTAAAAATGGCTATTTTCAAGGGTTCTCCAGGACTTTGCCAAATTCAATTACTTCAAGCACCTTGAACGAACCCTGGAGAGAGAGCAACTTAAAGCAGATCAAAGGCCCTTTGTGGGATTGTTTGCATTTAAATTTTTGAATTAATGAGCATTCAGTTTGCCCATTTGAACATTCCGTATGCAAGTCTATGGGATTTTTCAGATTTTTGATTGTCCGCTGTGGGAAAACCGTCCTTTTAGTCAGAAAAGATGTAGCACCAAAAGTAATTTTTATTGCATTTAGGACAATCCGTTATTTCATTGAGGTTGTGTTATAAAATTAAAACCAAATGTAAAAACATTTAGAACCAAAAGGTACACCTTTCTTAAATTTAGGACCAAAAGTATTTAGAGCCATTCGTTAAAGGTGTTTTTTACATTTAGACCCCTTAATTATATTTAGCACCAAAAGTATTTGCATTCAGTGCCTAAGAATATATTATATTCTATTTATGCCCTTTAAACCTCTGTGCACCAATTCACAAGGGTCAAATATCATTATACTATATATGATTAATTTGATTAAAAAAAAATGTAAATCCACTGATAGTTGTAATTTTTAATTTTAGGGTAACTGTTTTCAATTCCATCATTTTCAATATCAGCCCACATTAGAAAAAAATGACCATCTAATGTAGAACCGTCATTACCAAAATTCTTTCTCTTTCTATTTAAAACTCCCTCTCATTGAGTAAAATGTGTAATACTTACACCCGACATGACGAGGTTGTGAAGCACCGTTAACAAATCATCAAAGAATTCCAGATTGATCAGATGAGCAAACCTGCAGGGAAACAGGGTTGAATGATTTTCTTCAGAAATTAACCAGAACACTGAGAAACACTGACCCAAACTCGACAAAAAAATGTCACAGTACTACAATAAAGGGGTTATACATATAATCTGGCTCTTACTTTGCCAGGCCTTCTAAAACAGAGGGCAGTAAGATGGATTTCTGAGCTTTCTTCAGTATTCTGAAGTAGATGAGGAACACGATGTTTAGCGTCTCTGTATGCTGGAATCAAAGATGGTGATGGATTATGTTCTAAGACACTTCTGGAAGCTTTGCACAACACATAATGATCCATTTAGAACTACTATTCCATATCTTCACCTACTGTAGTATCACTCACCATTTTAATTTTCTTGTCTTTGCTTTCTGAAGCCTCAGTTTCTAGAAGTTCTTTCTGCAGCTTCTCCTCGGCTTTCTTCCACTGTTGAGGACAACAAGATTGTGAATTGGATTTTTACATTTTCTGAAGAAGGTATGAGTGGTGCTTGGTGTTGTGGATGGTTGCCAAGGCATTGCTTTGTGGTTGTTAATGTGTTCTGAGTGGTTTTTAGCATGTCACTATGCTGTTCTGGGTGGTCGTTTACGAGCCCACCCTCAAGTCTCTATGATATTCTGGTCCCAAGATATGGCTTGGGTCCCTGCTTCAAATGTACACCAAGTCTTTGGGATTTTTCTGCACCCGTTTATTTGTCTAGCATCAGAAAATCATAAGCTTGATCACCTAGAAAAGTTATACACTAAATTACTTAGAGTTAAGGGTTTGTTGAAATCCCAGTTATCCCAGTTATCAGCAGAGTAATAGGCGATATATCAGCAAGACTGTTTGTTCAGCAGATATTTGTCCATTTTGAGATTATGGCCATTGGCTAATAACTGCGTCCACCTGACCCACTAACAGAGGTGGTTATTCCAACTTATGTATGTAATATAACTGCTTAATTACCAAAAGTGTATAGGGTCATTAAAGACCCTAGATATGTAATAGTGTCGGTTTTCTTTTTTGCACTTAAGTAAATCAAATTTGTATAATTATTTCATATACAAGTTTACTATCACAGGATGTATATTTCTTTGTTTATTACAAGACAATTGAGTTCTATATTCACACAAATGACAACTATATCACGCTGATCAGTTTTCCATACAAGTGTACACATACATATTATTCTGTACATGCTATTTCTTACTCAAGGTGGCGCTGATGTGTCAGTGACTGACTTGATTTACATTTGACATTGTTATTTGACCAAGAATCATTATGGAAGTAAACTATAGCAAGTGTAACACATGAACAGTATGATATGACTATTGTCATTTGGGTGTGCTACTGAAATTATGCAAGTTGTGCATTGATTTAGACTCTTTAAAAAATACCTGTATAGTTTATGTGTAGCTCTATTAATGTTTGTCAATGGTCATGAAAATTCAACACCTTTGTGCGCATCTTATATAAAGCAGTTTTGCTATCATTAAATAGTTTCATATATATATATATATATATATATATAAACATTTTCTCCTTCTTAAGCCAACCCTGCTTTCTAGATATTGGTATCGGCCACTGAAAAACTTGTATCAGTTGACCACTTTAAGCAAGCACCACTAATTGAGGCTTTAAGAGAGAACAAATAATGTTTAAATAAACTACACCATTTCAGAACTTTAACTCATTAACTACAACTGACTTTTATTAGGACATTTATCTCAACACAAACCTTCCGCTGCATCCTGGACAGATTTTTCCTCTTCTCTTTGAATGTCATGAACTTCTTTTTGGGCGCAGTATCTTCAGTATCTTTCTTCATGTCTACTTCTTTTATCCTCAGACAGAGGAGAGTCTTCAGCACCTTTATAAAAGCATCATAATATATACGAGCAACATTAAAAAAGATTTCCAAACATTTTGCAGCGAGATCCCATAAGAAAGACATAAGCGAACATGTTATCACTGGAAAAATAACAGCATATGTGTTTGGAATGTAAATAATGAATTATATTTTTTTGGACAAACTATTCCTAACGCGATATACAAGTAAGTATTCTGTAACTATGTTTTAGAGCAGAATAATGTCACTGTACCTCTGGTTTCACGTCATAGTTCCTGCTCTTGACCATACCCGAGATAACTTTCACCGCTGCTAATGAAGCCTGACCCAGTTTATCCTGTTTCAGCAGTTTCCTGACCGCTTCACAACACATCTCGGACACCTGAACACAAAATGACAACAATAGAACCGCACAGAAACCTCTTCGAGAAAGATCCTCAACATGTAGAGTTGACGGCTGGCAGACTGACCTTCCTGATGGGGTCGTTCATCAGAGGCACTACCATGACTATAATGTTGTTGTGGAAGTTAAAGTGTGGCAAGGCGACCAGCAGCTCACAGATGCACCTGATGGCCACTTCAGCAAGACCTTTATAACACTGCAGAGACACGGCTTGACTGCCCTTTTGCTTCTTCTGCTTCCAGTCTGAAACACAGCATCAGATCAACTCTTTGACTGATGAGAATCAATCACTGGACGGGAAGCTAAGGCATGGACAAAAGCAAAGTGCACGCATTCTACCTTCTACTCTATTCTACATACACTCTCAGAAAAAAAAGTTGTACCTTTTAAGGGCCATCACTGGGGTGGTACCCCTCAAGGAAACATTGTTTGTACCTCTGGACCTATAAGCTGTGTTTCCACTTTTGGGCCAAATGAGGGTGTGCTAGTGTGTGCCAGGGCGAGTTGCGTTCCTACTGTCACTTCTGGGGCTTCATTGTGACTCCTCTGAGCTTTCTTGGGGACTGCAGCCAATGGCATTTGGCCCGCCGATTACCCTTGGATCAAACAAGGCCAACTGGGGATTGAGGTGGGGTCAATGTCAAAGGCAGAGTTCCATTGAGTCAGGTCAGAGGGTCAGCACCAAGACCAGGTTGTGAGTCTAGCACACAACAGTACAGGTTCGGGAAAAATAAAAAATTTGCAGGCACAGTACAAATTCATTAAATGGACAAAGTGGTGCCCAAATAAAGAACTTTCCATAGTTTGAGATCACGGATGGTGTGCTGGGACATCGTCCAGCTGTTAGTGGAGAGACCACTCAGGACACCATCGCAGTTACAGTCAGTGAGTTGTCAACTCGATGAGTTGTTAATGCTAACTCAATCTTGCTAGCTAGCTAATGTTTACATACGATATAAACTCGATATTCTAGATAACATGATACCTCAGCTTGAGCTTACCTCTCGTTTGTGAAATGCGCGCGGTGTGTGACCTTGGTACCAGAGCACATAATAACCCTAATGCGACTTTGTCTTTTTCATTTTTGTGTTTTCGATCATTTTGGCTGTGTTAATGCCAATGGCATAGATTTTGCCAAAGGTGTGTATTTTTGGTGGAATTTTGATATTTCAACCTCAGTTCCTATAATACATCTATAATACACTGTGTACACAAAATAGTTACACTCAGGACCTTCAGGACAATAATGTCCCCATTGAAACCCATGCAATATTTAGGGGACCTGGGTAGCTCAGTGGTAAAGATGCTGGCTACCACCCCTAGAGTTCGTTAGTTCGAATCCCAGGGCGTGCTGAGTGACTCCAGTTAGGTCTCCTAAGCAACCAAATTGGCCCGGTTGCTAGGGAGGGTAGAGTCACATGGGGTAACCTCCTCGTGATCGCTATAATGTGGTTCGTTCTCGGTGGGGTGCGTGGTGAGTTGAGCGTGGATGCCGCGGTGGGTGGCGTCTCCGTGGCAATGCGCTCAACAAGCCAGGTGATTAGATGCGTGGGTTGACGATCTCAGACGCGGAGGCAACTGGGATTCGTCCTCCGCCACCCGGACTGAGGCGAATCACTACGTGACCACAAGGACTTAAAAGCACATTGGGAATTGGCCATTCCAAATTGAAAAAACTGCAATATTTGATCCCAGTGCCATTAAAGCATAAAATCATGAATTCTATGATATTATGCTTTCATTCCGGAGCCCTGGCTTCAAAATTATAATTTGTAATGTTTTCCACCAGATGGTGCCATTTTGCTCATGTTTAGCCTATGGAGCAAATACATGCTTTTTTCCTATTTTCTGTTTGCTGTACTAAATTGCTTTTTTGTATGTAAAAAACAACAGTGGCATTATGTAAACAAACATTTAAAGGGTTAAAATCTTGAAAATGAATGAATATTTGGTAGTTATGATCAGGACTGATGTTGGTTAAAAGTCAGTGAATTGGAAAATAATATATGTAATATTTTTATGGCAGTTTTTTTGACACGGACATTCTTGTCCTCCAAGTACCTCTGAGTAACTTTTTTAAATTGACGCACAAGGGTTAAGGGTGGGTTTTGGGCAACGCTGCGCGGCTATTGGCCTGATGGTGGGAACGCAGACTGATTTTGTTCTCGAGGTCCGCTGACCAGTTAATTGTCCTGGCTTGCAGTGGCCCGACAGTTGAAAAGCAGCTATTGTGTCCCATAAAACGGTACATTTATATGTTTTGTTCCTCTGGGAATTTTTTTTTACCCTTTTCTTTTCTTTAAGGGTACAATTACATACCCAAAAGGTGCATAGAAGGGTACCACACAAGTAACAGCCGTTATACAGTTTATCACTTCTTTTTCTGAGCACAGAGATAAGCAAAACTACATATTTTCAAAATCGATTAGTTGGTCTCAAGGAAGCCCTGTATATTGAGGATTGTTTAGTACATGATTTGCATTTAAAAATAGGAGCACAGCAGAATGGAACAAAACAGGGTTTCTTAAGATGCATTTAAAAAAATTATTATTATTATTCTTTTTTTTTAACTTCACATACTACCTTAAAAACATGACACTGTAAAAAAGGGTCTACTAGAACATTTCATATTCACTATAGAAATTTCATGGGCTGGGTATTGATACAAATTCGATTTCAGTTTACAAGCTCGATTCTGATTCTTTTGGGTATATTTCAGTCATAATGTCCATTTTGCTTACATATGAAATTCTCTCTCAGCTAATATTGTTAATTATACAGGGGACCTTCTAACATGGTACATTATGAATACATTAATTTGACAAATTTTATCATTAGTTTTTCATCATTTTGGTCACATTTTCACTTTTGAAAAATGCACAAATTCCATCAATACATATGTCTTGAAATCAAATGTATTACATTGCATATTTACATGCATAATTTGTACCATTTACAAGTATTTCCATTGATCACATTTGCGAGTGATTTACTCGTTTTGTAGAAGGTTGCCAGATAGAGTCATATCGTTCAACTCAAGATCCCAATTAATCGGAAAATCTATATTTTTAACAAGCCCTAGAAATTGTAATCACTTTTTAAAGATTTTATTTATTTCAATGGCTTTTCCAGGCCAAAATGACAATTTTAAATTAAATGTCCATGATGTAAGATTCATGTCTAACAGCTAACACATGGCAAACCCTCTCTGAGAAGCTGTGCCTCTAAATTCATCCCATTTAAAACCCTGACACAAAAAATAATAATAATAATAATAATAATACTAGTCAACCATCCTGACCCATCCCAAATTCTACCTTTGACAGTCTGTTCCAGATTCTCCAAGTAGAATTTGTACTGGCTGACAAGCCCCTCTTCAAACTCTCTCAGCTGCTGCGTCTCTTTCTTCACCTGCAGAAGAAACGGAGATGTTTAAAGTCCACGTCAGGACAGAAGATTCTTCACAACATCATTCAAACTGGTGCTGTACCTTTGTGGCCTTCTCAGCTTCCGTCAGGGGGCGGATTCGGTACGATGGCACAATGTCCTTAAACACCTCCATGAGGGAGACCATGACTAACTTCCTGACAGTGACGGCGACACACGGGTCTGTTTCCATTAACATGGCC
This sequence comes from Myxocyprinus asiaticus, assembly GCF_019703515.2. Classification (NCBI taxonomy): domain Eukaryota; kingdom Metazoa; phylum Chordata; class Actinopteri; order Cypriniformes; family Catostomidae; genus Myxocyprinus; species Myxocyprinus asiaticus. The sequence goes on along the minus strand of NC_059375.1, from coordinate 11,715,067 downwards.
CTCATCTCCTTCAACTTCTTGATCTGAAACATCAAGATGGCAAACGTGTGAAATGTCTTCATACATCTAACAATACAGATCATACACAGAAGTAAACAGGTCTTACATTAGCATGTGGATCTGCTAGTACTGCTGATGCTAGACTTGCGATTTGTAACTTCCTCTCCATCAGTTTCTGTGTGCGCAGCTCTATCTGCTCTTGAGGGGTTAATGATGGAGTGCTCGCAGGTTCCTCCTCTGCGGACAAATTTGTAAAAAATCATCCCAAAAAAATGTGATCTGTGCAAGTTGCTGGTTTTGTTTTTCTACATAAGGGTACATACATCTCACTTGTTGAGATCACATGACCAGCGCAATACTACTCATTTAAACCATCCCATTTATATGTAAGTTATGGTTGTGGAATAAATGCATCAAAGGTGATATACTCCCACAAACAGGGTATTTCTTCAATGGCACTGGTAAACAAAATATTTTGCCTTTGTGTGATGATGCATCCATACCAATGGGTCTTAGTATACTTCTCTTGACCGTTGAATTTCCATGATTTTTTTCCATATTACTGGATAAGTCATGAAAATAGTTTTCAAGAGACTGCTGGGGCAGATTTCCATTTGTATGTCAGGTACCATTCCTTGGAATTAAAATATTTAAGTGATCCTACTAGTATGCATACTTAGAAATGAAGACTTTTAAGCCGCCTTTTCACTAGATCTGACAAATGACAGACAGGAAATCATTAATTTCCAATGGAGAGTCGCACGAGGGCTGCATGGAATTCTGACCATCTCCGGATGAGAAATTTCGAATGCGTCAAAATATTATAATTGTGCGACTAGATCGTATGCGACCGCCCAACTTGATGTGATGTATTCCATTCCAAACTATGAGGGCGAAGTAAGAAATAGGTTTTTTTTCCCCCTACACTTTATTCTAAATGCCTGCTATAGGGAGAGAAATGTGACAGTTGTATGTAAATGTCACAGAGATAATGAAAAGGCAGCTTTAGTGTACAAATATATCCAAATAAGACAGAACCCCAAAAATGTAACGGTTTTACATGACTGTGAGAGCACTGAAAGCCACTGTAATATCATCCAGTAAAACATAAGCAAAAAACTAATTAAGTGAACCTTTAACATAAAAATGTAAAGGGACTGCAATTAAAATATGTACAGAAATCAACACTAACGTTGCTCCAACTCATCCTGATCCTTTGTTTCCTCCTCTTCTTCTGCCTCTGGCACAACTAGAGAGCACAAACAAATTGGCCAGTTAATAACTAAATATCCTGTATTGTAAAGCATCAAATAAACACACAAACACACCAGGTTTCTCCATGGTCTGAGGGATCAGGCCTCTCTTGTCTTTGATGGGCAGCAGGTGAATGAGCTCTTTCTCCTCCTTTTGCTGCATTTTCCTGGGCATCTTCTCATACGTCTCCACCGGCTGATCGGACTTGCGCTTTTTAGCATGCACTGGAGCGCTATGTGATTCCACAAAAGGAAGAAGGGGGAAATAAAGAGAGCAGATAACCACAATTAGTATTGTGTAGTATTTTCCACAGTACACTAGACAACTGACTTGCTTTGAAGTTATCACCATTAGATGCCATCTATTCTATGTACTCTTCAGCCGACACACCCCTCATGTGTAAAATATTGCGCATATTATATTAAATATTGTATGTATATATTGTCATGACATACTAATGACTGACATGAAATATAAACTGTTACATTAATCGCTTTGGTACTTTGTCATTTAACCTCCTATTGTATTCGGTCATTTTTGAGCAGTACAAGATCTTGGTGACTTTTCCTCCATTTGCCATCTGAACATATAATAAACATTTGGCTTGATTCAATAGGTCTAAGTGGTCGTAAACAAAAAAGCAACACCTTTGGTATTCGCTGTCAAAATTGACCGGCCACTGAAATTGAATGGGAAAGACAAAAAAAAAATTGTTTTTATCTGTCAAATACAATTAATAAATTGGCCACAATGCAGGAAAAAAAATCAGACAGACATTACAGGGTGAGACTCTAAAATATCCTCAGTGCAAAACATACACACACACAAATAAATTGATGAGACAATAACACAGAGCCTTTTTTTTTTTTTTTTTTTACATTTGTCAAAAAATAAATAAATAAATAAATAAAATAAAATCAGTCATAATGCTAAACAAACACACTCAGAAATGAAGGGGTAAGACAATAGCACACTCACAATGCAGAGCACACACACAGAACCAGGGCATAAACAAGTGGAGCACTACAGCCATCTTTTGGTCATTGTTGGCACAAGTCATCTGTTGTTTTCCAACTGATGACAGCAATCTGACACACACACACACACACACACACACACACACGTCTGCAAAATAAATTCTTAATATGGAAAGTTTGAAATTGCAAAATGTTTACTCTGATTCTTCTGTTTTACACTCTAATTGAATTTTCAGAATTTTGCAGTTCATTTCTGTTTCTTGATGTTCATTTTCTTGACATTATTGTACATTTACTTTGAGTTATTACATTTTTATGTTTGAAATAAATTATTGGTAGAAAAATGCTTATCATGTGTCTTCTCTTTGTAACACCATGGTCAGGTTTGATTGCAAGCATAATGACATAAACTGCAAAAACTGACACTTCAAATCAATTTTAAAATGCTAAACTTTGACAAATAAGAGGTTGATAATGTCTAATTATATATCCAAATGCATATCTTGTGATAAAATATAAAATTAGGTTACAACAAGCCATCAGACTACACAGTACTAGCTGTTACTGGCATGACATGGTTTTCAAGTCATGTTATTTATATTTTGTTCAACAGATGCCAACAATCTGCCTCCAACTGATGTCACATTCTCAAATTTTCTTCATGTTTCAACTTATAGAACTGTAGATTTTTTTTCTTTTTCAAAAATTAGCTTATTTGTATATGCAAATTAATGGTAAAATTTAGAAATGTACATGTAAATAAGATTAAAATAGCATAAAATCCCAAAAGAATTGAATAATTTTATTGATACTACTTCAGGGAAGAAGAAATGGTATCATTATCATCATTAAAAAAAAAAAAAAAAAAAAAGGGGGTTACACATCTGACTCTTCCGGACAAAAATTATGCGAATACCAACGGGAGGTGTTCTTTTTCAATACCATAGAAGGGTTAAACTGTTTTGTTGCTTTCAATAATTGAAAGACTAATCAATCATCAAAATAGTTGTTAGTTGCAGTACTAATTAAAAAGGTGCTGCCTACCATGAGGAGAGGTCTCGTGTCAGAAATGAAGCTTTCTGTGCCATTGCTTTGATCTGTTCCAGGTCATTCTCCTCCAACATATCTACAGGCAGAGACTCGAGGAACTCTTCCTCCTCCTCTTCCTCCTCTGTGATCAAATAACCAACAATTATTATCACAACAATCCCAACATTGATCACAAGAGCTGCAGAAAAGCATCAGTAAGGTGAATGTATAATAAGGCATTACCCCCAACTGGTTTGGTTTTATAGCGCTCCAGAGGCTTGAATGTCTGATGGGTGACATCTGTGATGGCTTGTCGTAGTTTCCTCTGTTCTTTGCGATGTTTCTTAGCTGAGCTCTGCTGCTTAAACTGCCGATTCGTCTGTTTGTTTTCTAGCTTCATATTGCTGGTTTTCAGCAGTTTCCGGAAGCTGGGCTTCCTTTTTCTGTTCTTTTTGGAAGCCTAATTTGAAAGAGGCATTATAACATAGTCAGAAGTGGTGTCAATAAGACCAGTGATTAGTGCTGGGCGATATGATGCTCTATATCATGGCGACGATATTAAGTGCCAATTGACAGAGATTTTGCTATATCATGTATATCGTGATATGCAAATATCCATGAGCGCAGCATGGGCTTTACTATCATGGGCAGGGCTTTACGTGAGACTGAGAGAATTGAATTAACATGGACAGGGTTTTTCCAGCATTGAACATTTTTTCCGCGGCCGCCCAAGCAAATTTAATGACCTTCATCGCGTGAATATTCTTCTCATCTGACACACAAATGTTTCACGTGACGTCTAAGTCAGTAGGGTTGACAAGTATATTATTGACATTGGTCAAGTCAATGTTATATGAGAGACAGGTCGTTCAAAACAAAGAGGAACTTTTATAGTGCCACAGAGACACTGTGTTTACAGTTTTCAAGAAAACTGATCAATGAATGGCTTACTCTGCATATTAAAAATGTATAATTAATAATGGCAGTCTCTGCATATTAAGCTGGGATAGGATTTACTGGGATATTACTTTAAAAATCAGCAAGAAAATATCATTGTAATATTGAATCGGGAGGTCCGTGGCAATTCCCAGCCCTTTTGTCAAGTGTCATCATTTTACAACAAAATACCATTGTGATACTATGGTTACTGTAGTAAAACCACTGTTAATTTTTGTAAAGGAAGGTTAGGGTTAGGTTTAGGGGATGGTGTAGCGTGTCTGTGGGACTCTGAATAAACACAATAAACACACTGCAGTGATGCCGCTATACTGTATGTTAGTATTTAAATAGGGGTGCATATCGTATCTGCCAATATTATATCTAAACTTAACCCTAACCTTCATGTATGAAAATAATTCATGTTTTTACTACAGAAATCATAGTTTCACCATGGTATTTTGTAGTAAAATCATAACCACAAAATTAAACATGGCTATATTAAAAATAACTTATTAAAAAATGTACACAATTAATCATGTCACTGGACCGTAATGAGGAATATTCCTTATATCTGAGTAATTCAAGCTTGTAATACCACCTGTATTCTCCAGGGGGCAGTAAGCGAAACTCGTTGTATAGGCAACGTGCAGCTTATACAGAGAACAAACCACACTTACTGACAGCAGACAGCACAAGATGAGAGCACGTTCTTGTGTTTAAACACAGCTTGATGGAGCACAAATCTGAACACAGGGATCTCAAGACGTGTTTTTCTACATTTCAAACTTCGTTTAACTTGACACATCGACCTAAAAACAGAACGTTTATGATACAACGCAACCGAGGTGGTCCAAAAGCGTCCGTCTGATGCAGGTGTACATTGGTGCATCCTTAGACAAGCCCTTATAATAAATCTCAAACCGACTGACGAATTCAGGCGCAAGCAGGATTGCTGTGAACTGTAGGCCACTGATTGGCTTATGTTCAATAATATGGAAATAAAACATTATAAAGCCACTTTTTGTTTTGTCTTTTTTTAATGATTAACTTGTGTGGCAAAATAATGTCATTGTATACGGACAGGGTTCCTACACCTTGATCAATCTATTCATTTCCATGACTTTTCCAGTTCCTGATTACTGGATGAGATTTATCATCAATCATTCTACACAGATTGCACACACAAAGAGCAATTTCTAGGCTTTGAAATATTTTAGGTATTTTCCAGGCCTTGAAAAAAATATTTAAAAATTCTTAATGGTTTTCCATGGCCATGGGAACCTTGTGTTGTGCAGTAAGATGACTACTATAGCACGATATGGTACACAAGGGAGTTGACTAGTGGTGTGAATTGACACAGCAAGGGTTTAACTAATATAGTTTGATACGCTATGGCAGAGGAGGACTAGTAGAGTATAACAGAATACAGTAAAGGGTTTGAAATTGTAGCTTTTTTTTTTTTTTTACCAATTCCATGTATTCAATAAATATCATGTCTTGAAATTGCATATTATATAGTGCATATACCTGCATCAGATATATAAGCAATATCACACGAGCAAGAGTGCGATATGGCCCTACATCAGCACTGCTGTGATTCGGCTGCAGGCAGTGCTAATTTAGGGCCATATCGCACTCTTGCTCGTGTGATATTGCTTAAATAGTTCAATGAACAAGTTAATTTAAAAAAATTAGGAAAAACTGAGTAAGGTAAAAAAAAAAAAAAAAAAAAAAAAAACGTGCATGGAACTACTAATTAAGTTCTGTAATTAATCTGTCTGTTGGGTCTCTCAGCTGTGATGAGCCTTAATGCTGAAGTTGTTCGTTTAAAGTGGTTTAAAGCTATTTCCTAGCTTTAGTGTTGTGGTAGTACTACAAGCGATCATGGAGTGTTGTTGTATGTAAACACTGGCTGACGCGGATTCACTTCACGTCACCTAAGTGGCTCATATTACAGACAAAAATGATCTTTTGACACCACCTGTGGGCTAACATAATATAATGTCAAAAAAAAATAAAAATAAAAATAAAATACATGTAAGAGACACACATACAGTAGCTCTTAACACATATGCAATACTCTTACACTTTAGTTTAGAACAGCACGAACACAAGTGGAGTGATACACACAGTGAGACCATCAGTGCTCATGGAACGTCTCTCGTCCAATCAGATTCGAGGACCGGAACTGACTGTTGTAATAATATATATATATATATATATATATATATATATATATATATATATACGCACTTTATAATATGCAATTTCAAGACATGATATATATTGAATACATGGAACTGGTTAAAAAAAAAAAAAATTCAAACCCTTATATATCTGTATATATAGTGCATCTAAACACTAAACATGTAATATATAAAAAATAGTATTTATATATATATATACATATATATATATATACATACTATTTTTTATATATAACATGTTTAGTGTTTACATGCACAATTTGTACTATTTAAAAGTATTTGCACGGATACTTGATGATACAGCAGATATCTTGTAAATATACTATTGTCATATGCTATATGAAGGGGATAGACTGATAAGTATGATATGATACAGTTAGAGTTGACTGGTCGAGTATAATATGATACAGGATGGGTTAGACTAATGCAGAATATGAAGCAGTAGTTTAATACGTTTTCTAGAATAATACGATATGAGTAAAGGTTGACTAGTATCGTATGTGGTACAAATGGGGTTAAATAGTATAATCTGATGCCATACAGTAGGGGCAAAGGCAATCTCAACTGTTATTTACAATTGTTACTGATGACCTTTACGTTGTACTTCAAGACAGTGTTTTTCTCCACTGCCCTCATATTATGTTGAACAGTGATAATAAATTCATGCCACGAGCACAGTAAAAAGCTCTGTGAACATCTCTTTCTCAATACTATTCCGACTATACACACGTCGTGCATTTGCAGTTCACTGAAGTTGAGGCGCATGTCTAACAGAAGCTGCGCATGAGTCTGTGCATTCATTATAAAATAACTTACCGGGCCCATGATGATAAGTGATCCAATTCAATTTTCGATGAACTTTCAAAGCGTTAGATCGTTTACACCCCCCAAAAAAATTAACTACATGCGGATTTTCTCATCACACGGAGCACATGTGCAGGAAGTAAACCAAGAGATTCACTTTGAGGAGACAGACGGTATGACGCCGTTGAGCGCCACCTAGTGCTCTGGAGAAAATCATACGCTACAAAAAACACTGTTCTGTTCGATCAAATCACAAATAATACAATGATGTTAGCTTATTTTTTCCCCCCAAGGTAGATATAAAGAGAAAACGACAGGTTTCTGTCACAGTGAATAAATAAAATAACACAACACAATTTTAGTAATTTATTTACACATTTGAATTTCATGGTATCATGTCACCTATTTATAATTCATCCTTACTTGAATATGAAAACTGTACAATAAAACCAGGAGTGTGTAGAAAACAAATCCAGAATTAATAATACAGTTTACATTTTTAAAATCAAGTATTGTCAAGAAGATGATATAAAGCCAAATCAAACAATCTTTCCAGACTTATTCACAACTAGGGTGAAATCCCCAGATAAACAACATATTTGGTCAAATAATTGCACAGAAAAAACAGACAAACGATTACACATCATATTATCATACCACAAATGTATTGTAAATCTAACTGCCATACACAAATCTCGGTATCCATTATTCACAGAGCTTTTGCACTTTACTGTCACACTCACATTAGTAAGATTTAGTTTAAGCTACACATTAGCATTTTAAAACAAACATTTTAAATTGCACAGTGGGATGTTGACTTTTTTTCTTTTCTTCAAAAAGCAGCAGCAAGATGCTCTAGAACACTTTAAATGCTTATATGCATTATTTCAGCATATATGCAGATGTAAAGTCATATACATCTGGCTCAGAAGTAACTGCATTAGACATATTTTTACAAATCTTCTCCGACTCCTTCTTATAGTTTATTAATAGTGTCATTATCAAATATTAAAACCACAAGTGCATTAACAGGCTCTGAATGAAATGCTTCAAAACAAGAACTTTAGCATATAAAATTGTTTTCTTAAAATGCACCAGTTGTTCATTTGATATATTTCTGAGTCCTCTCAATAAAGAGAAATGTTTTAAGAAAAAGCATTAACGTGATGCTGGTATCAAATACAGTACATGACTAAGCTGGTGGAGTATTTTCTCATAAAGATTCATTTTCAGGATGCAATTTCCACTGAATGATACAATTATTTTTGAAACTTCAGTAATACTTGCAATGGTTACAAAGTTTAATCAACTTTGATTTTCTTCTTCATGGTGCATGAGTCCTTTTTAATCCTTCTGTTTTAATCAATGCATTTGCTTTAAAAGGGATATTTCACCCAAAAATGAAAACTCTTTCATCATTTACTCACCTATTGCCATCTCAGATGTGTATGACTTTTTTTACTTCTGCAGAACACAAAGATTTTTAGAAGAATTTCTCAAAACTTTCCCAAACTTTGAAGTTCCAAAAAGCACATAAAGGCAGCATAAAAGTAATCCATAAGACTCCAGTGGTTTAATCCATGTATTCTGAAGCGATCCAACTGATTTTGGGTGAAAACAGAAAGAAAATGAAACAGAAAGAAATCTCGACACCAGCAGTCTCCTTGGTGATCATGATTTCGAGCTCAATTACACTTCCTAGTGCCATCTAGTGCTCTGCGCATGCGTCAAGCACCAGGAAGTGTAATCGAATTGAAATCATGACCGTGCCTTGGAAAGATGTACAATGAAAAAGGAGCTACATTTTGGTCTGTTCTCACATAAAATAGATTGGATCATTTCAGAAGACATGGATTACACCACTGGAGTTTTACGGATTACTCTTATGCTGCCTTTATGTGCTTTTTGGAGCTTCAAAGTTTTGGTCACCATTCACTTGCATTGTTTGGACCTACAGAGCTAAGATATTCTTCTGAAAATCATTATTTGTGTTCAGCAGAAGAAAGTCATATACATCTGGGATGGCAAGAGGGTGAGTAAATGAGAGAATTTTCATTTCTAGGTGAACTATTCCTTTTAAAGTCAATTTGAAAGCTAAAATTGGTGAGTAACATCAAGAGTCAAGAGTTTCTCAATGAAGGACTGCTGTTTTTTTCCATTTCTTTATCCTTCATTAGGGCAATAAACACCTGATATTGAAAGAAAGACAAAATAAGTTATTCATTTACAGATTAAAAAAAATCGTATGTTATTTTTTACCTCTGGGAATAACACAACAATGATAAATGCAGATTAATTTCAGATTAAGGCTATACTCAAACAATACTCAAATGTTCAATTCAAATGGTCAATTTAAGGGATCGTTTTTCATTTACTCGGCCTCATGTTGTTCCAAACCCCTTTTACTTTTTTCTCACGTGGAACACAAAAGGTGATGTAAGGTAAAATATTCATGCACATCCTCGCCTTGCAATAAAAGTGAATGGGAACTGCTTTTGACCAGTGACAAGTGATCTTGCCCTCTGCCAAAGCTCTCAAATCTCATGTGCACAAACTTGGCGCAATACGATTAGTCACAAAACACGAAAACCAATGGTGCTGACATCAAACCTGGCACAACATGTCTTTATGTGCCATATTTTAATTTATGCAGACACAAACATGATTTAAAAGCTACACTGGAGGGGAATTTCAGTGAATGACGAATGTCTTTTGGTCTGTTCTTCACACAAACCTATCATATATCTGCAGAGGAATATAGCAAACGAGTCAAATGAAACACTTTTTGTATTTGTAGCTTGTAAGCATCAGTCCCCATTCACTTTCATTATATAGTAAAGAGCTGTGTGAATATTCTTCAAAACATCTCCTTTTTGAATTCCACGTCAGAAAATATGGGATTGGAGTGAGAATAAATAAACAACAGAATTTTAATTTTGGGGGAGCTATTCCATTAACTTAAATTAGCTGTGTTTAGTTCAACACCATTATCTAATGCTCACAGGTGTGTGAGACGAATTTAGAACAACTCATTTTACTGGGTATTTACTAATAGTCTGTATGCAAAAGAATGTCTGAAGGGGCCAAAATGCAGCGGGAAGCATGAAAATATATTTCCATCAAATTTCCTGACGTACACAGCATGAAATTGTTCTCACAAAAATCCAACTTACTTGTGTCCACTTCCTGTTGCTGCTGATCATCTGGGTGTTGGCAATATAGTTGAAGAGGCGTTCAGGGGGTGTGTCCTCTGGCAGTCTGGTGAGGAACTGAGCTATGTGGATGAAATCCATCTGCAGCAACACTTCCTCATAGAGCCGCAGGATTCCCAGCCCTGTGCGGAACAAGAACTCCTCCCCGTCTCTGCAGAACACATCCCACACCCGACACGCCACGTCTAACGGCAGAGACTTGCTGTACAGGGTGAAGATCCTTTATACACACACACAAATATTGATGAAGCATGACTCTCTACTCCTGAATAACAATGCTCTATATCAACATTTGTAAAATGTTTTTGTCCTCATCAGACTCTTCGTGAACTCACCAGTCAATCAGGTACAGGTCAGGGGTGAGGTTGTAACTCTTAAAGTGATTAAAAAGTCTGGGGAGGTTTTCCTCAAAGAACACCTCAAATGCTGCAAAGTATTTCAGCATCTAAAGAACAAAAGACAGACTTGTAAAAAACCCTAAAATACCTTCACAAATTAATTTTTAATTCATGCAAAAGCAGCATGCTATCACTGATTGGCTGCAAGAAAAGTCCCTCAACCAATTATGCAGTTTTCTTCTTACACAAAAGCTTAAAGGTGCACTCAGTAATTTCTTCCTCATTTAAAAAGTTTAACGCTTAAAGACATGAATTGAATTTTGCAATATATGTAGGAAACCATGACGACTCACATTAAAATGAAGACTTCAGTCATATCAGTAACCTTATAAAAGCTGTTTTATTCTACATGGAGAGGGTCCGCACATGGGGGCTGCCATGTTAGAATTACATTACCAGCCGAATACTACTCGCTTAATCTCAGTAACCATCCTGTTATTGGATACTTTTACTCATTGATTAAAGTAATCATGACTGACGGTGAATACTACATTTCTACAATGGCATCTGAAACTGAAAACTATTGATTTTAAATGACGCTACATCCAAGCCACTAGGTGTCAGTGTAAGTTCAAGATGACACAAAGACAAAAGTTACTGAGTGCACCTTTAAAGCAGAAGAGGCCTTGGCCACTTCAGCCAAAAATAATAAAATAAATAAATAGTTGTTTTAGGGGCAGAGCAAGTTATTACATTTTTAATAATTTTTTTTAGGGCTGTCGATTTAATGTGTTAATTCACTGCGATTAATTATATTAAAAAAATTATGCGTTAAAGAAATGAACGCAATCATCTTGCGTGACTCTCAGTTTCGGTTAGCCACGTGTACTAGCTTTGTTGTGCTAGTAAGGCGTGTACAGCTTTTTTCACTCAACGACGTGATAACCGCATATATATTTGATGTGGATGCTGATGCAGAAACCCCTTCTCGTGCGAAGACCTACTTGTGTAAAGACCACCGAGTCTAGCTGTGTGAAATCCCGAGCAAGGACAACTACAGTGCATCTGGAAAGTATTCACAGAGCTTCACTTTTTCCACATTTTGTTATGTTACAGCCTTATTCCAAAATGGATTAAATTAATTATTTTCCTCAAAATTCTACAAACAATACCCCATAATGACAACGTGAAAGAAGTTTGTTTGAAATCTTTGCAAATGTATAAAAAAAAAAAACGCATGTATATAAGTATTCACAGCCTTTGCTCAATACTTTGTTAAAGCACCTTTGGCACCAATTACAGCCTCAAGTCTTTTTGAGTATGATGCTACAAGCTTGGCACACCTATTTTTGGGCAGTTTCTCCCATTCTTCTTTGCAGGACCTCTCAAGCTCCATCAGGTTGGATGGGGAGCGTTGGTGCACAGCCATTTTCAGATCTCTCCAGAGATGTTCAATCGGGTTCAAGTCTGGGCTCTGGCTGGGCCACTCAAGAACATTCACAGAGTTGTCCCAAAGCCACTCCTTTGTTATCTTGGCTGTGTGCTTAGGGTCGTTGTCCTGTTGGAAGATGAACCTTCGCCCCAGTCTGAGGTCCAGAGCACTCTGGAGCAGGTTTTCATCAAGGATGTCTCTGTACATTGCTGCATTCATCTTTCCCTCGATGCTGACTAGTCTCCCAGTTCCTGCCGCTGAAAAACATCCCCACAGCATGATGCTGCCACCACCATGCTTCACTGTAGGGATGGTATTGGCCAGGTGATGAGCGGTGCCTGGTTTCCTCCAGACATGACGCTTGCCATTCAGGCCAAAGAGTTCAATCTTTGTTTCTCATGGTCTGAGAGTCCTTCAGGTGCCTTTTGGCAAACTCCAGGCAGGCTGTCATGTGCCTTTTACTGAGGAGTGGCTTCCGTCTGGCTACTCTACCATACAGGCCTGATTGGTGGAGTGCTGCAGAGATGGTTGTTCTTCTGGAAGGTTCTCCTCTCTCCACAGAGAAATGCTGGAGCTCTGTCAGAGTGACCATCGGGTTCTTGGTCACCTCCCTGACTAAGGCCCTTCTCCCCCGATCGCTCAGTTTGGCCAGGTGGCCAGCTCTAGGAAGAGTCCTGGTGGTTCCAAACTTCTTCCATTTACGGATGATGGAGGCCACTGTGCTCACTGGGACCTTCAATGCTGCAGAAATTTTTCTGTACACTTCCCCAGATCTGTTCCTCGATACAATCCTGTCTCGGAGGTCTACGGCAATTCCTTGGACTTCATGGCTTGGTTTGTGCTCTGACATGCACTGTTAACTGTGGGACCTTATATAGACAGGTGTGTGCCTTTCCAAATCATGTCCAATCAACTGAACTTACCACAGGTGGACTTCAATCAAGTTGTAGAAACATCTCAAGGATGATCAGTGGAAACAGGATGCACCTGAGCTCAATTTTGAGTGTCATGGCAAAGGCTGTGAATACTTATATACATGTGATTTTTTTTCATTTTTTATTTTTAATAAATTTGCAAAGATTTCAAACTAACTTCTTTCACGTTGTCATTATGAGGTATTGTTTGTAGAATTTTGGGGAAAATAATGAATTTAATCCATTTTGGAATAAGGCTGTAACATAACAAAATGTGGAAAAAGTGAAGCGCTGTGAATACTTTCCAGATGCACTGTACATGGTACCACTCCCCAACAGCACTTAAGCATTTTTTCCTTTCGTATTTTCTTTTCCTTTCCTCTATGCCTACTCCTCACATAACATGTGCACTTAAGCCCATCCCTGTTACAGACAATTTTCATGATTCAGACACAGGACACATCGCAACACATGCAACCTATGGCCCCTCTGCACATCATCACCTGCTCCTCTCTCATTTTCGGCTGGACTCTGGAACTACCAGTCAGCTGTGAACAAAGATGACTTCATTCCAGCCTTCGCCACGCAGTCAGCCCTCAGCATCCTCACTCTGACAGACACGTGAATATGACCAGAAGATACAGAAACACCCTCTGCACTCTTCGACAACTTCTCTCGAACCATCAGGGGTTGGGGAACAGGTTTGCTCATTACAAACAACTGGACATTTTCACCACTCTCCTCACAATGCAACAATAACTCATCTGAATTCCATGCTATCACTACAACGGAACCTAAAAAAACAATCCTACTGTTGTTGTAATATTTTGCCCTCCAGGTCAGCTGGCTAATTTCCTTGAGGATCTGGATGTCCTGCTATCCTCCTTCCCCAAAGTAGGCAGCCAACTAGAGGTTCTTGGAGATTTCAGCACACACCTAAACAAGCCCCAGGCCACTAAACTTCATGCTCTTCTGGCCTCGTTCAACCTGAAATGGCTATGCACTACTGTAACGCACAGATCGGGCAACCAGCTGGATCTAATTTTTACACATAAATGTACTGCTAACAATGTTCTAGTTACCCCTTTACATGTTTCTGATCCCTACTTTGTTCAATTTAACATTACAATCTTAACATTCCATCTAGACTACCACTTCTCCCCATCTGGTGTCCTATAGTCATAACCTCCATTCTCTCTTACCCACCTGACTTTCAACTGCTGTCTCTACCTCTCTTCCCTTGCAAAATCTCTTTTACTCTCTGGATGTAAACACTGCTACAGACACTCTATGCTCAACTTTAACAACCTGTCTAGACAGCATCTGTCCTCTCTCCTCCACGCCAGCATGTATGACACCCCCCAACCCTTGGCTCTCTGAAGTTCTTTGTGGACACTGGACTGACCTCAGGGCGGCTGAGAGAAAATGGCATACATTTAAAAATCCTGCAGATCTGAGTAAGTATCAGTTTCTACTTGCTTCCTTCTCCGATAACACTGCATCTGCAAAAACGTCCTATTATCAGGACAAGATCAGAGAGTGTCTCAACACTACAGACGCTCACTGCCTATTTAGGACATTTAACACTCTCTGTCATCACCTTCACCTCCCACCACCTTGCTGACAGCAGATGTCTTCACCACTTTTTTTTTTTTACTAATAAGGTTACAGCCATCAGCAGTACATTCTCGGCACCACACCCTCTCAAACACCCATCTCCTGTATACAGCTCTTCTCTCTTTTTGTTCTTTCCTCTAACTGACACTGAGGTATCTAAACTCCTCCTCTCCAACCACTCCACCTCCTGCCCCCCATAGCCTACTGCTTCCCACCTTCTCCAAGCCATTTCTCCATCCATCCTACCTGCCCTCACAAACATAATTAACACGTCTTTACTTACAGGCACTTTTCCCACCATGCTGAAGCAGGCATGAGTAACTCCACTGCTTAAAAAACCTGCGCTTAACCCCACACAAATAGAAAATTACAGACTGGTTCCTCTCCTCCCATTCATGGGAAAAAACAGAACAAGTTGCTATACAACAATCAGTCAGGCTTTAAAAGACATTCCACCGAGACTGCCCTACTGTCTGTCACTGAATTGCTAAGACAGGCTAGAGCTGGCCCATCCATCCTTATTCTGCTGGACCTATCTGCAGCCTTTGACATAGTCAACCATAAGATCCTCTCTACTCAGGGCATCACAGCAACTACAGTGCATCCGGAAAGTATTCACAGCACTTCACTTTTTCCACATTTTATGTTACAGCCTTATTCCAAAATGGATTAAATTCATTATTTTCCTCAAAATTCTACAAACAATACCCCATAATGACAACATGAAAGAAGTTTGTTTGAAATCTTTGCAAATTTATTAAAAATAAAAAATGAAAAAAAAAAAAAAAAAAAAAAAAATCACATGTACATAAGTATTCACAGCCTTTTTCATGACACTCAAAATTGAGCTCAGGTACATCCTGTTTCCACTGATCATCCTTGAGATGTTTCTACAACTTGATTGGAGTCCACCTGTGGTAAATTCAGTTGATTGGACATGATTTGGAAAGGCACACACCTGTCTATATAAGGTCCCACAGTTAACAGTGCATGTCAGAGCATAAACCAAGCCATGAAGTCCAAGGAATTGTCTGTAGACCTCCGAGACAGGATTGTATCGAGGAACAGATCTGGGGAAGGGTACAGAAAAATTTCTGCAGCATTGAAGGTCCCATTGAGCACAGTGGCCTCCATCA
The DNA here is from genome assembly GCF_019703515.2 of Myxocyprinus asiaticus. Taxonomy (NCBI): domain Eukaryota; kingdom Metazoa; phylum Chordata; class Actinopteri; order Cypriniformes; family Catostomidae; genus Myxocyprinus; species Myxocyprinus asiaticus. The sequence goes on along the minus strand of NC_059375.1, from coordinate 11,699,208 downwards.
TCCGTAAATGGAAGAAGTTTGGAACCACCAGGACTCTTCCTAGAGCTGGCCGCCCGGCCAAACTGAGCGATCGGGGGAGAAGGGCCTTAGTCAGGGAGGTGACCAAGAACCCGATGGTCACTCTGACAGAGCTCCAGCATTTCTCTGTGGAGAGAGGAGAACCTTCCAGAAGAACAACCATCTCTGCAGCACTCCACCAATCAGGCCTGTATGGTAGAGTAGCCAGACGGAAGCCACTCCTCAGTAAAAGGCACATGACAGCCTGCCTGGAGTTTGCCAAAAGGCACCTGAAGGACTCTCAGACCATGAGAAACAAAGATTGAACTCTTTGGCCTGAATGGCAAGCGTCATGTCTGGAGGAAACCAGGCACCGCTCATCACCTGGCCAATACCATCCCTACAGTGAAGCATGGTGGTGGCAGCATCATGCTGTGGGGATGTTTTTCAGCGGCAGGAACTGGGAGACTAGTCAGCATCGAGGGAAAGATGAATGCAGCAATGTACAGAGACATCCTTGATGAAAACCTGATCCAGAGTGCTTTGGACCTCAGACTGGGGTGAAGGTTCATCTTCCAACAGGACAACGACCCTAAGCACACAGCCAAGATAACAAAGGAGTGGCTCTGGGACAACTCTGTGAATGTCCTTGAGTGGCCCAGCCAGAGCCCAGATTTGAACCCGATTGAACATCTTTGGAGAGATCTGAAAATGGCTGTGCACCGATGCTCCCCATCCAACCTGATGGAGCTTGAGAGGTCCTGCAAAGAAGAATGGGAGAAACTGCCCAAAAATAGGTGTGCCAAGCTTGTAGCACCATACTCAAAAAGGCTTGAGGCTGTAATTGGTGCCAAAGGTGCTTCAACAAAGTATTGAGCAAAGGCTGTGAATACTTATGTACATGTGATACATTTTTATTAAATAAATTTGCAAAGATTTCAAACAAACTTCTTTCATGTTGTCATTATGGGGTATTGTTTGTAGAATTTTGAGGAAAATAATGAATATAATCCATTTTGGAATAAGGCTGTAACATAACAAAATGTGGAAAAAGTGAAGCGCTGTGAATACTTTCCAGATGCACTGTATTCTAGGCTGGTCAAGTTCTATCTCTCAGGTAGGTCTTTCAAGGTAGCCTGGGGAGATGGGGTGTCCAAGTCATATCAGCTGCTCAGTGCTTGGCTCACTTCTCCTCTTAATATAACATCATTGGGACCCATCATTCAAACACATGTTATCTTACCACTGCTATGCCAATGACACACAGCTCGACTTATCTTTCCTGCCTGACGACCCCACAGTGACTACTTGAATCTCGGCCTGCTTGTCAGACATCTCAGTCTGGATGAAGGAATACCACTTTCAACTCATCCTAGCGAAGACCGAGCTCCTTGTCTTTCCACCCAATCCTGCTGTTGAGCACAACATCACCGTTCAGCTGGGTTCCTCTACAATAACAACATCCAAAATGGTCAGAAATTTAGGGGTAACCATCGGCAACCAACTCAATTTCACCAATCAGATCTCAAAAACAGCCTGATCATGTAGACTTGCACTCTACAACATCAGGAATATAAGACCCTTCCTCTCTGATCATGCCACACAACTCCTTGTTCAGTCTCTTGTTATATCTAGACTAGATTTCAGTAAAGCTCTGTTAGCCGGCCTTCCTGCATGAGCAGTTAGGCCTCTGCAAACGATCCTGAATGCAACAGCACGGCTGCACTTCAGTGAAGACAACACATCTCCATGTCTACATACACTGGCTGTCGGTTGCTGCACGTATCAATTTCAAGGCTCTGATGCTAGCATACAGAACAGTCACTGGGTCTGCGCCAGCTTACCTAAAATGCTTCCTGCAGAGCTAAGTCCCCACCAGAAGGCTGCAGTTTGCAAATGAGTGGTGCCTAGTAGTATCAACGCAAAGAGGCACTAAATGACTTTGCCGACTTTCAGCTTCATTGTACATTGATAGTGGAATGACCTTCTCAACTCCATCCATGAAGCAGACTCCCTCTCTGTCTTCAAAATATGGCTAAGACACACATATTCCGTGAGCACTTGACCATACACAAAAATAAATAAATAAATAAAATCTTGTTGAAATCTAATCTCTGACTTGGCTAAATCTTTCTAATGCAATGGAAACTCTGTAATGCAGCACTTTTCATTTTACTGTCTCCTTAAGATGAATCGTTTATGTTTTATCCTTCCTCATTCTGAAAGTCAGAGAGCAAACCACACTTACCGACAGCAGACAGCACAAGATGAGAACACATTCTTGCGTTCAAACACAGCTTGATGGAATGTAAATTCGAAAGCATGAATTTTAAGAAGTGTTTTTTTAAGTTTCAAACTACGTTGATACAGCAACCTAAAATCAGTATGTTTATGAGGGGATGCAACCAAAGTGAGATGCTCTAAAAGCGTTCGTCTGACGCAGGTGTACATTGACGCATCCTTAGATAATCCTTTCTAATAAATCTGTCTCGGACAGATTTACAAATTCAATTGCAAAATGGATAGCTGTGAACTGTTCAATTATATGGAAATAAACAATATATTGGATTCTAAAGTCAATTTCTGTATTGCCTTATCAATGCTTTACTCATCTGCCACAATAATGTCATGCATTTTAATTATAAGAATAATAATTTTTAATAATATATATATTTTATTTATACTTATTTAAATATAATTCATCATTATATATGGAATTACTGTTATTTGAGGGATTTTCTTAGCCAATATTTATATTTGTGATTAATGAATTGGCATACCATGTAATTAATTCGATTAAAACATTTAAACGATAGACAGCCTAATTTTTTTCCTCTGGAATAACATACACAATAAGACCAGGAACATGTATTAAGAAAGTAAAAAGGGTCAATTATGATTTCATATTAACTTTAAAATGTAATCTAAATAAAACAGACCATTTGTAAAATCATGCAGGTGAAGAAACCATACCAGCTCATGGTCCACTCTGAAAAAAGCCATCTGGCAAGGTTTGTTGAGGAGATTGGCAAAGGCGATAAAAGCGTCGGCCTCCTCCAGATTGAGAATCAGCACTGCAGCAATAAAGGACATGCCCTGAACCTGCAGTCAAAACAAAGTCATTTTACAGCCACTCTCATGAGAACAACATGATCTCATGAGAAAAACATGATTGAATTAAGAACGGTAAAGCTTTCACAATTCTTATCTACAACAATTATGTAGAATAATTATAACAATAATGCTTTTAGTTATTTAATTAATTATTTTAATTAGGGCTGTCAAATAAACATGTCAATTTTGTGTGATTAATATGATTAAAAAAGAATGCGTTAAAAAATGTATTTAAAAAAATGCAATTAATCATCTCCCTGACACAAATGTAAATTTTGTAATAAAAGTAAGCGTTTTCCTACCATCACAGCTATTCAAACTTGAAATGCCATGTTTTTGCAAACCGTAATCGTAGTCAGCACAGCCTCATCTGCACAGGCAAGACTGACAAACAGCAAATTTGGACACCTACAAGACACCTTCAGGGGTCTTGCAGAGTCCATGCCTCGGTAGGCCAGCGCTGTTTTGGCGGCACGCGGAGGACCAAAAGCATATTAGGCAGGTGGTCATAATATTTTGGCTCATCGGTGTATATACAGTGTGTGTATATATATATATATATATATATATATATATATATATATATTCGCAGATTTTAAAAGTGCTGAAATTTGACAATATATGTACTTATTTTCTAGTCAAAATGCATTTATTTCCATTTTAGGAAAGAAAACAAAACAGTATGTAACAATATAATGCTTTATTTACATTTTACAAACAAAGCCTTCCACAAGAAATGTACTTAAATAGCACCGATTCGAGTAACATTAAATGTTTCCCAGAGTCTAAGTGGGAGTTTGACTAATTGAAAGAATTATTTTCCCCATAGGTTTCATAATCATTGCAATGGGCATTAAATCTCTTAAAATCTCGTCCTCCACAATCTTAACCTGCCGGTAGACTGTGGCTATCTGCCTTGTTACAGCAATCGTGAAGCTGCGTGCATGATTCGCGTCAGGGCGTCAGCGCCGCTTTGAACTCACAATGAAAAGCGCTTCCAGACAAAAACGTCCTAGAGACCATTTTAGTGATAGTTAAGACTTGAGTTGCTTCTGTGGTAATTAAAATGCACCTTGCAAGTCTCATCTGGGCTTGTTTTGTACATCATACAGCGCTAAGAGCTCCTTTCTCCATCATTTTATCACTGACAGGGAAGCACTGTCAGAGATTCTTTTATTTACTGAGATAACAACCTCCACGGCTCTATCATAGGAGAGTATTATGACAGTACCACCCATAGAATGTTAATAGGAATGCCTCGTTATGATGTTTTATGCTAAGCTTGTAGGCTCATCTTGGTAGAAGGGCTCTGGCGCTGTGTCTGTTTGTGAAGTGTGAGTCAGTGTAATTACTCCAGGCAGACACATTACAAAGGTTCTGTCCTTCACACCAATGTTTAAACATTATTAACGGTAAATGTGTTCAAAACGATTAAGAAAAATTAACACGTTAAACTTTTTTGAATGAATGAATTAATAAATGTTGCATTTATATAACACTTTTTCTGATACTACACTCAAAGTGCTTTACACAGTGAACAGGGGACTCTCCTCAACCACCATCAGTGTGCAGCATCCACCTGGATGATGCGACAGCAGCCATAGTGTGCCAGTACGCTCACCACACACCAGCTGTTGGTGGAGAGGAGAGATTGGACTGCTACTGCCCATTAATGTATGGGGACTATTAGGAGGCAATGATGGATAAGGGTCAATGTGGGGAATTTGGCCAGTACTACTCTTTACACCCCTACTCTTTACAAGAAGTGCCCTGGGATTTTTAATGAGCACTCAGAGTCCCCATCACTATACTGGGGCGTTAGGACCAACACAGACTGCATAGTAAACACTCCCTGCTGGCCTCACTAACACCTCTTCCAGCAGTTTCCAAGAGGTCTCCCATCCAGGTACTGACCAGACTGAACCCTGCTTAGCTTCAGTCGGTAACCAGCCTAGAGCTACAGGGTGATATTAATTTTTAATTAATCGCATCTGTTAACACATTAATTCTGACAGCTATAATATATATCCAAACTTTTGGCCGCCAGTGTGTGTGTGTATATACACACACACACTGGCGGCCAAATGTTTGGAATAATGTACAGATTTTGCTCTTATGGATAGAAATTGGTACTTTAATTCACCAAAGTGGCATTCAACTGATCACAATGTATAGTCAGGACATTAATAACGTGAAAAATTACTATTACAATTTAAAAAAAAATGTTCAGAACTTCTTAAACTACTTCAAAGAGTTCTCATCCAAAAATCCTCCATGTGCAGCAATGACAGCTTTGCAGATCCTTGGCATTCTAGCTGTCAGTTTGTCCAGATACTCAGGTGACATTTCACCCCACGCTTCCTGTAGCATTTGCCGTAGATGTGGCTGTCTTGTCGGGCACTTCTCACGCACCTTACAGTCTAGCTGATCCCACAAAAGCTCAATGGGGTTAAGATCCATAACACTCTTTTCCAATTATCTGTTGTCCAATGTCTGTGTTTCTTTGCCCACTCTAACCTTTTCTTTTTGTTTTTCTGCTTCAAAAGTGGCTTTTTCTTTGCAATTCTTCCCATAAGGCCTGCACCCCTGAGTCTTCTCTTTACTGTTGTACATTGAACTGGTGTTGAGCGGGTAGAATTCAATGAAGCTGTCAGCTGAGGACATGTGAGGCGTCTATTTCTCAAATTAGAGACTCTGGTGTACTTCTCCTCTTGTTTAGTTGTACATCTGGCCTTCCACATCTCTTTCTGTCCTTGTTAGAGCCAGTTGTCCTTTGTCTTTGAAGACTGTAGTGCACACCTTTGTATGAAATCTTCAGTTTTTTTGGAAATTTCAAGCATTGTATAGCCTTCATTCCTCAAAACAATGACTGACTGACAAGTTTCTACAGAAAGCTGTTTCTTTATTGCCATTTTTGACCTAATATTGACCTTAAGACATGCCAGTCTATTGCATACTGTGGCAACTCAAAAACAAACAAAGACAATTTTAAGCTTCATTTAACAAACCAAATATCTTTCAACTGTGTTTGATATAATGGCAAGTGATTTTCTAGTAACAAATTAGCAATTTAGCATGATTACTCAAGGATAAGGTGTTGGAGTGATGGCTGCTGGAAATGGGACCTGTCTAGATTTGATAAAAAAATGACTTTTTTCAAATAGTGATGGTGCTGTTTTTTTACCTGACTATACTTTGTGATCAATTGAATGCCACTTTGGTGACTTAAAGTACCAATTTCCTTCCGAAACGGCAAAATCTGTACATTATTCCAACTTTTGGCCGCCAATGTATATTCTTTTATTTTTATATAGATATATTCTATTATTTTCTAATAGTCTTGAAAATATTATGAAACTTTTACACTTTCTGGGCTTTTTGTAGATCCATTTGTGATAGATATACGTGCCGGGTCACTAAAGATCCAAGGTATATAATAATGTTTGGCTAAACACCCATGCATTTAAGGGTTAATTTAATTAAACATTTCTTATCAATTGACAGCCCTAATTATAAAATATACAAAGTATATGCATTTTTATTTTTTTATATATTTTAATATACTGATAAGAAAGAGAAGAGAAACACAAAACCAATCATCTTCGTTAATACTGGATGGTGTAAGCAATAGATTTCACTCACATATCCCACGTCAGGTCTGTAGCAGGTGTAAGCACCCAACACACTGTGCAGGAGATCATGGTACGGCCCACCCTTACAGAACAGAGAGCAACATCAGTCAATACACCAACAGATCAGATCGATCATAACAGCAGTGAGTGGAAGCGTGCAGGCTTTACCTTCTGGAAGATAAAGAGTGAAGGAAATGTGCGAGAAATGTCCAGCTTTATCAGGTCCAAACTGGACTCACGGTCAGCTACTGACGCCCCACTGTCCACTGTCACAAACACAACAAAATTAACATTACACAATCTACATATAGACATAATGATGCTCTAATAATACATGTCTTGGATATAAATATCAACAAGATTTTTTTAAACAGTAGTGCTTCATCATGCAAGACTTCGCTGTAATCAGTGGAGTTTTATAAAATAATAAATGACTGAATTAAATATGTTATCACATGTTTGGTTTGTTTAGAATTTTTATTTACTATATAGTTAAGATCAATTACTGGATTGCATTTATGCCTTTTAAAAGTCTGTGTAAACATACCTTTTACAAGAATTTAATTTAATTAGGGGCCAACCACCGAAGGTGCATAGCCCCTATTGTATCCATTAGTATTATTAGGGGCCAACCACCGAGGGTGCTATAGCCCCTATTGTATCTGTTAGTATTATTATTATTATTCTACTTCTTTTTCCTAATGGAAGTCAAGGGTAGCCCATAGAACCGTATGTAGGAAAATGATGAAATCTGGCACGCTGATAGGGATGGGCATTAATAGACAACACACAAAATTTGGGGTCTCTAGGACAAACTCTATAGTGCCACCACCAGTTAAAAAATTCACATTTCTTTTGCGTGTCCTAGAAACAAAATAATTTTTTGATTACTCTCCATGATTCAAATGAACCCCCATACAGTATAGCTCCACCCAATACAGTAGCCATCATCTTGGATTATGATGTTTATCGTTTTTTCACTACTATTCCTTGAAATGTTGTCCAATTTGCCCAAACAATGGCTCAAAATAATTTCTAGACTGAGCCGCACAGAATAAAAATACAAAATTTTTGTTTTTGATTTTGTTGAAAAGTACGTTAACACAAAGTTAAGGAGGTCGTTGTAAAAATGGATGTGAGGCTGTGTCTCAACAATGTAAACTTGGTATGCTTCATCAGGACCATGATCTGAGGATACATGCACAGTTTTGAGACAGCGCCACCTATGGGTGAAAAGATGTACAAAAAAAAAAAGGGGTAAAAAAGGCTATTTTTGACATTACATTTTTAACGGTCTTTCCTAAAATCATGAGGTTGGTGTCTTTGGACTCCTTGGGTCATGAGGATTTCAACTATACCAGTTTTTTCCCATATCAGCCATACTGCCTCTCCACTATATTGACATTTATTAAAAAATGATATATCTTTTAAATACAGTGTCGGATTTCAAAGAAAATTAATATGCATCATCAACGTCCTGATGATACTTGAGCAGTTTGGAGACAACATCACTTATAGTTCAAAAGATAACCCACACTTGTGTGCTGACTTTAATGACAGGAAGTCTCTTTGTCACTCAATGGGCATGTCAACCGAGAGGCTCAGAGTGTTAAAGCACTGATTTATAATTTGAAAGGTTGTGGGGTTGATTCCCAGTTGGACCAGTGTTAGAGTTTATGTTATATTGTACTGGAGATCTTTGTATTTTTATATTTGACTGATTAGTTACTTATCACAAATCATTTCTGTTTGAAGCTATACTTCTTGTTTTTCTCTGTCTTAGTGTTGTTCTTCTGATATACAGTATATGGGAGTGATATCTTTTTAAAGGATTGAGAAGTCTGGAGACAGCATCACATGTAGTTCAAAAGAACATGGTCTGTTTAGCATGGTTATCATGCTACATGCTATGATAGCTTAGCCTGCTAATCGGTTAGCATTCTAACTGTTGGGTTTTCTGTCTTAAAAGGCCATTTGATCACAATGCTATCCGTAGGGCAACATTAGCTTAGCATGGTAATCGTTGGCATGCTAATAAGTTAGCATGCTAACCAACAAATTTGTAAGGCTATTTGATCAAAATGCTATCCGTATGCAACATTAGTTTAACATGGTAATCAGCTAGCATGCTAATCAGTTAAATACATCATGACCAGTCTGTTCTTTCTTTCTGCTGTGTTTGATATCAGCCATTTTGGCTCTCCACCATGTTGAATACTTTTTTTTTTTCTTTTTTTTATTTGCTGACTCTCAGATTGGTATATTGTTGCTGGGCTTTTCCCCAAGGACATTTTTATTCCCCCCTTTGTTGAAAAGTTACATGAATATAAAGTTGATCATGGTAACAGCTGTAATAGGCTGTGATTCCTCTAAGCTTGGTATGTCCCTTTGTTGACTGGCAGCTCTGTGGTTGTGTAGTATAATGGACAGCACACTGAAATCGAGAATGGAAAGTCATGAATTCAATTTCCGTCCTGGGGCAACGTGATCTGTGCTTGCTCCGTGAGATCTTTGGGTTGTGTTTAGTTTTGTGCAGTGGTTGCCATGTTGGTGCTTGGCCCCGTAATGACTGCTTGCAGCTATATTTATTATTATTATTATTATTCCTCCCCAATGGGAGTCTGTGGCAGCCCATTGAACTGTACATTTCAAATTATTAAATTTGCCATACTGATAGGGGTGGTCATGAATATTTAAATCGTTAAACATTGAATATTTTAATTACAGTGACCGCCATCTTGGATTATGTCATTCATTGTTTTTTCACTTCTGCTCCTTCAAACTTTGTCTGATTTGTCCAAGCGATGGCTCAAAATAATCTCCAGACAGAGCCGCACAGAACTGACCAGAAATACTTTTTATTTGTGCTACCATTCAGAAATTATGCTAACGCGAAGTTAACAAGGTCAATGTGAAAATGGATTTGAGACTGTATCTCGGCAAAGCTTTGTCCTATTGAAACGAAACTTGGTATGCTTCATCAGGACCATGATCTTAGGTAACATGCAAAGTTTGGTGACAGCACCACCTATGGGCCAAGAAATGTAAAAATTGGCTATTTTTGTCTGTAGCTTTTGAAGCGTTTGTCCTAAAATTATGGGTTTGGTGTCTTTGGATTCCTTGGGTCATGAGGATTTCAACTATATAATTTTTTCCAATATCAGCCATATAACCTCACTGCCATTTTGAATTTTATGAAAAAGTAATGTATATTTTAAACGCTTTGTCCGATTTGAATGAAAAATGGAAAGGGTCTTCAACATCATGTCCTGAGGGTACCTAAGCAGTTTGGAGACAGCACCACATAGTGGTCAAAATTCTTATTCTGTTTAAACAAAACTTTTAATATATCATTGCTTCCTTATTCTAAGTCTTCTGAAATTGGCAGAGATACATTTCTAAATGTTTTTTATTTTTTTATTTATTTATTTAAAACCTGCTGCTCTCAGCTTAGAATGTATCTTTGGCATTTTTGAGCTGTCAACTGAATGGCCCAGTGGTTAACGCATTGGAACACACATCAAAAGGTTGCGAGTTTGAATCTCTCAAAGAGCAATTTTAAAGACCCCCTCCAGTGAAAATCAAGTTTTTAACCTTGTTTACATTTCCATATGGTGTTTTTTATATGCTAGAAGACATACCATGAGTGAAATAAGCAATCAACGCCATGGCTGAGCATTTTGCCCTTGGAACTGCAGTGTACCAAAGAAAATCTCAAAAACACAGATTCAGACAGCCAGGGTTTCATATGTCACAAACCTAAGGAACCAATCCCATCAACTTGCAGGGGGGGGCTTTCCATATCAATAGCAAACGTTACGGCGAAGCAAGGGGTATCAGGAGAAGCCAGGTATAGCTACGTATTGGTATTTTGCAAGACATGTTTTCAGATGCAAAGTTGCAAAAGGACAAATGGTGAGCCTTCATGTATTACCAAAGGATCTGAAAATCCGAGATAAATGGGTGCAGTTTATTTGGAAAAATCATAAAGTCCCAGTAAAACTTCCAGAGAAAACTCGGGTTTGCAGAAGTCATTTTCCAGAGAACTGTTTTGAAAAGTTTACCCCAAAACAGATGGGTTTTTGCCACTAAACTTATATTGAAGCCCAACGTGGTTCCATCAGTATATCCTGGGGACACAGCGAGCCCGAGCTGCAGGTGAGCGGTGCAGGGGTGAGTGGAGATGGAGGCGGGGACAAATTTGCATATTCATAGATACTTAATGAGGCAAATGTAGAGTTATATCTAAACCATTTTAAGGCATGAATGGATTATTTTAATTGAAAAAACTTTTAAATATGTAATTTTGATTAACAAAGATGAGTTTTTAGGAGTTAATCCAGTGTCTGGAGAGGGACTTTAAAACGTGTACTTCTTTTGATCTCTTCGTATTTTGCTTGCAACAATGCAGACTGTACTTTATTGCATAATTCCTGCTTCAATTAAAAAAAATATTCGGTCAATTTTTCCAACATCAGACATATAACCTCGCCGCCATTTTGAATTTTATTAATGGAATGTACCTTTGGGATTTTTGAGCTGTGTCAACTGAATGGCCCAGTGGTTAATGCATTGGAACACAGGTCAAAAGGTTGTGAGTTCAAATACAAGTAAGAGCAGTTTTAAAATTTGTACTTCTGTTGTTCTCCGAGTCTTCATATTGTGCTTACTACAATGCAGACTGTGCTTTACTGCATAATTCCTGCTTCAATTAAAAAAAAAAAAAAACTAACCTGTAACAATACACAGAACTAGCCAAACAGATCATTGAAAAAGTAGGTACACTCTCTGGGTGATGATTGATCATAAGTGATGACACCTGATGCTAACACACAGAGTCTACTGAAGGAAAGAGGGAAGAACAAAAATAGCAAGAAAAAAAGAGATCAAACCAGCAAACACTGCAACAATTGAATCTGTCTTAGTGTCACACAGTCTTATATGTACATCCACTGCAAATAAAATATGCTCTTGAACAACAAATTAAATGTCTCAATATTTCACAGGAGAACACTTGAAAATTCTCAAAATACAACATCGCCATGTTCTATTATTATAAGTTACTTTGTTTTTTTTTTTTTATGTGTGCAAAATATCGGGACTTAATAGAGCTTTAGCTCCATTTATTGTTGCTGATTATGTCATTAATATTTTATTTTATTGTTTATTTAAAGTCACCATTATGTTGATTAGTGTTCTCTTTGGTTAGGCACTTGAACCTTATTCTTTAATGAGTAAGTTCTCTTCTAGTTGGTGCAATAATGTTTCAACAAAACATGTTCAGTTGCACAGTGATGGGAGAGAAAAAAAATGGCAGGAAGCAGGTTTTTCACGCTGTTAGAAATGCCTAAAAATAAGTGTTATGCTTTGATCACATTGGATGCAAGTTAATTGTACAAATAAATGATACATTGCTCACGACCAATATATGCAGTTAATATGGAAGAGGAGTTACTGCAAAAGTTATTTGAAAAGTTAAGCAGATCCTGCCACTGAAGGATGCAACAACATCTTATAAGAAATACCCTTTTGCGTAGTTATTCGCACTGACTCATCCTTCTGAGGGGGACCCACAGAAGGATGAAAAAAAAAATGATTTTACATTTGTGACCATGCGCTATATGGACCACTTCCACTGTTGCACACCATCCTCATGTTCACATATGTGACTACAGTGACCTTTGACAGAGAAGATTATTCTGACAAATATTCCCACTCCTCTACCAGAGCTACCAGAGCTTCTGTCCAGACAAACCTCACAGTAGAGGACATGCAAATGAAACAAACCAGGATCACAACCAGCTCATTAGAACACAAAACTCACCCATGGTAACTAAAAATAAATCTCTGTCATAACATAAAATGACATTATTAAGATTAAACGGAACTTGAAACATAACTATAACCCACAATTACTTTTAATTAATAACACCCCCAAACAGTCCCCAAATCCTCCATAGACCTACCTAATTATGCAAACACAACAGTCAATAGCAAGTCCCCAAGCAAAAACCACAACAGAAGTTACAATATATTTTCTATGAGGTTCAGTTTCACTTTCCTGACAGAATTTATAACCTGTGTTGTTTGTCAATAACTTGCAAGGAAAAATTAGCTAAATAATTCCACTGTCACCGTGACAAAAAATAAATTTCATGTTTGTGTTTGAAAAAAAAAAGAAAAAAAAAGAAAAAAAAAAGTGAATTACTTACAAATAATATAGTACATTAAATATCCATCTAAAACCATTTATATATGACCCTCACCACAAACCTAAATTATTTAGGGAGTCCTAAAATAGTTCTGTGCCTGGGGACCAACATTTGGTGCTACACCCCTGGTCACTAAATTATACTTTCTCTGTAATTCTGTAATTCATTTGATAATTTGACTTTTACGAAATCTCAATTAGATATACCAGAAATCATCCCAGCGGACCCTTTCTGTGTTGTGTGTGTTCATTGAACAATGCATTTCCCAGAAAATGATCATATTAATTTAAAACAAGGTTCAAGTGTCTAACCAAAGAAAACAATAATCACTATAATGGTGACTTTGTTGAATGAAACAACATAATGACATCAGCAACACTAAATAGAGACAAACCACTATAATTGTCAGTAAATAACTTTTGCACATGAAAAACAACATACTGAAATGCTGTCTAATAACATTGTATTTGCAGTTGATGTATATCTAAGGCTGTGTGACAGTAATACAGATTCAATTGTTGTGGTGTCTGCTGGATTGTTTTCTTGTTCTTGTTGTCCCTCTTTCTTTCCTTCAATAGACTCTTGTTGACTGCTTGTTAACACCAGGTGTCATCACTAATGCTCAACCATCACTCAGAGAGTGTACCTACTTTAATTGTTTGGCCAAATCAACATTGAACACTTCAAAATGTAGATTCAACAGTGCTCAGCGTTAGTTTTTAACACCATCAGGTGGGACCGAAATGAACACTAAGGAGTGTATATTTAACAACAGGGATTATGCTGTGTACTCTCAACCTAGAATGTCTCTTTGATGTCAGTGAGACTTGTTGATTGTGTGGTGCAGTGGTTAGAGCTCTGGGCTTTAGTCCAAAAGACAGGATGTACCCTGGTTTGTGCTTCTGTTGTGCAGGAGTTCTTTGCATTGTGATTGGTGTATGGCTTTAGCAGCTATATTTTATCTTTGATCTGTTATATCTTCTCTATTGAAATCTAAAATGATCTCATCATTTGGCAACAGAATGTTGAGGGCACTAAATGCATTAAAATTAGAATTTCTTCCAAATAATTCTTCCTAAAAAGTATTAAAAGAATAATTAATGAAACCGTTAAGGGAACCATTACATATGAGCCATTCCTTCACAAATCAGACTTAAAACAATATTCCAGGTTCAATGTAAGTTATGCTCAATAGACAGCATTTGTGGCATAATTCTGATTTCCATAAACATTTATTTTGACTTATCTCTCCTTTTCTTTATAAAAAAAAAAAAAAAAAAAAAAAAAAAGCAGAAATCTGGGTAACAGTGACACACTCAACTGGAAGTAAATGGGGCCAATCTGTAAACGTTAAAATATAAAAACTAAAGTATAGACACAAGACATAAACAATATTAGTTAACATTTTAGTTTGATCAAATCTATAACACTACCCTAAAACGACCGAGAAAATTACGATTTAAACAACTTTACAGCTCCAATAATATACAAGTTTTAACAGAAGAATTAATGTAAGTGCTTTTATAAAATTATAAGCTTTACATTTCTGCCTTTTGTTGGCATCAAATTGGCATCATTCACTGCCACTGTAAATGCCACACCGTAACCTTAATTTTTCTAAAGAAACAACAATAAGAAAAAAAACTATTTTTTTGAGAAATTTCAGTCAGGTTTTAGAGAAAACCACAGTACAGAAACTGGCCTCCTCAGGGTGACCTATGACTTATTGATAGCGGAGGATGCTGGAGAGTACTCCATTTTAGTGTTGCTCGATTTAATTGCAGCATTTGGTATAGCTGATTTAAATTGATAGATTGAAGAGATGGGTGGGAATATCTGGGGTGTCTTAAGACTGGTTTGTTTCCTACTTGACAAATAGGAAATTTGTAGTATCTGTTGGAGATGACATGTCCTCCTCTTTAAAAGTTAATTGTGGTGTTTCGCAAGGATCTCTGTTAGGTCCAATATTGTTTTCACTATATATGTTACCGCTTGGTTCTGTGATTCGTAAATACAACATTAATTTTCACTGCTACTGATACGACCTGCAACTGTATTTGTCGTTGAATCCCAATGATCTGACTAATTTAAATGTTCTTCAAGTGTGTATAGGAGATCTAAAAAATTGGATGGCATGTAATTTTCTTCAGTTAAATACAGATAAAACAGAGGTTGTCATAATCGGTCATGGTTTTGAAAAAAGTCAGACTGAGTTAGCACTTAGACATGTGGTCCCAAATAATAAGCAGGTTGTGAAAATTTGGGAGTCTATTTTGATACTAATTAAAATTTTGATGATCACGTCTGGAAGATAGTTCTGTCTTGTTGTTATCAGTTAAGGAACATTTCCAAGGTTAAACATGTCTTGAGTTTCAAGGATACAGAGAAGCTTATACATGCTTTTATTTTGTCTCGCCTTGATTATTGTAATGCCCTGTTTTCAGTTTTAAATCAACACACTTTAGCATGGTTACAAACAGTGCAAAATGCTGCAGCTAGACTTTTGACACAAACTAGGTATTTTAATCATATTACTCCAGTTTTAGCTTCTTTGCATTGGCTACAAATTCATTTTAGGGTTGATTTTAAGATTTTTTAAATTACATATAAGGCATTACATGGGTTGGCACCAGAATATTTAACAGAACTTTTAAGGCCTTATGAAACAGTTAGACCTCTTAGATCTTCTTGTCATGATCTGTTAGCTGTTCCAAGATTCAGACACAAAACTAAAGGTGATAGAGAGTTTGTAGTGAAGGCCCCACGATTATGGAACAGCCTGCCCTGGGATTTAAAGATCTGCTGAATCTGTGTCTGTTTTTAAGTCTCGTTTAAAAACGTATTTGTATAGACAGGCTTTTATTACTATGTGAATGTGCTGTGTTTTACAGTGTGTGTTGCTTTTATTATTATGTGATGTGAATATGTTGTGTTTTTGTGAAGCACTTTGTGCTTAATCACTAAAAAGTGCTAAATAAATAAAGTTATTAAAACTATTATTAAAAGGATGGACGAGTCGAAAGTATTTTTCGTGGTAATCAACATTATGCCACAAATGCTGTCAATTGAGCTGACTGAAAAATTTTTAACTGCAAGGCTGGTGCTGAATAGTGATACAGTAAAGGCTGTCAGAGTATTTCAATACAATATTACATTCACATCAGTGGAAGAATGCAGATGTTCAATAAATATTAACAGAACTAATCGTCATGAAATTTACTTGGTTCCAGTATTTTTTAAAAATGCTAATTGAGTTCTCGATTCCAAATCCCTAAAGAAAACCTTCCAGTCTGTGACACTGTGACATGACTCCAGAAAGAGTTTGTTAGTCCCAGAGGAGCTCCCAAAATGCGCTCAGGAAGCTAAAATTGGTAAAAACAGCCTTGAAATTGTGATGAGGGCCACATATGAAAGGGAGGACGTATTTGTGTTCAATCTGTACGAGCAGCCAGCTTTATGAACTGATTTATTACAACACAACAAAGAATGAAGTGCTGAGTCTGCTAACTTATTTCATAGAGTACACAGACTGGAGGACTTGATAGAAGACACTCCAGACGTCACTGCTGAATTAACGTGATCAGCAAGTCTCGACTTGCATCACAGGGAGGAAATAGGAACTATTTCATTAACATAAAGAGGAAAGGCAGCTGGGGAGCAATGGAAGTGTTCTGACGCTTGCATACATATAGTGTTTCATCTGATTGTATGAGTGTTTGGTGTGTCTAAACTGCTCCAGCGGGCTTTCCCAAAGAGAGAATCTCTTCTCTGAAAGTGACGTACCATCCGGCTCCATCTCACTGCCTGTCTCTCTGAAGCTCTTCCAGCGCTCCTTGGCTCTTGAGAGAAAGATCTCGTACAATTCTAAGAGGAGAGGAGAGAAAAGGTAGATTTTATTTCTCTCAGGCGATAGCTCACAACTTCTACAATTAAACTTTTTATTCAACCCTCTTTTCCCTTATGTTGCCTGAGAAAACAAACCAATTTTATTTTTTTTTTTACTTTGCAAGCACATGATGCATATACAATGACAATAAAATGGTTAATAATGAAGGGATGACTATGAGTGAATTAACCAATAAAAGCTCAGTTTTCGTCACACTATATCTTGATGGTTATTTTTAAATCTTTTTCTGACATTGTGCAACATGTGGAGGCAGCACATTTGCTCTGGAGAACTGACTTCAGAAAAGCATTTTTTCATGAATGGATGGAAATGCAGCTTGTAAGTAAGGTTTTGCCAAGAGTATTGCAGAAACAAATGCTGACATCCTTGTCAGAAAGAAACTCATCCAAATAACTCCTTGTACTTTTTTGTAACAAAGATGATGTCTTTTTTGTTACGAATTTGCCACGAGTACACTTGTTCTGCACTGTTTGGTCTTGCCAACAATACAGTATAATAACAGTTTTCAGAAAGACTGCTTACTAAAAGGTTTAGCTAATCCTGGCTTTAACAGTATCTTTAAAATGACTCTTCACTCACAAACATATAGCTCAATGAAATACCTGAGGTGATGTTCAGTTCATTCCCGATGGCCAGACTCCACACTTTACCCCTCACATTAGGGGGAGACCCTGCCACCACAGATCTCTCACACGCCGTGTGCCTCGCCTGAAGAAAAATGCACAAGAGAGAGCTGTTAATATAGTGCTTTTTAAACATAAAATCTTTATTCCAAACACTAGTGAGCTGCCTTGTCGACAAAGGCAGCAACCTTGTAAGGAGGAACCTCATAAGTGACCATTCTGGAACGTTTCACATATGCAGCAACTCCATTCACCATACAAATAAGTGCTCCTCCAGCAAAGCACACAACAGACTCGACTCAAAATTGATTTCAATAGAGTTTGCTGTTAGCATATTGCTAAGCTAACATCATGATACTCTATTAAAGGGGTCATGAAATGCAATTTTTTGAATAAATGTATTATCTTCCCAGAAGTCCACTGATCATTTAAGTCATAATTTAGTAATATATGATAATTTTCCTCCCTGTCTCTGGCCCACTGACTGAAACGCTCAGTTTTGGCCTGCTTTAAACTTCAACGTAAACGCCCACTGTTATGATTGGCTAACATCGTGCAGCCCCTTAAATACAGCCATATTTAAAACTCAATCGGAAGAGAATGAACAAAGCTCCACAACATTCTAAAACTAAATTTCAGGGTTCATGGTAATCATTTCGTATTATGACTGGTTCACAAGCAAGCCACGCTGATATGAGCAGATAAAAATGCACATACATAGTGCAAAGCAAGGTGAAATGATGCACACACATAGGTGCATATCGCCGGAAACCAGGGACTAAAAACAAAATGTTTTTCATTTCGGTTCGTTCGGAGTTAAAACTATATTTTTCCGTTCTGGTTCAAAAGTTCCGCCACCTCCTTTCCAAATGGTTACCGGTTAGAACAAAATAAAAGAACGGTTAGTAACGTTCTTTTTAAAATGACAGTACTCTGCGCTAAAAGGTGGGTGAAATATTAATTGCAGCATTGCCAGATCTCACAAGAGAAGCAAGCAATCTGGTCTGGAAAAATGAGCTCAAAATAAGCCACTTGCATCAAAATAAACAAAGAATTAGCGATTTATCACAATAGAAATTATAACAAGCATACAGTTAATTAACAGTTAAGTAAAATTTTAAAGATCTGCTTCTGAGTCAAAACCCAGCAGCATCAAATCTGTATTAATGCATCATATCTAACAATAATTCAGTGAAGACTTGGAAAGAACTGAGAAAAGTACTTTTTACATCTTATAAAGTTTTCCTTGTATCTGGATTAGCCGTGCATGTATATGTAGTAATTATACATACAATAGTTGTTAAAAAGGTCTTCATTCACAGAATACGACATCCACAATGGACAATTAGGCAAAGACATGTGTGATGCAGCAGTTTCCTTCAGGTTCAAGCATGTTTCATTTTTTTCAGGCAACATGAAGTGGTATAGTTCCCAAAATATACGGTGATAAACCCTTTGGCCTTTAGTTTCATGAAAAAATTATCAGAAAAAAACGAACCGGTTAGAACCGGTTTCCAGCATTTAAAAACAAAAATTGAACTCTGGAACAATTGAAAATCAATTTGTTCTGGTTTTTGGTTATGTTCTGCTAAAAATGTAGTTCGTTTTTCAGTTTTCGTTCTTTGAACCGGTTTTCGTTCTTTGATGTGTTTTCCCTGCCAAAAACACATCAAAACGGTCAAAGACGTCCATCTAGTGCATGTTTACATACACCAACAAATAAAAATAGTCCAGATGTGTGAAAGAACGCATCCAGGATGAGTTTGTGCTCAAAACAGCAAGAGGCAGAGTAGTTGAATAAAAGAGAATGGCTTCTCCTCTTCAGAGCTGTAACTTGACACCACGTCTTTTGAAAGCGGCGAGATACATGACAGCAGTCAAAGACGTCTGTCTAGTGAATGTTTATATAAAAAAATTATTCAAATAGTCCAGATGCGTTGCCTTTGGTGTTCAGAAATAATTAGCCACACTAGGCCTGTCTGTCCTGCTCTCTCGAACTGAGCACCAGTGGGCGGGGCCAAGGGTGCGATGACGCATGTTGTGGGATGTGTAAATACTAATGAGCAATGTCTCGTGACATCACCAACACACAGATTTTAAAACGAGATGTTTCAGCAGGGTGGTAATTATAAATGCTCTTTTTAGACTGGGGAGGAGGTTTTGAGTTCTGAAATGTAAAGTATGTTTTTATAGTAGAGTTACCTCTTATATGTCTAAATATCAAAGAAAATCTTCATTTCATGACCCTTTAAGCAAAAAATAAAATACATAGCACACACAAATAATGGGTAAAATAGTCAATTTTAATTAGGCTGGGTGTCTGACTTACATGCTCTCCCAGTTGGGAAGGATCTCATTGTTCCAAACCAGCATGGCGTAAGCAATGTTCTCCTCTTGTTTAAATCTTTCCTTCATTTGTTTTTTCTTCTTTTGTGCCTCCTTCAATTCTGTGAGCAAGAGTCATATTACTTCAGAGTGCAATAAACGTTCCTGACAACATGAAGTCACACATTTCCACGTTTAATGACCGCCATGGTCATTAAACAAAAATATAAATGAGCTTAAACACAAAAACATATCCAGGCCACATTTCCCCAAAAATCTAAAGAAAAAGGCTTTCTTTTCTTTTCTCTTTCTGTTAATTTTGGGGTAAAATATGACCTGGTGTCAATGCCAAATCCCCCCAAACACAAATGTGGGAAGTTGTTAGAAATGCCTGATCAAAAAATGCTTTGCAAAGGTATTCACAGTTTTCCTGACTAACCACTGACATCACCGCCATGATGATTCTAATTGCTGCTGGACTGTTTATTGGTACCAGTCTCCATAAGAAGCTAAAAACTACAAATCCGAGAGTTCCAAACAGAGAACAACAACCATTTTAAATGTTAGTGTGAGTCAAAATGAGTTCAGGGTCAACTTGTGTGGTTGTTGGCTGTCATAACAACTCAAAGTAGTTTAAAATATCAACATTACTAACCTCAATTCATAGCTTTACGTCATCCACCCACTCTTTAAATTTTGATGAGTGAGGCACTGTCAAAAAATGGTTGTTGCAACTCTGAAGTATCTGCACTACAAAGTCACCCCTAACAGCACACATACATCTGTTTGACATGTCTGTTTGATGTATGCATATTTTATTAGGTTGTTTGCTTATCTCAAGTACGTCTATAAGACGTTTTCTCCTGGATGTCAACAAAACAATCAGAAGATGTCTTTCAAACGATTTTGAATGTTTGTAAATCAGATTTTTTAATATGTTAAGCAGATGTTAATTAGAATGTGAGGCTCTCCAGATGAAACACTCATAAAAAGACATCTCAGAGATGTACCTGTGCTATATTAGACATGCTTTTTTGACCATTTTTTACAAATGTAATATTCTAAACATCACATTTTCCATTAAGAACATACACCGATGCGAGTGAAAACACTGGAGACTGGAAATTAAAAACAGGCATCTGTTATGAATCGTGGAACACTTTTGGTGGATAACTACGTGTAATAATTAGCAGGCTAATTGGTTAGTGATATGCAAAGCTATCAGGCTAATTGGTCAGCTTACTAACCTCAAGCTAACTGAAAACATAGAAAGAGAAATGTTAAATTGGAATGTTAAATTTTGCTGTTTAAGATGATATATATTGAGAAGTGATATTGTGGGTTTTCTAATCAGGCACCAAACAGAGCACACATTATTGTTTCAGATAATGGAAATGTTTTGCGGTCCAAGGAGGGTAGGATTTGGCCAACACTGGACATGTTCATGACAGTTTATAATATGAGATTCACCCATATACTGTTATGAAGTGATTAAAATGAGCATGGTAATAACTCTGCACCTCTCTTCTTCGCCTCTGCCACCATTTCATTATACTCTTGACGGTGGCGCTGGGCTTCCTCCTCCGATTTAGCAGGAAGGTTTCTGAGGAAGTCACAACAAAAGCAACAATAAAATGTCTCAATGTGCTCAGAATTTGTTACAGGCACTGAAACCCTTTATAAAAACTTTGGAAACTTTCTGTAAAAATGCCATGTCACAAGTTTATCTCATTGTATGGCTGATAAGCTCACATTTCTCTGCTCCTTTATTCTTAATAAGGACTTGGGGACTGAAGAAACACAATGCATCGCGAAATACAATACAGTCTTATTTATAGTCTTTTGTTTAGGAAAGATGAGTCTCTCAAGGTTTGCTGGGATATATATTATGCAGGTCAACATATCCTGCACACCTAATGAGAGGAAGGCACAAGTTGCTAGGGTGACAATATACTAGGGATTTCCTAGTATATGTTATACTTTAGAGTATATTACATCAACCCTTGATATTTCAGCCTAAGATAAGTTCTGCATGCCTGAGCAACTGCACATTTAAAAATAAAAATAAATATAAATATAAAAATTATTATCAAAACACTGAAGGATATTAATTTGAATAGTTCTTTTAAGATTAGGCAATATAAAAAAAATATAACTTTACAAAATTGTAATATAATTACGCAAAATTGGTGCGATATTGTGCTACAAGTTTCTTGCAACAAGTAATTTTTCTGTCTTCACTGAAAACTAACATATTTTAAGTTAAACACACAGCTCATTGAAGCAGAAATTATGGGCCAGTGAGATTTCACTGTGGGCGGGCCTATCAAGCACATCTGCACATAAATAGAAGCCAAGCGACTAAACCTTTTCTCATGTGTATGGCTGGTTAAGACAAAAACGCAGATTAACATGTAAGAGATATTTTATTTTATTGCTTGTCACATGTCATCTGGTTAATACACAGTACTAAAGTGCTACTCACGCTGGGCGGTCCTCTAGTATGAGCGCTGTGGTAGACGACGGCTCGAATTCCAAGTTCTTCCGCTGGCCATGAGCGGCCAGGGAGGGGCTCTGGCTGGATTTAGCCACCCTGGCCTCGTACTCCTGCGAGAAAGCAACCAGGTCAAGTTCAAACATGTGTGAACACCGTAAGCTAGATTAAAGTAGAGTGTTACATGATCTGAATGTGTTTCAAGTAGAGTCACAGGTAATAGTAGTCAGGTGACTAGCGTGTGAAGATCAAGCCGTGCCGAGGCTGATGGCCACATGGTTTGAAACACATGGGTGTTTAAGGCAATGAAGAGAGAGTTTTGTTAGGAGAAGGTTCGGTGGTGGTTCATACAAAGCGCCAGGTGGAAAATGTGAGAAAGTGTAAGGTTTGTAAAATGCAAGGCAACCAGCAGAAATTCTGCTATATCGATTATACAAAGGTATATCCATTTTAAAAACCCAACACCAGAGGAGCCGCGTGATGCTTTGCAAGGTTCGGACGTGTGAACAGCAAGCTCTGCGCACTTTGCTAAATTATTTTCTTTTCCTTTTTCTCCCAATTTGGAATGCCCAATGTGCTTTTAAGTCCTCATGGTCGCATAGTGATTCGCCTCAGTCCGGTGTTGCGGAGGATGAATCCCAGTTGCCTCCACGTCTGAGACTGTCAACCTGCTCATCTTATCACGTGGCTTGTTGAGTACGCTGCCACGGAGGCATAGCGTGTGTGGAGGCTTCACGCCATCCACCGCGGCAACCACGCCCAACTCACCACGTGCCCCACCGAGAACTAACCACATTATAGCGACCACAAGGAGTTTACCCCATGTGACTCTACCCTTCCTAGCAACCGGGCCAATTTGGTTGCTTAGGAGACCTGGCTGGAGTCACTCAGCACGCCCTGGGATTCGAACTAGCGAGCTAGCGAACTCCAGGGATGGTAGCCAACGTATTTTATACACCCTGATTCTTAACTGTTTTATGAAGACAATATGTCAAAGAATTTAAAATCCTCGGGCTCTGGAGATATTAAAAGACACTTACGTGCTCAAGCTGATACCCCTGACAGGGCCGAAGACCAGGGACTCAATTTGGACGGTGCGGCGGGAGAAATTCAGCATCAGCTGTAGAGTATGTCTGCAATGCTGGCAAAGGTTGTCGCAGACTTGGAGGATCTGGCTGTAATACGTCGATTGATCACTTCCATGGAGATGAAATTCACTGAGTTGGTTACAAGATTGGGGATGTCGAAAAATGGATAGATTATTTGGAGTCATTGGAGAGAGAATTAGCTGCTAACATGGTAGCGACCAAGACAGACTTGCAATGCATTTGGGAAAAATTTGGAGAATTGTAATCGGCGAAACAACGTCCGAATTGTTGGAATTCCTGAGCATGAGGAAGGCCGAGATATGGCGAAATTCCTAGATGAACTCTTACCGAGTCTGCTCGACATAACAGGCCTTAAGCTGGAAATCGACCGAGCTCACAGAGTCCCGGCTCGGATATCCGCAGAGGGAGATAGGCCTTGATCAATTCTGGCCAAATGTCTGAGCTCATCCGATAAAGATCTTGTGTTACGTGAGGCGAGGAGTAAAGGAAAGCTTTCTTGGAAGAACCACAGCATTTCTTGTTCCCAGACTTTGCGAATTCGACAAGAGAGAAACGTGATCGATTCAAGGAATGCAAGAATCTCTTACATCAATGGAAGGTTGCTTTTACACTGATGTTTCCAGCCAAACTGAGAATAGATACTAAGGATGGCCGTAGAGAATTTACATGCCCACAGCAAGCATTGTCTTTCATAAAGACATTGGAGTGAGTAAGCCATTTGGTGATTTTCATGTTGCTGACTAGTGGACCTGACTCACTGAACATACACTTGACTGCCGAGGAAGCTGGGCGCCTTCTTTGTTTCTTTTTGTGCTGGTTACGACTAGCGGCTGAAGTTTGTTTTGTGGAATATCACTTGCAGGACATTGGAGTGATTGGGTCTTTGGTTGCACTCATGAATCGGCCGAATGGGCCGGCTTACTGAACATTCGTTTGACTGTTCAGGGGCCACTGATATTAATAATGCTTTTAAAGAACGTTATCTTGATCTTTATAGTTGAAGATATTAGGAACTTTGTGGAACCATTAGAACTCCCTAAACTGACAACTGAGCAAAAAATTATCTTGATTCTGAGATAAACTTGGAGGAGCTTGGCAAGGTAATTAAGGTCTTGCCTACAGGAACGGCTCAGGGGCCAGATGGCTTTGCCGCTGAATTTTTTAGATCTTATGCTACATAACTGGCTCCACTTTTGTTAGAAGTTTAAATGGAATCATTAAAGAATGGAAAGCTTCTGCCAACCATGACACAAGCCCAGATCAGCCTGATTCTTAAAAAGGACAAAGATTCAAGCGATTGTAAGAGTTACCGTCCAATTTCCCTGATCCAGCTAGACGTAAAAATAGTGTCAAAACTTCTGGCTAACCGATAAAGTTATGACATCTCTTATACATATAGATCAGGTGGGGTTTATTCGGGGCCGCAGCTCTTCTGATAACATTGGGCTTTTCATCAATATCATGTGGTCAGTGGCGAGTGATCAGACTCCGGTCGCTGCCATCTCACTTGATGCCGAAAAGGTGATATAGTAGAATGGGATTATCTTTTTAAGATTTTGGAAATATACGGGTTCGGGAAAACTTTTATTAAATGGATTAAGTTACTTTATAGACACCCGGCAGTGGCGGTACAAACAAATGGATTAATTTCAGATTATTTTACTCTAGATAGGGGTACTCGGCAGGGTTGCCCTCTTTTCCCCTTATTGTTCTGTCTGGCCCTGGAACCATTAGCAGCCGCGATAAGAAAGGAGGATGATTTTCCAGGGGTGGTGGCGGGAAGTATGGCGCATAAGCTTTTGCTTTAATTCTGAGATTTATTTAAATGTTGCCTCAAGTATATGGCTGAACCCTAAATTATGTATTAATAAATCCCCTTTCTGCTGGACAGACTGGATTGTGAGGGGGGTTTACTACACTCAGTGACCTATATGAAAGTGGAGTATTGAGATCTTTTGAAAATTTGATTCAACATTTTGGGATTCCCAGATCTCAATTCTATGGGTTATTTACAGCTGTGCCACCTGCCCTGTATTGTTTTTGGGATTAGCATACGCCCCCCTAAAGCTGCAGATACTCTGGGAGAGGTGATTACTGCTTTTGGAATAGGTCATGAGGCATCAGTGTATTACTCCCTGCTAATTCAGAGTCTAGGGGATGGAACTTCAACTTCTCTCAAGAGATTATGGGAGAAAGATTTCAACTTTGTATTGGAGGAGGGAGTGTGGGATAGGATTCTAAAAAACATCAAGTCTGCATCTTGAGATGCAAGGGTTCGCCTTATGCAATTCAAAATATTACATACATTCTATTGGACCCCCTCTAGATTGTATAGGCTTGGTCTTATAGACACACCCACCTGCTGGCGATGCCAATCAGAAGATGGAGACACAACCCATGTTTTTTGGGGGTGTGTTAAGATCCAAGAGTTTTGGTTGAAGGTTCAGAGTGTCATATGTGATGTTTTGGGCACTCAAATTTCGTTTTGCCCCAGACTGTATTTTGGGCGATGGGGCGGTCATAAATTTGGGGGACAAACACATAAAAAATTGGATCCTGACCAGTATTATGATTGGCAGGCAGATTATTTTAAGGGGATGGAAGTCAGATGGGGCTCCCTTATTTCCGGAGTGGTGTGTGGAGATGGGGAGGGTGGTGGCTTTTAAGGAGATGTCGAGCAGAGGGCTAGGGGTTCGAGATTTGTTTGCTAGGAAGTGGGGCAGGTATTTGGTGTTTTTGGGGGAATCTCGGGGAGGGGCTTTGGAGAGAGTTTAGTTTTAATTATATATGGTTATTATATTTATTTATTTTTTGTGGGGGGGGATTTTTTCTATTTTTTGTTTGTGTGTATTCCACTTGTGACCACAGGGGTGGGGTCAGTGATTGGGGAGGGGGAGGGGTAATAGTGGGGGTAAAATGCTGACTCAATGTGTATATGTTGTGTTTTTTCTTTGTTATATGTTTGATTCAATAAAAAATGTTAATTGAAAAAAAAAAATGACACCAAGCAGAGAACTAAAGCATACTCATAGCAAACTTCGTCGCAGATGATCCGTTGATTTTAATGGGAGCGATTTTGTTTTGATGTTTCATGACTAATGTTGGGTGTATCCTGATTACATACTGTAACAAGGTAATCAGTTACTGTGATGTAATTACATTTTAGTCAAAAAAGTATTGTAATGCAAAGCATTTTAAATTCTTGTAATCAGATTACAGTTACTAACTTTCAAATAAGGTAATTACTTTTAAGTACATTTCTTGGATTACACATACAGTATTTCTACATTAATACTTAAAAATGCATTTAAAATATGATTTATGTTCATACTGTAAGTTTGCTTTTCTGTGACAGCTGAAGGGCATGTGACAATGGACGAGGAGGAAATATAGACATTATTTTAAAGTTGTTGAGTGGAAAAACAAAAGCTTTTCTGGGAAAAGTGTATTAGAAAGCAATTTAAAAGTAAAGAAATTAGTAATGGGGTTACTTTTTCCCTAAATAATCAGTAAAGTAATCAGAGTATAATTTTGAAGTTTTTAGTAATTTGACTTTGGAGCAAAAAGTGACTTACCCAACACTGGCCATGGCGTGCCATAACTGACATAACAGAAGCCCGTTTCCGATTGTTATGCAACGTCGCGATTTGCATATAGCACTTTTTCACAGGGGCTCTGAAAGTGGCTCATCCAATCAGAATTCACAATGTTTTACTCTTTTGTGTCTTTCGTTATTGCCTCAAGTGTTAAGTAGCTGTTATTACTAAGGTTGACAACTTTTTACCACAATATGGGATGCTAGACATTTGGAAAGCTGAAATATGGGACAAGGGTCCAACCTCAAGGATTTTTCCCCTTCAATACAGGAAGCAATACCTTCAATACAGGCCGTTTCGACGTCCATCATCAAGTGTCTCGCCGCTACGAGACACAATACCTTCAATACAGGACATCTTCATTTCGACCAAACTATGTGACAACCTGGCTAATACGGGACCGTTGGCAATCCTAGTTATTACACTGATGCCAGACTTTTCAATCGTTTGTTTTGAATAATCGTATTTTTGGTTTTCATTCAACATGTTTCAAATAAAGATGAAAATAATGATTTAATTAACTGGATTATGCAAAAACAGTCATATCCATAATATTTTGGGGGCTGAATTTCCAGCAAAAATAACCATCTTGTGATTTTGTTTCAAACCCAGGAATTAGATAAAACCATAGTCAAACGCAGAGCTGTTTTGGCTGGCACAGTTCCTCTTCAAGCACCATCTAAAGCACAAGCTCAAACTCCATTCATCATAAGAAAAGCAGCACAAAGACTTTGCCTCATGTGTCTGAGAAGCTTCTGTAGATATCAATGGATATATTGTGTATGAGGCTCATTTCCCAAAATAATATGGGTGAAGAAAAGAAAGAAACTAGTCAGAAGAGGAAACTAGTCAACCATCGTTTATCAGTTTGGCTGCTTGATCTCAGAGCAAAGAAACAAGAGCTACATATTCAGACTGGTTCTAACACTGTGTTTTCAAAACCACCAGCATGGAGATTACAGGAAGTTAGGTTGTCATTACTGTTTACAGTCAATCTGTAAAGAGTAAAAAGCAGTAACACTTTTCCAACATTACTGCTTTAATGAAATATCTTCAGATAAAGGGATCATTCACCCAAAAATGAAAATTCTGTTGTCCTTTACTCACTCTCACGTTGTACTAAAATAATTTAAATGACTTTATTTCATGGAAAACAAAGGGATACATTTGGAAGAATGTTCATGCTACTCTATTCCATAGAATAAAAGTGGATGGGGACAGCTAAAAAACAACAACATCATAAAGTACCATAAAAGAAGTCCATATGACTCGTGCAGTATTTTCCAAGTCATCTAAAGCCAGCTTTGAAAGAGAAACAGATAGAAATTCAAGTTGTTATATATACTGATAATCTTTCCCGATGCCGTGGTTCTTCAAATCTTATTAGCACGGACACATTCTCAAACATTCTGCTATCGTATAGAATCAGAAGACTTGAATACAGCTCATAAGTCATATGGACAAATTTGATGGTGCTTTTTGGGGGGCTTGACAGTGCTTTGGTCACTATTCGCTTTCGTTGTTTAGAAAAGAGCAGCCTGGTGGGCCTGGGTAGCTCAGCGAGTATTGACGCTGACTACCACCCCTGGAGTCGCGAGTTCGAATCCAGAGTGTGCTGAGTGTCTCCAGCTAGGTCTCCAAATTGGCCCGGTTGCT
Organism: Myxocyprinus asiaticus; assembly: GCF_019703515.2. NCBI lineage: Eukaryota > Metazoa > Chordata > Actinopteri > Cypriniformes > Catostomidae > Myxocyprinus > Myxocyprinus asiaticus. The sequence goes on along the minus strand of NC_059375.1, from coordinate 11,670,543 downwards.
AGGGAGGGTAGAGTAGCATGGGGTAACCTCCTCGTGGTCGCTATAATGTGTGGTTCTCGCTCTCGGTGGGGTGTGTGGCGAGTTGTGTGTGGATCCCGCGGAGAACAGCATGGGCCTCCACACGCGCCAGGTCTCCACGGTAACGCACTCAACAAGCCGCATGATAAGATGCGCAGATTGACTGTCTCAGACGCGGAGGCAACTGAGATTCGTCCTCCGCCACCCGGATTGAGGCGAGTCACTACGCCACCACGAGGACTTAAAGCGCATTGGGAATTGGGCATTCCAAATTAGGGAAAAAAAAAAAAAAAAAGGAAAAGAGCAGCCTGAACGTTCTTCTTTAGTTCTAAGGAAAAGAAAGTAAGCCATGCAAGTTTGGAACAACATAAGGGTGATTAAATAATGACAGAATTTGTATTTTTGGATGAACTATCCCTTTAACATGAAAAGCAAATGTAACAATGTGGTGACTGGTCAAGCAGGCATGTCAAGTGACATGAAGGTGATTGAAATGATCAATGGGAAATGAAAGCTTAATGCAGAGATTGTGCGGATGAAAAGGAGCATACGAAAAAGGCATACCCCTGAGCTTAAGAGATTGGGTGTAGATATAGATGTGAGATTGCCTGGGTTACTTTCCTGAAGAGAGAGGAAAATAAAAGTAATAAAGGAGCACAACCCTGATCCTGAGATAAAGAACAGGAAGTAACAACAGAGACTGTCCTTGGCTTCAAAAGTGTGCTGACTGGAATGATTTCAGTCTATGGTGTTTTTGGTTCAGACAGCAGGGGATTTATGCTGACATTATTTACTGGAGCATGATAAATCAGTGGTATCCCCTTCTAAACAGGTCAAGAGTCTGACTGGACAGGCTTTATTCTGACTGGATACATTTTCCTTATTTGTGTGCAGTTTAAATCAATATACAGAAGGAAATTAGGAGCTTAGTAGAAATCAGAAAAGAGAAAGCATGAGGCCTGGCTCATTTTCTCAGTGCATTAAATAAAAACAAAACAAACACACATTTAAGTCTGTAAGCCCTAAAAACAAGTGCTAACCTCCACGTGACCGTCTCACCCCTCTTCTAAAAACACAGCTAAACACTGGATTTATCTCCACTCCCAATCTGAATTAGGTGTGAACAGACCTGCTTAATGGTTTTGGAGTCTTTGGAGGGGCTCTCCCTCAGTGGGACCTTTCCAAACAGTTTCCATCCTGGTGCACTCTGGGCCTCTCTCTGCATTCTGGAGAACAAACTTCTGCCAAACACATCATCACAAAGCATCTGTTAAAGCTTGAAAACACTGCAAACAAGTGCAAAAACGGATGTGGATTTTAGCTTTACAGCATGCAGATAAGCCTGACAGTAAGAGTCACTGACTGCTGCGCACATGACTTGAAAAGAATGCAGTTAAAGCCTGTGAACTGAGATAAAGAATTAGCTTATGCAGAAAGAATTATGCAAACATTGGTGAAATGTCCAAGACATGTTTCTCTTTTGCAGGCATTGGTTGAAATACCGCTATAGAAGCAGAGAAACCCCAAATATGATATCAAAGACTACAAACTACAACTTGCTACAAACTTTACTACAAACTATTAAAGTAGACTAATTAGGGGCCTGGGTAGCTCAGCGAGTACTGACTCTGACTACCATGCCTGGAGTAACGAGTTCGAATCCAGGGTGTGCTGAGTGACTTCAGCCAGGTCTCCTGAGCAACCAAATTGGCCCGGTTTCTAGGGAGGGTAGAGTCACATGGGGTAACCTCCTCGTGGTCGCGATTAGGGGTTCTCGCTCTCAATGGGGCACATGGCAAGTTGTGTGTGGATCGTGGAGAGTAGCATGAGCCTCCACATGCGGAGTCTCCGCGGTGTCATGCACAATGAGCCACGTGATAAGATGCGTGGATTGACGGTCTCAGAAGCGGAGGCAACTGAGTCTTGTCCTCCGCCACCCGGATTGAGGTGAGTAACCGTGCCACCACAAGGTTCTACTAAGTAGTGGGAATTGGGCATTCCAAATTGGGGAGAAAAGGGGATAAAAAAAATAAATAAAAAAAGTAGGCTAATTAGGTTCCTGATTCTGTCCACTTGTTAGCAAGATCTTTAAAACAATCGAATCTCTCTGATAATCTGAATACAAAACTTGTCTAAAAAATATAATAGATTATCTGATATGAACAGGAAAAATGACTCATGGATGTTTGAGAATAAAGACCATGACAAAACCTTTCAGGCTATCTGGGTTCAATATTTGGCTCATATTCTAGAAGCTTTAGTCTTAAAGGGATAGTTACCCAAAAATGAAAATTCCTTCATAATTTATTCACCCTCATGCCATCCCAGATGTATATGATTTTCTTTCTTCTGCAGAACAAAAACAAAGATTTTTAGAAGAATATCTAATGAATAGAAGAATGGTCCATATAATGCAAGTGAATGGTGACCAAAACTCTGTAGGTTCAAAAAGCACATAGAGGCAGCATAAAAGTAATCCATACGACTCTAGTGGTTAAATCCATATCTTCAGAAGCAATATGATAGGCGTGGGTGAGAAACAGATCAATATTTAAGACCTTTTTTCCTATAAATCTCCACCTTTGACCAGCCCCAACCAGTAGGTGGCGATATGCACGAAGAATGTGAATTGACAAAAACCAAAAGAAGAAGAATGTGAAAGTGGAGATTTATAGTACAAAAGGACTTAAATATTGATCTGTTTCTCACTCCGACCCATCATTTTATTTCTGAAGACAAGGATTTAACAACTGGAGTCATATGAAATACTTTTATGCTGCCTTTATGTGCTTTTTAGACCTTCAGAGATTTGGACACCATTCACTTGTACTGAATGGACTAACAGAGCTGAGATATTCTTCTAAAAGTCTTTGTGTTCTGCTAAAGAAAGTCATACACATCTGGGATGGCATGACGGTGAGTAAATGATGAGAGAATTTTCATTTTTAAGTGAACTATCCCTTTAAATAATGCAAGTTGTAGAGAATGCCAATACCTGCTAATGATCTCTGAGATGCCCTGTTTCCGAGTCAGATCTGTGGAAGCAACACTCAACACACCAGGAATGTTGTCAGGGGCACTTTGACACCGACTAATTTCATAGGTGTTCCTGGAATTTAGAGTCACGTCCATGAACGTCAAGTCATCCGGTCTATCTGATGTGGGAAAGGTCTCGTCATCATCTGGACTCCGTCTGGAGTCAGAGTTGAAGAAAGTGCTAGAAGAAAACGTCCTGAGAGAATGTGTCATAGCAGCTGACTGACTGCCTGAGGAGTTCCTGTTAAAGCGTGGTTCTGATTCAGGTGAACTAGTGGTTTCATCTCCATGGGCTACCTCAAACACTGAACTCTGGGGATTCGAAACATGTTCTGATCCTACAGTTCTATTCTTACCAACATCTTGAGGTGTTGCGGCAAATTCAGAATGAGAGCTTGGCATGGAAGTACTGACATGAATCCCACTTGAAACGGCTTCATCACTCAAATCCCTGGCGTCTTCCGATAGCTCACCATTTGCTATCACATTGTTGTCTTTAGAATTAAAGTCTAAACATCCCGCAGATTGAGATGACTTAGGAACTTCATTTGCATTTTGGCTTGCATGTCCATTTGGCAGCTTTGTGCCACATGAAGAGGTACAGGACTGTCCCAGGCACTCCTGCTGATGCTGTTCTTCAACACACTGACCTTCAGCACCGGAACACAGGAGATCATGGTCCTGCCTACCCTGCAGATGGCTCTTATCTCTCTGCGATGTATCAGTATGGGTGAACATACCTTGCATTATGTTCTCTTGTCTATCTGTTACATGAGTGATTCGGGGAGGTGGTCTGCTTTCCTCAGCACCCCTGTCTCCAGAGGAAGATGACTCAACCATCAGCTTCAGTGGTGAATCTATAAAACGCTCTGAGATGACACTGCTCTTCTGGACACCACTGGGTGAATAACCTGTAATCCAAAATCCACACAGTCAGCCTAGTAGACACGATAGGCATGTTTGGAACTTTTGATTTGAATGCTTGATTGAGTATTTTTGGGCATCATAGGCACGTTTGGAACGTTTGTTTCCAGCATTCAATTCAGTATTCACAGTAGTGACATATTTTATTTTTTGACGTGGATAAAGAGGCTGAGAGGGATAGACTTTCAGAGTCTTCAATGACATGTACTGTATAAAGCTGTATAAAGCTCCTAGATCACATCAAATTTTTCACAATTCATGTTGTCTGGATTTTTTTTATTTTTTTTCTGTCAACTGAAATTTCTAGGAAAGATGTTTATTCAATGTTTTGTTGGCAGAATGATCCAAAACACTTTAATCAACAGCAGAACCTTTGAAGAGACTGTAAGTCCATCCCTCACAGTCTCGTTGCCATTCCCGTCAATGATTAAAGAAGGACCATAGGCGTGTTTGGAACATTAGAGTCGAGCATGATTTGATTAAGTATTTTTGGGCATCATAAGCGCATTTGGCACGTTCAGTTCGAGCATTTGATTCAGTATTCTTGGGGATCATAGACGCATTTGACACGTTCAATTTCGAGCATTTGATTCAGTATTTTGGGGAATCATAGGCATGTTTGGAACATTCGATTCTGTATTCTTGGGCACCATTGGCGCATTTGGAACGTTTAATAAAAACATTTGATTAAGTATTTTTGGGCATTATATGTGTTCAAACTGCCTATAATACCCAAAAATATAAAAGTTGTACATTCGGGCATTCGAGTAGCATTTTTGAAAATCATCCATGTTTGGAATGTTGGATTAGAACTTTCTCAAGCCAGGTTTTATGAACATCACTTTTGAGTTTGGAATGTTTAATTAGAACATTTTTGAGCCGGCTTTTTTGAACATCACATTTGCATTTGGAACATTTAATTAGAACATTTTGAGCCAGCTTTTTTTTAACATCACATCTGCATTTATAATGTTGAATGTGAACATTTAACCCTTGTGCATCAATAAAAAAAGTTACTCAGAGGTCCTTCAAGGACAAAAATGTCCACGTCAAAAACAGGCATAAAAAAATTATAGATTAATAATACCAAATATTCATTCATTTTCAGGATTTTAACCCTTTAAATGCCAGTTTGTTTACATAATGCCACTGTTGTTTTTTTATACACACACATACAAAACATACTCTGACATCCATACCAACGCACCCACACAACTTTAGCTGCATCATTTATTTAATTGGCCTGCAGTGCTCTATAATACAGCAAACAGAAAATAGGAGAAAAGCATGTATTTGCTCCATAGGCTACACATGAGGAAAAATGGCGCCATCAAGTGGAAAATATTACATTTAATTTTGAAGCCAGGGCTCCGGAATGAAAGCATAACATCATAGAATTCATGATTTTATGCTTTAATGGCACTGGGATCAAATATTGCAGTTTTAATGGGTTTCAATTGGGACATTTTTGTCCTGAAGGTCCTGAGTGTAACTATTTTGTGTACACAGTGTATTATAGATGTATTATAGGAACTGAGGTTGAAATATCAAAATTCCCCCCAAATACACACCGTTGGCAAAATGTATGCCGTTGGCATTAACACAGCCAAAATGACAGAAAAAATTAAAATGAAAAAGACAAAAATGTCCCGAAGGTCGCACAAGGGTTAAGTAAGCTTGAACATCAAAGTCGCGTTTGGAACATTGGATCCAAACGTTCAGTCTAGCTCTTTTTAACGGCGTTTAGAAAGCTTGACTCGAACGTTACAAACAGACCTCATTCACAGCAGCACCATATTTGATGTTTGACGTGAATTAAAAAAGCGGCTGTGAGGGATAGACTTTCAGACTCTTTAATGACATACACTGTATTAAGCTCCTAGATCACATCTAATTTTCTACAACTCATGCTGTCTGGAGTTTTTTGTCAACTGAAATTTCAAGGAAAGATGTTTTTGTTGTTGTTTTTTAATCAGCAGGACGATTCAAAACACTTCAATCAACAGTACATCCCATTAAAAGGACTGTAAATCAATATATCCCTCACAGTTTCGTTGTCATTCCTGTCAACAATTAAATCTGGCGCTACAGAGAATAAGGTCTATGACGACCAAAAATGCTGTCTAGGTAGACAGCTCAGTAGGCTTTGAAACATAGCCAATGATGCACTACTGTCAGAATACGCAATATAACGTGTGACATTACATACCCATCGGCTGTAGCCCAATTCCTGATAGCAGCACTATTGACCTCTGCTTTTGAACCCTTTTAAAACATTCAATGATAAGTGTAATTATCCCAGTTTGTTCTCATATAAAAAGAATATATTTGTTCAGGTACATCCTCAGTCTTTTCCATCTTATTTAAAAACCTCTCCTGGATTCCCAGCCAAGGCGGTGCAGTTCAATGCTCTTGTCCGCTGCTCTTTCAGCATAACATCTATTCAAACTGTCCTCCAACATATTAATATGGTATATATTAACATCAAGCGAAGAACTTGAGTTAATAGACATCCCCGTTTATGAACGCTTTCCTGGTCGGTAGATGACCGTATGAAGACCGTGATCCGCAGCCATCTTGAACCTCCAATGACGTCATTCGATTATTTACTACCAAGTAACTTTCAAGGCAAGTCAGTCCACTTGGCCGCCATCTTTGGAACACTCCCGGGCAGCTATTTTCTATTGATACAAGCGGCATATAGCACAGCTCTTATCTATTTGAATGGGGAAGACAAATCTCCAAAACTGTTGATCAAAATTACGATCAAAGAACATTTTTCAAATCAGCAGTCAAATCTGACAACAACTGCGTCATAAACTGTGCTTTTATTTAAAAAAAAAAAAAGAAAGAAAGAAAGAAAGAAAGAAAGAAAATTCCAGGCTGGTCTAGCTAATGCGCATGCGCGTTTCCTAGTTGACTGACAGGCGATGTCTGTATCTAAAAAGTGATTTTACCTGTGAGGCGGGATTTCCTTTTCTTCATTGGGCGTTACAATTTCTCCTTTTTATTTTAATACAAGTGGTCCTTCTCGGCCTCAGGCTAAATAGTCTATGTTGCAGCGCGGCAGGAGACTTCACGCGCCCTCTGCTGGACATATTTAGCAATAAAAATGTAAATAGATGTAGATCTTTATTAATCCCATTAGGGAATTACAGTGCAACAGCAGTCAGAGTCTCAGTACAAGCTATATTACACTACATACTAGCTACACATGTACACAGAGATAAATATTGTACTTACTGTATAGATACAGTAGGCTATAAACAGAGATAAGGACTACCCAGTTACCAATTACATAGTTGTTGAACCCTTTCACGCAATACAGTTTTTCCCAATCGCTTTGGCTCAGTTCTCGAATGAGAATGATTTTTTTTTTTTTTTTTTAAACAATAAGTTCAAATCTCTGAACAATTAGTTTCTTGTTCACACCAGATTTGAATTTCCTATTCATTTAAGCAAATTGCACGTGTGCAAAAGAGTAAGTAAAATCGTCTACAGTTTGCACAATAACTAAATGCACATGGCTTGCTGATCAAAACAGATGAGTTGATTCTCAGTGAAATTGGCATACTCTTCACAATTTCTAAACATTCTTTCATCGTGTGAGCCATCATATGCAAAATGATCCATTCAATTATCAAAATCTGTCAGACATCCAGTACATGTACTGTATATTCCATAAATATCTATGACATGGAATATTTGTGATGTCTGCTAAATCTCTGGCCAGACCAACAAGAGAGACAGGATGTCCACCAAGAAGAAGGGAACTTGTAGTGTTATGTACTATGAGGAGGTACAGTTTATTGTTTTTTTACAGAACTACCGCAGGTTTTTTCCTTGTTGCGTTTGTTGTTGTTGTTGTTGTTGTTGTTGTTTTTTTTTTTTTTGCATGGATGTCATTTTGTGGCAATTTTCTGTTCACTATATAGGACTTTACATGTAAGAAATGCGTAAAACTGGACATGCAAATGTGAATTTTCTGTTTACATGTAACACATTGCTACAAAAATAAATTTACTGCAATTTTCAACAGGGCTTATGAAGCAGTGGCTTAAACAAGTCTTTGTATCACTTATAGTTAGTCTAAAGACAAATCATTTTTAAGGCATAATCTACAATCACATTAATTCATTAAACAAACACAATGATGACTTGAAGACATTACAAACATTACATCTTAATTTTCTGTTACAGCATGATTTTCTGTAAAGCTGCCTTAAAACGATGTGTTGTGAATAGCGCTGTACCAATAAAAAAATTACTTGACTTGTCACATGTAAAATTAATTGCATTCAATAAAAAATATTAAACCAGTTGTTATCTGCAAACAAATGCTAGGTCTTTTTGCATAACTAGCTTAATTTTCTGAGCCATTTTTTGCAATTAATTTTAACCAGCTGGTTTCAGGGTCATTTTTAGTGGATGTATATAAAGCATGTCCCCACTTTGACAACAAGAAAGTGTACAAACACGTTTTGTCTTAATTTTGAACTATTTATGTATTTTGTTTACAAAAAAAAAAATACACTTGATATTATGCCAGTTTGATTTTTTCTCATATGATCTTAAATTCAGTGAACTGAACATAACATAAGTTAATTGGTCCTAATAAGATGTTAATAAAATGCAATCTGTTAGCCAGTCGGCTCATATACTCAAGCTCTTTTTTTCTTTTGGATTTTCTCCACTTTTCTCCCCAGTTTGGCATGCCCAATTCCCAATGCACTCTTATTCCTCGTGGTGGCACAGTAACTCACCTCAACCTGGGTGGAGGACAAATCTTAGTTGTCTCCGCTTCTGAAACAGTCAGCCTGCGCATCTTATCACGTGGCTTGCTGAGCAAGTTACTGTGGAGATCTAGTGCATGTGGAGGCTCACACTATTCAATACGGCATCCACACACAACCCCACCAAGAGCGAGAACCACCTTAGAGCGACCACGAAGAATGTAATGCATGTGACTCTACCCACCCTAGCAATCGGGCTAATTGGTTGCTTTGGAAGCCTGGCTGGAGTCACTCAGCACACCCTGGATTCGAACTTGTGCTTCCAGGGGTTATAGTCAGCATCTTTGCTTGCTGAGCTACCCAGGCCCCCGTCACAAACTCTTTTGACATGCAATCTGTTGAGTCAGTCAGCTTGCACAATGCAGCTGATAGGTCCGTTGACATGTATTCTGTTAGCCAATCAACTTGCGTACGCTCACTTTGTCTAAGATTTAATTTACCTCAGTTGTTTGTATGGTAAGCCAGTTTTACTGCAGCGTGCTACTAGAGTTTTTTCCCCTCTGAAACCCTCCTCCTCCCCAGTGCCACATCTTTAAATCTGCTACATCAGGATTACATGTATTTCTAATTTTGCCACAGCAGTGTAAGCAGATCTAGTCTGCCAAGATCAAACCTACCAAATTGTCATATCCATTTGTAACACTCAATGAGGTGAAAGGAGGAAGCTGGGACTGGGTTGACAGAGCACATAGACATTTATTGTCGAAGACTTTTCAGCATTCCACAATAAGACTTTTCAGCTGTACATTTAACATATGCGCTGCTTTTCAGAACCGGCACTTCTGACACGCAGACCCACACAAACAGCTTCCTGTGTCTCTCTCTTCTGCCACTGTCGCTTCTCCTTAAGTACTCCCACCGCCCCTCGCTGGAACGCGAGATCGGTGTGGCCAAGGTGAAAGTCATTTGCCACTTATCTTCACGGCCTCGCTCTGCTCAGACGCCGCTCGGCTCCACCCTGCTCACCACATACCCCATCGCCGAACTCAGGTCTGGGATTTCTAGGGAGGGAGCATCGACAGGTCACACCGGTCTCCGGATCCGACCTGTGCGTGCCTGGGAGGGGGAACAGGACGAAAGAGAGGAGAAAGGGAAGGGGGGGACGGGAATAACAAAAGGTAGAGAAAAAGCAGAGAGGGGAGAGAGAGGAGAGAGAGAGGAGCTCGCTGGCCCCAGATATGCCGTCGAATGGTCCTCGGCCTGCTGTCCTGCTTCCGTCCGCGATGCCTGGTGATGGCACTGGAGCCCTTAGCCGTTCCTTCCCGAACACTCCCTCGGCGTCGCGACCCCCAGTCAGTGGCGAGGACTCCTTGGACACAGCGCATCCTTCCTCCTTCCCGGGTTTCGGCACCAGTGTAACACTCAATGAGGGGAAAGGAGGAAGCTGGGACCAGGTTGACAGATCACATAGACATTTATTGTCGAAGACCTTTCAACGATCCATAATAAGACTTTTCAGCCATACATTCAACATATTCGCTGTTTTTCAGCACCCGCACTTCTGACACGCAGACCCACACAAACAGCTTCCTGTGTCTCTCTGTCTCTTCTGCCGCTGTCCCTTCTCCTTAAGTACTCCCGCTGCCCCTCGTTGGAACGTGAGACCAGTGTGGTACGCAGGTGAAAGTCATTTGCCACTTATCTTCCTGGCCTCGCTCTGCCCAGACGCCGCTCGACTCTGCCCTGCTCACCACACCATTGCACCTTAAATTTATTCCAAAATTTTCGAGAGTGTTTCTAAAGTGCACAAAAACTTTTGGGGGCCAAAGGTTACACAAACAAAGGTTAAAATTTAGAGGAAGAGAAATGTCAGAAATCGTTGGAAAGCAACCAAGATGGCCAGACAACAAACTGAAGCCCTGTTAATAATGTTGATATCTTTTAGAAATCTTTTAGAAATTAGGATGGCCATTGTCAATACTCTGATGAAAAATGGGGCAATTGTGATATTGCTCTTCAGCATTTAACAGCACATTTGAATGGTTTTTCACAGACAACAGAGACAGTTTATACATCAGCTCAGTTGTGTTCTTTCTTTTTGTTAATCGCTATCAGTTTGTATCCACCCCTTTATCCTTATTATACTGTATCTGTATTAAGTGCATGTATAGATATATGAAGAATTTTTTTAACCCCAGGTTCAATATGAATGAGCAATTCAACAGCAAACTTAGAAAGTATTCAAACTCAATCATATTCTAATTTTATTTACATATGTACAATTATTTACAATTAACATATTTAAATTGCATTAAACTTGTAAATATGCTGGGCTTCATGTTCAGTGGCTAGTCATTAAACTACTGGAGTCGTATGGATTACGTTTATGCTGCATTTATGTGATTTTTGGAGCTTTAAAGATCTAGTCACCATTCACTTGCATTGTATGGACCTACAGAGCTAAATTATATTTTAAAAAATCTTCACTTGTGTTCAGAAGAACAAAGAAAGTCATACACATCTGGGATGGCATGAAAGTGAGTAAATGATGAAAGAATTCATTTTGGGTGAACTATCCCTTTAATGTCATTTCAAACCTGTATGATTCTCTTTCTTACATGAAACGTGCAAGACGTTAGGCAGAATTGTAAGGGCGGTCTGTCTATTAAATTCTGTCTAACATTTATTTTTGTAATCCATGGAAGCAAATCTTACAGTATGGGTTTGGACCAACATAAGGGTGGGTAAATGACCGCAGAATTTTCATTGTGGGTGAACTATTCCTATAAAGTAAAAGCGGTGAATACCAAATACTAAGAAATTCTGAAAGTCATGTTAATACAGTTTTCTTTTCACCTTCTTACTAAAGTGTTGTGTGGATAATATAATTTGTAATAAAAGAAAAGAAAAGAAAAATGCACTGTGTATGATGGTCATTGGCTTTACGCAAAGTACGATAGTGCCCCCTTTTGGACTTCTCAGAAGTTCTTGTTTGTTTCTCAAATTACTCACTGTTTCTCGACTGCTTCAGCTGAGATTCTGAAAGTGTGACAATAACAGCAATAAAACCAGGAATTCACAAAACAGCATCTCTTTATTTGCTCATACTGTTGTTGATGCCAAAGGAAGACATTCCTCTTGCTTTAAAATATTGTAGTAGGACAAAGTAACACATTTTAAACATGACATGTTCATGCACAACAGACAAGTAGTCCTGAACAATTGTGTGACAAAAACAGTATCTTCATATCAAAACCCAGAAACTGTTAGATCAAGCACCGAATATATTGCATCCAATATTTTCATGAAAAAATTAAGTTTTCATAGCATTTTCTGTGGGATACTGCGGCGTATTAAAGTTATAAAGTTATTTCTTCGGAGGGCAACAAAGCAGAATAGAGGCTATTGTGCACAAATGAGTGTAGGACAGTACATTGAACGTATTGCTTAAGTCTTGCTCCATTCTGCCAAAAAAATCCTTATCTTATACAGCATTCTGGATGGTTCTGAATTGGGCTAGTGCCACCAAGTAACCTTCAAAAGTAGATAATAGCATACATTTACTATACGTTGATTTTCAGGCATAGAACTCTCATGTTAAAAACATCAATAAATTAATTAGTACAAAACACATATACAATTTGTATTTGTAAAATAAATACGTAGACTTTTTGATAGGTTAAGAAAAGGGTTTTGGAAACCAGTGTTAGTGACTAAACTGGTCAGATCTGTTGCATCCACAGAAATGACTTTACAGTAGATTTGATAATTAAGGTGCTGTAAATGAGGCGAATCCAGACAGCAAAGAAAGAAAATTATACATTGTATCAATAAATGCATGCAGTAAACATAGCAGTCTCTCTCCTTTAACATGGAAAGATCAGTGTGTTTCTAGCGGATTGGCCTGTGCCAGCAGCTCCTGTGTGTTAATCTGAAGAACCGTCTGGTTTAATGATCTGATATGTGATCAAATATTCAGGATAAGCCTTAAGGAGCAAAACAAAAAAGATGATGTTAGTTTCACAGAACTGAAGAGAAAAATCAAACAAAATTCAATTTATCCAAATTAGGTACATACAGAATGGGCATTAACAATAGTATGTACCCATGCTAAATGCCTGTGCAAAAGTCAACACCACAATGCTTGGATAGGGTGCAACTATGTGCTTACTAGGGCGGTTGCTAGGTGGCTGCTTACTGGCCAAGTCAAAAGTACCTGCTCTCCTCTGTAAATGACATACTCAGCCAGAGCAAGGCCGTTGACGCTGGGCCTGCCAGTGACTGAATGGTGTCCTGGTGGAGAGTGGGCCATCTTCATAGCACTAAACTGAAGGAAGGACTTCCCCAAAGTCACACAACAAAACAGAAGATGCCTGGTGGTACATAGAAGAACAGAGAGAAAGTGTGAGAGAAAAAGCACTTTAGAAAGGAAACAGGAAATCGAATTATCTTCAAGGTTTTAAAATGGGGAAAGTAACAGCAACACTTTGCTCACAATTCACACAGGCTCTGTCACTTACACCTGTACTTCGCGGTGTCCACTTGGACTTGATTGGATGATCACAACCCAAGTGTAAAAACAGGGTCTTAAATGTGCAAATTCAAGGCTGGAAAACATAAAGCCACTTAAATGAGAGCTTTGGCCTTCATATGCTGTAACTGGATCTTATCTCACCTCTGGCACACGTAGCATGACCTGTTCTTGTGTAGAGGGCACCCTGTTCCTCCTCCGATTCCGTAAACATACTGATTGCTTTTGGAAGAGTTCTCTGCAAAGTAGATCCCAGCACCGAACATTCCACCTATGTATGCATGCCTCTCATCAAACCCCTTGTGAATGATGGCATTTACAAACGGTGACCCTAAAATCAAAGCGTTTTATCAAGGCTGTGTTGATCAAAAAGTGTATGAATGGGGTTATACAGTACAGTCTGCAGACCAAACCAGTCATGTACCGTGGAAGAGCATGCGCTCATTGGAATGGTTGTGGTTCTCTTCAGAAACCTCTTTCCTTCGATGGGTGTATCTCTCCCACAATTTCTTATTGCATACCTTCTGGATCTAGGAGAAGAAAGAATAAAAAATAAAAAATTGTGGGGGGATGAACCAATATGAACAATTTAGGCAGATACCGATTTTAACAAAAAACTATAGGCCGATACCAATATTGTTTGCCACTTACCTAATTTTGTCATCAGATTTTACTTAGGAATTATGCTTTAAAAATGTTCAAAGAGGTAATTCTTTTTTTTTTTTTTTTTTTTACTGTTCTAACAATAAATAATTTCCATTGAATACTGGATCTGTTGAAACCATGATTGTTGAAACGTTGAAACCATTTTAAAAAGAGCCACAATGAAAGATAAATAGAAGATCAAAAAGATGCAAGAAATAACTAAATATGATAACATAATGAATGATATGAAAATGATTTATTTTGTACTTCTAAAACATTTGTGCACTTCTGTTTTTGCAGTTGAATACAACAGAAAATTACAACAGAATAAGAAGATTACAAATTCATACTATGCATTTGTTGGGCAATTTCATGGAAATGTAAACCACATCATGGAAAAATAAAAAGTAACCAAAGGAACAAAACCCCCTTTTAAAATTCTGTAATATAGTATAATGAATAATGACATCCAAACCCCTAGAGGGTGCCACTTGCTCATACAGCACTGAAAGTAGTCTATATTTCAAAACCCATCTTTTTAGGGTTTAGTAATCGCGCAAGGCCAGATTGTGATTTCAATCTTAATTCAATCAATCATGCAGCATTAACGGGTATCATACCGTTCTCTCAAAAATCTTATATACATATTGTGGCTATTATTATTTCTGGATTGTGCATTTGAATTCACAGAGTTTTTAGAATGTGTGTTACTAATTAATTATAAATAAACCACCGGTTCTTCATATCAGTGTTTTCATGCTTATAACCGATATGCCCATGGTTTTAATTTGGTCAATAATTGGCCGATAAATATTCGCAGCTTATACATCGCTGCATCATTTGTGTATCTTCAATTAAAAAGCACCCAGAAAAGCAGGTGTACAGCTTTTGGTGAGGAAGTCTGTTTGACATCAGAGTTCACATTAAAAAATGCAATTAGTCATGCTCTCTGTCCGTATGTAAATTCCATAATAAGGAATTTTCCTACCAACGAAGCAATTCAAGCTTGAAGTTCCACCTAAATGTTTCTGCGAGTCACAATTAGCAGGGGCAGTCACCGCAAGTCCAGCTGTATGGGCAACAAACCACACTTTCCAAGAGCAGGCCACGCAAAATGAGAATGTGGGGTGCTTTCTTGCGTTCAAAGACAGATGGGAGGAGCTCAGCTCCCAACCCATAGGTCTCGAGATGCATTTCAATGTTTCAAGTAGGGATGCACCAATACCACTTTTTTTCTTCCAGTCCGATTCCGATATCGGAAATCTCAGTATCGGCCGATAATGATGCCAAGCTGATACCAGTGTTGTTTTTTTGCATAATCAGATCAGAATATCTTTACATTATTGTGTGGAACTAATTGGGAGTACTCTTTAATATGTAAAGAAACACAAACCTCTACCTACACATTATTTCAATATAAATGTATAGCTTATTAAGAAACACTTTATTATTAACTAGTATACTGGATAATGTAGCTGCAAAATTAACAGTAATACCAGTCTTCAAGTCTTCAGTAGAAAAGAAACCAGTGTTTTCTTTATATATATATATATATATGTTTCAACTTGTATCTGGACTTTAAAGGATTCAGATCTCTTTTTTGTTCAATTTAGTTGTAAGACATCAGTCCAATTTTCATTCACACAGTTATTTTCTGGAACCCATTCAACTTAAATATTGTTATAAATTGTAAACAAATACTAATGATGACAATAATAATAATAATAATAAATTGTTATTAATATTATTATTATTATTGACTTTTAATTTGAAATACAACAGTAATATATTTAAGTCGTGCACTTTTTAAACCCTCGCGCTTTTATTTTGACATTCTAAACTCTCCAGGAAGTCCTGTATGTGTCTGTTTGTAAGCAAATTCACAGTAGTTTAATTCACTTCTTATTCAAATTCTGGTAAAATGCACCTCCGGTGCCATTCTAAATGCATATTATAAGTGAACCGAACTATTGAGCATCTACATCTGAGATGCTGTTCTTGAGTAGCGCTCAAATATTGCACACTGCTTTGAGTAGCATCACCAGCCTGTCAACAGAGCAGCACCATTCACTAATGTGCTGGCGCTGCGCATACTATATATTTACTTATTAAACACAGCCTTTTGTGATTCACAGAGCTATCGCACATCTTCAAGTGGCTTTGAATAACATGCACGAGTCATATGAACTGCTTTAATTGTGTTTTTATGGTTCTTTTATATCATTTTTGGAGCTTGACAGAAACGAACATGACTAACACACAGTATCGGATTTGGATCGGACTCGTTGGACTGATACCTAAAAGATACGTCTAAAAGCTTCAGTATCGGAGCCGTTACCAATCCAGGTATCGGATCGGTGCGTCCCTAGTTTCAAGCAGCATTTAACTTGACACAGCGGCCTAAAAACACAGCGTTCATGAACAAGATGGTAAAAAAAAAACAAAAAAACAAATGCAACACAACCACAGTCAGATACTCCAAAGCGTAAGTCTGATGCATATGTACATAGACCAACAAAAAACGAAGAAAGATGCTACCTCGGACTAAGTCTACCTCGGAAAGATTGACGAACTCAATTGCAAAATGGATTGCTGAGGACTGCAGGCCAGTAATAGGCTTATGGTAAATTGTAGGAATAAAGCAAATAACATATTGACATCCAAAGCCTATTTTTGGGTTGTCGAATCACTCATCTGCCACAATAATGTAGTCTTTGAAAGATCAAATTATTAATATTTATACTTATTTAGATTATTAGGCTATATATTAGAAGCCTTTCTCAGCAAATGTTGATCAATTGTGATTAATCTGATTAATTAATCGACATATAATTAATTTGATAATAATTTTTGATTATACTTCAATTTTATTTTGTTTATCGATTGACAGCCCTAGTTATTTGAAATGTTTGATATGAAAGCAATCTGCTGTAATTTTCTGAAGTGATCTGCTCTTGACGATGTCTAATTTGTCTATCATAACACACAGTACATTTCTCATAACAGAAATTACTTTATTATCTCATTCAATGCATCCATGGCAGATGGACCAAACAGGTGCAAATGTTAATAAAAAAAGTCATTTTTGACAACTCCTTTTGAGTTGTTACTTAAATGCAGTGCTAAACAGTTATAGTAGTTATAGTACAGTACTAGTAATTTCCATGACTTTTCCATGAACTCTCCAGCTATTTGTGATTACTGGATATATATTATTTTCCATTTTCATCCAAATCTCTTACCTTCACAATAGTGTATCTGTTGAAAATTCCCCCTGCATGGCCGCCGTCCCTGTGTTCCCTAATGGTACTTTGCATCTGTTCAGATATAAAAACAAAATAGACACAACCCAAGTCATCATTCTACACATTCAATTCAAAAGTTTTTGTCAATAAAACTGCATAAGACATCCATTACTGAATTCTCTTGGTGGATGGATAAAAGGATTGCGATTATGTTTAACAAATTCTCTTGGCCTTTAACCTTAAAAGCTATGGTAGATCCTGCCTAAAGTTTATATACACCAGAGATAAGAAAAACCAATAAAACAAATGATAGCACTTCATATAATGGGAAATCTAAAAATCTGTGGGGACTGTACCTCCTCCTCAACCGACTGAAACTCCTTGTCATCTGTGGACAAATCTATCAGTATTGTTCCACTGTTGCTCGTGTTCAAGGTCAAATAAGTGTTTAAACCTGTGACGATTAAAAATCAAAATTAAAGTGTAAGTAAATCTGAAAAACAAAGGTTTCAGCTACAATCTTAAAGGTTGTCATTTCATGAGGAATAAAAGTTTCCTTGATCTTTTGAGATAAATGAGTGCATTGTACTTTGACGTAAACAAAATGGCTATTTAAATAACCACTAATTTTTTACAATATATGCTCAAAATTTGACATACATACAGTAGTAAGCATAGTTATTGGACGATAATCTAAAAATGGCAAAATATCGGCTGATTAATTAGCCTTGCCGATATATCGGTCTATCACTCATGAAAACATACTCTAAATTTCAGAACTCAAAACTTTAAATATGCGCTAGCCCAAGGAGAAGGGCTTACCCAGCTGAGACTTGATTCCTCCTAAGGATTCTTCCTCATCTACTTAAACAATTTAAAGCAGTTATCCTGCCACAGTCACAGGCACTATTCTTTGCATAGCTGCTTTAGAACAAGTTACACTGATAAGCAAAAACATTATGACCATTATGACCAACGCCGATCCGCTGAGGCATGGACTCCACAATACCCCTGAAGGTGTCCTGTGGTATCTGGCACCAAGACAATAGCAGCAGATCCTTCAAGTCCTGTAAGTTGCGAGGTTGTGCCACCGTGGACCAGAATTGTTGGTCCAGCACATCCCACAGATGCTCAATCGGATAGAGATCTGGGGAATTTGGAGGCCACGGCAACACCTTGCACTATTCATCATGTTCCTCAAACCATTCCTGAACAATGTGTGCATTGTGGCAGGGACGCATTATACTGCTGAAAGAGGCCACTGCCATCAGGGAATACCATTGCCATGAAGGGGTGTACCTGGTCTGCAACGATGTTTAGGTAGGTGACACGTGTCAAATTAAAGTCCAAATGAATGGCTGGACCCAGGGTTTCCCAGCAGAACATTGCACAGAGCATCACACTGCCTCCACCGGCTTGTCATCTTCCCAGAGCGCATCCTGGTGCCATCACTTTCCCAGTTAAACGGCGCAAATGTACATGGCTGTCCACGTGATGTAAAAGAAAATGGGACACATTGGACGGGCGACCTTCTTCCACTGCTCCAAGGTGTAATTCCGAAGCTCACGTGCCCATTGTAGGCGCTTTCGAAGATGGACAGGGGTAATCATGGGCACTCTGACCGGTCTGCAGCTACGCAGCCTCATACACAGCAGGGTGCGATTCACTCTGTGTTGTGACACGTTCCTCCCGTAACCATCATTAAAATTTTCTGTGACTTGTGCCACAGTAGACCTTCTGCCGATTCGGACCAGATGGGATAGCCTTCGTTGCTCTCACGCATCGATGAGCCTTGGGGGCCCAAAACCCTGTCGCCAGTTTGTGGTTTGTCCCTCCTCGGACGACTGTCGGTAGGTACTCACCACTGCTGACTGGGAGCACCTCACAAGCCTTGCGTTTTCAGAGATGCTCTGACCCAGTCTTCTGGCCATAACAATTTTGCCCTTGTCAAAGTCACTCAGGTCTTTACTCCTGCCCATTTCTCCTGCATTCAACACGTTAACTACGAGAACCGATAGTTTGCTTACCATCTAATCTACCCAGACCTTGACATGTGGCCTTGTTAGGAGATGATCAACATTATTCGCTTCACCTGAGAGTGGTCATAATGTTTTTGCTCATCGGTGTATATTGTAAAAATGCGATGTCCGAAATAGATTTGCGTGCTCAAAGCCAAGTGTGACTGGGGCAGAGAGAGGGTGGAAAATGTTTGCGTAAAACCAAATTTTGCCTTTTGGTGCAGACAAAACGTTTTAACATTTTAACGTTAGACATCAGGGACAAAAATAATAAAAAATGCATGATATGACGCTTCAAAATAAGCTGTTTCTCATGAGAAAAGCTCCAACATTAAGCCGAGTTCTTAGAGGAAACAAGATCAAAGTAACCCTTAAACCCTCTGTGACGAGGAGGAGAGCGTGGCCGGGCCGTGATGGAGCATGGCCGGCGCTGAATCAACTAATCAGCAGGAGAGCGAGATAAGGGGCAACTGGAGACGCCGGTTCGAGAGAGAGATGCACATGGCCACATTGCATGTGTGACTGTGTCCTGATGTTTTATGTTGTTTTAAGTTAATTTATATCATTAAAGTTTATGTTTACTGTCCAGCCGGTTCCTGCCTCCTCCTTGACCATCCTTGAACTGTTACACCCTCTTTCAAATTAAGTATTCTCTCATATAAAGTATTTGTAATGAAAGACTCTTACTCTGAGGCCCACTCATCAGTCTCTCCACTCCTTTGATGATCTTGTGTCTGTGTCCGTAAGCGTTGATGCCGATCTCCTTCAATTCTTTGTGTCCCATTTCCACCAGGACGTCCAGATTTATCTAACCACACAATTATATTAATAACACACCTCCAGCCACTGTTACTAAGGTATTCTTGATAAAACCACAACTTCACATTTGAGTTATCCCTATCAAATTATGATGCAAATTATGCCGATTACAAAGTATTTAGGTCTAAGCTGTTGTTATAGATTGTACTGTACTAGTCTGATCATGTTATAGGACGATAAACATTGAAACAGATCAGTGTACCTGCTCTCTGTCAAAGATTTCCAACAGGTGCTCTAGACCCAGGCTGTGAAGGAACTGGTTGATACTCAAATCCACACCTAGACCTGAAAAAATCATCATATTTTGAAGTAAACATTGTGATGTTCAAACATAACTGCACTTTACAGCAATCGTTCACCCAAAAATTCTGTCATTACTTCCTCGCTCTCGGTTTCAAACCCGTATGCTGTTTTTTTAATATGGAAGATAAAAGGAGAAATTTGAAGAATCTTCCAAAGCTTTTGTCAACAGAAAAATGTACAGTATACAACACTTTTGCAAATAATAGTTCATAGGTTTTGAGGTGACGGAGATGAAGATTTTCAGTGAATAATGACTTAAATTTCAATCTGATCCTCACAAAAGGATTGTATGACTTTAGAAGACTTGGAATATATGAGTTGTATGGACTAATTATATGACACTTTTATGGTGTTTTTTGTCCTTTATGGAGCTTGACAGTCATGGTCACAATGAACTGCCATTGGATGAAAAAGACCTGCATGAAGATTCTTCAAAACAATTTTAATTTCTGGGTTAACTATTCCTTTAAATGAACCAGTTTGCTACCCTTTCAATAAGATGTGCTGAATAAACTCACCCTCTTCTTTCGTCTCTACGCCAACTGCCCCTTCAGCCCCAGAAGTTCCCAGATATGTGGACAACTCTGAGAAGGTCCCGGACTGGCTGTCCAAACTGGAGTTTGAAGAGAGCGGTGTGGAGCTTGAGTTGAGGTTTGAGGGCACCACTCTCAAAGAGGTGGAGACACTGACCACCTGGGGTTTAAAACAAGCCGGCAATGCCGAGGGGGGCATGGCAGCTGTGAGGAGGGCACGGACATCATCTGCCTAAAGACAAAGGGAGACAATGCAATGTCAGAAAGTTCCCACCAAAAATGAGGACCAACTTCTTGCGACAGACAAGCTTGCTCCCAAATCGACCACCGTATTTAGTCACAAACTTATATATATAAAAGCATCAGTCAGATATCAAGCAAGTATACTGTGTGTTCAGAAACAACACCACAATTCAAAGAAAAATTCTTGCACAAGACCAATGAGAATGTATTTTCAAACAAGCAAGAAAGCATGCTTTTGGCATGCTTCCATGGTTAAAGGAAAATTCACCCAAAAATGAAAATTCTGTCATCATTTACGCACGCTCATGCCGTTCCAAACCTGTGTTACTTTCTTTTCATTACAAAATGGAAAAAACACTGCTCTTTTCCATATGATGAAAGCATATAATTAGAGATCGACCCATGATCGGTTTTAACAATGTTTTTAACCAATATTTACACTTTTTGGTTCGTAATATCGAATCTGGAGGGTGAGTAAAGAATAGCACCTACTGTAAGCACCTAACCGCCAGAGCTTTTTAACCAAGCTTTTCTTTTAGAAAATTAATTTAGAAATTCCGGTAACGCTTTACACTCAGGTTCCATTTGTTAACATTAGTTAAAAACATTAGTTAACATGAACTAACAATGAACAATACTTATTCAGCATTTATTAATCTTAGTTAATGTTAATTTCAACATATAGTAATACATTTTTAAAATCAAAAGTTGTATATGTTAACATTAGTTAATATACTATGAACTAACATGAACTAACAATGAACAACAGTATTTTTATTAACTAACATTAACAAAGATTAATAAATGATGTAAAAAATATATTGTTAATTTTTTGTTCATGATACCTAATGCATTAACTAATGTTCACGAATGGAACCTTATTTTAAAGTGTTACCGAACTTCTTTATTCACAGAAAACGTTCCCTCTCTACTATAGCTCACAAATCTCATTTGCCCATGTGAATATTCAAACTAGCTGCATGAAGACAGTTGTGCCTTGATGGCAACCATTGTTTTGCAGAAAGTCTTACGAGATACACTTTTCATTCACTTTTATGTTTATTTGTCTTAGCAACCCTATTTCCAACCTCTAACTTTGGCAGAGGTAAATGCAAGTCTCACAGAGTTTCTCTGAACAAGGGTTACCACAACAAAGAAGATGGCAAACGTCAACAGTTCTTGCATGTCTCATAACCGAATGAGATTTGAGAGTTGCGGTGCACTGTAAAAATTTTTTCTAATTTTAAAGGGAAAAGAATATAAAATTGCTACAGTAAAGTAGTAGTTCATTGGTTAAATAGTAGTTACCATACCATATACAGTGACAAATTATATTTAACCAGACCATACAAGTCATTTTACTGTAAAATACTGTAAACATTCATGAAATACCTTATAGTGCAGACCTATTCAACTGGCGGCCCGCGGGCCAAATCCGTCCCGTTTAAAATTTTCAGTGGCCCGCGTGAGGTTGTCAGTTGTCTTGGAGGCTGTTTATATCTATTGCGTTTTGTGTCTGTTCACGCTGTTTTCAATAGTTTTTCTATGCAAATTTGCGCTAAACAGACGTCGTACCACGTCTTGATGTTTATACAGTGTCTCGTGAATGAACGCGCCGTGTTTAGACGCTTTTAGAGGATGCACTACAAAAAAAATTATCCATCATTTTAACGGAAGGGGAAGATTAAAGACCTAAAATCATGGACGACTGACAAGCTTGAGTTCAGAGCAACATAAATTTTAAGTCAAAAGTTTACATCATTGCTTCTATAATAAACATCACTGATAAACTTCAATAAAAAAAAATTCTGTAATGGACCAATTTTGTAAGCACTTTTTAGATTTATATTTTATTATTATTTGTCTCAAGTTACCTGTATTTTTTCCCCCAGAATTTCCTTCTAGGTGGAAATATTTCTCATAATAAAAAAAATTAAAGCTGTGAAACACAGATGTTTTATTTATATAGTGAACAAGTATTATAGGCCTGCAATATAAATCTATAATGGGTATATAATAAATAATGGCTTGGCCTGCGTGCCCTAAAGATTTTTTCCATCTGGCCCATTTGTCGATGAAGTTGAATAGCCCTGTTACAGTGAATGGTGAAAATGTATATTACGTTTAACAAGACAATATTGTACTTTTACGGTAAACTATTGTTTAAATTAAAACAATACATTTGGGGAAAAACAAAAATTGGGCCCTCAAGTTAATACGTTACTCATCACATTTGATTATATTTGATTGAAATAGTTACGTTTCTTCTTATTTTTATATCAGTTATGTACATTGGGGTGTTTTATGTTACATTTTATGTTGTTTAGTTAATGTTTATTGCATTATTTTATTTTACATGTTACCCTGATGGTGTTTTGTGTTTGTTTAAGTGACAATGTGTACTGTCTATAAATGTGTATTGGCCATTGCTCCTGGAAGGGTCTCTCTTGATTAACTTCAAGTCATCATGTGGTTTTGTTTTTTACACCTATGGTACTATGATGGTATATGGTGCATATACAGTACAAAGCAGATTTATTGTAGTTCCTGTAGGTTGGCACATTAACATTGTATCATTTAATGATACAGTTGTGAACTGTAAAATATACAAACGTCATCATGTAATGCCTGAAACATTGTCATCATATAATGTTTTTTGTG
The DNA here is from genome assembly GCF_019703515.2 of Myxocyprinus asiaticus. Classification (NCBI taxonomy): domain Eukaryota; kingdom Metazoa; phylum Chordata; class Actinopteri; order Cypriniformes; family Catostomidae; genus Myxocyprinus; species Myxocyprinus asiaticus. Next base: position 11,646,834 of record NC_059375.1, on the reverse strand, counting down.
GTACATTTCTGACAACCACAGCTAGATTTTATGTTATTTAAAGTAACTTACATTTTGGTCTGCTTCTCACACAAACCTATTGTCTGGCTTCAGAAGATTAGGAATATAGTGCATTTATAGAAACTACTTTTGTGGTACTTTAATAGTGTTTTTTGTTGTTGTTGTTGTTGTCCTCTCTAGAGCTTGACAGCCCCTGTCAAATAAACATTGTGTGTGGGGACTGATATATCGGTTTTACTGATTAATCAGTGCCGATAGCTGCTTTTTGAACTATGAGTTATCTGCAAATTTATGTTGATAGCTGCCGATAGTTTTTCATAATTTCTTCATTTCAAAATAAGAGTCCCTGGTGTGTCTCGGGCACGTTTATACTTTAAAGTCCTGCGTTATGCTCCAATTCTTCATTTGTTCTGGTTACTATTGGGATTTTGTGTTGAACAAAAAGCTGCATCTGGGATTTTATTCATTTTGGACTCTTTGTCTTTAATATGCCCACCATATTAAAGAATGATATATTTTTTTTGACATTCTATAAATTTATTTTAAAAACTATCGGCCGATTAATCGGTTATCGGCCGTTTCCACCACTTTAGTTATCGGTCTCGGCAAAATCCACTATCGGTCGACCTCTAGTATGAACATTCCTCACAATTTCTCCTTTTGTGGTCCATGGAAAAAAGACAGTCACATGGGTTTGGAATGGCACAAGGGTGAAGTAAATGATGACAGAATCTTTTATTTTTGGGTAGTTTTCAATGGCTTTCTTCAGGCATCAAATCTTTGCACATTTTTCCACTCCAGACAAGATGGCTTGTGCATTGTGTATTTTCAGGAAGTGGTATATGGATGATCAGCAAGCCTTTTCAACCAATGAATAAACAAGAAAAGCATCGACCATATGTGACAGAGATATGATAAAATACAATAAGAGATACTTAATTCCTGACTTGACTAAAAGAAGGTTGGATTGAGAAGGCTTAACTGTGATCAGAGGAGCAGGCAATGAGCAGAGTAACAGACAAGTGGATGGTGAGAAGGAGAAAGATCTTCTTTCCCCACAGTGGCTTTTTCAATCAAGCACACACAAAGAGTGAATACCATCACGAGGTCCAGCGGCGACTCGCCTTCCTGGTTGCGAAGCATGGGGTCGGCCCCGTGTGCAAGAAGCAACGTGCACAACTGGGTCCTGCCTTTCTGCGCCGCCTCGTGCAAAGGGGTGAATGCCCACTTATCTGTGGCATTGACGCATGCGTTGTACTTGATGAGCAAAGCGGCCACATCTACATGCTGCAAATGAAACACATGGAGTCGTCGTGCTCTTGGGTTGCTCTTTCTCTCACTTTCTGCCAGGTGTTGCTGTATGAATATGACCTCTGTGTCCTTTCCTTTCCCCAACAGCATATTTTGACATTTATGAAGTTAAACACAACACCAGGACAACCGGCAAGCATGACTTAACTTAAAATAAAATTGGTTAAAGGAATAGTGCACCCAAAAATAGAAATTCTGACAACATTTACCCACCTTCATGAAGTTCCAAACTTTTTCCCATGGATTTGAAAAGGAGACTTTAGACAGAATGTTCTCGCTGCAATTCTAAATAAATTGAAAGTGAATGGGGACACTACAAAATGGACAAAAAAGCAGCTTTATAGTATTACAAAAGTAGTCCATACAATACCGATACCTGTTTTTAGTCTGTATGTGCTGCGCTCTACATAGTGAATTAGCGCTCTGCTCGCTGTCACCTGCTACAAACAAAGTGTGTAATGCTCATGATGGTGTTTTCCGTGTATGAGACAAGGATCTCTAAAAGGTATGATCTAAAATGTAGGTGTCGGCACAACACCAGCTCCACACTTTCACAAGCGCTCATATTTGAAGCACGCAGCACATGCAAACTATATATAATTATCTAATTAAATCACAGCCTTTGCAGTTTAATAATCACACTAGGACATAACGTGATTGTAATTTGTGCACAGAACATTTACAGAATGACATTCGTATGTCAGATGGTATCGGTTTTTGGCATTGTAGCATTTTTACAAGCATGAGTACAAGTACATGAGTGTGGTAAAGCACTAGATTCAGATACCAGTATCGGTATCAGAACATCCCTAGTCATATGGACTACTTTACTTCTGAATTTATAATTTTACCGCAGTCACATTTTTATTGAACAAAAAAAGCAACATGAGCATTCTGCTAAAGATCTCCTTTTGTGCTCCAAAGAAGAAAGTCATACAGGTTTGGAACAACATTGGGATGAGTAATAGTTTTCATGAACATTTTTCATTTCAAATAAATAGTTTTCATGTTTGGGTGAACATTTAGCTATTTTGTATAGTTTTAGAAGAATGCAGATATCTGGAAAAAGGAAAAAGTTGATAAAAAGAAACTGATTTTCAGTATTTTAGTGTTTCACTACATATGCGATTGAAAATGTCTGTGATTAGCCACTGGCTGATAAATTCTCAGGTTTCACTGGCCAGTATTTGAGAAGTGTAGTGCCAAAAAAGTTCAACACTGAGATCTTTTCACAGCGTGTTGAGAGGAAAAGTTTGGTTTGACTCGTTCTGTGTAATGTGTGTCCAAAGATGAGATCCACGCAATCCATTTGTCATTAAATAATGTCTCTTTTAATACTCTTTTTGTTCATTACAGTCAGTTGCTGTTCAAGAACAACAAAAAGAAACATTTAATTCTAATCACACATAGCACATATGCAATTTCAAAACATCATATTTATTGATGGAATATATGGAATTTATACATTTAAAAAAAGCTAAAATGTGACCAAAATGAGGATTAATAATTTATTTTATATATGCAAGCAAAATGGGCATTCTAAAATAAAGGTGCTGTAAGGATACAAGGATTCAAGGAAGGATTCAAGGAAGTTTTACTGTCATTCCAGAACATGGTCTACATGAAAGGAAGAAGCTACTGCGCAGCCTTCTACCTGAGGGAAAGGGGGTAAACATTCAATGAGCAGGGTAGAAAGAGTCTTTCATGATACGGTCAGCCCTGTTCCTGCATCTGCTGGTGTAAATGTTCTCAACTGTTGGAAAACTGCAGCCAGTGAGCAGTTTCCGTACCACACGGTGACACATGATGTAAGGATGCTCTCCACTATGCACCTGTAGAAGGATGTGAGGACTGTGGTAACTAGGCCAGACCGCTTGAGCCTCCTCAGGAAGTACAGTCGTTGAAGGGCCTTCTTTATTAAACTGAAGGAGTTAGTGTGCCAGGCGAGGTCATTATTGATGTGTATCCCCAGGTATTTGAAGCTGGGGATGACCTCGACAGCAGTTCCTCCGATGTAAAGAGGGGCGGGAAGGCTCCTAGAGACTTTCCTGAAATCCACAATAATTTCCTTTGTTTATTTCACATTGATGCAGAGGTTGTTGGCTCTGCACCAAGCCTCCAGTTATTCTACCTCTAGCCTGTACTCTGTCTCATCGTTACGGGAAATTAGTCCTATCACTGCTGTATCATCTGCAAACTTGACAACGTGGGTGCTCGGGAGTGTAGCTGAGCAGTCCTAGGTCAGCAGAGAATACAGCAGGGGGCTCAGGACACATCCCTGAGGAGAGCCAGTGTTGAGGATGATGGAGGAGGAAGTGATGTCGTGGATTCTGACAGTCTGTCTCCTGTTTGTTAAAAAGTCCAGTACCCAGTTACATAGTGATGCACTCAGCCCAAGTGTCTCTAGCTTGTGTATCAGTATTTGAGGTATGATTGTATTAAAAGCAGAGCTACAATCTAGGAAGAGCAGTCTAACATAAGAGTCCCTGCTCTCCAAGTGGGTGAGGGCCAGATGTACAACATATGAGATGGCATCTGCAGTTGATCTATTCCTCCTATATGCATACTGACTGAGGTCGATGCTGGCGCCAATTTTACTTTTTATATAGTCCATGATCAGCCTCACAAAGCACTTCATGACTAATGGAGTTAGTGCTATAGGGCGATAGTCATTCAGGTCTGACACTGCTGTGGTCTTTGGAACAGGGATGATGATGGCAGATTTGAAGCATTATGGTACCTTTGCTTGGGTGAGTGAGATATTGAAGATGTCAGTCAATACCTCTACGAGCTGGTGTGCACAGTCTTTCAGGACCCGACCTGAGATGTTGTCCGGACCTGCAGCCTTGCCGGGCTTGATTTTCAGAAGGGACCTCCTGACATCCACTGTAGTTACGCTAGGGGGCTGCTCACCTGGTGTTAGGGTGAGTCTGGTGCTAGGAGAAGTGTCGAAGGCTTTAAAACGAGCATAAAAGTGTTTTGTATAAGCGATTTTAGCCGTTCTAACTTCCATGAGACTGAGCCGTTGATTTAGCCACCGTTGAAACCGACACAAAGCATATTCCCACGGTTGTCGAACACAACAGTAGCGAAATAGCGCCCTCAACTGACAAATTATAAATCACAACATAATATATATATATATATATATATATATATATATATATATAATATATACAATAATATAATAAAATATTATGGCATTAAGCCTCAATTATTCGCTGCAAAGACAACACTATGAGAACGTGCAAAATGATTGACAGGCAAAAAGCGTCAGAGACCGTGGTCCGCGGAAACATTTTTGTTTGCTGTTTACAAAGTCTAGAGTGGTCACAGAGACTGGTGAGATATCCCATAACATTTATTTCAGTGATATCTTTTGGGGAGTATGACATTTTTTTGCATAACTTTCCATGAAATAAATCGCTTACAGCAGATTTAAATATACCTACGTATATGAATTGGAATCAAATCTTATTGAAATGGGAATTGAATCAAATCAAGAGCTTGTAAATCAGAATAAAATTTAATCAGGAAATCTGTATCAACACCCAGACCTACTAGGAACACTGCTTGTTCAATCCAGTTAGTGCACTGTAACTAACTGTTGTATAAAAACACATAAACAACCCACTTTGCACATATAAATGATTAAGTTAAAAATTATTTATTATAATTATTATATTATTGTTCGCATATTTTTTATTTATAAATATAAACATATTTCTAAATTTATTATTTTTAAATATTTTTTTATAAAAGGGGGCAAAAATGGAAAAAGAAAAATGGAATAAAACACAAATACAAGAAAGTAAAGCAACTTTTGCACCAACAAATCCAACATTTTGGCCATGACTTTCTCCCAGTGTTCTAAAGGCATAAGGACTGTATGTTATATTTGTATGCAGTTTAGAGTGAGTATGTTAATGGACATGGGTGTGTAGTACTCACCCCATATGATGCAGCGTTGTGTAAGGGAATGAGACCACCTTTATCCTGAGGGTTCACCTCTGCTCCCTGCTGCAGCAGATATTCTGCCACCTCCAGGTTATTATAGCCAGCTGATCATACACACAAAATAAGAAAATAATAAAAACATTTCAATCACTGAGAATTCTCAGACGGCTTATTAGGAAAATAGAAAACTGCAATTTGCACCACTTCATTAACATACAATACACCCACACACCCACATTTTGCATGCATATGGCCACAGATGGTGCACGCACTCCCACTTTCATGTTGCGCTGGCACTTTCACTTAAAATGGATAAGACGCAGTGCTGCACCTAGCACAGTCATGAAAATAGAGCCCCTAATGCCACACAAATAATACTGATTAACAATTTAAATGACTTTTTGTTTAAGTCACTTACAGTGTAATTTAAAACTCATTGTAACAGGGTTAAAATGGGAAAGGAGGAGGCGGGAACCGGCTGAACAATCAAAGTAATATTTTAATAGGAACTTAAACAAAAAGACACAAAAACATAAATGCACACATGGTAGCTGCATGTGGCTCTCTCTCTCCCAAACTGCCGCATTCCGCTGCACTTATCCCTCTTCTCGGCTGAATAGCCCAATTGGGGGCCGGGCGTGCATAGTCACGGCCCGGCCCCACCCTCCTCCTCATCACACGCATACACCTAGGAAGTTTATTTACATTGAGCTCGGAATTATACGATAAAATATGCTTGAATGATTTCATTTAGGACTATATAAACAAACTTTCTACAGGGGTAGAATGACATTTGTTTAAATTTAAACAACATGTTCAAAATATTTCTCTTTTTGGTCCACTTTACATTCACACTTTTGTGTTTTGGAACCCAGCCATCCTGAATATTATATTAATATAATATTGATTATTACAATTTTTTCTGAATATTAGAACATGTAATTTTGAAGTGGAATTTAAAGTGCACAACTATCACTGTAAAGAAATCAAATAATTAGCTCAAATAATCAAAATCAAGCAATTATGTAATAATTGTTACAGGCCCAACTTGAATTATTTTTCAAATATTTAATCTGAATGTAACATGAATGTGAACCGCACAGCAAGAAGAGTCAAATTTGCCCAAAGAATGAACTGGTACACTTGTAGAATTTGAAAGTACCAGTTCCTGCACATTCTCTGATCTATACCTACCTGCCAGGTGCAGTGGGGTGGAGTGGCGCCCCTGCGTGTCTCGACAGTTCACGTTGTCTGGAGTGCAGAGCTTTTTAACCCGAGCTAAGCTGCCTTTCTTAGCAGCATCTAGCAGTGCTGTGTCTCCCCTGAGCAGGTCCTGGATATCTGTATCTCCATCTTTCACTAAGTCCAGTGGAGTGTTTCCATCACGGTTCTTCTTGGTAGGGTCGGCACCATGCTGTGAAAAGCCAGTACTTTGTTACACTTCTAGTAAATATAGCACTGCCGAGCAGTTTAAATGACTTTTTAAGTGTTGAGGTTCTGAACTGTAAAGAATTGAGCTAGCAAACAAGATTTGTAATTCATAAAATTATTTGAATTTAAGGAATTTGAATTAAAATGGAATAAAATTAAAAGAAACGAATAGTTATATTGCAGCTGTTAGTGTACTTTTTAATAATACATTTAATTTTTCAGTATGAATTACCCATAATTATCATGCAGACAACATATGGGGTATTTCTAGAAACATTAGATGATATTAATATTCAATATTTGAAATGCCACCTATAGATTGTTGTATTCATTTGTAAAAAAAAAAAAGAATATATATATATATATATATATATATATATATATATACTGTATATACACCAATGAGCCACAACATTAAAACCACCTGCCTAATATTGTGTAGGTCCCCCTCATGCCGCCAAAACAGCACCAACCAGCATCTCAGAATAACATTCAGAGATACTATTCCTCTCACCACAATTGTACATAGCGGTTATCTGAGTTAATGTAGACTTTGTCAGTTTGAACCAGTCTGGCCATTCTCTGTTGACCTCTCTCATTCAACAAGGCATTTCCATCCACAGAACTGTTGCTCACTGGATGTTTTTTGTTTTTGGCACCATTCGGAGTAAATTCTAGAGACTGTTGTGCGTGAAAATCCCAGGAGATCAGCAGTTACAGAAATACTCAAACCAGCCCGTCTGGCACCAGCTTTCGAGGAGGTGGCAGGTAGAAGGCTGAGGTTTGGGGACTACAAGTGGGGTAGGTATTTGGTGGTTTTGGGGATGGGGAGAGAGAAGTCTAGTATAATTATGTATGTTTATTATATATTTAAAAAACATTTTAGTGTGTGTATTATTTTATGTGAACATAAGGGTGTTCGTTGGGGGTTAGGGTGGGGTTGGTGATTGTAGAGGGTTATTAGTGGGGATTAAATGTTAAATGTTGATTCGGTGTGTATGTGTTGTGTTTTTCTCTGTTGTGTTTTTTTTTTTTTATCAATAAAAAATGTTGATTACAAAAAAAGCTCACCATTTACACATACTGTGGTCTAACTGCCAAAAATTGGTGTCATTTTTTCAGACCCCCCCCCAAATAAAAAAACCCTCTTATTATTCAAAAATAATATTGTATATGTTTACAATTTTATGATGAATAGATTTTTTTTGGGTCCTAACTTTGTAAGTGTGTAATTCAGGTTCTGTTCAAGGGCTGAGCGATATGTAAACAATATTTTTGCGATAATTGCCTTAAAAAATATTGCAATATCCGATTACATCATCAACCCCCCTGCTGAGGGTCGGTAAATTTTTTTGCTTTATTGATTTTGCTTTAAAAACTTAATTCTTTATTGAAACACGAAAAACATAAACAAAAGACATTTCTAAATTCAAATTGCACTTTAAACTAAAAGAAAAAAGCAATAAAATCTTATTTAACCACCTCCCAAAATCCAAACATTTACAGTCTCCAACAGCTCCATTTGCCATCACGCAAGCATCCATCAACAAATTACTAATAGCCTACAGATTAAGAACTAAAGACAATTCTAAATGTAAAGACAATAATAATCAAAATAAATAAGCCTAATAAATTCCCTTGTGTTCCCAAAATAATGCTGCCAAATGTGTGTTCTTATTGAATTTGTATTACGTTTTGGTAATACAGTTAATGCTGCGTAAAGAAAACAAAATAAAACTCAATTTTAGGTTCAAGGTGAACATATCTTGCATTACTTTATGATTTAATCACTTTTATTCTTGTTTATTTAAAACAAAGGTTTATATTAGTGAACATGTAGGTGTTGGTGGTGCTTTAACGCATTTTAGCCCTCACAGATGTGCTCGTCCATAGACATTGTCTGATTTTCATGCACCATCCACATTGTTTAATTGAATATCTCGGCCTCTGAGTGGACTAGAAGCTCAATCTAGGTGTCATTAGAAAGCCCTTTGCAATGATGATAACATTTTATCATCAATAGCCGATAACATACATTTCCGATGATTTGTTTAGCATGCTTTTCCTGCTGGACTGCATATTTTGTTCTGGACATTGGATTATTCACACAAGCAAGCTCACAGACAAGGAAAAAAACAAAAAAAAAATTGTAAACAGCCTAAAAGGTAAAAGCAGATATAAAGTCTGTTTTTATAAAGTCTATGAAAGATATTTTTACCTCACAAAACATTTTTTACAGTGAAAATGTTAACCTAGCTTCATGTATTAACATCAAAATTAACTGGTTTTATTCAAGTCAAAAATATTATATTTAACATCACTAAGTCAACCTTAATACAACAGATGGCCAAAACTAATTTTAAGGGTTAAATCAGGTGGAAAACGCTCCTTGAGGTAACAATTACAGGCTACAAGTTTTTCATTACCTGAAGCAGCAGTTTACAGATCTCATATTTGCCCTTGGCAGCCGCCTCATGCAGTGGTGTAAATTTCCAGAGGTCAGCCACATTAACCACAGCACCATGAATGACCAGGAGCTCAGCAACCTCATAATGCCCATAGGAACAAGCATTGTGTAAGGGCACCAGACCACTGCACAACACAAACAGAGACATAATTTTCCTTAAAAGCAGAGTGAGATTATGTGGTACAGTGTCATGTTGGCATTAGCTGGAATGGGCACTTGAGTAGTCAGAAATGACAGTAATGATCGATCACAAAAACACAGTCAATTTTGGATAAACTGCACTTATACTATTCTTGTGACCAACTGCACATTTACACGTGTAGTTCTGAAGTTAGAATGTCTTTATGGCATCTTACCCCTTGTCTTTAGCATGCACATCGGCTCCGTGTTGCAGCAGATACTCCACCACAGCTACACGGTTGTATCCCGCTGCAAAGTGCAAAGGAGTGGACTGCCTTCCTTCAACATCTCTGCAGTTCACGTTCTGAAGAGTACAGAGCTTCTATAGCGGGAAATTAAAACATCATATCAGCACTAACATGGAATTTACTTTATAATGATTGCACAACTACGTCGAGAAAAAAACTCATAAACATAAGATAAGATGTTAATTACTGACACTGTTTGGTTTATTTGTAGTCCTCACCTTTACAACTTCCAGATCACCTGATTTGGATGCTTCTAACAGCTGCCTGTCTGTATCTGAGTTGATTGTAGATGCTCCCTCTAAAAATTGAAAGATTTAAAAATTAAATAAAAAAAATAATAATAATGTGAAGCTTATAATTTTATAAAAGCACTTACATTAATTATTCTGTTAAAACTCATGTGTTATTTGAGCTGTTAAAAGTGGTTAAAATCGTCGTTTACAGTCGTTTAGGGTTTACAGTGTTACGTCATCATGGTAACAAAGTTGTACATTTGGCTACACCTTTACACAGAAAGGTTAGCAAGCGATTTGTCACACTAAAATCATGCTAACACACATATTGTTTACATATTGTGGCTACATTTTTGAAACAGTGTGTATTTTAATGTTTGTGGATTGGCCACCATTTACTTCTGCTGTAAGTGACTCACTGTAACCCAGATATTTGCTTTTTGTAAAGAAAATAAGGGACGAGTCTAAATAGATTTTTGTGGTAATCAACATTATGCCACAAATGCTGCCGATTGAGCTTGGCTTGCATTGAAACCGGAATATTCCTTTAATGCCAGCATGCAGTCGAGTTGACAAGGACTCCACAAGTTTGTTCAAAACCTTTCGATCAGTGTTGATCTCATCAACAAAATTAATGATGAAAATGTTCATTGACAAAGTGTTTTTTGATTTAATTAATGATAATGCAGACATTATTTAAACTATTTTGATTAAACCATACTGTTGACTAAAATATGACGAGAAATAACACTGCAAGATATTACCAATGCACTAACAACGTTTTTAGAATGAGAAAAATCGCATTGAATATTGTTGATTCAACTGATCTAGTAGTCATTGTATTTTGTGGATTTCCCTGCTTGAGCTGTGAGCAGAAAAAGCTGAACACGAGTAAACTGAACTGCTTCTTTACAAGCGGATTAACATTTTACACAAACGCATACTTTATAGGCTATATAAGATTTATCAGCTATTTCTACAACATAGATATAATATTATAACTTACATCTGTAGTCTCTAAAATATGGAAAATAAATAACACAGAAAATTTACTCTCTAAAAGCATGAAGAATCCACAACACACTAAGAAGCTAAAACTTCACTATACTCATCACATGCGGTTATAACAGGAACATTGACCTATTTCAGGTAGTCAAGGTCTTATACAAGTTGATACATGTTAAAGTTATGGTAATAAATGTTGGTTTTAATTTATATATATAAATATAAAGTCAAAAACTAAACCAAATATATATATATATATATATATATATATATATATATATATATATATATATATATATATATATATATATTTGGTTTAGTTTATGACTATTACAGTTTGACACTTTTTTGTCATACTGCACATTATTAAATATTAGCCTATAACGTCATTTTTATTGACTAAAATTATATGCCAATTTAGTCAGAGTACGGGCCAAAACAAACTCTGCACAAGTACGCAGACGCATCTTGCAACGCGTGCTTGATTTCACACATTGTTATGTTCTGATATGTGTCAGACTGCAATTCATGACTTAACGCAACTACGTGTTGCACTCTCAATGCTGCCACAAGGTGCGCTATAGAGAAATTAGCGTGACCTGTCTGCTTCTACGGTGAGTTTTCTCTCTCAACTCAACTACTGTCATGGCGGAGAAACAGTGTGAAGAGAATATTGCTGAGCAAGTACGTTAAAGTCAATATATTATAGTAACTTACCTGAATAACAACACATCCAGTTTAAAGGGATAGTTCACACAAAACTAAAAATTCTCTCATTATTTACTCACCCTCATGCCATCCCAGATGTGTATGACTTTCTTTCTTCTGCTGAACACAAACCAAGATTTTTAGAAAAATATCTAAGCTCTGTAGGTTCATACGATGCAAGTGAATGGTGACAAAATCTTTGAAGGTCCAAAACGCATATAAAGTCAGCATAAAAGTAATTCATACGACTGGTTATATCCATATCTACAGAAGCGATATGATAGGTGTGGGTGAGAAAAAGTCAATATTTAAGTCTTAAGACTTTTTTTTATAATAAATCTTGACTTTAACTTTCACATTCACATTCTTCTTTTTTCTGGGGTGATTCACATTCTTTGTGCATATCGCCACATACTGGGCAAGGAGCAGAATTTATAGTGAAAAAGGACTTAAATATTGATCTGTTTCTCACCAACACTTATATAATTTCTGAAGATATGGATTTAACCACTGGAGTCGTATGGATTACTTTTATGCTGCCTTTATGTGCTTTTTAGACCTTCAAAGTTTTGGACCTACAGAGCTGAGATGTTTTTCTAAAAATCTTTGTTTGTGTTCAGCAGATGTAAAAAGTCCTACACATCTGTGATGGCTTGAGGGTGATTAAATGAGAAGTGAACTATCCCTTTAATGGCACAGATGTTTAAAGGTAACATTTTCGCCACAAGATTAAAATTATAACTAAAAGAAAAATCTGTGTAAAAATGAAAACTGCTGATGATCCAAGTTATCCAGCATGATTTGAGAATGTTCAATAGAATATCTTGTGTGTTTTAACAGAAGCAAGGAAATCTGACCTTTTGTATGAAGTCATTAACATGGTCAATGTCACAATTTTACTTATTTAATTAGTTATGTTATAACATGCTTTTGTTTAAAATATTTCAAAATCCTAAATCTTTTAGCTTAAAAACATTTCGACCCCACTGTAGGCACTATATACAGTATGTTGGGTGCTGTAGCTGGACAACATTACTTATTATCTTTTTTTAACCCTCACCTTGCAGTATCTCCTGAATGCTTTCATTGGCGAGCTGGGAGGGCGAAAAGCTCTGTAGGGAGGTCAGGAGCGGGTCACATCCAGCACTGAGAAGCAGTCGACAGGTCTGCAAATGGCCGCAGAGAGCCGCGTGATGTAACGCTGTCTGGCCCAGGTTATCTACCGCATTCACCTGCACATAAGAACAATGTGCTTTTCTCAGTGGGTCACAACACAAAAAAGATTCAAACTGATGTCTAGAGGCATTTTCATACAGCGTATATCTTGCAAGGAGAGAGTGCTTAAACTGTAACCTGTTTAAATACATTGATTATTCCATTTGGTGATGGTAGTAGTGCAGAAATTACACACTTCTGTGACATCTATAATTGTGTTTTACAGCAGCTGTGAATATCTCACTCACTTTCGCCTTGTGCTTCACCAGCACCTCGATGATGTCATTGTGGGACTTCTCAGCGGCGAGATGCAGAGGTGTGAGGAAGCTTCATGAAAGGGACACATCCAAAAGCAATTACTGCATGTCTTACAATACCATTACCACAGGGTGCCAAAAGGGTGACTGACTTACTCTTTATTCTTCTCATTGATGTTAGCTCCCATCCTGAGCAGCAGTTCACAGATCTGTTTCCTCTTGGGATAGGGCGACGTGGAGACACAATGCTATCAAAGACAACCCCAGCAAACACTGTATTTAATTCAGATCTTATAAAACTCTCTTCTAGAATGTTCTTTGGTAGATGGTAGGGCTGGGTGGCATGACGGTATACATCGTGTGATGGTAGAAATGTCGACTTTTCCACATGGTTATTTAAACTAGGCATGTTCCGTTTAATATATAATAAAAAAAATAATAATTATAATAATTATGACTCATCCATCTATTATTAAAAAAAAAAGAAGCAAAAATTGTGGTTACAATATGGAATTTATAATGGCAGTAAATGGGGCCAGTCCATAAATGCTAAAATACACAGTTTCAAAAGCATAGCTACAAGACATAAACATTATACATGTTAACATGATTTTAGTGTGATAAAATCACTTACTAATATTATCTGTGTAAAGTTATATCCAATATTACAACTTTGTTGTCATGACAATGTTTGATAAACTCATTAATGCCATTAAAATCCCTGGTTTTATCACACTAAAATCATGTTAACATGTATAATACATATGTCTTGTGGTTATGCATTTAAAACTATGTGTATTTTAACGTTTATGGACTGACCACATTTACTTCCATTGTGAGTGCTTTACTTTTTGTGGTAATCAACATTACGCCACAAATGCTGTCGACTGATCTTAAGCTATATTGAACCTGGAACATTTTTTTAATATATATACTATTTTAATTGAATTTCCAGCAAAAATAACAATATTGGGCTCTATTCTCGTGAGTGCGCAAAGTGCAGTGCTACGTGCTATGACCGATAAAAGGGGCGTATCACTGTGATAGAAATATTTCTCTTCTTCTAATTCATTGCATACAGTCCATACACACATGAAGTGACTTCCAGCGATAAAGTGATCTCATCTCATTCATTGTCAATGAGAGTTGGTGACTTCTGGCGACTCGAGCAACAGCAACCTCTGGCGACTAATGTACCCGTGGCGAACGACACAACAAAGCTGAGTAAATTTTACCTTTATGCAAATCAGGAAGTGACTTTTGGGAGCGAAAACCAATAGGAGACAGCGACAGCAGTAGGAACGGCCACTAGTGACATCACAGTACAGAGACTAGCAACATCAAGCAATAAAGTCGCTGCATGTGTGTACGGGGCTTCAATGAGTCTTTGTTTATATTGCTGGTCCTTGATAGGTAATGGACTATCTAATAGGATGCAGACGGTGCCAGAGAAGAACCTTAGAATTAAATTACAATTTACCCAGCCCATTAGCACTCTGCATGTGTAATTTCGCCAAACCCACTTGCGCCTAGACTTAGCGCATACTTGCACGAAAATACCAAAACTTCATGGCCATGCCCATTGAATTTGCATGTATAACTTATGGCAAAGTGCTGTGCTTAGCGCTAGCTCTCTTAAAATAGGGACCATTGAGTTTATACCATTACGTGATATAAAATTACACATTCCATAATATAAACTTTTGATCTTTCCGCCAACCCATAGTAGAATGTGTAGTCCTAAAAGACAGATAAAGCCTTACCAGAGCTGTCTCTTGGGTCTGAGGGTGTTTGAAGTTGATAGTCTCAAGGGAGAGGTGTTTTTTAACGCGGGCCATGTCAGCTTCATGTGCTGCCTGCAGCAAAGTGTGCCCTCTGAACTCATCTGCATCAGAGAGCAACACCCAGTCAGTCAAATACACAACAAACAAAACAGTGCTAATTTCTGTCACAGTCTCATGGCCGTTGTCACTCTAGGGCTTTTGGTTTGTTGAGGAGCACACCAGTGAACCAAAGCAGTGAGTCCAAAGAAGCTCTGTAGTTAAGTTTATGTGAGCTTTGGTATGGTACGCAATTAGTATAAAAAGCAATCCATCCTAAGTAAACCGCTACTGATGATGTACAATTTGAATTTTATGCATGAGTGTAATGCATTTTCCATTGCTTCTAGTCTCACAAGAGCTGCTCACATTCTTCGTATCTCTTGCAATGCATCCAGAGTAGACACAAGTGCTGTTCTGTGCATGAAAATGGGGTGTGTAATCGAACTCAGGTTGGGACTAAACAATTCAACCAATTATTAAAACAACCGTACACTCTAGGCGTTCTTTTAGAGGGGCAGTTGGGGCCAGGTCGATAGCACTCTTGTTGTGGCAGTTGAGGAAGGTGGGGTCGGCCCCGTAGCTGAGCAGGAGCGAGCACACCTCCACCCTGTTTTTCGAAGCTGCCTCGTGCAAAGGTGTGAACTGCCACAGGTCCATAGCGTTGACACAGGCACCATGCTACATAATAATGAACAGATGAGTAGTTAAAACTTCCACCAAAACCATTGTTTTCAGAACAAGAAAATGGAACTGAAACATGTGAATAACACTCAAATGGACTTACCTTGACAAGTAACTCAGCTACCTCATAGTGGCCGTATGAGCACGCGTTATGAAGAGGCACAAGGTCACTGTAACCACAAGGCCAAGAAAAAGATACTTGGTTTTATGAGTACAGTAATGACAGTATTTTTGACTACACTGCCTATTAATGAATGTTCCGGGTTAAGCTCTTTTGACAACGTCTGTGATATGCCGTTGATTATGACAGAAAATAATTTGGACTTGTCATACAGTTTGTATAGACAAGCAAAAATTGTGCTTATAGTAAGGCTGTCAATTTAATATGTTAATTCAATGTGATTTATTATATAACAATTATGTGTTAAAAAAAAGTGAACGAATAATTTTGCCCCCTGGCTGAACGTAAATTCCATAATAAGGATTTTTCTTATCAATGGAGAAATTTAAAGGGACAGTTCACGCAAATAGTTCACTTAAAAGTCATTCACTTGCAGTCAGCAAGGGGCAGTCAGCGCAACACCAGCTGTATAACAGCTGCTCAAAGACAGCTGGAGGGAGCTCAACAGAATCCAGGGGTCTCAAGATGTGTTTTTTAAAGTTTCAAACTAAACACAGCTAAACTTTACACAGCTTCCTAAAAACGCAGCATTCATGGCTACAGATGCGGCATAACAGGTCCTAAGAAAACAGCCAAAGTCTACCTCAGGCAGATTTCTGTTGACTGTAGGCCGGGTTTATATTCATTGATATGGAAAAAATATATTGACTTCTAAAGCTACTTTGGCATCGTCTATGTAATGCTTTACTTGTCTTCCACAATAAAGTCATGTCTTTGTATAATTAGAATTATTATATTTATTCTATTATTACTTATATTATATTTATAATTATTTTGATTATTATATATTGAATTATCGGTTCTGATTTATATTAGGTGTCTTAACTACTGTGTTACTGTCACATTTATGTGTTTTGTTCTTGTTTTCATGTCTTTTATTTTCAAGTTTAGTTCCTGTTCATGTCATGTCATGTGATTTCCTGTTCCCTCATGTGTTCCCTCTTGTCATGTGTTTCCCCTTTTCATGTGTCTTGTTTTCATTGGTTCATTGTTGATTACTTTGTTATTAGTCTTGTCTTTTCATTGGTTAAAGTTAATTTAGTCTTGTTATCTTGTTTATAGTTTAGTCTTGTGATTGGTTGTCTTGTTTACTTGTTAACCATGTCCTTGTATTTAAGCCCTCATGTTTGCCATTGTCGAGTGTCAGGTATTGTGAATGTAACTTTGTTGTTTTGGTCAAGTCTAGTTTTATGTCAAGTCAAGTCTTTTGTTCACGATTGGATTTACAGTTTTCGGATGTCACTCATGTAAATAAACTGCACCTGGCTTCTACACTTTGTCATCGTCTCTTCGTCTGCCTGTTGCCAGCATCGTTACAGAATACATGACCGCCCATAATGAACCCAGTAGTTCAGCTCCTTCGTCTACGCCAGGGGAGTCATCCCCTGAAGGAGTATGTGGAGGAATTCTGCGTTCTGGCCTGCAGGGTGGATTTTAATGAGGTGGCCTTCAAGGACTGTTTCGGGCTTAATGACCCGATTTCCTCTCTAATGCCTGATTGCTTGGTATATCGACCTTGCCCTACTGATGGGTGGTTCACCATTCACTGTAGGGGAGATGGACAACAAGCCAATGCCCATGCCTGCCACGGCCAACGAGCCAACGGCCACCCTGCCACTGCCAACGAGCCAACGGCCAATGAGTCAACGCCCACGCCTGCCACGGCCAGCGAGCTAGAAGCTTCGTCCGTCCCAGAGCCAGCGTTGCCAGCCTCATCTGTCCCAGAGCCTGCATTGCCAACTTCGGCCTCCCGGAGAAGGAGGAGAAAGGCTTCCGTTTCCAAGTCTCTGCCCATGTACACAACCACGGAGGTCGTTTCCAAGTCTCTATCTATGCCCACGACCACAGAGGTCGTACCCGAGTCTCTGTCTACACCCACGACCACAGAGGTCGTTCCCGAGTCTCTGTCTACGCCCACGACCCCAGAGGTCGTTCCCGAGACTCAGTCCATACCCACGACCACAGAGGTTATTCCCGAGTCTCTGTCTACGCCCACGACCCCAGAGGTCGTTCCCGAGACTCAGTCCATACCCATGACCACAGAAGTCACTCCCAAGACACTGCTCATGTTCACGACCACTGAGGTCTTTTCCCAGTCATCCAGGACTCTTAGTATCGAGCCTACCACGGCTCTGCCTGCCATGGCTTCGTGCCTTGAGCCTCCCATGGCTCCACCTTTCACGACCTTGCTCCACGTCATGGCCGCCAAGCCCGAGTTCCGCGTCATGGCCGCCAAGCCCGAGTTCCACGTCATGGCCGCCAAGCCCGAGTTCCACGTCATGGCCGAGTTCCACGTCATGGCCGCCATGGCCGAGTTCCACGTCATGGCCGCCATGCCAGAGTCAGCTCCAGGCCATGTCACAAGCCGCGCCAGAGTCCGCTCCAGGCCATGTCACAGCCGCGCCAGAGTCCGCTCCAGGCCATGTCACAGCCGCGCCAGAGTCCGCTCCAGGCCATGTCACAGCCGCGCCAGAGTCCGCTCCAGGCCATGTCACAGCCGCGCCAGAGTCCGCTCCAGGCCATGTCACAGCCGCGCCAGAGTCCGCTCCAGGCCATGTCACAGCCGCGCCAGAGTCCGCTCCAGGCCATGTCACATCCGCGCCAGAGTCCGCTCCAGGCCATGTCACAGACACGCCTCAGCCTGCTCCATGCCATGTCACACCTCAGCCTGCTCCATGCCATATCACAGCCACGCCTCAGCCTGCTCCATGCCATGTCACAGCAGCGCCTCTGCTCCACGGTCCAGGCCCGCCTCTGCTCCACGGTCCAGGCCCGCCTCCGCTCCACTGGGGACCTCCATCCCTACGGCTCCGCCTTGGTCCTCAGCCCCATCGGCTCCACCCCTCGAGCCGACCTGTTCCCATGCTCCACGCCGTCTCACCAAGCCACGCCCCACGCCATGTCTTACCAGGCCACATTTCAAGGACACCCCCCCCCAGCTCCCTAATTAACTTTGCTATTAGGTTTTGGGGTGTCGGGAGCCGCCCCTAGAGGGGGGATATGTCATGTTTATGTGTTTTGTTCTTGTTTTCATGTCTTTTATTTTCAAGTTAGTTCCTGTTCATGTCATGTCATGTGATTTGCTGTTCCCTCATGTGATCTTGTCATGTGTTTCCCTTTTTCATGTGTCTTGTTTTCATTGGTTCATTGTTTGATTACTTTGTTATTAGTCTTGGTTAAAGTTCATTTAGTCTTGTTATCTTGTTTATAGTTTAGTCTTGTGATTGGTTGTCTTGTTTACTTGTTAACCATGTCCTTGTATTTAAGCCCTCATGTTTGTCATTGTTGAGTGTCAGGTATTGTGAATGTAACTTTGTTGTTTTATGTCAAGTCTAGTTTTATGTCAAGTCTTGTTTTCACGATTGGATTTATGGTTTTCGGATTTCACTCATGTAAATAAACTGCACCTGGGTTCTACACTTCATCATCGTCTCTTCGTCTGCCTGTTGCCAGCATCGTTACAGTTACACAGTAAATACATTGTATTGTAAGTATTTTAATGTTAGAACATAGTATATTTAATGTTAGACACCTAATATAAAGTGTGACCGAATTCTTTATTTGGGGGCCTTTTTTTTGCAAATATTGATATGTGATTAATTTAATTCATTAATCAGCATATCATTTAATACATTTTATAAACTTGACAGCCCTACTTTGTAGTATTGCACTTACAATCGAAGTCTATGGGGCAAGCCATAGCACCGGGATAAACATTAATATCTGCACAGTTTCAAAAATATAGCCAAATGACTTAATATTATGTGTTAAGAAGAAACTAATGAGATAAAATTGCTATGCGAGGTTATATCCAATATTTCAACTCTTGTCATCGCCATGCTAAACTGTTAAACCAGTAAGTTTAGCATAATTTACACAAGGACACCAGAATGGACTGTTTACATAGTGAAAAAAGAAAAACACAGGAATTATGTTTATAACACCAGGTCAAACAAGACATGATGCGATTAAAAACTCAGAATAACACAGAGGAGCTAGCTTTTATTGTTTGTTGCATTATCACTTCGTATTTGGTTAGGCGAAAAACGAGCAGCAGATTTCTGCTGTAGACCCTTCAGAATATCTTGCTCCATAGACTTCCACTGGAAGTGCATTATTGTAAACAGGTTCTTTGTTTTTTCAAACTAAAGGATTAGTCAAAATTTTCTTTATGCAAATCAACAGCCTGCCAAAGATGCTGTCCATACAGCTTAACTTGTATAGAAACAGACATTGCACCCTTTGTCTTTAGCGTGCACGTCAGCTCCATGTTGCAACAACAGCTGCACTGTCTTCACACGATTATATCCTGCAGCCAGATGCAGAGGGGTGGACTGCAACCAACAAACAATCCATTCAGAAACAAACGTACATGCAAAGTATATATTCAAATTAAGATGCATGCAGATCATGGACCTATTTCACATCTCAATAAAAGAGCCAAATGCCTTTTCTAAGAATTTGCATATTTGAGTGTACTTCTGAATTAACAGTCACACTGTCAAACACATAATAAAGCAGGCCTTTTAACATTAGCAGATATATAATTGAGAAAATCACCTTCCTCCCATCACTAGCGTGACAGTTAACATTTAACGGTGTGAGAAGCATCCTCAGATTTTCTTCATTTCCACTTCTGAATAAAAACATTGAGCGCAAAGTCAATTAAAGGAACAATGCAAGTCATAACAGCAATTTAACTTATTTAGCAATATTCCTCTCTCTTTCTAGGGTCTGGTTAACAATATTGAACTAAAATGATTATTACCTTGCACTCTCAAGGAGTTCATCCTTTCTGTATTCACCTGGATTTAAGAAAGAATATATATTTGCATAAATCAAATCAAATCAAATCACTTTATTGTCACACAGCCATATACACAAGTGCAATGGTGTGTGAAATTCTTGGGTGCAGTTCCGATCAACATAGCAGTCGTGACAGTGATGAGACATATACCAATTTACAATAACATCAAATTAACACAACACAATTTAAACATCTGTTATACACATAATTACACTCAACAATATACAAATAATAACATACACTGTACAGTATACAATACGCTGTTTTTGTTTTTTGTTTTTTTACTATATAGATACACATTATTCAATAAAAATTAAAAATAAAAATATATTAAAAAAAAAAGTATATATATAGAATGTACAGTATTGTACTGTATTGACATTCAGGCTGTCGGTTGATAGTCAGTTGTTAAGAGAGAACATAATATAATAATAATAATATAATTTATAATAGTCCGGTGTGAGATATAAGAGTAAGGGCAATAAAATGCAGTGCTGATGTATTTTGATCGTGGGAGATCAAGAGTTCAGAAGTCTGATTGCTTGGGGGAAGAAGCTATCATGGAGTCGGCTGGTGCGGGTCCTTATGCTGCGATACCGCCTACCTGATGGTAGCAGTGAGAACAGCCCATGGCTCGGGTGGCTGGAGTCTCTGATGATCCTCCGAGCTTTTTTCACACACCGCCTTGTATATATTTCCTGGAGGGAGGGAAGCTCACCTCCGATGATGTGTCTGGCAGTTCGCACCACCCTTTGCAGTGCTTTGCGGTTGTGGGCAGTGCTATTGCCGTACCAGGTGGAGATACAGCCAGTCAGGATGCTCTCCACAGTGCAGGTGTAGAACCGTGTGAGGAAGTGGCGGTTCATTCCAAACTTCCTCAGCCGTCTCAGGAAGAAGAGGCGCTGATGAGCCTTCTTCACAACGACTTCAGTGTGGACGGACCATGTGAGTTCCTCAGTGATGTGGACACCCAGGAACTTGAAGCTGCTGACTCTCTCCACTGGTGCTCCATTGATGGTGATGGGACTGTGTTCTCTGTCTTTTCTTCTGAAGTCCACCACAAGCTCCTTTGTCTTACTGACGTTGAGGGAGAGGTTGTGCTCCTCTCTGTAGGCTGTTTCATCATTGTCAGTGATCAGACCTACCACCGTCGTGTCATCAGCAAACTTAATGATGGCATTGGAGCTATGTGTTGCCACACAGTCATGTGTGTACAAGGAATACAGTAGTGGGCTGAGAACACAGCCCTGCGGGGCTCCAGTGTTGAGGGTGAGTGATGAGGAGATGTTGCTGCCTATTCTAACCACCTGGCGTCTGCTTGACAGGAAGTCCAGGATCCAGCTGCACAGCGAGCTGTTTAAGCCCAGAGCCCGGAGTTTCTCATCTAGCTTGGAGGGCACTATGGTGTTGAATGCTGAGCTGTAGTCTACAAACAGCATTCTCACATAAGTGTTCTTTTTTTCCAGGTGGGAGAGAGCAGTGTGTATTGTAGATGCAATGGCATCATCAGTAGAGCGGTTGTTGCGGTAAGCAAACTGCAGCGGGTCAAGAGAGAGAGGCAGCACAGAGCAGATGTAATCTCTGATTAGTCTCTCAAAGCATTTGCTGATGATGGGGGTCAGAGCAACAGGACGCCAGTCATTTAAACAAGTTATTTTTGATTGTTTTGGTACAGGCACAATGGTGGATGTTTTAAAGCATGTGGGGACTACAGACAAAGAGAGGGAAAGGTTGAAAATGTCCGTAAAAACACCAGCCAGCTGGTTCGCGCACGCTCTGATGACGCGGCCCGGAATGCCGTCTGGGCCCGCGGCTTTGCGAATATTCACCCGTCGGAAGGATCGGGTTACATCCGCTACAGAGACGGAGAGTGAACTAACCTCTGTAGCTTCAGCCGCGAGAGCTCTCTCTGCGAGGGCGGTGTTATTTCCCTCGAAACGAGCATAAAAAGTATTTAGCTCATCCGGGAGAGAGGCAGCGGTGTTCATGGCGGAGTTTTTATTCCCTTTAAAGTCCGTGATGATGTTAATTCCCTGCCACATGCTTCTAGAGTTGGTGGTGTTAAACTGTCCTTCAATCTTGCTCCTGTACTGGCGTTTTGCTGTTTTGATAGTTTTTCGGAGGGCATAACTGGCTTGTTTATGCTCCTCCGCGTTCCCGGAATTAAAAGCGGAGGTCCGCACATTAAGTGCCGCGTGAACATCGCTATTGATCCACGGCTTCTGATTCGGATAGATTCTTACAGTTCTGGTCGGAATCACTTCCTCTACGCACGTTCTGATGAAACACATTACGCTATCAGCGTAAAGCTCGATGTCGTCATCAGAGGCGGACCGGAACATCTCCCAGTCCGTGTGATCAAAACAGTCTTGTAGCATAGAGTCTGATTGGTCCGACCAGCACTGGATCGTTCTGAGGGTGGGTGCTTCCTGTTTCAATTTCTGCCTGTAAGCGGGCAGAAGCAGAATGGAAGAGTGGTCCGATTTGCCAAATGGTGGGCGGGGGAGGGATTTGTAGCCATCCCGGAACGGAGAGTAGCAATGATCCAAAACCTGGTCCCCTCGTGTGTTGAAACTAATGTGCTGGTGATATTTTGGTGCGACTGATTTTAAACTGGCTTTATTAAAGTCCCCGGTCACAATGAACGCGGCCTCAGGGTGCACGGTTTCCTGCTCACTTATAATCCCATACAGTTCCTTGAGTGCCCGGTCTGTGTCGGCTTGTGGCGGGATGTACACAGCTGTGATAATGACCGCTGTGAATTCCCTCGGTAGCCAGAATGGTCGACACAGAAGCATAAGAAATTCCAGATCAGGAGAGCAGAAAGACTTGATCGAATGTACGTTCCTCTGATCACACCAGGATTTGTTGATCATAAAACATACACCACCACCTCTGCTTTTACCTGAGAGGTCTTTCGCTCTGTCCGCTCGGTGCACGGAGAACCCCATGGTTTCAATGGCTGAGTCTGGAATCTCCGCAGACATCCAAGTTTCTGGCAGATAATGCAGCAGTCCCTCGTCTCTCGTTGGAAAGAGATCCGCGCTTTCAGCTCGCAGAGCTTGTTATCCAGAGACTGAACATTTGCCAGTAGAATAGTGAGTAGCGGGGGTCGATTTGCGTGGCGTCTTACTCTGATGAGAACGCCGGCTCTGTTTCCCCTTTTCCTCCTGCGTTTCCGCGGCCGTGCTGCCCAGACAAAGGGCTCCGCTTGCGTGTTTGTAAACAGCGGGTCGGCATTGAGGAATGTGAAGTCCGGTTTTCGGTGTGAGATCGCTGAACCAATGTCCAAAAGTGTTTGTCTGTCGTAGACAATAAGGCAGACAACATCCAAGACAAAAAACATAAGAATTGTGAACAAAACAAACAAAACATTGCTATGTTGTGTCGGAGCTCGCAACGCAGCAGCCATACTCGGCACCATCTTGAATCCAAGATGGAAACCATAGTGGAAAATGTAAAGCAAAGAGATCAGGAGATGTTAACATAGAGTAAATGGGCAGTTACAAAACTAGACAGAACAAAAATACCAAGTTTAGGGATGGGAATAATAAATGTGATGTGTGTAATTCTTCAAATGTTAAAATACTTTCTATTAACCCAGCTTAATATGCAGAGACAAATACGTGGTACAACATATTTAATTAACGTACCATTTATTATAACAGAACCTTGTTCCCAATATCTATCTTTAACTCCAGGTTGTCACGTGAACAACCAGTAAGTAATTACACTATGTAGGTTTTCGTAGCCTTAAGTAAACATAAACTGAAAATTGCAGAGTTTGAGACTGATTCATGAGTCTTTTTTATTGATTCATTAAAAAGAAATGGTGCATAAGAGTCTCAAATCAGAATACACTGGCTGAGCTGTATGTTTTAGTTGTGGTCTTCGATTCCCAACACCTATCCACGGGTGCGTTTCCCGTACAACTATAACTCACTGCTTTACCACCATAGTACAGTGCATCGTTGGAGAAATTAACTAGCTAGTCACGACTGTTTCCTGAAACTGTAGTAACTGTCGCACATCCATCGTTTGAACCACATTGGTTCAACAATATAAAGCTATTGTTAATGACGTTACACAGGGAGTGCGAAGTAATAACTTCAGCGTATACAAAACTACACTAGCACTTTTACATTTACTTCAGAAAGCTGTTTAATGCATGAAAGCTGCTGAAGACAAAAGCTGCAACAGATAATTTGCGAACAATAGTGGGGTTTCCCTTTACATAAGACTTCGGGATTCCCCTGACGTACTTGAGCACATGCGCACTCTTCAAATACATTTAAGAACTTCACTTATCGTTAACATGGACACATATGGCATGTTCTCCGACAGAAACTGTGTTTGTTAAAGCGCTTTCTCTTAACAGCCTTCAATCCCTTAAACGGATGCATTCTGTTCTAAGTGACGTTTGAACGGCGCTTTCTGTAAAACCCCGGAATAAGCAGTTTTCTTAAGTGCATCTAAACATGGTCAAATTTTTGGTAGAATGAAAGATATACTCTGATGAGCCAAAACATTATGACCACCTGCCTAATATGCTGTTGGTCCTCCATGTGCCGTGTTGAATCGGATTGAGATCTGGGGAATTTAGAGGCCAGGGCAACACCTTGAACTCTTCATCATGTTCCTCAAACCATTCCCAAACAATATGTGCAGTGTGGCAGGGCGCATTATCCTGCTGAAAGAGGCCACTGCCAACAGGGAATACCATTGCCATGAAGAGGTGTACCTGGGCTACAACAATGTTTAGGTACTGTAGGTGGCACATACCAAATTTATGTCCATGTGAATGACTGGACCCAGGGTTTTCCAGCAGAACATTGCCCAGAGCATCACACTCCCTCCACTGGCTTGATGTCTTCCCACAGTGCATCCTGGTGCTATCACTTTCCCAGGTAAAAGGCACACACATACACAGCCGTCCATGTGATGTAAAAGAAAACAGGACTCATTGGACCTTCTTCCACTGCTCCAAGGTCCAGTTCTGATGCTCGTGTGCCCATTGTAGGTGCTTTCGACGGTGGACAGGGGTATTCATGGGCACTTTGAATGGTCTGCGGCTATGCAGCCCCATAAACAGCAGGGTGCAATGCACTGTGTGTTGTGACACATTCCTCCCGTAACCATCATTAAAATGTTCTGTGACTTGTGCCACAGTAGACCTTCTGTCGGTTTGGACCAGACAGGATAGCCTTCATTGCCCTCGTGCATCAATGAGCCTTGGTCGCCCAACACCCTGTCGCCGGTTTGTGGTTTGTCCCTCTTCAGACCACTGTTGGGAGGTACTCACCACTGCTGACCGGGAGCACCCTACAAGCCTTGACGTTTCAGAGATGCTCTGACCCAGTCGTCTGGCCATAACAATTTGGCCCTTGTCAAAGTCGCTCAGGTCTTTACTCCTGTCCATTTCTCCTGCATCCAACACATTATCTACAAGAACTGATTGTTCGTTTACCATCTAATTTACCCAGACCTTGACATGTGGCCTTGTTAGGAGGTGATCAACATTATTTGCTTCACCTGTAAGTAGTCATAATATTTTGGCTCATCGGTGTATTTGGAATAAAAGATATAGAAGCCGCAGCAAAGTCAAATGATGTCCACACAGCAAACTAACAAGGAACTACGCTTCTAACCACAGGTGGAGAGCTGTAGTTCCAACCACACAACTTTGCGATACTGTTTGTGAATGTTCATTGGAGCTACCGCTTTGGGAAACACCAAATCATTGAACTATGTTGGTAACAATCTTGCAACCATAGATGGCTAACGCTACTTTTGGGAAACACACCCCAGGTCTATGCAAAAATGTTCAAGATGTACACTACTGAGGTTTGATTGGCCACTTACAGGTCAGTACAGCTTTGGTGAAGGGTTCAGCGAGGTCAAGCGCTGTCCTTCCATTGGTGTTACGGATCGTTGGCTCAGCACCATGCTGCAGTAGAACTACCAATGACAAACATGATGTCAGGTGTATTAGTCTTTAGATATACACTTCCAGTTAAAAGGTAGGACATTCCTACTCATTCTTTAATATTAAAATCATCAAAAATATGAAATACCACAAACTGAAATAGGGGAAATATGTAGTGACCACAAATTGCTAAACAAATCAAAACTATCTTATAAATTAGCTTCAAGGTAGACCATCTTTGTGTAGATTTCATTTCTGCACACTCTGGTCATTCTCTCAGCCAACTTCATGAGGTTCATCCTGAGATTTTTTTTTTTTTTACAGTATTGAAGGAGTTCCCATGTGTGCTGGACACTTGTTGACTGCATTTCCTTCACTATCCACTCCAACTCATCATTTAAAAAAAAAATTATAATAATCATTTTATAAAGAAATTAAAACATCGGCACAATTTATATTTGTCTTCAAAACAAATGTCAAGCATTTAAGCTAAAACCTTTGAATCATGAGAAACATAAATACAGTCAAGGGGGTCCAAACCTTTGATTGGAAGTGTAAATGAAATCCAAGTTTTTAACCTCTTCCTGAGGTCCAAACCACAGCTTTTATGATTGCACATGTAAAGAATATTAACTGTTATCTATATTACTGGTACTGTAGATTTCAGAGGCACTGAGTTTTACCAATGCAGATGTCGATCTTGCCCTTGATTGCAGCTTCGTGGAGTGGGGTGTAATTCCAGTTGTCTCTGGAGTTGGCATCGGCCCCGTGTTGCAGGAGTAAGTTGACAACCTCAGCGTGACCAAAAGAGCAGGCATTGTGCAGCGAGATGAGACCTCCATCATCTCGGGCGTGCACATTAGCTCCGTGCTGCAGAAGGTAGTCCACCACGTCTCTACGGCCAAAACCTGCCAGAGAAGAGAAAGAGGGCCGTCACAGATGCTGTGGGCTCTATAGATGGTCTGGTCCAATTGTGCCCTCTAGCAACTTTATGCTGTAATACTGGGATTTATAGAGAACTTCTTAAATAACAATTAATAAAATAACAATAAAATGCCATTGATCTTTTTTTTTTGTACCTATTTAACACATAATAATGATCATCATTCATAACTCTTTACAGAATTCTGGGATGTAAATCTTTATGATAAATGTTTCAAAAACACTTTGATCACATTTATCAACAAACCATTAGTGCATTTTTCAAAAAATGTAGTTTGTCATGATGAGAAAATGTAAATGAGAATTTTTTAAAATTTTTTTTTTTTTTTTTAAATCGTTCTGTATGGCAGAGAGCCATGGTTCATTTGAATAATTTATATTTATCAAAGCTTTATCTATTGTATACTTCCTAAACTATAAAACAACATGTAAACTACATATAAATTATAAAACTAAGTGTAAGACATACAAGGAATTTGGTGCATATTTCAGAAACACTTTTCATTACGATGTCATGTGTGTGTGTGTGTGTGTGTGTGTGTGTGTGTGTGTTATGTAATTATATATTAAATGACACTTACATATAATTAAATACAATGGCTATAACAATAATAATGTGCAATTGCAAGGTGTTCCAGAAAATAATTACACATCTAAGTACATACTGCTAATGTATAAGTACTTAATTATTTAGTAACAATGCAACCATCTTGTAAAGTGTGACCAATAATTAATCTAAAAGAATTTACAGTACACTGAGATACCTAATTAACACATAATTAAACTGTCATTACTATGAAGCTTTTCTCTTGCGGCTAATTAATTATTCATTAGATGCAAACGTATTTTTGCTTATGCAAATTATATACGTAAATAAATTTTAATGATACAAAGCAAAATAGAATCTTAGAAAATATAATGTAGTAAAAAGAATATAATTCCAGAATACTGAATAGAATGGAACTTTTTTAAAATATAAAATAGAAGTAAATCTTAGAAAATAGGAATAGATCATGGAATATAGAATAGAACAGAATCTAAAAATATATTTAATTCTATTTAATATAGAATTTAAAAAATATCTTAGAATAGAATAATTTTTTTTTAGAATAGAATAGGCGACCGCACTCACCCGCAGCAAAATGCAGTGGGGTGGATCTCCTGCCCGCAGTGTCTCTGCTGTTTACATTCTCCGGACACACGAGCTTCTTCACCCGCTCCAGGTCTCCGCTCCTGCAGGCCTCGAACAGCCCTCTGCTCGGCTCAGCGGACCCGGAGCTCTCCATGACACCCGACAAGCTCCGGACCAACTGGAAAAGCTAGAGGCTGACAGTGGAAAATGCGGAATACACACTATCACAAAGGCTTGACATGGAGACCAAAAGGAGGTGCAGATCTCCACAGTTAAAACATTCTGTTACAACCATTAGAAGAGAAGAACTGATTTTGAATGTCTTTGGTTTTTCAGGAATAGAGCTGTCAAAACGGCTGTCAAAGCTACAGAAATATAATAAACGAGAAGAAAAGCAATTTGCATGAAAGACACAGAGTGGGCGGGGGATTAGCGGCCCGGCAGTCTCTTATTGGTCAGGTAAGTTAGGTCTAAATAACAATTTTTCTATTTTAAATATTCACTTTTTCAATGGCAGTTAAAGTTTCTTAGTGTCATAGTTCAGGTATAAGGTACAAATTATTGTCCAAACAACTGCTAAAGCGCGTAAATAGCGTTGTCACATGGCACCTGTTACTCTTCTCAACGCTGGTTAAAATGGACCAATCACAGTCGTTTGTGATCATAGGATGTAAGGCAGTTGATTTGATGATTTAATAGAGATTGCTAGGTCAGTTTCCCAAATGTTTGTCAGGATCCAACTTATTGTAATTAATTAATTTAAAATATTATATATTTAAGCGGACAAATTTCTGAAGTAAGTAAAAAAAACGTCCTGAGATTTGAATGGTGCTCAATGGGGTATTCGGCTTTTTGAGCAGCCCAGCTCCCTCTGGAGGAAGATCAGGTCACTTCGAGCATGTCTTTGATGCCCCAAAATGCTATCAAGGTAGACAGCTCACTTCATTGTGAGATACTGCACCAATGCAAAATCCATGACCTCCTTATATTATATTCATTACGAGGTCAACTGTAAACACAAATGCTCATGCTGATATGAGTCTTTACCTAAAAAAAAAATTGCAATCAAAGTGATGGGTTAGGGTAAGGGTTAGGTTCATAGGTGTTATTTATGGGTGGAACGGGTGGAACATGTCCCCACCATTTTTTTAAATAGCTTTCGTCAGGTAAGTCTCTAATGCAGAAGAAACAACTCCAGTTCTTGAGATGAATTCTTCTGATTCTGAGTTTCCATTTCTTTTGTGTGTGATATAATAAGTGGTGATCCAGCAATGAAGTTTGATGTACGGCTCATGTACATCAGCTTTGACATAGCAATGTCCTAGCAATGTCATTGCTGTTTATCACTGTTTATCATGCTGTATATCATTGAATGAACTAGATATGCTTAGAATATTCTTGCTGTTCAAATGATAATATCTTCCACCTCAGGAATAGGCGATGGACTATCAGTAAGCTGTATGGGTTAAAAATGTTTCAGTGTTTTTAGATGAAAACCTCGACCTAGGCAACGTCGTTGCTGTTGATTTTAAGTTCATTAATGTTCATAATGCTGCTATTGTTTTATGCACTTAAAATTAACTTGATGCCTCAGTGTTTTGAATTATAAACTTTGGCCATGCACTGTCATTGCTATAAGATTTAATATTTATTTAATTCAAGTAATGTTTAATGCACTTTTTAAAAATGTCATGAGGAGCTCTTTTTGTTAGTAATAAAGAATGGAATAAATTTTCTTCCTCTTTGTACTTTTATGTTAAAATGATTATCCTACTCAAATGCATGTGACATAAAATAGAATTAAATTGAAAGTAATCCTAAAGTAATCTGATAAAATTACCCCAAAATGTAATCTATGAGATTACATTACAGGTTGCATTTTTTATTTGTCAGTACCTGATTACAATTCACAAGTAATCAGCCCAGCACTGGCTACTTTGTACTTTAAAGGTCTAAATGAAATTGTAAGGAGTGAAAGTATCATGTTTGCCTTGTTAATGTAATTGATTAAGAGTAGGGGAAATATTCAGCTTCAATAGTACTCAAGTAAAGTCCAAATTCCCCAAAATATAGTAATGAAACTCAATTACTCACATTGAGATTTTTACCATAAAGCTTTATTTTTTCCTCCATTAATATATATCAAACAAGGAAAAATAGATACACCCGATGTTGAAGTCTGATGTTTGACTTTAATATGCTTAACATAAAACATATAACTTTTTTTAGAGCTTTATACCATAAAAATGTATACATGTAAAGGGAAGTTGCATAGCATTTAATATAAAACACAACAATAAAATTATTCTCAAGTCAACTGTTTTATAGTCTGCCACGTAAAGTCAACATTGAAATTCAACATTCAAAATGGGAGTGGAGGAGGGGGAGGTGGAACAAATTTTCCGCCAATATTTGGAGGTGGAGGAGGAGGGGATGGTGGCACCATGGAGGCATTTTGAGGAGGTGGAGGGGGTGGTGGGGGTAACGATGAACCACTGTACACAGAGCAAGGAGGAGGAGGGGGTGGTGGAACAGCCGTCTTGTCATGAAGGGGAGGTGGAGCATTTGCTGAAGTCACAGAAGCATTTTGTGCTGGTGGAGGTGGCGGAGGAGGTACCAAAGAGCCTCCATATCCAGAACTAGGGGGAGGAGGTGGTGAAATAGAAAATGGCATGTTGTCCAGAGGAGGAGATGGAGGAGGGGGTGGGGGTGGAGCATCTCCCATCTCGTCATCTGTAGGAGGTGGAGGCAGCATGGATAACTCTGGATAGGCATATGGAGGTGGAGATGGGGAGCAGGCAGATAGTCTGGGTGAAGGACACAGTGAAGCTGGAGAGAGATCAGGAGGAGCTGTGATTCTAGAACCCACCCAGTCAGGCACTGATGGAGGTGGAACAGCAATACCCACAAAAGACCTGGAAACGAAGTAAATACATGCATCTTTACACAGTTCTTTTTCATATATCATTTAAAGTTCATAGTGACCATGCCTGTGAATCTCCAAGTACAAAAAACACCACAAAAGTAGTCCATAAGAGCCATACGAGAAGACTTAAATTTAAGTCTTTATTCACAAAAATCTTTTCCCTGTGCCATAGTTGTAAATTCAAATATGGTGCCTGTGCAGCAGGTTGGACATCAATTTGGAGGGGAATTGTCAGTGAAAACCGTATGGCTTCAGAGGACTTGAAATAAAGCACAAAGGTGGTATGGACCACTTTCATAGTGCAGACCAATGCACAATGTATTTGACGACAGTAGGTCGAAAGTTTTGCTGTTGAAATCAGTCTGTGCTTACTGAAATTCGAAACCCCTGTCCCCAGTGGCCGAAGGTGGAGATGTTGTTGAGGTGAAATTAGTGACATTTCCACAGGGTGGCGCCAAAAGCTTTTTACTGGTAAATCATGTAATACTGTCAAAATGAATACATATTTTATTAACTCTATCCCTTAACCCAAACCCCAACCCTAAACCTAACCATCAATGGAATAAAAATGTCTTTTTTTTTTCGCTCACCGTTGATATATTCACACTTGTACTTTCTGCTTTCTGTGAGATAATAAGATTAATTAAGTGCAGTGCTGATGTATATTGATCGTGAGGGATCAAGAGTTCAAAAGTCTGATTGCTTGGGAGAAGAAGCTGTCATGAAGTCGGCTGGTGCGTGTCCTGATGCTGCGATACCGCCTGCCTGATGGTAGCAGTGAGAGCAGCCCGTGGCTCGGGTGGCTGGAGTCTCTGATGATCCTCCGAGCTTTTTTCACACACTGCCTGGTGTATATGTCCTGGAGGAAGTGAAGCTCACCTCCAATGATGTGTCTGGCAGTTCGTACCACCCTTTGCAGGGCTTTGTGGTTGTGGGCAGTGCTATTGCCGTACCAGGCGGAGATGCAGCCAGTCAGGATGCTCACTACAGTGCAGGTGTAGAACCGTGTGAGGATGTGGCGGTTCATTCCACACTTCCTCAGCCATCTCAGGAAGAAGAGGCGCTGATGAGCCTTCTTCACAACGACTTCAGTGTGGATGGACCATGTGAGTTCCTCAGTGATGTGGACACCCAGGAACTTGAAGCTGCTGACTCTCTCCACTGGTGCTCCATTGATAGTGATGGGACTGTGTTCTCTGTCCTTTCTTCTGAAGTCTACCACAAGCTCCTTTGTCTTACTGATGTTGAGGGAGAGGTTGTGGTCCTGACATCAGTGTGTCAGAGTGTGCACCTCCTCTCTGTAGGCTGCTTCATCATTGTAAGTGGGCAGAAGCAGAATGGAAGAGTGGTCCGATTTGACAAATGGTGGGCGGGGGAGGGATTTGTAGCCATCCTGGAAGGGAGAGTAGCAATGGTCCAAAACCCATTCCCCTTGTGTGTTAAAACTGATGTGTTGGTGATATTTTGGTGCAATTGATTTAAAATTGGCTTTGTTAAAGTCCCCGGTCACAATGAACGTGGCCTCAGGGTGCGCATTTTCCTGCTTGCTTATAATCCCGTACAGTTCCTTGAGTGCCCGGTCTGTGTCGGCTTGTGGCGGGATGTACACAGCTGTGATAATGACCGCTGTGAATTCCCTCGGTAGCCAGAATGGTCGACACAGAAGCATGAGAAATTCCAGATCAGGAGAGCAGAATGACTTGATAGAATGTACGTTCCTCTGATCACACCAGAATTTGTTGATCATAAAACATACGCCACCACCTCTGCTTTTACCTGAGAGGTCTTTCGCTCTGTCCGCTTGGTGCACGGAGAACCCCATGGGTTCGATGGCTGAGTCTGGAATCTCCGCAGACATCCAAGTTTCTGTAAGGCAGATAATGCAGCAGTCCCTCGTCTCTCATTGGAAAGAGATCCGTGCTCTCAGCTCGCAGAGCTTGTTGTCCAGAAACTGAACATTTGTCAGTAGAATACTGGGTAGCGGGGGTCGATTTGCACGATGTCTTACTCTGATGAGAACGCCGGCTCTGTTTCCCCTTTACCTTCTGCGTTTTCGCGGCTGGGCTGCCCAGACAGAGGGCTCCGCAGGCGTGTTTGTAAACAGCGGGCGTGTTTGAAGTCTGGTTTACGGTGTGTAATTGCAGAACCAATGTCCAAAATGTTTGTCTGTCATAGACAAAAAGGCAGACAACATCCAAGACAAAAAACATAAGAATTGTATACAAAACAAACAAAAAACTACAATGTTGTTTCGGAGCTCGCAACGCAGCAGCCACACTCGGCGCCATCTTGAGTCCATATCTTGAGTCCATTTTTGTCAGCAAAATCAGCAAAAATGCTTGCGCTAGTTATTTTACTTCCTGAACAAGCTGCGTTCTCGTTAATGCGAACAGTACCACAGTTCCATTGCAACCAAACTCGGACCACCTCCTACAAGTAGTCTCGGGTTTGCAGTAGCGGATCCTGGCATAGGCAATATAGGCAGGTGCCTAGGGTGGCAGTGCTCTCTGGGGCGGCTTTACAGGGTACTTGATCGATCGCCCCTACGTGGAGCTCGCAAGATCGCGATGGGAGAAAGGTGCCCCGAATTGTGCCACCCCGCCCCTGGCTCGCGATGGGTGAAAGGTGCCCCAAATCGTTCCATCCCGCCCCGAGCTCGCAAGATTGCGATGGGAGAGAGGTGCCCCAAATCATGCCACACCGCACCGAGCTTGCAAGATCACGATGGGGGGAAGGTGCCCCGAGTTGTTCCTGACAGGCTACTCAGCCTAAAAGGCTCTAAATGGTTAGGATTATAGATGTTCATAATGAATTCATAATGCATAAATATTCAAAGAGTCAAAAAATCATCAGAAAATCCTCCATGTGCAGCAATGACAGCTTTGCAGATCCTTGGCATTCTGGCTGTCAGTTTGTCCAGATACTCAGGTGACATTTCACCCCACACTTCCTGTAGCTCTTGCCATAGATGTGGCTGTCTTGTCGGACTCTTCTCACGCACCTTACAACCTAGCTGATCCCACAAAAGCTCAGTGGGGTTAAGATGCATAACACTCTTTTCCAATTATCTGTTGTCCAATGTCTGTGTTTCTTTGCCACTCTAACCTTTTCTTTTTATTTTTCTGTTTCAAAAGTGGCTTTTTCTTTGCAATTCTTCCCATAAGGCCTGCACCCCTGAGTCTTCTCTTTACTGTTGTACATGAAACTGATGTTGAGCAGGTAGAATTCAATGAAGCTGTCAGCTGAGGACATGTGAGGTGTCTATTTCTCAAACTAGAGACTCTGGTGTACTTATCCTCTTGTTTAGTTGTACATCTGGCCTTCCACATCTCTTTCTGTTGTTAGAGTCAGTTGTCCTTTGTCTTTGAAGACTGTAGTGTGCACCTTTGTATGAAATCTTCAGTTTTTTTTTTTTTTTTTTTGCCAATTTCAAGCATTGTATAGCCTTCATTCCTCAAAACACTGATTGACTGACGAGTTTCTAGAGAAAGCTGTTTCTTTTTTGCCATTTTTACCTAATATTGACCTTAAGACATGCCAGTCTATTGCATACTGTGGCAACTCAAAAACAAACACAGACAATGTTAAGCTTCATTTAACAAACCAAATAGCTTTCAACTGTGTTTGATATAATGGCAAGTGATTTTCTAGTACCAAATTAGCAATTTATCATGATTACTCAAGGATAAGGTGTTGGAGTGATGGCTGCTGGAAATGGGGCCTGTCTAGATTTGATCAAAAATGACTTTTTTTCAAATAGTGATGGTGCTGTTTTTAACATCAGTAATGTCCTGACTATACTTTATGTTCAGTTGAATGCCACTTTGGTGAATCAAAGTACAAATTTCCTTCCGAAACAGCAAAATCGGTACATTATTCAGAATTTTTGTTATAGTTAGCATAAACATTGTCTAGTACTTACAAGTTAAAGGTGCTGGTCGCCGGTGTACCAAATTGTTGGGAAGAGTCACTGTTGCCGGTTTCCTCTTTAGACTCCTCCTTGAATTCCACAGATCAGCATAATAAGATCAAATTAACTCTTCAGTCAAGTTTTAGTACAAACATTGCAAGATGTTTATAAATATTCATTGTCATTGATGTGCATATATCAATATAGCAAACATAACTCCTTATAGTACCAAACATGTCTGAATCTCTTTTAACAGAGTAATTTCTGTGCCACTAGTGGCACCAAACAGAATTTCAAAAATAATATTTTCAAACAAGTTTCCCATACACTCCCACTATCGTAAAAATTATTCAATGTGTGGAGATACATTATATTTGCTTACAGTTTTGTTGCTTTCCCAGTGGCCATGGCCAAGTTTGTCTAAGCGGGTATAGGATATGGGGACACGTCTGTACATGCGAAACGGCTCAAGTCCACTTGCTGGGGGAACCATCTTTTGAGTCCGGTGAACTTTGGCCTGTGTGGTCAGAACTCCAATCTCTCTCCGTGCAGTATTCTCCTTGTACATGCCAATTGTCTGAGTGTGAACATTCATATTAAAAGGCAATTTTTGCTATCTATGCAACTTTGACAACATCATAATTCAGCATCAAACATTATGTTACACATGTCATGCAACTGTGTGGGAAGAAGGGGATATCATCATGATGAAGCCGCAGATGGCTGCCTCGGTGTGGAGCTCCTCAGTTCTTTTGTTGTTTTTGTTTGTTTGTCCTGTGTTTAGTAATCTTTTTCCAGTCAATTTTAACAGAGATGAACTGCTGAACATTCGACAGCATGTACCAGACAATCTCTTCCCGGTTTTTGAATATTCAGACGATTTGCTAGATATTTTAGTTGGAGGCACAGCTCTGTTGTTTAAGAGACGCAGGCGAGGGAGACGAGCCAGTGCATTGGTCAAACTCCGTCGGCACGGATTTTGAACAGTGCTGCCGAGTATTCACTCTTCCTAACAAAACGGACTAACTACCTCCTCACATGCACAAACAAGGACTTTTCAACCTCTGCTGCCTTGTGCTTCACAGAAACTTGGCTGAGTGAAGCCATTCCGGACAGTGCGTTACATCTGCCGGGCTTCCAGCTGTTCAGAGCGGATCACATCGTGCCGTTAACGGGGAATACAAGAGGCGGTGGAACATGCTTTTATATCAATGAAGTTGGTGTACAGATGTAACAAGGTTAAAGAGGATGTGCTGTCCTAATTTGGAAGTGCTCTTTATTAACTGTAAGCTTTTCTACTCGCCGCGGGAGTTTTCCTCGTTTATTTTGGTGAGTGTGTATATTGCACCAAATGTGTGTTTGATCACAGCACTGCAACAGCTGGCTGATCAAATCACAGACATGGAACAACAATACCCGGACTCAGTTATTATTATTCTTGGGGATTTTAACAAAGCAAATCTCACACGTGAACTGCCCAAATACAAACAGCACATCACATGCCCCACCAGAGACAGGAACATACTGGATCATTGTTACACAACAATAAAGGATGCATATCGCTCTGTCCCTAGAGCAGCTTTGGGACTCTCTGATCACTATCTGGTTCATCTTCTTCCAACCTACAGGCAGAAATTAAAATCAACCAAGCCAGTAGTAAGGACTGTAAAGAGATGGACCAATGATGCAGAGCGGGAACTACAAGCCTGCTTCGATTGCACGGATTGGAGTGTATTTGAGGCTGCAGCAACAGACCTGGATGAGCTCACAGATACTGTTACATCATATGTCAGTTTCTGTGAGGATATGTGCATTCCTACTAGGACTTATTTAAAGTTCAACAATGACAAACCGTGGTTTACTACAGAGCTCAGGCAGCTTCATCAGGCCAAAGAGGATGCTTACAGGGGTGGGGATAAAGTCTTGTACAATCAGGCCAGGAACACACTGAACAGGGAAATCAGAGTGGCTAAAAGAAGATATTCTGAGAAGCTGAAAAATAAGTTTTCAGCTAATGATCCTGCATCAGTGTGGAGTGGCATGAAACAACTCACAAATTACAAGACTCCTACCCCCAACACTGTAGGGAACCAACAACTGGCTGACGACCTGAATGTGTTCTACTGCAGATTTGAAAGGCCCAGTCTCACACCCCACACCCACTCTGACCTTTACTTCACACAAACACCAACACCTCCTGCAACCCCCCTCCTCCCCCCTCCTGCTACTCAACCTGCACTTAAGATCTGTGAAGATGATGTGAGCCGCGTCTTTCGGAAACAAAAGATGAGGAAGGCTTCAGGCCCAGATGGCGTCTCACCAGCGTGTCTTCGATCCTGTGCTAACCAGCTGGCCCCCATCTTCACACAGATCTTCAATAGATCACTGGAGCAGTGTGAAGTCCCATGCTGCTTCAAACGCTCAATCATTATTCCTGTCCCAAAGAAACCGTAAATCACAGGACTTAATGACTACAGACCTGTCGCCCTGACGTCTGTGGTCATGAAATCATTTGAGAGACTGCTGTTGGCCCACCTGAAGAACATCACTGGACCCTTTCTAGATCCCCTTCAATTTGCTTATCGAGCAAACAGGTCTGTGGATGATGCAGTCAACATAGGATTGCATCAGATCCTGCAACATCTGGACAGACCAGGGACATATGCAAGGATCCTTTTTGTGGACTTCAGTTCGGCTTTCAACACCATCATCCCAGCTATACTCCAGAATAAATTACACCAACTCTGTTCCCATGTCTATCTGTCAGTGGATTAGCAGCTTTCTGATGGACAGGCAGCAGCTTGTGAGACAGGGGAAACTCACTTCTAGCACCTGTACAATCAGCACTGGTGCCCCCCAGGGATGTGTGCTCTCCCCACTACTCTTCTCCCTCTACACCAATGACTGCATTGCCAAGGACCCTCTCCTGAAGCTCCTGAAGTTTGCAGACAACACCACTGTCATCGGCCTCATCCGAGATGACGATGAGTCTGCATACAGAAGGGAGGTTGAACAGCTGGCTGTCTGGTGCAGTCAAAACAACCTTGAGCTGAACACACTCAAAACGGTGGAGATGATTGTGGACTTTAGGAGAAACACCCCAACACTGACCCCCATCACCATTCTAAACAGCACTGTGGCAGCAGTGGAGTCATTCAGGTTCCTGGGCACTACCATCTCACAGGACCTGAAGTGGGAGACCCACATTGACTCCATTGTGAAAAAGGCCCAGCAGAGGTTGTACTTCCTTCGCCAGCTGAGGAAATTCAACCTGCCACAGGCGCTGAGAGGATTATTGGTTGCCCCTTGCCCCCCCTTCAAGAACTATACACTTCCAGAGTGAGGAAAAAGGCTGGAAAAATCACTCTGGACCCCACTCATCCTGCCCACTACCTTTTTGAACTGTTGCCTTCTGACCGACGCTTCAGAGCTCTGAGCACCAGAACCGTCAGGCACTGGAACAGTTTTTTTCCCTCAGGCTATCCATCTCATGAACAGTTAAATTGCCACATTGAGCAATAACTATGTGAAATACACAGTTTAGTCTTTCTTATATTTATCCAGTGCACCCAGCCTCTTCTGCCATTCATTCCTCTGAGAAAAAAAACCTAAAAAAAAAAACCTTTGCACTGTACATAACAGATTGTATTAGATTTGCACTACCCATGTGTATATGTGTATGTATGTATGTGTGTGTCTGTACGTATGTGTATAATTATTATTCTTTTATTATTATTATTATTATTATCTATGTCTTGCTGCTGTTTTTGTATTGTTTTTGTATTGTTGTACACTGGAAGCTCCTGTCACCAAGACAAATTCCTTGTATGTGTAAGCATACTTGGCAACAAAGCTGATTCTGATTCTGATAATGTAATACAGTAACAGATAATGTACTATCATAATCACAAAATAAACAACAAAGGAAATTATTTTGTGACTGGAAGACTGTACATTATCCTGCATATTACACAGCTACTTACCAAATAAACAATTAATCGACATGGCATATGGATTTGAAATTATTTATTAGCTTTCTTGTAGAGACAAAACATGAGCACAGCTACAGTTTCCTAGATGAACGGTGAGTTATACAGTTTTGCCATGAGAACAAAAGTGATTATTCAGAAATATTTCACAGCTGAATGCCTTGTTTGACCAATCAGAATCAAGTATTCCACTGAGCCGAGTAATAAATGTTATATTAGTACAGTATTTCTATCATTGTTCCCATTGTAATGACTGGTGTTATGTTTCAAGAGATTCTGGTGCTTTCCATGAAAGGTAACCTCAGACACTCACCAGCGTCAGCATGTTGACAGAGGATTCCATCTGTTTGAGCTGAACAGTCTGAGCATCTAAAATCTTCAGTACAGAGGTGGCTAGATTGTTTATCTGGTATGTGACACTGGCTAGGGCCTGGGTGGTGAGAGCCTTGGACTCTTCGATGACAGTTCTGGTGTCCTCCACCTAAAAATTAAAAAAGGAAACCACTTGAAATTCATCATTCAAACTCTGCCTTTAAACTGTTTTATGGACAACTGCAGATGATCATTCCTATACTTGTAGATCTACCACATCTGAAGCATCTAATCCAGGTCTTCAGATTAATTTGAAAATTATAGGTGGTGTGTCAGATTCACAATTCTTAAACATTTTTGTCACAACTTAATTTCATTTTGTGTAATCAATGTAAATTTGTTAAAAGGGTAATGTCACGAGGATAAAAATGTTCTTGATATGTTGAGGTCATTCTACTATAAAAACATACTGATAATTTGAGAACTCAAAACTTAATCCCCAATGCAATAAAGACATTTATTGAAATCTAGCTGCAAACCTTGACTTCCTTATGTCACTAAGGAACTCATTAATTTGACTATACATCGAAAAACATCAATGGCTACTTTACGTAATTACACCCTTGGCCCCACCCACTTGTGCTTTAGTTCGTAAACTGAGAGAGAGCAGGACAGAAAGGCCTAGTGTGGCCTCACTATTCCTGAACACCACCCAACTAGACTATTTTGAATTATTTTTGTATATAAACATGCACTAGACCAATACGATTCTTGGACCATTGTCATGTAATTCGCGCTGCTTTTAAAAGATGTGGTGTCAAGTTACAACTCTGAAAATGAGACCCTGTTTCATTCAGCTGCATCTTGTTGTTTTGAGCACAAATGCATCCTTGACTCATTCTTGCACCCATCTGTGCTATTTGTGATTTTTGTCTATTCACTGTGCTTTGGACGGTGGATGTATGTGTGTTTTTTCAGCTCATAACAACGTGGATTGCTTGTGAACCAGTCATACGATTCAAGCATTTCAAACGAACTGTTATTGAAGGATGGGGCAGTTAAAAACACTTGGACCCGATCGCAAAACCATAAGTAAACCATTTCATTCATGAATATTTCAAATGTCATGACTGTTTGATAGTTTATAGTGCTGAGTGTTAACAGTTGTGCTTGAGACGAACAGTTTAATATATTCGGATGCAATGTGTTGGAAGTGCATTATGTGTAAACCCTGAAATTTAGTTTTATAATGTTGTGGAGCAGGTTCATTCTCTTCCGATTTAGTTTCAAATATGGCTGAATATGAAGGGCTGCACGATTTTAGCCAATCATAACAGTGGGCATTTACGGTGAAGTTTTAAGGAGGTGCTTAGGCGTTTCAGACAGAGGGCCAGAGACACGGTGGAAAATGATCATATTACTAAATTATGGTTGTTTTGGTGCAAATAAAATTTACTAACATTATCAGTGGACGTCAGGGAAGACAATAAAATTATATAAAATAAATAGTATGTCAAGACCCCTTAACTTAAATAATTATTGTTGGCCACAATCAGATGTACAAATGATGTCAGGTTCCCAGCATGCACCACAGCGTGAGTAAAAATAGCAAATTAATGTTTTAATATTTGCTATTTATTGCAGTATTTGCACTGGTGGTGTCAAAGGCATAATTTACAGGTGGGACAGGTGGGACATGTCCCTACCACTTTTTGCCTTTGCCAATTGTGTCCCCACCACTTTTGAAATAGCTTTTGTCAGGTAAGTGTCTAATGCAGAAGAAACATCTTCAGTTCTTGAGCAGGAGTTTTCAATTCAATTGTGTGTGTTATAATAAGTGGTGATCTGGTGCTAGAATGTGTTATTTTTAATGTTATGATTTGTGCTTGTTATCAGTGGCGTTGAGTGACAGTGGGCAGCGATGTTCTCTTGTGCGTCCAGACACACGATCTACTCACTCCGCTGTTGCGCAGCTCGTGTTCTTTTCCAGTTAAATCGCAAAGCAAAATGCAAACAAATGTGTCTCCACTGATAATATACATCCACTGACATGCAGGTGCACTCCTCATTTATTAAAATAAAAAGTTCTGTTATGGCGGATTAGAACACAGAACTCCTTATACTAAGAGGCGAAAACTTTACCATGAGCCCAATCGGTCATTCTGGCTAAAAATCTTACTGATCCATGTATTTATCCACTTACCAACAAAATACAGATCAAGGG
The DNA here is from genome assembly GCF_019703515.2 of Myxocyprinus asiaticus. Taxonomy (NCBI): domain Eukaryota; kingdom Metazoa; phylum Chordata; class Actinopteri; order Cypriniformes; family Catostomidae; genus Myxocyprinus; species Myxocyprinus asiaticus. Next base: position 11,604,969 of record NC_059375.1, on the reverse strand, counting down.
ATCAAATTAATTATGTGAAGTATTAATTTGAGCTCTTGAATTGGTAATCAAGAATAAAAAATCTTATTTGACATTATTTGCACATAACCTAATTCATTTAATGAGTTTTGCCACTTATTGATGTCACCGCCCCAAACTGTCCCCACCACTTTTTAAAACAAAGTGATGCCATGGGTGTTGTTGTGTTTGTTGTCCACTTGAGTTATGTGTCATGTGAGTGCATGTGTTTTCGTGTCAATGTCATTGTGGTTTGTGTGTTGGATGTTAAGAGCCCTAGATGCCTGGTTGAGATGATTGCTTCAAAACTGCTCAAAAATGTTTGGTATAAAGCTTAAAAAGGTACAAATTAAGTTGTCTCAACATAATTAACATGACGATTTTGACAAAGTTTTTCATCCAGTAAAAGTAGCAAAATGACTTGCAGGTCATACAAGTCTAAATCAAATCCATTCAAACTAATTAGCTGCTCAATAGTTTTGTAAGCGTTAAGGGGGAAGGTGGGTCTACCTGCTTTTGTAACCAATCAAATGAGGTTTTTCGTTGAATCGTAAAATTTAATTATCTGGTAAAATAACATGTCCGTCTGTCCGTCCATCCATCCATCCATCCATCCATCCATCCATCCATCCAATCATGCCAAAAGTGTGTGTTATTTCTGGGAAATATTTTTTCACTATTTGTGTGTGACATATTCTATATGCAAACATGAAGCAAAGAATATGTATCCATATGTGATATGTAGAAATTCATATGTGTCATTTACAGCATGTGTGTATTTGGGACAATACAGTGTAAGTCATATGTTAATGCAATTTTTGTAAGTGAAAACCATACATGAACGTACATACAGTGTTTTATATATGTGTTTTCCATGTCTTGCCAAATATCACATTTCTTTGTTTCAGCGTTATTAATTTCAAGAAAAATATGCTGCTTAGTATATATAACAGATTAGTTTCCTATATTCAACATTACACTGGGTAACATTTTTATTTTGATGGCCATTTAATTAGGGGGGTCAGCCCCCACAAACTCACCCGTAATTCACACCCTGCCTGTACTATACTTTCAACATTTCAACAAAAAGATGGCAGATGTTTCTGTAAATGAATCTTTTTATCATCATTCGCTCCATTTTAAATTTCATATAAATTATGAAATCATATACATTTAGAAATAATTTAAATCACTCATAAGAGTTATGCGGAAGATAGGCAGTTATACCAGTTTAATCTTCAAGCTCAGTGATAACAGAGACTCACATTTTATCTGTGAGCCACAGAAATTATGCCAAATTACCCAATTGAGGTTAACACCATGGTAATAAATTATACACATTCTTATAGAATTATATGAACATAAAAGGCTCCTGCAAACACCCTGCATTTAAGATAATATACCTACAGGATACAGAGATGGATTCCTAGATAAACATGTTAAGAACAGTTTTTGTGGAATACTGGGAAGACATACCTAGCCTTGTTTAGGCATGTATACTGTCAGTACAAAAAGCACAAAGCTGTAGGCTAGAAACTTATATAGCTTTAAGAACAGTGCCTTCAGTAAACCATGTGAATAATAAACTAATAATTAACATAAATGGGGCCTGTGAAATGAATTCCACTTTTGGTGTGATAAATTTGGGACTTCAATGCATGTCATTCACATTCATTACATTAAACAATACTGGTGCATCACAGACTACTTTTCATCATTATATTATAATATAGAATATTTTAGTTCTGTAAATACACTACATTTTTAGGCCTAATGTGAAAATTGGACCACAAATAATACCTAAAAATGACTCTGCTTGTTTATAAGAATTTAGAGTGAAAACAAGTTAAATCTTAAAAGAGTAACTAAAAAACAAAACAAGAATACTTAGCTCACATTCAGATATTTGTTCTGACAGTAATCGGCCACCTTGTGCAGATTACTGTGGTTGTCTAGAAGAGCTTTTCTTGCAGTCGGAGCCTCTTGAAGAATTTTGTCTATGCACTCTTTGCAACCGTTGTTTCTCATTATGAAGGTCTCCAGAGATATTTGAGTATAAGATAGTGCTGGTTATGGTTTCTCTCCACTCTAATCTGGTTAGCCAAAACTAAGGTGCACTATTGAGTGACTAAAATGAAGATGACAGGCGCAAACATGTTGAGAGAGTGGGTGTGTTTGTTATGTATATACGCAAGGACGGATAAAGAACTGAGAGGCCCATGGGCTGGTACACCATGGAGCCACCTGCCCCCACCCCCCCAACCCATTCACACATTCACACATACACACTACAGGATGCTTGCCAGATTTGGTTGGATTTTTCAAATTGACGGAAGAAAATTTTGGAGCAATGTCTTACATGGCCAACCGATCCAAAATCATGTGCTATTAATAAGGATGTGCATGGTCAGGGGCGCAACTACACATTTCTTAGCGAGTATGCAAAACAAAATGTTGTGCCCCATGTATCTGTCAAGTGAGGGGGGGTTGGGGGGTGTCATCCATTATAAGCATTGCCCGGGGGGGGGGGGGGGGGTATGTTGTTGGAGGGGTCGAGAATGCCGATTGGACCACCTTTAATGAGCCGCTGGCGCCCCTCTTTACATGGCGCCCCTATGCATTGCATACCTTGCATATTTGGTTTTTGCGCATTTGCGCATGAAATTCAAATACCAAAATCACTATTCGGTTATTCTGCACATGTTTAGAGGTCTTCAACCCGATCTGAGTCTGATGGTACCCGACAAACCTACAGGTTTTGGGCCAGGCTCGGGTCAGTTTTTCAAGTAGGCTATAGGTCTTTGGTTGTTGTGCCACAACTCACTTTTTTCAGCATACAGCGCAATTGCATTTTTTTAGACACTGTGTTAAGTTTAAAAGAACTTGAATATTTATAAATGCATCTGAAGACATCTGCGTTCTGTTTTACAATTCGTTGTGCAGGACCGTCACATTTTTTTAGACACTGTTAACTTAAAAATAATTTCAATATTTATTAACGCATCTCGAGACACCTGTGCTCTGCTTCACAATTTGTTGCGCTGCATCAAGTATTTTCATCCCAGGTGTCACAAATCAACATTCTGATGAAGTTCAGGTTGGAAAGAGGACTTAATGTGACTGTTACACATGATTCCAGATTGTTTTTCACCTGGCAAAGTTTCAGCACTTGATAAAAAGTGAGCCGGATAAATGGTGAAATGCGGAATCATTTAAGAATCAAAGCATCCCGAAGAAGTCCTGAAATCCGTAGCATTTGCTGCCTCGTGGAAAGTGAACCTGCCCCAGGCAGAATTACGCATTTTCCATTTATTAAGAATAGGCCTACTATTTTGCAGGCAGTGACTGAGATTATTTTTGTTCGAGTTTAATGTGATTTTATCATTTGAAGATCTATGTATTGTGTTATTTAGGCTTATAGCTCACTGTGCATATTCCCTGCTAATCTGAGATAGTGTTTGACGCATCCATGGCAATAAACGTTTCTTATTCCCGAGCCCTGACAAATAACAGAATAACCATTCGTGAACTCTCGCGGTTAACCAAACATTACATAAGGTTACCATGCACATATTTAGGGTATTAAGGCATCTTTCGCTTTGTCACTAAACATTAAATGCATGCAGGATTTAAACATTTTTAAGTCCTCTATACCAGTGTTTCTCAATCCTTTCCTGGAGTACCACTAACACTACACATTTTGGATGTCTCCCTTATTTGACACACTCAATTCAGATCATGAAGCACTTTAATAATTAGCTAATCAGTGGAATCAGGTGTGTTAGAGAAAGGAGACATGCAAAATGTGTAGTGCTAGTGGTACTCCAGGAAAGGATTGAGAAACACTGCTCTATACTGTTGCACGAATTCTGTCGCTTACATGAATTTCAGATTTGTACACAGCCAGGGTAAACTGCAGTACTGCACCTTATCTTTGTGTTTGGAAGCGTTTTGTAAATCAGAGGCTGTTCTCTGTAGTCCTTCAAATAAACGCGCTGCACCTGTGAGAAGCAGATTTCCTGAGCACAAACTTGAGTGTCTGTGCTCACGCTGCTGTAGTGCAGCACGCATTCGGCCGAGCAAATTATATTTCACATAAGGCTGATATTTACATGGATTTATATTAGTGATCTCAAAATAATTAAATAATTGATTTACAGCTCAGGCCCTTTGGGTTTAGAGGCCCCTGGGTAATGGCCCAATCAGCCCAGTGGTTAATCCGTCCCTGCATACCTGCAGATCTGCATTTAGTGCAGACACATGCTTCATGAGTGTTTTTACAGGATATGATGTATCTAAGAGTAAACCAAATCTCATCAAAGTCAATAATTAAGTGTGAACATATTTATCATCTATCTATCTATGTATCTGTCTGTCTGTCTGTCTGTCTGTCTGTCTGTCTGTCTATCTATCTGTCTATCTATTGTCTTCAATGTCAGTCCATTTCTTGTCCCAGGTGTTAATTTTAATTAAAACCAACAGATTTTTTTTTTCTTTCTCTTATATGAGGGTCTAATTAAAAATCACTTAGAAATCTTTTACCAGGCCTTCATAATTTATTTTTGGTACTTTTCAAATGCATTTTATGTATATATTTGACTATTTTATCCTTGTCCCAGACCCAGACTTTCAGTATTAGACTGAAAATCTGTAAAAAATAAAAACACAATTTATATTAATCTAAATAGACCATTTCAATATTTTTTATATAAAAATGATTTCAATCAATTTTTCAAAATGTATGACTTTCATACTGTTGTAGTGTCATTTCCACTACATCAAACAATTTTGTCTCTAAAATCTTCTTTTTCAAAAGTTAGTGTGAGTTTACTGAGTCAACAAAAGTGTCATTGAGGAGCATGCTTGAGATAAAATACGAGACGTGATGTTTGAAGAAAAAGAGAAATCAAGGGAATACACTTTTGAGCAGAGTATTTTTTATTGTGCCTCATTTCCAATCAAGCTGTAATTTTGCCAAAATACACAACAAGTGTGAAAATATTATTTCATTGTGTGTATTGTCTGCCAAATGCATTTAGGATACATAAAATGTTAGCTATGAAATTAACATTAGCAATTCAAAGGAGTTTGCCATTTTATTTCAAAAATATTAATGTCATTTCCATCACCGTCATTTACACCATAAAATTCAATTCAACACAATACAGAACTTGAGATGTGCTAAAAATGACACTTTTGTGGGAATTTCAATATAAGAAAAAATGACAGAATTGACAGAAATCTCCCATGGTGCATGTACACTGTTGGACTTTGTTAGCCTACTGTAAAAGACAAATAATCAAATAAAATAAAAATAGTGAGAGTGTGAATATTTTTTAATGAGACTTTACCTCCATAAAATAAAAATCTGTTTTTAATTTTCATAACTTTTAAGAAATTATGTTCTTCAACTGTAGTTAATGTAGCTAGCTTGGTGTGGCCACAAGAGGCCAGAATACAGTCAACAAAGTGTGCTGTATCCATTATTTCAGTGTCTAGTCATTCACTGTTTCCTTTCATTCACATTTTTAATAGCTAATGTTATTTTTTTATTGACTCATACAACTCGTCAGACAAATATTTAACTGGGCAGTTTTCTATAAACAAGTTTATGGTTATAAAACTCTTAATCTACAAGTAGGTGGGTTGTTCTCGCTGAACAGAATAACTGATAACGCCTACTATGCATCAGATCCTTTCAAAGTGATTATATACAGTATGATCACATAATGCTTCATCATTGGGAGCTGTGCATTTTGATGACCTCTCTGATATTAGCGCAGCTATATTGCTGATTAACACTGAGCCCTGATAGATTAGTCCCATATTTTGCCTCTTTTATTGATATTTCTTGTGCAAAGTCTGAATTGAATGAGTTTATAAAGAAATTGTTACCCTTATCACCTATCTACATGCCAGTTTCATGCATCACGTTTTTAAAAATGTGGCAGATATTGTCATTTTCTAAAATCGTGCATGGCAAAGCACTTGCAAACTAACAGCATTTCAAATAATAGTCTATGTTTCTAATGTGTTACAATTTTTCCCAAAACAGTATGAGGCCAAAACATTTCATGCTCTATTAACTGCTGCCATGTAGGCAGAATTAAAGATATTTTCAATTCAAAATTAATTTATTTAACTCAATTAAATCAATTGCCTACTCACAGTGTCTCAATAGTGCTTTTGAGGTTGAGCATGTTATTGTTTCTGGTGTAGATGAGAGAGTAAAACTGCTATGCACTGTTCCACAGGAAGACTGTTCACAAAGAGCTGCTTCAAGACTTAGATGGAAAAAAAAACCTACAAAAATTCGTCCTGAAACAATATTGCCATTGTTGGGGAAAGGCCCTTCAAGGGTGCTGCAAAACAATCCATCTGACCTTTAAACGCAATTACATTTGGGAGTTGATTTCAGCAATATAAAAAGTGCAACAGAACCATAAAGGTAAATCTCAGCATGTAACCAATTAAAAACAAAGATAAAGAGTGTAGTCCTCTGAATTTGTGACTTGGTTGCTGCCATATTAATTCTTTGTTTAGGTGTCACAAATATGTTTTATTTTACAATTTTATTATGTTTTTTACCATAACATAACTCTAAATAACACTAATACATGTAATAATAGCCATAAAATAAAATACAACAACATAAAATAAAAACAGTAAAGAAATCATTAAAAAATTACACTTCACACTTTTCAGACTTCTTGCTGTGCCCATGTGTACTTCCCTGAATTTTTATGACAAACTCTCCTTTCGCTGATGTTTTATGCTTGTCACACAATATTTAGTATGGATAGTATGTGTAAAGAGACACAGGGCTTGTTTCTCCCCTCACATGGCCTGACTTGTGTTCTTGTTCAATGTATTTTCAAACTTTTTTACCATTGACATGCAAGTACCAGCTTTACAGATCACATGCAGAGGTTGCGCTACAATATCTGATGGACTGAGTTGAAAAATTTCCTCATATTCTATTTTTATCCAACACTGTAGTATAAATTTCCCTGATACGTAGTATAGGTAGTTGTTGTTTCGATATAGTCAACATTTTCATTTAAAAATTACAAATTGTAGTAAGCGCGAGTCCGATGAAACAGGTGTTTTATTGAATAATTTGCAGAGTTGGAGAATGTACCTTTAAAAGTATACTCACGTTATAGATTTTTCTGACTGAGAGTGGACGAGTGAGAAAGAGAGAGAGAGAGAGAGAGAGAGAGAGAGTAGAAAAGCACTTTGAAAGAGTGCACGCTCGGCCACTCTCAGCCAGAATAATCACATAGGACACGTAAACACGTGAAGATTGATGCGCAGTGTCAAAAACACAGAATGTATGATGATCCTAACTGTAGAGGGCACATCAATATGAATACATTTTTAGCCAGTTTTGAAATACCAATGTTTTTTTTTTGTTTTTTTTCAGGTCAGAAAAAGAGAGGATGTATGGTCACCCTAGCAAAAAGCATGTTTTTTCCACTGTCAGCGATTTCATGAGCAATGATGGCAGCCTCCAGATCAACATGACCACATGGAAATTTGACATGTTTCTACCAAAAGTTCTAATGCCCTGACATTGACCCCAATCTGCTGAGTTACTGAAATGGTGTCATCTACCATCAAGACATTTTTGCATCAGTTCAAGTTCAAGACTGATAGCTTGCATTGCATCAGCAGCATCAGAGACCTGGATTTTGTTCCTGCGCTGAAACAAGGAAGTAATCACGTTGAAATAATCAATGATGACTGCGATTCCCTCTCATTTTCCTTCCCATCTTTACTCTACTGATGGTTAGGTTTAGGTTTGGGGTTTATTTTGTATAGTAAAATAAAATAAATAATTTTGGTATCGTGTTGGGTCACCACTTGATCATGTTCAAAGTAAAATCTGGGGCGTGAAACAAAACCAGTTGAGAACCATTGCTAGCTTTGTGGTTATATGTTATATTGATGAAAATGTAGAAACAGGGATGCACATTTAAGACATATCATTGCAATCCCCCCTCCTGACTTAATAAACATTTGATGGCTATACTGAAAGCACATTCCAAGTAATGTCAGTGAGAATCCTGGTGTTTTATTATTTTTAACATTACCAGAAAATGCTGGTGTTCAGTGCCAACCACTGGTCTGAGATGACTTCATTTTATAGGAATATGTACAGCACAATTTGTGCCAGGCTTGCAACTGTTCTTCCACAGCCACAGGGTTTCCAAAAACACTCCAAGGAAAAGCAATGAGCATTTATGTTTTCACTCAAGAAAGCTGCAGGGGAGTTTGGCCAGGCAGTTCCCTCTGTTTCTTTCTTCATATGCCCAGTTTACTAAAATGCCTAACACATCCTAAACAAACCTAAATCTCTCCATTATACCTTCCCATTATAGACATTCCTGCTCCAAGACAGTTAATAATTGTTTGCAAAAACAGGATTTTGAAATCATCTCTGTCCTTCATATTCCTAGTGTTTATCTTTATTGATTCTCCTAAACAACAGAAATTAGATGGTCTTTGGCTTCTCAAATGGGCAATGTTGTTTGAGAATGTTGTCATTATTTTTGCAATTCTGCTTGGTGATGGTAGTGGCGCAGAAATTACACACTTCACCTTTAAGCATAACTGAGATTAAGTCTCTTGGTCTGTGAAAGGAAAACCTTTCAGCAATAAAAGAGCATCAAGGGAGATTATTGAAGAAGACAAAGCACATGTTTCCATTTGCAAACAAAATAAATCAGTCAAAAGATAAAATGTAAAATACCAAAACACAGTCCTGTCAACTTTACAGGTTGGCCGCATGTTGAAGAAAAGGTTTTTGTGCATAAGAGTTCACGGTAAAGCTGGTCAGATTCATTCTGTATGGGCTTTTCACATTAATGGTGTTTGTGTTAGCCAAAGCTACCTCTTCCCTTATCTCTGCAGATTGAAAGTTGTGAGCAATCACAGCTCTGACACAGTTCACAGAGTTCCATTACAGCTGCAGAATTGAATTACCAAGCTGAAGTCTTTGTGAGAGAGACAGAGTTGTGTATGTTTCCATGTGAAGGGTCGGTGTAAAGTTCATTCAGTTTGCATGGCCAGGTATCTGTGATTTTAGTCGTAATTCCAAATCAGATAGCTAATTAACAATTTTACTGCATCGTTTGCAAGAAAACGGGCAACAGATAAACTTTTCATATACGCACGTGTAGTTAATAACATTAAGTAATGTTGTCTGTAGTGGCTCGTGACCACAGATATAGGTGGGGCAGATGTTCCTCTGAGCACTATAGGTTATGTACTGTATAACTACTGTTTTTTAAAACATCATTCAACTTGTTCAAATCATTATTCATAACATAATGAATATTATAACAGAACTATGTACATGCTATTTACACGTTTCCACATTACTAAAAAACAAAATGCTTAATAATAATAATAATAATAATAATAATAACAATATTTTAAGCCACAGCAAGTTTAAAGTAGTAAACAGGTTCGCAGTAGAAATGTTTCAAATCACATACGCCTACATGACTGTATACACCCCCAAAGAAAATATGGGAAATATAACATTTTATTCAGTTCAGCGCAACAAAGAGCCAAGGCTTTTTTACATAAATTTTTTCACCATACAATACATACAATGTCTTATCACCTACTCTTGTCTTTTGATTACCAAACTATTTTTATGTCTGGCTTGTCAGGACCAAGTTGTTTGATGCCCAGTTTGTCTTAATTTACAATAGAAACGAAACAGTTTTACACACATTCATTGAAAGTGCTTGCCATGTTCGTAATCTGTCACACTGCTGGCGCGCGTTAATACAAAAGTTACTTTGCTTTGGCTCTACGTTTATGAGCAGATTAATTTCTGCCCCAATGCGTCTCAATGAGGGCTCGTTGCAGTCCCATATTTGGCCACAGATTTCCCATCATGAAAATGAGGGGCGCTGGGATGGCAGCAGACTCTCTGCCCCACATGTCATACATCTATGTGTAACGGAGGTTTCAACTATATACGACTTAAAAAAGAATTAAAACGTATTTTAGGCCTGCTTTTAAATTCATATACCAGCATTTTGAACACATTTACGAGGTAACAAATAACATTATTGGCAGTTTATAGTATGGATCTATGTTTTTAAGTGGATGAATACTTAGGTGGGGCTCTGTCCAACCTGCTAACATAGACCAGCCACGCCTGAATGATGTTTAAGATATGGCATATCACATGATATAACCAAAGCAACAAATGGTCAGATTTGCTTCTCTTTGGGTTTTCGGTTAGCATGCTAACCAATTAGACTGCTAAGACAAAATTCCATCCCTCCAGTTAGCAAGTCGTGTTGCCATCCGTCCTGTATATCAAATCAGTGACCGAATCAATACAGGACACAATCTGACTCATATTTTTAAGCAGGCCCAGATGGTTCAAGATGGTTCTAGGGTCTTTAGTGTCCTGGGAGCCACCCCTGGAGTCACGAGTTCAAATCTAGGGTGTGCTGAGTGACTCCAGCCAGGTCTCCTAAGCAACTAAATTGGCCCGGTTGCTAGGGAGGGTAGAGTCACATGGGGTAACCTCCTCATGGTCACTATAATGTGGTTCTTGCTCTCGGTGTGGCACGTGGTGAGTTGTGTGTGGATGCCACAGAGAATAGCGTGAAGCCTCCACACGTGCTATGTCTCCGCGGTAACATGCTCAACAAGCCACGTGATAAGATGCGCAGACTGACGATCTCAGACGCGGAGGCAACTGAGATTCGTCCTCCGCCACCCGGATTGAGGCATGTCACTACGCCACCATGAGGACTTAGAGCGCATTGGGAATTGGGCATTCCATATTGTGGACAAAAAAAAAAATTATAAAATAAAATAAATAAATAAATAAAATAATAATAATCTAATTAATTACCAAAATTTCTAGGGTTGCGTATTTTTGCTCTTCCAAAAATAATATTTTAATGATTACTTCATATGTATATAAGTTTACTATTACAGGATGTTTATTTCTTTGTTAATTATAAGACAAATAAGAACTATATTCATAGAAATGATTGCTATATTATGTAGATTTTCTGCATAATGGTGGTAAATTATCAGTATCTCATTTGCATGTATATATGCATATTATACAAGCTATTTTATACTCAAGGTGCCGCTGTTGTTTTTGTGATTGACTTGATTTACTGTACATTTGACATTGCTATTTGACGAAGCAGCAACGTGGAAGTAAACCATAGCAAGTATAAAGCCCTGGGTTACTTTTAAAATGTATTTTACTACAGATTACAGAATACATGCTGTAAAATGTAATTTGTAACATATTCCATTAGATTACTCAAGGTCATTAATGTATTCTAAATACTTTGGATTACTTCTTCAGCACTGGTAGATTTTTTCACTTGTTTTGACTATAAAAACTCTGCCAGTACAGTAAGACAAAATACACGTTAAAAATACATTCTTGAAAAACTGAAATATCTTATGCAGTGTTGTTTCTAAAACAAGATAAAGCAAATTGATTTTGTTTTACAGATTTTTCGATATTTTTACAGAAAAACAATACAAAAATTCTCATCAAGAATAAGATTTTTGCCCTAATATCAAAGATCTTACTAGAGAAAAAAATTATGATCTAACATGGATTTTCTTGATGAAAAAATATGATTGTGCCTGGTAACAGGTGCATGTAAAATGGCTAGAAATAGCATTTTAGCTTAGCATAAAGCTAACTGTTCACATGACAATTTACACAAGGTTTATTTCTGTTTCTGCTGCTCCAAACTTACTTCTGCTTATATGAATGTAACACATCTTAAGAAAGTGTTTCACCGCTGTTTCAAATGCTCTTTGGGTCGCATCATTTACATGGATAAATGTTTTCCAACTGAATAGACTAAATATTAAACGGAACAAAGGACAATAAAATGTTAAGTAATCTCTTCAGTAATCCAAATGTAACTGTATTCTGATTACTAACTATTTAAATTGTAACTGTAGTGGAATACAGTTACTAATATTTTGTATTTTAAATACCTAATCCTGTTACATGTATTCAGTTACTCCCCAACTCTGTACTTCAATTTTGACGCGAACACTGAGCGTCTGCATACAGTCGAGCACGAGCCTGTCAAAGTATACTCCATATAACTGTGTGCATACACAGTTTAGCAGTGATTCATCTTCTTCTAGCGCTTCTTTGTAACAGCAACAACTCAAACAGTAAGTGTTGCCACCTTGTGGACCCACTAATTAGTGCAAATAACTCCATGTGCATTCTGCACGTTCAAAGATGTGTGGTTAGAAAAATCAGGCTGCGATCGTTCAGTGTTCACGCACACTGATTATGACGAGATTTGCGTCCCACGTCCTGTACGCGGATGTTCAGCGTTCGCGTCTGACTGAAGCATACTTTAGGCTTAACACATGAACAGTATGATATGGCTATTGCCATTTGGGTGTACTACTAAAATTCTGCAAGTTGTATGTCTATTATAACTCAATAAGTGCCTGAGGAAATACATATGTGTAGCTTATGTGTAACTTGCATTATATGTTGCTCAGTATGTGTTTGACAGACAGTTGCGCCTCATAAAATGCAGCGTGGAAGTAATGAATCCCGTTCTATTATTTGGCGCATCATGATACATGAAAATTAACATGAAAATATAACAGAATGTATTCTATTCTATTATTTTCTAACTGTCTTGAAAATGCTTGAAATGTTATACTATCTTGGCACTTTGTAGATCCATTCTAATAATGCTTGGCTAAACACTATTTATGCATTTACTACTAAGCTAACATACTCAGCGCAAGTAGCCTACTTCATATAATTATATACAAACATAAATATTTCTACTGTATTTACTGTCTGTATGTGATCAGCTACAACAGTAATTAGTAACACACTTCTAATCAAGCATATCAAACAACTACACATGTGAAACAGGATTTCATGGGGCGACTGAATATTGCATGATACCATCTTTCCTTTATAGCCAATGAGGATGTTTTTGTACAGGAAATCCCTGTTTCCATAACAAGGTTATTGCAGGGTTGTTATATTTTTCTACAGCGGGGGAATCGTGATTTTGTGAAAATAATTTGTTTATTGGCTGCAACGTAACAACAGCTGTAAGTTTTGCAAACCAGAGCTTTATCATCATTTCCAAGGCTCTGTTTTGGTTTGGTAACAATCTTACGTTATGTTCCAGTTTTAACATCTGATAGTAGACTCTAAACAATGGCCAGTTTTCACACACATATCACATGAATAACAGTGATGCAATATGGCAAACGTCATTTCTCCCAAGAGATACATGATCCAGACCTTACATTAGCCCAAAACTGACTATTATGCTGTGTACTGAGAGAGGCTTACAAGAAATGTGTGTGTTTGTGTGTTTATTTAAAGTATCTGCATGAATATAATCTCCGGCTGTTTTTTTCTTCAACTGATAGTTTAACCCTGATTTAATGCTATCAGATTGGAATATTTTGGACATTATTTGCACACTATTAATGCTGACCTTCTACAGTACATTGATTAGAATTTATTACCCACTTCAAATGATATGGTAATGAATTTATGAAGATATTCTAGTTAATGAATGTAAGAAGTTGTGCTGGATGTCATAAGCTGTTATCTATATAACTACAGTATATCAGTCTCACCTTTGCATTAAACAGATAACAGATCCAGTTGACTTTTTTAAACAGCATGCTTTTGGTCAATAAAAGACACCCCGGTGGCAGTTATCAGAAATACTCACTGTCAGCAGTTTCAAAACATTTTATGTCTAGGACTAGAAGGGATTATGGAGATCATGTCAGCACATTTAGAGAAGGTTCTTTCTCCTAGTTCTTTCCAGTGTGGAGTGTCTTTGAGAAATTCAGATGTCTACAAACACTTGTTTTGGAAAAATCAGAAGATCCAACTATTCTGAACCACCATATACAATTATTACCTATGCAATATTCTTTTTTCTGCTGAACACAAGTGAAGATTTTTAGAAGAATATCTCTGCTTTGTAGGCCCTCACAATGCAAGTGAATAGGTACCAACATTTTTAAGCTCCAAAAAGCACATAAAGGCAGTATAAAAGTACTCAATATGACTCAAGTGTTTTAATCAATGTCTTCTGAAACGATAGGATAGGTGTGGGTGAGAAACAGATCAATATTTATGTCCATTTTTACTTTGCATTCTCCTCCCTGCCCAGTAGGTGGCAATATGCATGAAGAATGTGAATTGCCAAAAACAAAAGACGAAGAATGTGAAAGTGAATGTGGAGATTGATAATAAAAAAAGGCCTTAAATATTGATCTGTTCTCACCCACACCTATCATATTGTTTCTGAATACATGGATTAAACCACTGGAGTCAAATGGATTACTTTTACACTGCCTTTATGTGTGTAACAGGGTAAAGGGAAAGGAGGAAGCGAGAACCGGATGAAGCATCAAAGTAATATTTAATTAAACAAAAAGACACAAACATAAACACAAACGCATTCAGGGCAGCTGCCTGTTGTTCTCTCTCGAACTGCCGCCTCCTCTCGTCAGCTTGATTAGCCTGATTAGGGGCCGGGCGTGCGTCATCACGGCCCGGCCCCACCCGCCACCTTGCCACAATGTGCTTTTGGAGCTTCAAAATTTTGGTACCCATTCGTTTGCATTGTGAGGACCTACAGAGATGAAATATTCTTCTAAAAATCTTTGTTTGTGTTCAGCAGAAGAAATTAAGTCATAGACATCCGGGATGGCATGAGGGTGAGTAAATGATGAGAGAATTTCATTTTTGGGTGAACTATCCCTTTAAAATTGTAAAATTACATTTTGGCAAACAACTAAAGAAAATGGGATTATACAACCAGTGGGATTATTTTGGGATTAGCAAACAGTTATGGTTACTGTATGTGTGTAAGTAAGGCCTGGGTTTGTACTTTACCATATACTTATCATTAAGTGTCTACAACAAAACTTAAATTATCTTTAAATGTTTGCAATGTTCCCCTTGTGTTAAAAAAGATCTTGAAGCCTGTTTTACAGATGAGCAACCTGCTGACTCAGAAGTCATGAGAAGTAAGGAGCATACAGAAAGCCACAAGAGCATGTGTTTATGTCACGTAAATACAGAGACCATTTTACTTTCAAATTCGTCAAAGGGTGCAACATAACAGTGCAATGCAAGCTGTTTTCGCCAGCAATCAAACTGCCATCTGCTTTAAAAGATTCAACTTCTAACCTGAAGAAGCATCTTGAGGTAAGTCTTTCTCAGTATAAAATAGTTCAACCATAACTGAAAATTCTGTCATCATTTACTTACCCACATGTTGTTCCAAATGACTTTCTTTCTACACAAAAGGAGAAATTTTGAACAGTAGACTGGTCATTTATTTCCATGCCTTTACAAAGAATGGGGACTTGAGCTTTCAAGCTTTAAAAAGGATGTAAAAGCACCATAAAAGTATAATACAGTATATGTAGTCCATACAACTTGATCATTACATATTGAGGTTTTTTGAAGCCATATGATGACAGAAATGTATGTAGTTTAATGAAATCCTAACATCTGTTCATGTAACCATATCCAATTCTTGAATAGACTGTTCATTTGAATCAAACCTTTTCAGTGGATCTGTTGATCTGCTTTACAAAACAAGTCTGAATGATTTGTTTGAATCAACTGAATCAGACTAATGCAGTTTTTCGGTTCAAAAGCCATCAGAGATCGTGACTAGTCCTGGGTCTGAAGATGACAAGACTGTAGAAAGTAAATCAGTGATGAAATGAAGTACTTTTTTTTATGAAGAAAATGCCCTGTTCTCTTATCAGTTAACAATAAACCACTCTTCCCCTTAACTTTCTGTTATTTTACACTTAGACAACCAATGCAAGACTGCAGATGTAAGAAACATGAGACATATACAAGCTGACAGAATGGAGTGGGTGTGTTTTTCAGAAGGCTGAGATTCAACTCTTGATTCATGTGTAATGAACTTTAACTTGCCAAGTGTTCTTGGCACAAGATATTACTACGGATATTTCTGACACTCCAAAGGACCATGCTGTTTTCTTCTTTTTTCACAGCTTTTGAAAAAAGGGGATGACTGGAGGTCATGCAGTGCAGATCTTTCAGGAGTAGACAGTCATTAGATCAGTCAGTGAAGCACCTTGGACATGGTTGTGACACAATAAGCTGCCCTAAGCTGCCCCTTCAAAAAAACGCACAGCACATAAATTCCAGGAGGATGACATAGTTTGCTCAAGGATTAGGGATAGACTCTAAAAAAACGGCCAGCTGGATATGCATTCACGGCACCCGCTGTTTTCAGCAAGAGGGTTTGTTCTATGACTGTGAGTCACGTGCAGGAATCGACACTTCGATTTAACATGATTTTCAACCTGCTTATTGAGTAATACAATCCCCCTTTCCATATTCTCTACACTGAAAAGAGATTGTTATATATTCCTCACTAATGGGGTCTGCACTCCACTGGATTGCCATGTTTGTCATGTCCAGTTCAGACCAAAATGCTTATGGTTGAACCAGTGTAAAATGAATTACTGTTATGATGTTCATAGCAACATTATGCAGTACTGTATTTTCCATTCCAGTACTAATAGACAGTTTCCTATTGTCAGAAAGAGCATGAGGAGGAGGAGATTGACCACTTGTAGAAAAATGAATGGGAGAAATCGTAGCGCCCAGTATGGTGAGAAGGCTGTATCTGCAGGCAGAGCTCCAAAAAGGGGCAGGAGGTCCATACTGCCAGCATTTCCCTAACCCTAACCATGAGTGGAAGTGATGCCCCCCTTTTGGAGTAGGCTATTTACAAATTTACAGTATTGCAAAAGTAATTATGCCTGTTTGTAGTAAAAAACCCCCAAAAAATCACACTAAATCCATCAAATCTACCTCTCGCTTTTAGACCTTTTTAATGATGTAAACAATAACAATGGAATTACAATGTTACTTCGCATGTCTGGTCTTGAAGCATTTCCGGTAGCTGCATTTGTAAAACCCAGAACTGTCAAAACAAAATGACTTTCCAAAACAGCTTTCCGAATACGCCCCTCGTCTGCAGTTTTTCAAACCGTCAGGTTGTGCCCTGACGGTTCTAAGCGGGTCTCTCAAAACAAACACAGGAATTTTATAGAACCACAATGTTTACAGTTTTCGAGCAAATTAAACTTTTTACTTATAGTTGTCTCTGTATATTCATCTGAGACAGAAAAAAATATTTTAACACTGAATAAGTTACATCAGCTTTGAATAAGACTTTGAGGCAACAACTTTTCATAAAGGACATCAAAGGTTTACCTGAAGCGATTTATCCAGAAGTGTAACATTATTTTGTTGACACTGAGTGTGTCTAAACTAGAGAGACGATGTAAATATATTGTAGTTTAGATTCTTACAATTATTTCCTTCGAGGTAAGGTATGGTATATTTGATCGCTCCCATTTTAATCAATGAAGCTGTTAATATTGCAAGTGCAGATTCATTCAAAAGTTCACTTTTAAAGCATGTAAAGTAGTCTGACTTCACTAGCCAGCTACTTATGAATTAGTTAATATTTTCATTCACTTACCAATGTCACAGTCTGTCTCCCTCATATTCTTCAAGTCCTCTTATTTTGAAGTTTTCTCCTGCACTACATTTCCCAGAGTTCACAGCCCTCATCATTCCCACCTGCTCACCATCATCCTCACCTGTATTCCATTCCCTCATTTAGTTCTTTGTTTATAAATACCCTCTAGTTTTGCCTTTTCTTTTATCAGTCCTTGAAGTGTTATATTGTGTTGTTAATTTGTGATGATAAGCGTTATAGTTTGTTCTACCCCATTGTTTGTTCCACTCCAGCGATTGTAATTAAAAGATTGAACGATTCTACTCCTGCGCTTCCTCTCTTCCACTCCAAGACAACCACCGTTACAACTAGAGATTAAATGTTTGCTACATATCCTATGTATAAAGCCATCTCGCTTCACTGCTGTGATCCAGGTGTACATTTGTTTTGTATTTTTGGAAAACTTAACTATTTAATTTTTGTTAGCTCCAGGCATCCAGGGAGCAAATTTAAATGTTGACAGTTAATGTCACCACTTCAAATGAAGCACCTTTCACTGTTATTTTGAATGTATTTGACAGCTAACCGAAAATGTTCTAGGAACAATGTTCACCTCCCAAACCAATGAATATTCTTTAGAATGGACTAGACATCACTTTAAGATTTTCTCCCTTACCAAACAGAAGAAAATATTCACTCTCTCTGATTGTGCTGATTAAAGAGCCAGAGCTTGGCAGCTGTGGTATGTAATGCTTCAATCTCCCAGATCACGTACAACAGTACCACGAGCAGTGCAGTAATGTTGATGCTTCAGGGAAAGAAGCTGTGCTTGTTCTCTTTACTACAGAAAGTATTACTCCAGAGGAGGTAAAAAGACCAGCATTGCTGTTTGTTTCTTTCATAAAGGACTGGTCACCAGAATAAGATAGGAGAGGCTCACAGGTGAAGATAGAGTCTGGGAGAGAGAAGGAAGGGGAAAGTAGGAGGGACAGAGAGAGAGGAAATCTGTGTATCCTTCTGGAGAGGGTTGGGTTAAACTGGCACTTAAAAAGAGCCAGCCGTGATTGTTCTGTGCCTGATTAAAAGGGGTAAGGGGGGAGAGAAAGACAGACAGACAGAGAGAGAGGAAACCACTGTACAGGAGCATCCAGCAGTGAGTGTGGCATCCATTGCAAGACGGCTCCTCTGTGAAGTTTTATTCCTGCACATTTCCTGTCCCTCACACTGCAGCTGTGGTCCATTATGCATTGGGCAGTGGCGCTGCTGGCTTTCATCAGCACAAGCACAGCTCTGAAACCAGACTGGCGCCCAGGGAACTACTCTGCGACAGAGCAAGAGGCTCGGAGGTTTGTGGATGAGTACAACTCAACTGCTGAGGAGGTCTTCTACTTCAGCACAGAGGCCAGCTGGAACTACAACACCAACCTGACGGAACACAATTCCCAACTGCAGGTACAAATGTTTTCCAGCTAAATGTGCTTCTAATGTAGTTCGATTACTGCAGCATCTTTTTAAGATACTGTTTACATTTTGCAATATTGTTGCTACAGTTTATGGAACTACACACAACTTGAGGTACAGCACATGTATTTGATTTTCCGCACACATTGCTTTAGTCATCTGCGGTTTGTTGCAACTGCACAGATCTTGGTATAATATAATTCTTTCTTTGCCTCCATATGGTACTATTGGTTTTAGGCTGTGTGACACTGTTGGAAAGCTCTTTTTTTTTTTTTTTTTTGTAGAGCCACAGAAATACTCAACAATTTCAACAGCTGTTTGTGCAGCCTATATTAATTTAACAGCTTGTAATGCCTCCAAAAAAACAAAAAACAAACAAACATATGAATTGTTTTCCAATGGGGTTTTATTCTCATAATGATTTATAGTTTAAGTAATCCAGTAAAGTTTTACTGAGGAGAGGGAGTAAGAATTGTGGGTTTATTCAGTAACTCTGACACAAAATACTGTAAGTGTAACAGTCAGACAAGACTAATCATTATAAAAACTCACATGTGCTCTTGTGATCATGTACACATGCGCACTCACTATTGATCAGACTCTGCTCTTTCAGAGCTCAAGGGATTTAAATAGGTCTCAGCTGTGTTTCGTTAAAGTATCAACTTTGTCTCTGAAAGAATACAGAATGAGACAATTGTTGGCATACTGTAAGGGTAAAGAGCCATGCAATTAATGTGGATAGCATAGCTCAGATAATTTGGTCTTGGAATAATTTGACCGTTCATTTTGACATCTCTGACATATGATTGCAGACTTTGGGATCTTGTCAAATCTGAGCACAGTTCGAGACATTGAGATCTTTTCTGAAACTCTACAAGATGCACATGTGAGATCACTAGGGTCTTTTTCTCAGGATAAAATCTGTGAAGCTGGGAACTTGCGCAAAAGTCTCCAAATGCTTTCCATTTGATCTCATTGATGTCCAGGTGAAACAACTGGGAGATCTCACAAGTGATTTTCTTTCCTATGGGATGTCAAGTCGTTGCAAGGAATTCTGGGCCCCTTACCTTTAAATTATTATATATATATTTTTGTATTTATTTTTTTAACAGTTTTTGGACCTGTGGGTCCCTAGAATCATTCTCACCTTTCACCCAACTAGCCAAGACCCTGTGCATGCTATCAGTTACTGATGGAAAACAGAAGCTATCGGCATCCAAGCGTGAAGAAACAATGCTTAATACATCTGGTTTCTCTATCCAGTGTGTATAGTGTAAATGACATTCAGCATTTACATATGTGGCAGATGTTTTTATCCAGAGCAACTTACAGTGCATTGAATTCAGGGTATACATTTTATCGTTCCCTAGCAATTGAACCAATGACCTTACTAGTGCAATGCTCTACCAGTTGAGTTACAGATTCAGCAACTCCTATTCAGATAGGATTAGTTTTTTGGACATATATCTGTAAAGTAATTATTACAGTGGACATCAGTTATAAGCAATGTCTGTAGAAATTTCTGTAAAATAGTCACCATTGGACACCTCCTTTTCCCACTGTGGCACACACACACACATGTTGGTGCAGCTATCATTATGAGGACTCCCCATAGACATAATGATTTTTATACTGTACGAACTATAGATTCTATTCCATAACCCTACCCCTAAACCTAACCCTCACAAAAAACTTTCTGCATTTTTACATTTACAATAAAACAGCATTTAGTATGTTTTTTTTTTTTTTTTAAGCGATTTGAATTATGGGGACACTAGAAATGTCCTCAAAACACATTTATAGCATAATACCCTTGCAATTACCAGTTTGTAACCTAAACGTCCTCGTAAACCACTTAAACCTGCACACACACACACACACACACACACACCTCTTACAAACAGCTGTCTCAACACTGTTTCACAGCTGTTTCAACACTCTCTCAGACCTTTGCAAATGGGTGCTGGCACTGCTCAAATTTGCTGTACAACATCTGAAAAGCCTTTAAAAGCTTGATAGAGCTGGGCCGAACCTGAGCGATCCCTAGCGTGATGTCTATTATTTCATACACATCAAACGAGGTGATCAAAGAGCCTCAATTTCAGGCATCTCGATTGGACGTGGCGAGCGTATGGCCAGGTTGTTGCTGCGAGCAGCGCTCACCCTTACTGACTACAATGAGAGAGCACCATTGTACCAAAGCAACACACACCAATGGACTCATTCCACAGAGACCGCGGTCATATAGCACCTGTCATGGTCGCTGGAGCAGCAAGCTTCTTAGTGGATTGTGCATGCAACAGATGGTTTTACGGAAGTTATGCTAATGTAGCATATGTACCTGCAGTGCATAACAACATAATAAAAATCCAGTGTTGATGAGAGCAGCAATTAAGAATAATGCGGGTGAAAAGTCGCCATATTTTGCAATATTTGCATTGTTTGTACATGTACAGCATGTGCAAATGTCATTATATCAGAAATGGTAGGGAAATAAATGACGTTATACCATGCATGTTGCATAGTGGCTTGCACAAGATGTGTGAGACTCACTGCAACTTTCTACATGGAAAAGTGCAATAGAACACCACTTGGAAACTTGTGCATAAATTCACGACTCAATTTTACTGAGATGCAGGTTTATGACGTCACACAAATGTGTGACACCCATGGAGATGTACACATTTAATGATAAACATTATCTTTTAAACAAAAAAGTTTATAACACTTTAAATGAGCTTTCCTGTTGATAATTTTACACTTGCAAAATAAATTCTCTGCAATTTGGTTGGCAGGAAAATTAGTTGACAATTGAACACCTGCAAAGTAAATGCTAGGATTGCAATTTGTTTTCTGAGCGTCGGGGCAATGGGCTGCTTTTATAAGTGGAAGTCAAGAGTTATCAAGTAGGAATATTGCGAATCCGACGTTGAATTTACAATAGAAGCACATTTTTAAGTTGCCCAGTTTGGATGCAAACAAATCTGATCCCATAAGCATTGCTTGCATGCAACAAGATCTGACCTGTGCCAGATTTATGAATAATGTGAAATTTGTTGATGGTGTAAATGCAGCCCTAAAGTCTGCACTATAGGTATGCAGTGAATATCACATAAATTAACCACAGTTTGGTATACTTACATGCCACTTCCTTACATTAGCACTTCCATCTCCCTCTCTCTCTCTATATATGCTTGCTTTCTTTGGCAAAGTGGCCATGTCAATGGGAGCTTTATTTTTGTAGCCCATAATTTCATTTTTGAAGTGAGTGAGGGCAGTCAGCATATCAGATCAAACAGCAGAGGTAAAAATAAAGCTTTCACAAAAACAGAGAGAAAAAGAAATGCACAGGTCGCTTAAACACTAACAGTTTGGATCCTTCAAAGACACAATGAAGTGGAAAACAGTCGGCTCTGAAGATTCACATTTCATATAAAGTGCATTCAGAAAGTATTCAGACCCCTTAATTTTTTTTCACATTTTGTTATGTTGCAGCCTTATGCTAAAATGCTTTATTATTATTTCATCTCAATCTACACTCCATACCCCATAATGACGAAGCAAATCCCAGATTTTTGATAACTTTGCAAATTGATAAAAAAAAAAAAAAAAAAAAAAAATGAAATACAGTATCACATTGACATAAGTATTCAGACCCTTAACTCAGTACTTAGTTAAAGCACCTTTTGCAGTGTTTACAGCCTCAAGTCTATTTTGGTATGATGCGACAACCTTTGCACACCTAGATTTGGGGTGCCATTCTTCTCTGCAGATCTCAAACTCTGTCAGGTTGGATGGGGATCATCGATGGACAGCCATTTTCAGGTCTCTCCAGAGATGTTTGATTGAGTTTAAGTCTAGGCTCTGGCTGGGCCACTCAAGGACATTCACAGAGTTGTCCTTAAGCCACTCTTGCGTTGTCTTGGCTGTGTGCTTAGGGTCGTAGTCCTGTTGTATGGTGAACCTTCGGCACAGTCTGAGGTCCTGAGCGCTCTGAACCAGGTTTTTATTAAGGATATCTCTGTATTTTGCAGCATTCAGCTTTCCTTCAGCACTGACCAGTCCTCCAGTCCCTGCCACTAAAAAACACCCCCACAGCATGATGCTAACACCACCATGCTTCACTGCTGGGATGTTATTGCACAGGTGATGAGCAGTGCCTAGTTTCCTCCAGACATGATGCTTGGAATTAAGGCCAAACAGTTAAAACAAATTTTCATCAGACCAGAGAATCTTGTTTCACACAGTCTGAGAGTCCTTTAGGTGCTTTATTATGTGTCTTGCACTAAGGAGAGGCTTCCATCTTGCCACTCTGCTATTAAGCCCAGATCGGTGGAGTGCTGCAGTGATAGCTGTCCTTCTGCAAGTTTCTCCCATCTCAACACATGATCTCTGGATCTTAAGAGTGACCATCGGGTTCTTAGTCACCTCTCTTACCAAGGCCCTTCCTCCCCGATTGCTCAGTTTGGCCGGGCAGCCAGCTCTAGGAAGAGTCCTGGTTGTTCCAAACATCTTCCATTTAGCTATTATGGAGGTCACTGTGCTCTTGAGAACCTTTAATGCAGCCTACAATTTTTTGTAGCCTTCCCCAAATTGTGCCTCGACACTATCCTGTGAAAAAAATGAAGGGGTCTGAATACTTTCTGAATGCACTGTACATCAAACATCTGCCAATCAGAGAAACAGAAGATGTTTTAGGAAGTTTTAATGTTTCAGAGAGCTGATAGCTTAGTTTCATTGAGTCATTCTATGAAACGGGTGCCTTTTTTTCTTTTGGAAAGCTGTTTTATAAAGGGGTTAATTTTTTATTATCTTCCCAGAGGTCCACTGATAATGTTAGTAAAGTATTTTTTCACAAAATCAGTCATAATTTTGTAATATATGATCATTTCCCACCCTGTCTCTGGCCCTCTGTCTATGCTAACATTGTGCAGCCCCTCAAATGCAGCCATATTTGAAACTCAATCGGAAGAGAACGAACAAGCTCCACAACATTATAAAACTACATTTCAAGGTTTACACACAATGCATATCCAACACATTGCATCGGAATATATAAACTGTTCACTCAAGCACATCAGCGCCATAAACTATAAAACAGTCATGAAATTGGAAATATTCATGAATGAAAATGTTTACTTAGTTTTGAAATCGGGTCAGTAACAGTTCCTTTGCAAAGCTTTAATCGTATAATGACTGTATCAAGAATGAGACCAGAGACCCATGTGCGGAGGCAAAGTTAACAGAATTTATTAACAATATTATAACACAGCTGAGCTGGCAAAGTGGGAGGGAATCCGGCACCGATTGCAGCATGGAGATGGAGAGTGTGTTCGTAGGCTTGTATGCGTTGTGGTAGTGTGGAGTGCAGATCAGCGAGGAATCCTCTGGAGGAGAACGTGTTTATAGGCTTGTGTGTGTCATGGTAGTGTGGTGCGCAGATCCGTGAGGAATCCTCTGGAGGAAAGTGTGTTCGTTGGCATGAGTGCGTTGTGGTAGTGTAGAGGGTTAACTGATGAGTAATCCTCAGGTGAAGAGTCGAGGCGAGCGAAGAAACCAACAGGAAGGTAACCACAATCTGGGCAATGCGGTGAAGACTAGCAACCAATAGAGAAAACACGTAACAGGACCAACTAGGGCAGAGAGAGGGTGGTGAGTAACTACACACAACAACAATCTAGCAATGAACATGAAAAAGAGTGGAGTTAATACAGGCAGGAAACAAACAAGGGGCAGGTGCCGACAGCCAGCTGAAAGTTGGCATGATCAGCGTTCCCATGGAAACAATCAAAGTTCCCATGGAAACGCTGATTCCGCATGCCAGCGGCACCTGAAACACACGAAGGAGAGAACGTAAACATAATAGAACAAACAGTCGGACTCACCGAGACCGTGACAGACTGGTTCTCACGCAATCCGCGTTGATGTGTGCCAAAAAATCTGCTCATACATAGTCCAAACACAGCGTCTTTTAAAAGTAGCACGATATACATGACAGTCAAACAGGTTTGAAACAACATGAGGGTAAAAAAAGCCACATTTTGCCCATTAAATATTGTGGACACAAATTTTATTGTTCTATTTTTATTTGTTCATGCCATGCCTCGAACCATGCTTTATTACGACTTTAACACTTAACATTATCACATTCTTGCATAAGCATGACAGGACAAATGAGACCTTGGAAGAAAAGGTGAAAAAACAAGAAACTAGCTGTCTTTATCTCTGCTGTTAGGGAAAAAAGATTGAAAGATAACAAATTTATAAATGCACGCCACCACTGTGTCATATCAGTAATAGAAGACTATGGAAACTATACAAAGGAATCACCTCACTAACTAATGAGTGCAACTGTTGTGACAAGGTCAAAGCACCCTGCAGGACACTTCAAGACTTCAAAAAAACATGACCCACCCAATACCAGGATACAATGTACATCCTGCAGGAATGTGGCATATATTTTTTTAAATGATGGAGATTTAAGCATTTTGAGAGTTGAGTATTTTTTTTTTGTCAATGTTTATATTTCCTGCTGTCAAAACGTGCATTCTGCAAATTCTGTTATTTATTGCCAGAATTACAACAAAATATATTATGAATAAAACAATGAGTGGGACCTGCTCATCCAAAAATCATCAGCACAATGCTAGGATGTTGTGTGTGGTTGCCCGGCCGATGCTATGTACTTGCTAAGATGTTCTCGATGGTTGTTAGGGCATTGTTTGGTGGTTGCTTACTTGTCCAAGTCAAGAGAGCCTTTTTTTTTTGTCATGATTTGGATCCCTCCATCAATTTAAATCTATGGGATTTTTTGCCTGTTTTATAATTTGCCAGGTGAAAATCTTAGAAAAGTACTAGCACACCTCTCTCCTAAACAAGTGACACAATTTGAGGTTTGTCCATAGCACAAACAGTGGGGATGAGTTATGTATGTTTAACACTTAAAGGAATAGTTCACACAAAAATTTAAATTCTCTTATCATTTACTTACCTCATGCCATCCCAGATGTGTATGACTTTCTTCTACTGAACACAAAGATTTTTAGAAGAATATCTCAGTTCTGTAGATCCTCATAATGCAAGTGAAAGGGTGAAATTGTGAAGGCCCAAAAAGCATATAACGGCAGAACAAAAGTAAAAGTAAAAATCCCCACATTCACTTCTACATTCTTCTTCTTTTGTCTTTGGCAATTCGCATTCTTCCTGCATATCGCCACCTACTGGGCAGGGAGGAGAATTTATAGTAAAAAAGGACTTGCACATTGATGTGTTTCTCACCCATACCTATTATATTGCTTCTGAATATATATATATTTAACCACTGGAGTTTTATGGATTACTTTTACACTGTCTTTATGTGCCTTTTGGAGCTTCATAATTTTGGTACCCATTCACTTGCATTGTGAGGACCTACAGAGCTGAACTATTCTTCTAAAAACCTTTGTCTGTGTTTAGGAGAAGAAAGTCATACATATCTAGGATTGCATGAGGGTACAAGGGAAGTAGCCATTTATATACTGTATCCTTGGGATATGATTGGCAGGCCTTGATGAACAAGCTCCTCCCGAACTTCAATAACATAAAAATTCATTTGTTTTTGTGCATCTCATGACCAAAAATTATGCCTTGGAACATGCATCATTCAGAAGAATTGGAATATGACGCATGAGGTGCATCGACTACTTTTATGACACTTTTGGATGCTTGGATGCTTTTAAAGCTAAAGTGAATCACTATCAACTGCTATTGTATTGAAATCAGCGAACAGAACATCTTTAAAAAAAAATCTCCTTTTGTGTTCTGCAGAAGAAAGTCAAATGGGTTTGGAAATACATGAGGAAGAGTTCATGTAGACAGAATTTTCATTTTTGGGTGGACTATAGCTTTAAAAGACACCACATTTAATTTCTCATAGGCCAGTAAGCTCAGAAATATCTCCACCTGTACACACCCAACACATGCATGAAGTATTCTCAAGTGCACACAGCATGGGGGAAAGAAGGAAAATTATTATGGTCCCAGACCACAGGACAGCCACATTCTCAGCTCTGTGTTGTGTAACATGGCTAAAAAGCACTCCACTACATGCACACAATACTGCTTTGATGGTGTTTGAGCTAGCAGGTGGCTTATACACCAGCCTGTATTGTTTCAGGTGCTGTTTACATTTCCCAAAAGAAATTATTTCCTGGCAGGATTCGAAGGAGAAATTGATAGATGCTGCTAACACATCCACGCCTATTTCTATTCCATGTTGCTGCAAAAGCAATCCAAGCTCTTATTGAAAACATAACAAAAGAGAAAGAAACTTGAGACTGATCTAGGATTGACCAACTGCCAGAAATGATGCACTGAATCAAAGTTTACTCCTTTTCATTCTCTGGGTTTTGGACACTTTTACTTACAGAGATTGTAGGAAGAGGAATGAAAATCAGAGAAAGAAGGGGGGTGGGAAAATTACAAGAGAGAAAGAAAGGGAGAGTGAGAGCAATTGAGCGTGTGTGATTACCTGTGTCTGTTGCAACTCAGAAGCAGAGATGAACAGTAAAGCTACAGCTGTTTAACTATTACTCATCTTTAGTGTTAGTCAGCTTGCCGAAGATAATGTCATTTTGGTCAAATACATCTTATTTTTTCTGTGTTAAAAATAACCGTCCAAGCAAGGTCCTCCCTGAGTATTTTGTGGTAGCCGCCATGCTGAACGTTTACATCTGCTCCCAACACAGAAGCTCCAGTATATAAGCGCACTGAGTATGTGTCTCAGCTGTGATAAGCCTTGATGCTGAAGCTGTTAGTTTAACTGTATTTCCCAGCTGTAGTCTAGTAGTAATCTGAGCAATCATGGAATGAGAGACTTCAAAGAATCTGCTCGCTGACTGACAGAGCTGACTCAAATGAGAGTCAGCTCAACTCGCTCATAACACACAAAAATGGTCTTTTGTCACCACTTGCTGGCTAAACTCTTTAATGTCACAGTGATAAATGAAAAGAAATGCATCTAGAGCTCTTTTAACACATATGCGCTGCTCTTACACTTTAGTTTAGAACGTCATGAACACAAGCGGAGTGATACAAACAGTAAAGCGTCTAAGTACTGCTGTTATGAGACATCAGCAATCTTAGACGTCTCTCGTCCAATCAGATTCATGGACCGGAACTAACTGTTGTATTTTGTTTATATTTTTGGAATGTCAAACTTTTTGTTCGGGTCAAATCTGACCTGGGGGTAAATAATTTTTAACCAGAACATTACAGATGTTATCATTTTTAAACATAACAGACGGGTTAAGGTAACAGTTCATTCAATAATTACAATTCTGTCATTTACCGATTCTTATGTTGCTCATTGACGTTTTGTCCCATAGAACAGTTATTTAGCAAAATGTCCAAGCTGTTCTTTTCTATTCACATTTTTCCTGAATGGGGAAGTTTTCCATGATTCATAATGGAAGCCTGTTTTCTCAAGTATTTTCTCTCACATCAGCGCATATTTTTTTGAAGTTTAGCGTATTCAATTTGTAATAATGGACCAATAAAAAACACATGGCTACACAGTGCTGATACTTTACAGAGTAAAGTGACAGCGTCTCATCAAGCCTCATCATCAGGTTAATTACACTGATATCATTAACTATTTTGAGTTGTTATGACAGCCAACAACTGAACAAGTTGAGCCTGAACTCATTTTTACTCCAACTAACACTACTTGTCCTCTATCTGGATCGATAGGTTTACATTTCATCTTATGGAGAAAGGAACCAGAAAACAGTCCAGTGGCAATCAGAATCATCATGGTGCTGCACAGTGGCTGGTACTTAGTGTTTTTTAGCATAGGAAATTATGTTGTTTTTTTGTTTTTTGTTTTTTGCTGACATGTATAATGCGGCCTAGTGCACCAAGTAAGCCATAACCTGCCACTTCTGCAAGTAGTGATGCACCTGATGATATTTCAGTGAAAACATAATTGTAACTAACATTTTATTCTTTTTTTTTTTTTTTTTTTTTGGTCTTTCAGCTGGACTGGTCTATTGGGTGGTTTTAGGGGGGTTAATTAACTGGTTGGGCTGGGAGACCAGCTTGCCACCAAGCTAAACCAATTGAGCACTAAGATTTAATGCTTGAGGCCACTATAACAGGAAATAATCTGACTTTCCTCTCAGGTATCTGCATCTTTGGAGGAGCAGGCTTTCACAGAGGCATGGGGTCTCAAAGCAAAGGCTACATTCCCTGATACTGTCATGGACACCTTTGATCCTGAACTGAAGAAAATCATCAAAAAAATCAATGTTCTGGGAGCCGCCAACCTCCCCACCGCAGAGAGAGAGAGGGTGAGTTCACATAAACTGTTAAAACAGTGGAGGAGAGAGCTCTTCATGACATATCAAGAATGCGTTTTGATCTTTCTTATTGTTTTCTCAGTATAACACCATTCTAAGCAAGATGGATAGCATCTACTCAAAGGCAAAGGTGTGCCCCAGTCTGGAGGAATGCTGGTCTTTGGAGCCTGGTGAGAAATCCTCCCAACACTTTGTTGATACGTGTCAGTAAGGGTCAGAATGAAGGCTGAAAATTCAGAAATTCTTTATAGACATACCAAAAAGACTGGCTCAAATGAAGTAGATTTGCATTTCCTGAAGGAAACATCAGTGCTTGCAATACAGCAGGAGATGTGTGTTAAAGTTTTAGGAAAGTTAAATATTTAGATTTGCTTATGTAAAGGGAAGGAGGCGGACCACTTGTGTATGTATGAATGGGATAGATTGTAACACCAAATATGGCGGCTGTAGTCCTGCCTTATGAGCTAATAAAATGTGTTCCTTTTTATTCACTGAAAATTCCTTTGGATTAAAGTGTCTGCCAAAATGCATAAATGTTGATGTAGATGATTTGAGAATAAAATGAATTAGATGAATGAGATTTAAAAAAGTGCTGCCTTGCAAGCACAATAAAAAGTCAAGAAAAAACAACAACAACAGGAAAATACTAATTAGCCTTAAGTGGCCTTAAATGCAGACCATTAGAAATGTAAACAACATTTAGGAGACTTTTACTTCACTTGCCTTATTTTCAGCTTTTCACTTAACAAAACACTTGTTTAAATTAGCAGCACTAGGTTTATGTTTTTTTGCCGAATACTGTGTATTTGTAGTGTTCAGCTTGTTGCCCTGATATCTGATGTGTGCACCATTACTCCTGTGTCACATTCAACACAACAACATGATATGATCGAACATGTGTTAATGACATCATTCATCTCAATATAATTGATAAATATTAATTCATACTATCCATACAAATCTTATTACTGCTTCTTTAGGTGAAGACAGGTGTTTGCAACTTGTTTTTCCATGGTTTCGGGCCTGGTTGTTTACAACTGAAACGGATGTGTGCTGTTTTGGAACTCCAAACACACATAACAGCAATAAATCTGACTCAGCAACAGCACACACTACACAGACAAACACTGAATTGCTAGTATTTACTTTCTAAATGTGAGCGAATGTCATTCAGTGTAGTTATAAAGTTATATAGTTATAAAGATATTCTCAGTGTAATATCTTTTGTTCAAGTAATAAATTACTCTTTGTGCAGCTGACTGAGCAAACCAAATTTAATTGTCAGGACGCACAGGGACACACAACTGGGTCTGTCCCAGGTAAAGCAGGATGTCTGGTCACCCTACTCTCCCACTCACCACTTCAAAGATCTAGCTATAAGATCTAAAGCCTATGTCAACATCAGTTGTATTATGTGTTCCTAAAAGCTTCCTTTAAAGATTATTTAAAAAAAAAATTTTTTTGAGAAGCAAAACACATTATGCTTCTCTCAGAGTCCCCACGCGTCCTGGAAAAAAACTGGAATTTTGCAATGCAGTTTTCCAGTCATGGAAAATTAGAAAAATACATATATGTCCTGGAAAATAATTATTTGTCCTGGAAAATATTTAATAATTAAACTGTTTGACTGTGTCGCTAACAAGGTTTTTGTTACATGTACAAAAACACGGTAACGATCGGGATTCGGGATAGGTCTCATAAATAAACTTATTATATTATATTGCTTTAATGAACGAAGCCCTGTCAAGTACATTTTCTGCTCATCTGCTGTTATCTCTGCTTTGCTCTGATGAAAGAGTTTAAATGAGTATCAATATAGTGCAAAAAATTATGTTTTCGTTCCAACATTGTGTTAACTACAAAAACATTTAAGTTGTAAATGTTGGTTTGTAATTGTAATTGTTTCTGGGGACCACGCTGGGGTCTGTGCCTACTAACCATGGATGATATGTAAGTTGCATTTGTTACATGTGGTGATAGCAGGGGATAATTCCTGTGCTCTGGGTGTGTAAATGTGTGTAGTAGATGACAGAGAGCAGAGCACTCTGAAGCACACAGCACATTCAGATTATATATTTAATTAAATCACAGCTTTTTTGGGTTTGATAATCACAGTGGACCATGTAGCAAACTAGTTATCTGAAGGTGAGAAACTACCGTCAAAACCACACAGAAAGGGCAAGGTAAAGGCTTGACATAAATAGACACGTGAAATGGAGGAAAAAAGGCAACAATGTATTACTACTGTGTAGTAATGTAATGTTTACTGCAATCAACCCTCCTATTGCATTACAAATCTGCATACACCTTTTGCATTCACGGGTCAGTTTTGACCCCCTGGAGTTTTAAGCTTATGAATTGCTTATGGATTCATAATCCATTTTTTCATCAAAAACCATATTGTAACTCATTGTTAACTTCTTAGCTGTTCATACATGTGAAAGGATCTATATTTTTGGCATGTTAACTGAAAAATATAAATGTTATTATGTATGATGTCAGTTTTTTTTTTTTTTTAATTAAAACATTTAGAAATGATTTAACATTTCAAAATATGTATTAACTACAGCTAAACCAGTGTGATACCTGTGAAGATATATATTTTTTTAATCAAGGTTTATATACAATTTCATTTGAATATAACATTGCATTAAATTTGTATGACATTTCAATTTAATATAAACTTGCATTACATTTATATAAATATTTAAAGTGAGAATTTCTAGTAATTCTCCTATTAACTTCCATATTAATTAATTACTCATTACTGCTGAAAAACAACTTAGTAGTCAAAATCTACGCAACCAATTTTTTTTTTTCCAATTAAACAACATCAAAACAACTATACAACACAACTACACAAAATCTGTACTTTTATACAATGATTTAAACAAAATGTATTCTGTTTATTGCGTGAATATTTGATTATGCTGCAAGCTGGTTCATTAAAGCCACAATTGATGCCCGGGTCAAAACTGACCCAGGAATGCAAAAGATGTAACAATTTTATGAAAATGGTTATATCTCTTAAATCATTTATTCTAAAAATCTGAAAACATTATTAATATTAATATTAATAAGTAACAAAGTTTGGTTCCCATACAAAAAACTATGTGGTATTTAAGAATTATGATTTACCTCTAGCGGGTCAAAAATGACCCTAACAAAATAGGAGGGTTAAATAATAATTAGAGTAGTAATAACAATAATAATGTTCTGTATTAAAGCAATATCTCACATTTGTGATGTTCTGTTGTGCAGCTCTTTATTTAACTATAATATCTCCTGTGCTGTGATTATTTTGCATAAAAGCATGTCATTTTATGAAAATAATGCAATGTTATTTTGAAAAATTAATTATTAAAATAAGTTGATTCAATTTTTTTACTACATTAATTTGATTAGGCACCATTTTGATAACGAAATGTAATTAAACTGTCAAATACGGAATTCAGAACAAAATAACCATCCAATAACCACAACAATGTATACCGCTCATGTGCTTAAATATTATACCCATTGGACACGTAAAATGCCATGGAAATATCCTGGAAAATTGTGCCTTAAGAAGAGTGGGAACCCTGTTCTGTGAGCCTTATTGAGAAAAGTATTTGTTAATTTGGGGTTACCAGCTGGTTTGCAAGTATGGCCCTGTATAACCCAAATCTCAAAACTGCAAACAATGCCGGTTGAGTCAGTGTGAAATATGACACATTTTTTTCAGTGCTTTTTGTACTGTTATTTCTGTCTTCTCAGAGCTCACAGAGATCATGGCTACCTCAAGAAGCTATAAGAGGCTTCTTTACGCCTGGGAGGGTTGGCACAATGCCTCAGGAGTTCCGCTCAGAGCTGTCTACCCTGAGTTTGTAGAGCTCAGCAACAAGGCATCTAGAATGGATGGTGAGCAAGTTATTCTGTGGATGAATGAATGGGAGGAAAGAGATAGAGGGAGAATGATTTGACACTGCCTTTTTCTTCAGGCTTTGAAGACACAGGCGAATACTGGCGTTCCTGGTACGAATCTCCATCCTTTGAGAAAGACCTTGAAAATCTCTTTACACAGCTGGAACCTCTTTACCAAAACCTGCACGCATATGTCCGCCGCAAGCTCTATGACTACTATGGTCCTAAATACATCAACCTCAAGGGTCCCATCCCTGCCCACCTACTGGGTAAGTCTTTAAGATTGTGAAAGTTTAATTTCTGCAATTACTGTAATCATGCAACTAGTCTACATAGCCAGACCTTTGACTTGCGGCATAATTGCAGTTTATTCTGGCCAAGAACCTCACAGGAAGCAACATGATCACACGGAAGCTGACATGCTGCTTCAGAATGTTTATGTACCCTGTAAATGGCATTTCCCATTAGACATTTTTGCATCAGTTCAAACGTGTTTACCTTTCCCTGTAGTGCTACTGATAGTGTGTTGTGCAAGCGATTTCAGAGACACAGGTTCTGGTCCCATGAAAATCAGGAAGTAATCGCATTCATATAAACATTGGTGAGCGCGATTCGGATGCATTTTCACTCTTAAATGACATTTTTATTCCACTGATGGTTAGATTAAGGTTTTGGATTTTGGTAATGGGTAGAATTATTAAAATATGGACATTTCACCTCAACAACACTTCCATCTTCTGCCACAGCAGCAGTGGTTCGAATTTCGATAAGCACAAACCGATTTCAGCAGCAGAACTTTCGACTTTCTGCTGCTGAATTCACATACTTTTGTTTTTACATGCCATTTAGGACCGACGTGGATTTTTTTTCTTTTTTTATAATTCTGCTCCTTGATATCTTCCTTACTAGCTACCTCAAACAAAACTCTGAATATATTTCAACACTTGACGCTAAGAAGTTTGCAAACTTTGGCAAATCCAGCAACTAGTTCTTACTCATGAGCGCTCATTGTATGATCCAGTACCTTGTAAACACAACTTTGTTTTAGGCCAACTAATAAAAAAAAGTGTGCACTCTTACTCTCAGACAGGGCCGCTTTAAGGTAATGCAGGATACCGGGGCTCACCATTCCTCTGGTGGCAGCGATGGTAGTACACAGCAGACTGTTATTCTATGAACACGTGCTAAACAACTTTTGGCTGTTGTGTAATGTCTCCGCATTTAAATCAGCGTCTCCCACTGAGCACATTTACATGTGCTCCTCCCTCGACCGTCGATGGGGGAGAATATGGTGGTGGTAGACACAGCGAATGGGGACCCCCTGGGAGTTTGGGCCCCTGGGCTTAAGCCTAGGTAAGCCCATGTATTAAGCCCCTGCTCCCAGAAGTTGTGTAAAGCCAGCCAAACAGATTTAAACAGGTGATTTCAGCTAGCTCTTGACATTTTTGTGTACAATATGCATCAGCTAGTCAGAGAACGGATTGTGTGTGTGCCACCTGAGGCTGAGACCATTACTGTATGTCCTGTCCTTCAGATGTTTTTGTGTTTTGGTTTCTGTAAGGGAACATGTGGTCACAGACTTGGAACAACATCTACAATATGATGATACCTTTTCCTGGCAAACCCAATGTAGATGTGACTGACACCATGGTTGCTCAAGTAAGCTAACAGTCTAATTTCTCAGTTTCTGAATAATATCCTGATGACTCCAGAAAGTGATAAAGTAAGTTTTACCCATAGGGCTATAATGCCACTCACATGTTCTTGGTGGCCGAGGAGTTCTTTGAGAGTCTGGGTTTGGATAAGATGCCTTACGAGTTTTGGAACAAGTCCATGCTGGAAAAACCTACTGATGGAACGGAGGTGGTGTGCCATGCCTCTGCCTGGGACTTCTACAACCGAAAAGACTTCAGGTACATGTCTCAGATCACAGTAATTGGCTGTTCACATATACAGCAGTTTTACCGCTGGAGGTTACCGAGGGGCTGTATTGTTGGTTATAATGGGCATTCCAACTATGACAAAAAGCAGTAGATTTTTTAAAATATGATCAAAAATGGGATGTTTTGCTGAAAAAAAGAGAAAAGAAGTCATTCTATTTTCACAAAGAATCAGTTTTTTGCACTTAAAATGAACTCTTTGAAGGGGATAGCCATTGAATATACATTGCAGCAGTGCATAATGCTTACAATGCCCTTGTGTTGCACCTATCACTGTTTTTTTAGCATCCCACCACAAGCATTGCGTAAAAAATGTGTAAACAATTTCTTATGTAAATGCCCCATTAGAAAGCATCTGATCGGGGTCAGGTGAACCTGAAACCAGCCAAATTATACAGGGCTTCAACCCCAAAAAAACTTTTTTTGTTTATACCATGATCAATGGAAACATGTAAATGCTTCACGATGCAGCCCCCCCAATTTTCAAGACAAATCTACACTCTTGCTAGGCTGTATTGTATGTCCAATCCGCATGGTATTTGGTATGAATCATCTTTGTATTCTCCTGCCAAAAAGATGTCAAAATAATTTTAATTCATTAAGTCAATACAGTTTTCAGGTATGGCCCATAATGACTAATTAGCCTGAATCTTGTGATCTCAAAGTCCAAAGTTAACAAAAATTGGTACACATGGCCAACAAGTTATTCTGTGGAAACATGCAAAATGTTATACATTTCCGATGATAGGGGGCACTAAAACTTTAGAAAATCCTGATTATGCAAATGTGATAAAGCAAGTTCAAATTTCCACCAAAACAACTGTATCCACCGGATCTATTCTTTCAAATTGAAATATTTTGGTCATGTTCTTCTCCAATGTGTTTGTATCCTGATAATCGCCGCTTGCATCTATATTTACATTAAAATTTTTGTTCAAAATTATAATAGTGTAATTGAAAGCAAAATCTTTTTTTCTTGGACAGAATCAAACAATGCACCACAGTGACTATGGAACAGCTTTTCACTGTGCACCATGAGATGGGCCATATTCAATATTACCTTCAATACCAAGACCAGCCGGTTAGCTTCAGGGGAGGAGCGAATCCTGGCTTCCATGAGGCCGTTGGAGATGTTCTGTCTCTTTCTGTGTCCACACCTAAACATCTCAAGACCATTGGCCTTCTGAATCAAGTGACTGATGATACTGGTAGGAGGAAGAAGTTTGGAATGATACTTAGCATTGCAACTTGTAAACCACCAAAATAAATATGGACATCTAATGCATTTGTAATTCCATAGAGAGTGACATAAACTACCTATTGAAGATGGCTTTAGAGAAGATTGCCTTTCTTCCTTTCGGATACCTTATTGATCAGTGGCGCTGGGGTGTGTTTAGTGGACGCACACCACCTGAGCGTTACAATGCAGAATGGTGGTACCTCAGGTAAATACCAGTGTCTGATACTCCCAGGGCAAAATGTAATTGCTCAGAGATGGCTCCTTCATGGCTCAGGAGACTTAATGGAATTCTCAATTTAAGTTATGTTTCATTTAGTCATAAACTTTGAGATGTTTCTTCTGAAATTCTATGGAGAACAAAAAGAAAAATGAAAGAATTTGATTAGGGAATTTGATGTTTCATATTTAAATCTCTGACTTAAGATTGCAGCTTGAATTTAACTTTTTAATTTGAATGTGGGATTACTGGGGTCTTTTTCTCAGGAGAGAACTCTGATAAGCAGGAGACTTTCATTTGCAAAAGTCTCCATTTGGTCTCTATTTAATCTCATTGCTGTCTTGAAGAAACATTTGAGACAATTGAAGAAATCTCATTTGTAATTTTCCTGGCTACTAGCAAAAATAATTAGTTTAGATGATTCTTTTTTTAATGGATTTTTTAGATACATATTCTTAGAATGGATTGATATTTATTGATATTTTTATTAGGACAAAGTACCAGGGAATCTGTCCTCCAGTTAGACGGACAGAGGAACATTTTGATGCTGGAGCAAAATACCACATTCCTGGGAATACGCCATACATTAGGTGGGATTTGTTATACAATACATTTGTAGATGCTTTTTTACCCAGAACAGTTTACAGTGCATACAAGGTCTTTATCAGTTTGTGTGTTCCCTGGGAATCAAACATGACCTTGGTATTGCTAGTGGCATGCTCTACCAGTTTAGCTACAGGAACACAGTGACAATCATTACGTTGTCTTATCTCTTGTCTTGGTTTAACCTCTTGCAGATACTTTGTAAGCTTCATTCTTCAGTTTCAGTTCCATGAGAAATTGTGTCAGAAAGCCGGACATACTGGACCTCTCCACAAATGTGACATCTACAGATCACACCAGGCTGGAGCTGTTTTACAGTATGTATTGAGTGGGGTTCTGAATTCTGTCACTGTACCATCATATGCTATCAAGGGCCCTATTTTAAGAGCGCTAACCATAAGTCATGAGTGCAAAGTCAATGGGCATGGCCATGAAGTTTTGGTATTTTCGTGCAAGCATGCGCTAAGTCTAAGGACAAGTGGGTTTGGCTAAATGGTACACGTAAGGCGCTAATGGGCTGGGTCAAGTTAAATCTAATTCGGAGGTTCTTCGGTTATTGCAGTGCCAGCATCCTATTATATAGTTGTCCATTCCATGAAGCACCAGCGATTACAAAAGACAGCACATTTATAAAAAAGCTGGTAGTGTAAATGGACTGTATGCAATGAAGTAGAAGAATAGATATGGACTTTAACTTTGTTAATTAACTGCGTCCTTGTTGAATATGACATGCTTTTTTTTTTATACAAATGGAAATGTGGTTCAGGATATGGATGTAGTCTCTGTTAAATTATAGAGAATATTAGTATTATTATTCATTTTCATCTACTGATACACAAATCATGGCTAGTATTAACAGTGATTGTATCAGAACACACTTCACTTCTACCTGTCGATTTTGAAAATTTAAATTAATTTATTGAATCAAAATTATTGGTTTAATTTTTATTCTAAATTCAAATGACACTTTAAACAAGATGAAAATATCATCAAAATAACGAAGTGGTCACAAAAATCATACCAAATCCAAACATTAAAACCTCTTCCACTTCTTCCACTGGCCCCTTTTACTTTGACTTAAAAATCTCTCTACAACAACAGGTGGAAAAATACCAATACAATTTAAATCATAAATTCAATTGTAAATATAAACATAATAATAATAATTAGAATAATAATTGAAAAAAAAACATGACCTATGACTAACACAAATCTCATAAATTTTTGTTTCATAAAAAGGTTACAACATTTATTGTCAGGGACATAATTTGATTTTCCACTATATTTTCAGAGTTTGGACATAAACTTTACAACCTGCTGGTGAAATCTCCAAACTGCAAATGTAGGAACTGAGTTTGACTTGGTGCTGAAAACAGATGTGGTATTGAAACGTACAAGCGCAATGACCTATTTCTCAGGAAATTAGCAAATTGTGCTTTGTGCCTCTTCAACACCATACAATACACCCACAGTTTGCACGCATACACTCACAGAAAGCACAAACACTCCCACCAATGCCCACTTTTGTTTTGCGCTGGCATGGAAATTGCGCTTAGAATTAGCACTTTCACAAAACTGTATAAGACGTAGTGCTGCTCTTTGCACACTCAAGTCTCTTTTCTCACATATAGACCTGCGTCCCATTAGGATGGCTGCTTTTTTGGAACTAAGTGTTTTTTATTTGATTTTTTTTATTAATCTGTTTGGAAGGAAAGTCTTGCAGGCTGGCTCTTCAAAGCCTTGGACAAAAGTACTACAAGAAGCTATTGGCACTGACAAAATGGATGCCAGCTCCCTGATGAAATATTTTGAGCCAGTTATTAACTGGCTACGGGAACAGAATGAGAAAACAGGAGAGACCCTGGGTTGGCCCGATTTTAATTGGGTGCCACCAGTACCAGAGGGCTACCCTGAAGACATTGGTAAGGCTCCGGTAATTTACTGGTAAACTAGTAATCTACAAAAGTAAATTTTTAATTGAAAAAAATTGAACCAAATTTTCCTTCATCTTTTGAGATACTATTGCTTGTTGTACTATGAAAACATCCTGTAACTTTCAGTACATTCTTACCAGTCCGGATTGGCCCATTTATTGAAACTAGGCTGCCAAATGACTTGTTTTGATCTCCCAAACTTTGTAACATCACATAAATGTATCGATTTGAATACTAGACCATTTATGTTGACCATTCTTGCTTTGAGGTAAGATGAAAATCTTACTCTTATGCTAATTGAATTCTTCAGGTAAGATAACAGATGAGATTCAGGCAAAAAAGTTCTTGGACGAATATAACAGCACAGCTGAGGTGGTCTGGAATGCTTACACTGAGGCCTCCTGGACCTACAACACTGACATCACCGAGGCCAACAAGGAGATCATGGTGAGGTCCAAGACTGCTCTGTATTTTACAACACTGCTTATGCTCAGTGTCTCATGTTGCAATTTCTGGCTTTAGCTGGAAAAAAACTTGGAGATGGCCAATCACACAAAGATCTATGGGCTCGAGGCACGTAAGTTTGACACCAGTGACTTCCAGGATGAATCAGTGAAGAGAATCCTGGATAAACTGAGTGATCTTGAGAGAGCTTCACTTCCTGAAGAGCAACTCATAGAGGTAAGAAAGAAAGAAAGAGAATCAAATAAGCAAGGAGGGAATGAATAGGTTTCATTGAGATGTCTTTAATTGATAGAATTACTTTGATCATCTCTTCTGTTTATGATGAGAAACTGAAAGTTGATACTTGAATGTTCCAAGTTCAAAGCAACTTAAAATCTATTGACAGATGTATTATAACCAGATGTTAATCTGCCTAGACTAGTAGTCCCACCACTAAAAACACAATTCAGACAACTTTATAGTTGCAAATTAAAAATTCTATATGAAAAAAAAAAAACAAACATGTATAAGCACTATAATGAAAAAAAAAAGATGTACTTTTCATTTTCTAAATTACTATATTAATAGGTGTACTGTAAATAGCACCTACAACATAGCAATGCTATTTTCACTCCAAAAGTCAGAAAGGCAGAAATTGAAGACAAACTGCACCCAGTGTGTTGCTGTAGTGACTGTGATTTTTTTTGTGCGGCTGACCCGGGTTCGATTCCACCTTCTATCCCACTTTTCCCCATCCCGTTTCCTGTCTCCATTATTAACATCTCCTTTAATACTACTTATAATAATAAATAAAAATTAATATAAAGATTGATTCCTTGCAGTGATTTGGTCATGGAGAAGGTTGGGGAGTTGAGAGAAAGGTTTGATTCTGGTAAAATTAACCATGGTTTTACTATGGAAATATTGTAGTGATGGAAGCCATAGTTTCAATGCAATTAATCATGGTGTTACTACAGTAATATGGTGTTAATATAGTAGCCATGTTTCATTTTATGGTTACCATGATTTTACTACAAAATACCATGGTGATACTATGGTTACTGTAGTAAAACCAGGGTTAATTTTTTTAGGGAAGGTTAAGGTTAGGTTTAGGGGTTGG
Source organism: Myxocyprinus asiaticus (assembly GCF_019703515.2). NCBI lineage: Eukaryota > Metazoa > Chordata > Actinopteri > Cypriniformes > Catostomidae > Myxocyprinus > Myxocyprinus asiaticus. The sequence goes on along the minus strand of NC_059375.1, from coordinate 11,564,215 downwards.
TGTAGGGTCTATGGTACTCTAAACAAAGACAAAACATGCTGCAGTGATGCCATTATACTGTATGTTAGTATTTAATTAGGGGTGCAAATATTATATGCCACTATTTGCACTGCGGTGTAAATAGCATCTAACACTGTTTGCACTTAATACAAAGAAGGTGCTTTTTGTTGTTATTTACACTTAATGTAAATAGCAGCTATTGTTATCGCTCTGCCTTTAAAGTTTAAAAGCTCAGGAATGCCTGTCCCTACAGACTTCCATTACAAACTTAGGGACGAGTCTAAATAGTTTTCCACAGGTACTGTCGATAGGGCCTAACTTGTTTTGAACCTGGAACATTTCTTTAAATAAGTGCCTATTGAACGACTGAAATATGACCTATTCAAATTTTGCCATTTGTAGTACAACAATTTGCTAGCATCCATGGAGACCCTATACAGTGTAGCGACTGTCTGCAAGGATGAATCAAACTGTCTGTCTTTGGATCCAGGTAAGTTCAGTCGACCTACTTTTACAATACATGTATTTGCATGTATGGGAAAATGATTTTAGACCATGGAGTATGTTATTATAGTAATGTGTTTACATGTTACGTAAAGTAATGTTTGGAAGACTGTAAAGAGCAATAAGTAAAAGATTGTCTAAAGTGTGTAAATTCCGAGCCACTAGCGTCAGCAAATGAAATTGCAAATATAATGAGTTTTTTTTGTTTGTTTTTTTTTTACAAGAAATTTGAGATGTTTTAAAATGAAGTATGTGCTCTGCAAAACTCACTGTTACTTTTTTCTATCTTTTGTTAGTTAATCTATCTGCAAACTGTTCATAAGTGCAGAGTGAACAAAGAAAGTGCTTTAAAGTCTGATATGAAATTTAGCATTTTATTGCTGCCAAAAAAATTACTATGTTCTTGATGTATTTCTGTTTTGTTTTCCAGAGCTGAATAAGATCATGGCGGAGTCTAGGGATTATGATGAGCTGCTGTTTGCCTGGCAGGGTTGGCGTAATGCCTCGGGCAGAGAGCTCCGCAACAGCTACAAGAGATATGTGGAGCTCGCCAACTTAGCTGCACAGAGCAATGGTGAATGCCTCCAAATAAAATCCCTTTTTGTATGCAATACAGGGCAATACAGCCAGTTCATTGTTCATTGTTAAATTTAAAAGAGTTCAGCCAAAAATAAAAAATCTGTCACCATTTACTCACCCTCATATCATTCCAAACCCATTTAAATTGAAACCCATGGAACACAAAAGGAAATGTTAGACAGAATGTGAATGCTGCTTTTTTCTCTCCATAAAATGAAAGTGGATGGTGACCAGGGGCTGTCAAGCTCAAATCTCATTTGTGCAATTTGAATATGTGCACATTCAAAACTGATGGGTTATGAGGTACATGAGAACCAGCTACATTTGGCATCATTGATGTAAATCCTGGTTTGACACATCTTGATGCACCATATTTAAATATTTGCAAATGTAAATGAAATTTGAGATGAGGGTAAGAAAATCATGACAGAATTTTCATTTTTTATGTGAACTATTCGAGAGGACATTTTGAAAGTGCACAAACTTTTGGTAAGTGGCACTGAACCACAGTGAGAAACCAGTGAATGAAGCTTTAATATTGACTGTTCGTCCAATATCAGGTCATGCAGATAATGGGGCATTCTGGCGTTCTCTATATGAGACCCCCACCTTTGAACGGGATCTGGAAGCCTTGTGGAAAGATCTAGAGCCACTCTACCTCAACGTTCATGCCTATGTGCGCAGGGCCCTGTACAAGAAATATGGATCCGAACGCATCAATCTTAAAGGACCAATTCCAGCTCATCTACTTGGTAAGAGGTTAAATATATAAAAACGATTTGTGCTCTTTATTGCAAGTCGCTTTGGCGACGTATAAAAATTTTGGCAGTCAATTCAAATTGACTGCCAAAAGCATGAAATGAGGCCAGTGAGGCCAGCAAGGCCAGTGGTTCTCAACCATTGGGTTGTGACCAAAAATGGGTCGCAGGTCTGTTCTGACTGATAGGCTTGCATACAGCACGGAAAAAACGAATGTTAACTCTATATAAAAAAAATGCAACCAACCATAGTCTGGCAAAATAAACAGAATTCTATATAAAATGTTTTTTTATATTTATTTTTTTTATATATACATCTTTAGTTTTTGACATCAAGTTCATTTGTCCAATCAAACTACATGTGTTTTGGTGCAAATGTATCCATCACTTGTTAGAAGCTAGCCAAATTAGGCAGATGCCAACAAGGACAGGTTGCATGGCATGCCCTCATCTACGAAAACCAAACTCTGCAAAGTAAAAGAAAGTTTAAAAACCGATAGTGTGGTTCCAACTCTTAAAACTGATTAGGTGAGATGTGTTTGAAACTGATAAATGCTCACATGTGACTGCACACTATTGAGCTATATTACTTGTTGGAAGAATGGTTTATTATATTATTTATTGAACACTGGTGTCTTTTATCATATTGATGTTGCTGCCATTGTATAATTTTATGTGTTGACACCTTTATGGTCGTCAAAACAAATAGCTACTCGAAGTTGTACATTATCATTTTTATTTTAGTGACCAGTGATATCTTCCGCAATCCTTTATACTCAAAGCTTACTTTCACTGACTGTAGTGACACATTGAACACATAACACATTGAAAACTAGATATGTTACTTTAGATTAAAGCTGAAATGTATAGTCTTTTGGCTAAAAAGTATTGTGTGTATCTTTCTTCCTGAGGGTATACATTGATATTCTGCAGTTGCTTGTGACAACTCCAAAGGAATCGACAGGATTTAATGTGCTTTCAAAGTCATCAAGCATGACTGTGTGTGTGTGTTTACATATTAGTACCTGCATTTGAGTAGGCACGTATGGGAAAGTGTGTGTACTTGTGTACAGTACGTGTGTATGCGATGATTGATTCCACAAGATTGGAGGTTAAATGGCTTGGAAATTCAAGTGCAAGGGTTTCCTGCAGTGTCAGTGAACAGAGATATAGAAACCATTTCTCACATCCTGCCATTCAGTCGACTGATGTTACTTTTTCTGCTCTTTTTTTTTTTTTTTTTTTTTTTTTTTTTTTTTTTAGGAAACATGTGGGCCCAAACATGGTCTAGTATCATGGATCTTGTTATTCCTTACCCTGATGCCACACAAGTGGACGCCACACCAGCCATGGTTGCTCAAGTAAGATCAAAACTAGGACTGTCAATTTAATGTGTTAATTCAATTAATTACATAAAAAATAACTTGATAAAAAATTATGCAATTATTAATGCCCCATGACCATAAGTAAATTCTGTTATAAGGAAGTTCCCTACCAATGAAGCAATTCAAGCTTGAAGTACCACCTTTATATTTTTGCATGTCTCGGTGAGCAGGGGGCAGTCAGCTCAACTCCAGATGTACAGGCAACACACAACTATACAGACAAGAATCCGACTGCTGTTCATAGACAGCTGGAGCAGATTTTTGGAGTCCTGAGATGAATATTTTTAAAGCTTTGTACTATATTTAACTTGACACAGCAGCATAAAAATGCAGCATTTATGGCTTGAGATGCTGAAAACCAATGAAACGCAACACAACCACAATAAGAAGCTGCAAAAGCATCCATCTCACACAGGGGTTAAATCAGAGATTATTTAGCAGAGACAGGCCACTTCTATTAAAATTAATGGGAGAAATTGGAACGCCCAATGGTCAACGGATGTAGAAAAGAAGCCGCCTAAAAAAAAGAGCCAATCACCTTTTAGATACAGACATCACCTGTAAATCAACTCGAGAACATGCATTAGCTTGAGAAGCCAAGATAATTACGTTTTTTAACGCAATATGAGGTAAAGAAGCACATTTTATGATTCCAGTGTTGTCAAATTTTACTGCTGATTTGAAAGAAGTTCTTTGATCGTAATCTTGACCAACCGTTTTAGAGATTTTGGTCTTTCCTCATTCAAGTAGATTGGAGCTGCTCTTGCATGCCGCTCGTTTACATAGACAAATAGCTGCTCAGCCTGCATGAGAATGTTCCACAAATGGTTGCCAGTGGACTGACTTGCTAGAAAGACTTTGGTTAAATTTAGATTTTTGAGGTGGAGAAACCACCTCTCTTTATTTAATCGGAGGTGCCAGAACATCGCTCCAGACCGTTCCGCCCCAATTTAACCCTTGATCTCACGCATGTACAGGTGGAGCGCAAGAATGCATCCTGTGAGAACAGCCCAAGTCTACAGATTGATGAACTCAATTGCAAAATGGATTGCTGTGGACTGTAGGCCAGTGATAGGCTTCTGTTCAGTGATATGGAAATAAAACAAACAATACATTGTCTTCTAAAACTACTTTTTGTATTGTCTCAACAAAGCTTTACTCGTCTGCCATAAAAATATAATGTCATTGAATTTTCTAAATTATTCTACTGTATTTATTATATATATTCTATTTATGATTATTCTGATTATTATGTATTGAATTATTTATATTTGGGGTCCTACGTTTTGTAGAATTACCCATTTGTCTGTATCTATTTAACTTTGATATCAATAATCATGATGTCTTTGGTTTTTTAGGGTTGGAAGCCCAAGCGAATGTTCGAGGAATCAGACCAATTCTTCACCTCTCTGGGCCTTAAACCCATGCCTGAAGAGTTTTGGAACAAATCCATGCTGGAAAAGCCAACCGATGGCCGTGAAGTGGTCTGCCATGCATCCGCTTGGGACTTCTACAACCGCAAAGACTTTAGGTACATTTCACCTAACCCAGATTTGAGCTTTTGGGTCACATGTCCAGAGCCACTGCTGCTACTCTCACCAACATAATTGGTGGGGCTAGAAATCTATTTTACCAAACAACATTAAACACCAAAGGAAGCACTACAAAAAGTAATCTAAAAAATAAAATAAAAACACTACAAAAGTAATCTATACGACTAATGCAATATTTTCTAAGTCTCTTGAAGCTGTATGGTAGTATTGTGTAATGTACAGAACAAAAATGTAATTTGTCATTCACTGAGAACCTTTGTATAGCCCTCAAATCAATTAAGGCACCATCAGATGCACCGTGACTGACTTGTTTGATGTCATGGCTTCAGAAGATTTAGCGCACTAATATGTCTGCCCGGCCACACAATCCACAATTTCACTTACGTTTCTTGTCATTATGATAAAGTGAGGGTGCTAGCGCTGAAACAACATCTGTTCGTAGCCTTTTCCTTCCCACGTGTTATCTTGTGAACCTCATTGTGGGCCTTTCTCATCCTGTTACCATCTCTAGGATCAAGCAGTGCACGGTGGTGACCATGGATGACCTCATCACTGTGCACCATGAGATGGGCCATGTTCAGTATTTCCTGCAGTATAAGGATCAACCCATCTCCTTCCGCGATGGCGCCAACCCTGGATTCCATGAGGCCATTGGTGATGTATTGGCCCTGTCAGTGTCGACACCTAAACATCTTCAGAGCATTGGCCTGCTCGACAAGGTGGAGGACAACAAAGGTAACCCTATATGTGAACTTAGTTGTGTCAACAATTAGACAAATAAATCATGCAGGCCTTTACCTGTAATAATAAAATTATATATGTGCAATAACATTGTTATTACATATGTTTTAATCTTTATTAGGCTAATGCCATTTTAAATTCAACATAAAATCTAAATTGACCCTATTTACTTTCTTAATACACATTATGGAGTTCGATTTAATCTGTGCATGTTATTCCAAAATATATAAACAAATAAAAATTTTATACAGTTTTTAGATTAAAAAAAATCTTCCTCATCAACCACCTGGCTCCATTCTTCCAATCAATTCCCAATGGATAAAATTCCTGCCCTACAGTTTTCTCTTTGAGTATTCTCAGAAATGTCCCACACATTGAAAATAAAATGGATTGCGAATGTCGTTTCAGTTGACTTTAAAAAGCCTTTGAACATAAAAAAACACGTGTTAAACACGTGCAAAAAACACGTGTTAAATGCAGATCACTGTGGTTACTGATTGGTCTTCACTGGTCTGTAGAGAGCACAATCAACTTCCTGATGAGCATTGCCTTGGATAAGATTGCCTTCCTGCCTTTTGGCTATCTGATGGACCAGTGGAGGTGGAAAGTATTTGATGGCCGGATCTCAAGCTCAGAATACAACAAAGAGTGGTGGAATCTGAGGTGACAATTTTTAGTACTGTATTTCATTGCCTCAGTGGTTTTTTAGATAAACAAGTCCCAGTTTGGCTTTGATCATATAGATTAAGTTACTGTTTACAAGTTACTGTTACTGCTCTGCGACAGCACTTCTGGGTTCTTTTGGCACCCCAGAAGAACTGCTTTCAATGGGAGCTTTGCTCATATTGAGCTGAAAATGCTCATAAAAGTGCTGTTTGTGGGGTTAAAACATTTAGTTTCTCAAAGATTATTGGAGATTTGGGCTTCTTTCAATTTCCATCATGATCGGTGGACCAGGACAAACTCATGATTTGACATAAAGTATTTCACGGATCACCATCATTGTTATCGTGTCTACTCTAATAAGACCCATTTTCCCCACAGCTTCTGTTCATAGATTTAAGCTTTTTACGGAGCAATCGCACAAACTCAGATCGCAAACAGCTGTTATTTTCCAATGTACAATTGACCTGATAATATGATCTAACTATGTTATTATACCACCATGTAAAGTATAACAAGATGAACCAGGCCCATCTCCACCACTGCAGTGCATACGGTTTGTGAAAGGATATGCAAATGAAAATAATGTACAATTATTTTGACTGCAGTAAGTACTGTAACTGGTTTTAATGAAACCGCTGTTATTAAGTTTAAATATTGAAATGATTAAAGTCAAATATTATTTCCAGAACTGTATGAGGACCAATAATTTAGGCAGCAAAGACGCATATTGTATGTCTGAGGGTAGTTTTCAGCAACTACTTAGTAACCACCCAAACACCTTAGCAACGACCTAAGAAATGTCTAGTAACCAAACATTTATGATGATTTTGTTGCCCAGGCAGGGACCACTTACATTTTCACAAAATGTAAAATCTAGCTCTTAACATTGCTGTTAACTCTAACATTACTATTAACATGTAATTAACAAATAAAATGTGTAATATGTAACCTCCTACCAGAGCTGCATACATTTAAATGAAATCAAATTCTCCTCTTTCAGAATGAAGTACCAGGGATTGTGTCCACCTGTACCTCGCACTGAAGAAGACTTTGACCCTGGTGCAAAGTTCCACATCCCAGCCAATGTTCCCTATGTCAGGTATATAACAAAATATCAGTTGTTATTGTTTTAGGACTTTAGTTTGATCAACATTTTGATTTGTAGATCAATTGATGCACATATACTCCGTTTTGCCTAAAACTGGAGTTAATGTCACATATGTCTTTCATGGATATGTTTCCTCTGTGAGCGCCTCTTGTGTAATTCAAGTGCAGAGGGTTATTCACATCGCATGCAATGTAAAAAGTAACTGTTAAGGAAGGTGCCACCTATGAAGACCATTTAAAATCAGTAACTCTTGAGGTTCTGTTAAGTTTAAAATGGTTTTGAGGTTTTGAGATGCAGCCAAGATTGAATCCTTTTATTTATTTTTATCCCATGCAGTAAAAGCATACGTGGTTTTTCAAAATGTTTCTGAAAATATCAGCACCATCCTTGTTGCACAACATATGCAATAACCAGATGCAACTTTTGATAGACCGTTCATTTGCTTTGGCTCCAATAGGTACTTTGTGAGTTTTGTAATCCAGTTCCAGTTCCACAAGGCCCTGTGTGAAGCCGCTGGTCAGCCAGCACCACTCCACAACTGTGACATCTACAAATCCAAAGAAGCAGGGAGGCTCCTGGGGTCAGTAAATCACTAAAAAACTCCATTGTTTACAAGCACAAAGAGGAAAGAATTATTGAGATTTTGTACATTCTCATCATTTTTGCCTTTTTCTGTGAGTAAAAAGCTCTGTCCTCCCCCTTTAGCGATGTGATGAAGATGGGCTTCAGTAAACCCTGGCCCGTGGCGATGACTTTGATTACTGGCCAACCAAAAATGTCTGTCCAGCCACTGATGGAGTACTTTCAACCGCTCATTGAGTGGCTAGAGCAGGAGAACAAAAAGAATGGTGACATCCTGGGATGGCCAGAGTATAACTGGGCACCATACAAAAGTAAGTGTGGAGTTTTTGAAAGCTCTATGTTTGGAAAGTTTCCAAACACAGAGGGGGGAATTCATTAAGAATGAATTGCTGATGGCCTTGTTTATTTGCACATGCTGTCTGCATTGTTATAGCACCTGGTTCTTTGATGCAATAATACAATCAGGTAATGGTGCAAACATGCCCAGAAATCTGTGCTGAACGCAATTTACACAGCGCGTTTCCCAGGTCGGTTCTGAGTGCTAGGTTGTGGAGGATGTGGCAGACTACTATCTAGCATACTTTGCTGAGACTTTACAGCATCGCTCCACCACTGTGATCCAGGCACCTGAATCAGCACCTGGTCTCATAGAAACATGTTGCTATACCAACATTTTTGCTAAATTATTTTGATGTGGCTCGTTGTACGTATTGCGGCAGTTTTGTGGTGAAATAAACACTAGAGGCACTACAACAACAATTACATTTATTCCCTTTCATACAAATTATAAGTAAACGTCAGATTATCAGATCACAAACACCTACTCTTCATCGTGTTCTGCACACTATGCTATTTTATGACATCTAAACACTTTCACTATAGTGCATGACTTGTAAGACCATACATTTTAACATTTACATTACATAACCAACTACATTTACGAGCTTGTTTGAGTGTGATCAAATTGTGTGGTAGCTTAACTGATAGTGACCACGTTTACATGCACTTAAGAAAATGGTTTATTCCAGTATTTTTGCATTAGCGACGCACTGAAATATCATGTAAACGCTTTCCTTATACAGTTTAAGAAATTAAGAGAAAGCGGTTTAACACCCAGATTTCTCCTGGAAAACGCGGCTTATGTGCTATTGTTACAGGTTTTTGAAGCATGCGCATGTATGTGAACAAACCGGATAACAAACATCAAGGGATGGAACCCAACAACAAGTTAACAAAGCAGAAAGAATGCAACATTTCTGGGAGTATAGTGGAAAAAGCATGTACTATACCCATTTATACACACCACTGTAAAATATGGACAGTCCCTGATGTTCGCATGCACCTGTACATTGGTGGAATCCCAGAGTTATAAATAAGAGGGAAACCTGGAGGCCTGGGTAGCTTAGAAAGACGCTGACTACCACACCTGGAGTTGCAAGTTAGAATCCAGGGCGTGCTGAGTGACTCCAGTCAGGCTTCATAAGCAACCAATTGGCCCGGTTGCTTGGGTGGGTAGCATCACATTGGGTTAACCTCCTCGTGGTTGCTATAATGTGGTTCTCACTCTCCGTGGGGCGCGTGGTGAGTTGTGCGTTGATGTGGTAATGCGCTCAACAAGCCACGTGATAAGATGCACGGATTGACGGTCTCAGACGCGGAGGCAACTGAGATTCGTCCTCCGCCACCCGGATTGAGGCGAGCCACCACGAGGATTTAGAGCGCACTGGGAATTGGGCATTCCAAATTGGGGAGAAGAGGTAAAAAATAAATAAATAAATAAAAATAATAAGAGGGAAACCCCCCCCATTGCAGTGCAATTTCGCTGCAGGTCGCGATAGAAAGTTACGGGGAAAAAAAACACAGCAACCACTCTGGAATATCTGGAAATAAAGCGAAGCAGTGGGGAATAAAATTAGTGAAGTCTTTCTCGCATGACATTTTTGTTATTTACACAAGTGTCGTGGGGAAATTACATTGCTGTGGAGAAAGCTGCTTACTGACCGAGCCGCATGTATATAGGAGTAAAGAGTATACTGCTTATACAGTGCATGTAAACGGGAATGCGTCTTTCTCACAATACACCACTTTTTCACAACAAACCGCTTTCTGGTGTCTATGTTAACGTTGTCAGTGTTGCACTTGCAATGCAAAGATCTGGGGTATGAATCCTGAAGAACAAGCGAGTCGAAACGTGAGCTGAATGTGTCAAAGAAGCACCACACAATGATATGGTTACATCAGCAAATGCGTTGTTCAACTCACCTTTGCTTTTTATGACACTATCAGTTTGGTGTAGGTTTAGGTTAGGAAGGTCAACGGTGTTGATTTAAAACAATAGCTCATTACCTTACAAACATCAACTGCTTGGGACAAAATTTAACTCCCTTTTAACACCATTCAGTGGACATGTCACCTCAGAACTGCTGTGATAGGTGTACTGAACCATGTCATATTTTGCAAAAATGTCGCCAGATTCACGTAATTGAGATCAGACTTGAATCAGGTCTGTAAAATATATATATTAAATTTAAAAAAATTAAAAACCGCACACAACTGCACTGCATGTCTGGATATTTGCTCTTCTACATCATTGGATCATAACTAGATGAATTACTGCTGCCATGAGCAATAGAAAATGTACACAAACATCTATTTCTTTTTAATAAGATTCAGTTTACTTCTGGTTTTCCGTGCAAAATTTTTAAATAAAAAATAAATGCACTAAGAATGGTAGTCCAATAAACTGAAACAGAATTAAATATAAGTAATGCTACTTCTTGACTACAGCTTTCCCAGATTCCTCCCACTGAAATTTTAATGCACTGGATTTGTGGTGTTTTACATTTTGGTGGTACTTTATGATATTAATAGAATCTTTACAAATTCAGTTATTCCAGTTATTCCAGTACCGGAAGATAATCCGAAAACTGTCAGCTTCCTAGGCTTGAATGTGGATGAGGCAGGAGCTACAGCTGGTCAGTGGATCCTCCTGGTTCTGAGTCTCATCTTCCTACTCGGCATCATCTTTCTGGCTTACAAATACAGCAAGACTAAACGCTTGCAAGACAAATCCATGTCCCAGATGGAGCTCAAGTAAAAATCTTCAAAAAGGAAAACATTCTTTTCTTACCACAGTCATTAAATCAGTTTTATTTTTTTGACAGAAAAAGTAAAAATTCACCTCTTTTTGAATGTAATGTATATTTATTATTTTTGGTCAAATTTGTTTGACTATGCAATGAAAGGTGACTGCTGTAATTTATTTGTAAAAAAAAAAAAAAAAACTTTAATGTTTGGCAGGTGTTGAATATTTGCGAGTATTTGTAAAGTCTTAACTTGATGTGCATTTCTGATTATTGACTTAAATGGAAAACTTTTGTCTTTATAGAATATTAAAAAATTTACAGACACTCTGGCTTTGTTTGTTATCTATGATTGGAGAACTTTCATAAAAACTTACAAACAGCTGCCTTCTGTTTCTACAAAACATTTTAATAACAGTACAGTATAAAACAAGACCTTAAAGACCATGTTGCTTTTTCTCTATGTGTGGACATACAGTATATTTTTGCACCCCAATACCCAGGACTGAGGTATAAAAGCACTCTGATGTAGTTTTATTTGCCCATAATCAATTGAAGTCTAGTGGTTTAACCATATCTGCTCTATTATCCAATGCTATACCCTCTACACATGCATCATTTGAACACTATCGACTAAGATGAAAAAATCGATTGATGTTGGCTTCTCTCTGACAATACAGTTTAATGCACTTGTTGTGCATGTGATTGGCTTCCACTTGATTACAGTACATTTAATTCAATTGGAATATCCAAAATTCTTATTCCATTTGATCTAAAAAGCAATTCTGATTCTTCTACCATCTTAACCTAAGAGACAAGAACAGTTGTCCAGTGTGCTAAATGTTTGAACTGAAACCAGCAATCCACTTGGTTTGGCAGTACATGGTGCTTTCAAGAAAACAATACAAATCCCCTCCAACACTAAATGATCATTTATCTCTTTTTATAGAAAATGTTATAGCATTTGTTCAAGCATAAAATCTACATTCTTAACTCTGAAAAATGACACAAACGGGACAGTACAGTAGTTCTCTATCTGTTCCTCCTTTTTCTTATCAGTAAAACCAAAAGAAAGACAGGTGAATTTGAAAATAGCTACAGTATTACTTGAAATCTGCAAATTCTAAATACATTGATATACACTAAATGGGTGAATTTAGCAAAAACAAGAAATGTCTAGGTCATATTTCACCCCAAAATCAAAATAAAAAAAAATAAGTCTATTTTAGGACCAAAACAACAACAAAAATAACAAAAATAATAATGTTCGGAAATGGTTTGGAAATAGGTTCTATGTTATTTTATGCAAAATGTATTATTATTTTTTATTTATTGAAATATGACCTGGACATCATGAGAATCAATCTACAAACTTACATACTTTGGTCTTCCTCCATGGGAGGGTATGGGTCAATACTAAGTGTTTCAGTACCTGGGAAAAAAGGGTATTGCTCATGCACAGTGTTACAAACACAGCCATCCAGCCAAACAATAAATCTGATCTAACAGAACTGGAAAGCCTGGCTCTTTCATCAGTGGTCACAACTTAAAGGGACAGTTCCCCCAAAAATGAAAATTCTTATTTTTTTTTACTCACTTATATTATTCTAAACCTATGTGACTTTATTTCTTCTGTGGAACAAAAAGTACATGTTGCCTCAGTCACCATCTTTCATTTTTTTTTCTCCATACAATAAAAGTGAATGGTGACTGAGACTAACATCAGAGACTATTTAGCAGAGACGGACCACTTCTATTAAAATGAATGGGAGAAATTGGAATGCCCAACGGCAGCCAACTGTCAGTGGATGTAGAAATGAAGTCCCGCCTTACAGGTAAAAGAGCCAATCACCTTTTAGATACAGACATCACCTGTCAGTCAACTTGAAAACCTTCAAGTCTTTCCCCATTCATAGGATAGGAGCTGCACTGTCATGACTGGAAAAAGCCATCCGAGAGAGTTCCAAACATGGCCGACAGTGGACTGACTTGCTAAAAGTCTTTGCTAATGTTCTTTTAAATTCCACCGAAAAATAAAGCCATTTGGGGTTTTGGACGATTCACTCACCCGTGAATGATCATAGAATTTTCATTTTTGGGTGCACTTTCCCTTTAGGTGTTTGTCTCTGTATGTTAATGAGCAAGCATTACTGTCTGCTTTGGTAGGTAAACTTCTGACTTCAATGTAAGGGGCAAAGTTACTAGTATATCACATAAATTATGTTAGAAAAATGCTATCATTGTGGAATGAGAAATCATAATGAAATAAAGCATGCATGTGGAACCAAGCAAGACCAAACAACAACAAAAATTACATGTTACTAGCAGTTCGTGAAGATTAAGCAATAGGAAAATAAATCGATTCATTATGTTTTCATCAAATGCCACACTTGCTCTTGACAAAACATTCTCTTTTTTTTCAAGCAGTTCAATGGTTTACAAAACCGAGGACATGATATTGCACGCAGACCAGAAATCTTTTGTCAAAACATGTTTGTTAGTGATGGCTCCCAAAGCCTCTGTCTAGTGTCTGGTTAGTTGAGGTGGGGTTAATAAAGGAAATCCTCCAATCACCACGCTACCCTGGCTCTGTGGGCGCGGTCAGGTGAAGAGTTCAGTAGTAATATTCTTGTGTTTCCGTCCAGTTGGTGACCCAGAGTTTCTTGCTCAGTTCTTGCTCAGGCTGAAAGGCCATGTTATACTTATAGCGCTCCTCTCTGCGTACTTTCACTCCGTGGTACTTTGGCATTATCCTGTAGTAGACAGCCCTCTTGAAAAAACCGCACTGCTCATGACAGACAGAGAAAGAAGGAAACTGAAATGATTCAGATAGGCATTATGTATTGTAATAAAACTGTAATTAAAAATAAGCATTTGGTAATTAAAGGAATAGTTCACCCAAAAATGTAAATTCATTATTTTCATGTTTCGAAAGCTGTTTGTTTTTTTTCTTTGAAACACAAAAGGAGAACTTTTAAAGCATCTTTACGCAGCTCTTTTCTGTTCAACAACAGTTTATGGTGCCCAAAGACAAAAACAACCATGAAGGTAGTCCATATGTCTCGTGCACTATAATCCTTAAGTCAAGGATAACAACAGACTACTTTTAAGGTGATTTTTTTTTCTTTTTTTGGAGCTTGACATGGGACGACTGTTGTTATTTAAAAAAGAGTTTAAAGATTTTTTACACAATCAACATGTGTAAAGATTCTTACTGTAAAAAAACAATTGAAATTTTGACTTAATTTTCTTGGAAAAGGAAATGTTGGCATAATTATAACATGCAGGCTATCTTGATGTCATGTATAACCCCCCCCCCCCCATGAGTGTATTACATTTTAAAGTTTTTAAATAGTATTTTATTTTTTTTAAAAGGCACATCGCAAGTTGTTGAGCGATGGTGTGGTGTCGCTGTCCTTTTCTGCATATTGCGGCCCCCTCCGGCATATTGCGGCGGTCCGTTTGGCCCCGTTTCACAACCGGCCCACCGGGAAAAGTCCAGGTTCTCCCTATGGCCAGTCCGCCCCTGGACAGTCCCAAGTCAAGACAGACAAGTCTCAAGTGAAGTCCCAAGTCAAGACAGGCAAGTCCAAGTCAAGTCACAAGTCCTCAACTTTAAGCTTCAATCTTATACAAGTCATTAGTGCTCTTTGCCCAAATTAGTGTCTGAGTATTAATTACTATATTAAATATATATTAATTTATCAGGAAGGCTTTTAAAGTATGTTCATCACTTCACAGTTCAATTTCATGTGAGATATACTGTATATTGTCACTAAGGGCACTGATCTGTCTCAGTTCAATTTGTCTGCATAGGCGTGTGCTTGAAAGTTATAAGTAGGGCTGCAACTTACGATTATTTTGATAATCAATTAATCTAACGATTATTCGAACGATTATTCGACTATTCGGCGATTACTGCAACGATTAATCACCAGTTCGTAACCCACTATTCAGCTTGTGCCTTGACTTACAATGTTGTATTAAACGTGCTTACTAACAATAAAAACGATCAAATCATATTTAAAAAATATCTCTAAATGACATTCACTGAATTAATTCAGTAAAAAATTCACTGCAAACAATCCTATAGTTATCAAGTGTTTGTCTTGTTTTCCATTAAAAATTGTCTAAAAATCCTTAAATCAAGATACATTTATACAAGATATATAGACTTGCTTTAAGAGAATGTATCTTAAATATAAGTGTATTTTATATATAAGTGTATTTTTTCACTTGGTTATACTTCTGTCAGTGCAGAAAAGTCAAAATATACTTATTTTCAAGATCGATTCTATGAAAGCTAGTCTAAATATCTTATATGTTGCTTCTTAAGTAAATTTATGTTGTTTTAAAGGAGTTTTAGATATTTATATTAGAAAACAAGCCAAAACAAAAACAAATCAAAAACTTATTTTGTTGTAGTGTATAATGGGGCGAAGACTACCCTCTCTCACCTTTCTGTTCACTTCAATCCATCTTTAACTCGCAAAAAAAAAAAAACTCTCTCTTATTAATAAAGCTGCGTATTGCCAATTTTCTTTACGATAATATACACACCGTGACACATATATTACGATTCAATATGTCACGAGCCATCACGTTATAATCTAGCTGCAGCAAGCGCGCGCACTTGAGGGACGAGCGTCCCCACGACAGAGTGTGACTCAGCTGGGGTGTAGTTTCAATCTCTCCCCTTTAGATCGGATCACTTCTCGCAACTCACAGAAGCGGTGCTGATCGCACAGAGAAATGCCAGTTTCGGGGTTTGTACTTATTTGCATGACCTGCTTCCTTATTATTTGATCTTTAATAAAGGATGCATTAAAGATTTAATGCAGACTCTCAGAAGTGTTTCCTTTAAAGACGCTCTGACATGCAAGTTTTGCTTAAGCTGAACGGCAGCTCCAGCTCCGCTTTATTTCACAACGAGAGTGCTTCTGTATTTACTTATTTTGTATTTTTTTATAATTTCCTAATACTTAGCAATCTACATCAACTGAAGCTGTTTGGAAAGTTTAGAGTGCATCTGGACTGTGAGCTGTGTTTTCTTCCTCTCCTCAATCAGGTGCAAGCTGCGGTTGGTGCTCCTCTCACACGTCATCATTAGAGTTTAATGTGATCTCATGTTAAGTTAAATGAGATCAAACAACTATGTTTAGAGTGCATCTGGACTTTTCAGATTGATCACTAATTATTGCTTTGTTCTGTGATGTGTTTAAAGTGTACTGCATCAATAGACAACATTTGGTAAGCGATCATTTTGACAAACTTTGCTAGTTGAATTGTAATGATAAATGATTTAATGTTGCTGCGCTGCTCTGCGTGAACCGTTAGAGGGCGCATTTCTATCTGCAGGGGTTTATGAATATACACAAATTGTTTGATATACAATGTGTACTTTTTAGATAAACTTGATAATTTATAGATCTTGATTTCTAGATAACGTTCTAGATAGACTTGGTTTAGATAAGATGAATACCTACACTGGCTAAGAATTATTTTGCAGTTTTCTTATTCTATTATTTCTGAACATCTGGGTTTATTAGATTTGTATTTATTTTACATTTACACTCTGTTGACATCTTCCCCCTGTGGTACATTTGTAAATTTTTCTTGCACACCTTTGTTTCCTATAATGAAAAGAACTTGGATTTCTCTAACCAGGCTGCCTTGCATTCTAATAAAGAACATACAATCTGAATCATGTTGGAGTACATTTAAAAGTTGAAAAAATAGAATTGTGAATCGTCCATAAGTTTGATAAAAAACGTTTTTTTAAATCTTTTTTTTTTTTTTTATTGTTTTGCCATATCACCCAGCCCTAGTTATAAGTGTGTCTTAAAGGAATATTCCGGGTTAAATAAAAGTTAACTCAATTGACAGCATTTGTGGCATAATGTTGAAAAATGTAATTTTCGACTCCCTCCATTTCTTAAAATAAAAAAAAAGGAAAAAAGCAAAAATTTAAGTTACAGTGAGGCACTTACAATGGAAGTGAATGCGGCCAATTTTTGAAGGGTTTGAAGGCAGAAATTTGAATCTTATAACTTTATAAAACACATTAATTCTTCTGTTGAAAACCATGTATTGTTTGAGCTGTAATGTTGTTTAAATTGTCATTTTTACAGTCATTTTAGGGTTTTAGGGTTTGTTGGCATTACATCGTCATAAACAAAGTTGTAAAATTGGCTATAACTTAACACATCTATGAAATTTATGATTAAAATGTATATTTCTTTTTACTTTTTTATCTGACTGTAAAGAACAGGAAGGATAATAAAAGACACATTATTCAATGAAAGTGGAGTGCGGGATCTCATCTTTGATGACACATTACATGGAAGAAATGTTCTGTTTCAAGCACTTTTCAACAAAAAATTTGATTTTCCAGGTTTTCAAGTACTTACATTTTTAAAGCTTAATTTAAGCACTTCAAGGACCTTGTGTGAACCATGTAAACAGTGTAGAAAAAGTGCAGTAAGGAGGTAGAGAGGTGATGATGTTTGATGTTTGTTTGATATGGTTTGTCATTTTTTTGGTTTGCGACATATCAAAATTCAATATATTGTTGCATCCCTAGTAGCTAACTAGGTAACCCAGCTAACAAGGTAAGTTAAATGCTACTGAACAATAGCTGACATGTAAAAGTTAACAATCCCAACATACCTCTGTCTGTGGGTTTTCAGACTAAATTGGATGTTGTTGATAAATCGTCTGTAATTTTTGAACCACAGGTTATACATGTTGCAATCCTTTTGCTGCCTTCGATATTGTATTCTTTACATCCAAATGAAATTACCTTTGGTATCATTTTTACTGTATCGTCCTTGAATGTGCGATCTTCAAACTTGGTCTTACTCTCGTGGAAGTTGATTGGTTGGTTGTCTGATTGGTTGATTGTGGAGCGTGGAAATGCAGATTTGAAAATCAAATGAACTGTTTATTGGGTAAAATGAATCGATGATTTGCTGCACATTTGTAAATGTTCAGCTCTGATATTGTTTTATAGAAGGTATCAAGTCTTTCCAAGTCAGAGGGCTCGAGTCCAAGTCAAGTCGCAAGTCATTGTTGTCAAAGTCTAAGTCCAGTCGCAAGTCTTCGAGTCATCAAATTTTTGACTCGAGTCCAATCAAGTCCAAATCATGCGACTTTGAATTTTTTTTTCTTAAATTAATGGTTACATTGTGTACACTCACGTGTATTCAAGGTGCAAAGTATTTTAATACCTCTGTGTAACCTTGATGGTCACACCACATTACTTTTTTTTTTAAGTCATTAAATCCATTTTATTTCATTTTATTTTTGTAGAAAATGCAATAAATGTTTTTCAAACATGTATGAAACCAAAATGTACACAAATATAAAATTTCTACGAACTTGACACATTTTGTAAACTAGATTTTTAAAATACGTATATCAAATTTTTATCGTCTCAGACAACTTTTTTGTTGTTGTCAAAAACCATATATAAAGGGTGAACTATTCCTAGCAAGAGATAGCAACAAACAGAGATTTCACAAATATAACATACAACATAATTTTGGAAAACAGTGCATGAAGATTCCCATATTACTACAGATCGCAAGCAGATTGGGAATAGATAGGGTTAGGTTAATGAGTAGGCCAGAATAAGAAGATTGTTATTTCACTGTGAAAGGATTATGGAGTTATGGAGATTTAGAAGCTCAGTTAAACTCAGGCCAGGAAACAGGCTCGTGAAGAGAAAAGTCAAAAAAAGTAGAAGGTAACTCGAGAGGGCTCATGGATATGCTTTACCGATGGGCCCTAATGATGCTGCCATAGAGGCAGATGGGGCGCCTGTAGTGTCAGTATTCCTCCGTCAGCCTCTCTGTCTCAGAGGGCTGGATCTTTATTTCTGCTTTCTGGGATTTGGCCTCATACATCTCTCTCCTGCTGGCCCGTCGGAAGAAACCGCACTGTGGAGGAGGGGCGGAGCCCAAGGCGGGACATTTATTAATGATTTCAATAACGAGAGGCGGTGACATTTCACATCAAAGGCGTGTGGGGTTATATTGAATTTCATGCACTGCAAGCATATGGTTGGCATGGTTTAAGTGTTTCCTGTCATTTGCTTCTATTAACTGTCCCGGCTTAAGTTATAGTTTATGGATAAATGTTTTGGAAAAAGCTACTATGGCCTAGGGGTGGGCGGTATAAAATCCTATATCACAGTACATATAATGAAAGCTACTTAATCTCATTCAATATTTTTTTTTCTTTTTGTTTGGATATTGATGGATGCAAACCAAAAGATAAGACCATTCATAACAAATCAATGGTAAGTATGACAGCAGAGCTTTAAATGTAAGAATAAAACTCAAATCAGTAAAAATAATATTACAAAAACAAATACAATTCTTATTGGATGAGCCACAATCAAATCTGTTATAAAATAGACAATTTACAGTATGCACATGTGTAAATGCACATTGTTCCTGTATTCCACATTTATATTTTAAATTCTATAGTTCTGTATTTATAATTATACAGTATATGAATTCTGTGCAACTGCAATATTGCTCAGCAACTGTAAACAACTAAACACCACTTCACATTGTGTCTAACAACACCCTTTAAAGGGAAAGTTCACCCCAAAATGAAAATCCCCTCATCATTTACTCACCCTCATGGCATTTAATATGTGTATGATTTTCTTTCTTCTGCTGAACAAAAACAAAGATTTTTAAAAGAATATCTCAGCTCTGTAGGTTGATACCATACAAATTAATGGTGACCAGACCTTTCAAGCTCAAAAAATCACATAAAGGCAGCATGAAAGTAATCCATAAGACTCCAGTGGCTTAATCTATGTCTTCAGAAGTTATATAATAGGTGTGGGTGAGAAACAGACCAATATTTAAGTCCTTTTTTATGATAAATCTCCACTTTCTCTTTCACATTATTTCACATTCTGAAAGTGAAACTGGGGATTTATAGTAAAAAAAGGATTGAAATATTGATATATTTCTCACCTGACTGCATCACTTCAGAAGACATGGATTACACCACTGGAGTCGTATGGATTACTTTTATGCTGCCTTTATTCACTTGCATTGAAAGGACCTACAGAGCTGAAATATTCTTCTAAAAATCTTCATTTGTGTTCTGCAGAAGAAAGTAAGTCACTGGGATGGCATGAATGTGAGTAAATGATGAGGAAATTTTCCATTTGGTTGAACTATCCCTTTAATAAATAGCTCTTTCTTGTCATACTGTGACCTGGACCACAGATAAGGCTAAATGAGGAACAAGACAAAACCACCAAGATTTTGTCATTTTTCACAAATACCTTCCACAGAATTAGACTGATAATGCCTAATAGCAGTATCCCAGCAACCGCTGCAACAATGATTATCCAAAGAGGAACTTCATATGGCGTCTCCTCTCCCAGCACCGGGTCAATGTTCACTAAAAACTACAAGGAGACAGAGGAACATAAAAAATAGTAGGGCTTTTAACCATGTCATTAGCAATAAATAAAATTTCATAGAAAACATTTTATGGTGAACAGTGCTGACCTCTCTGGTCTGACTTTCCATTTTGATTGTCGGTTTATCCGTAACCAGTCTCAGCGTCGCCTGACTCCTTACTTGCACTCGCAAGGCATTGGCGTAATCCTGCGAGACAAATGCAGAGTGACCACTGTGTGTAACAAAAAATTATTTTGAGGTATACAAGTGAATTTTTGGAAGTTTAGTATTTTTCTTCTGCTGTTTAAAGTGTTGATCCAGTTTAATTTAAACTGAAATATTTAAACATCAAGACTGTATCTTGGCTGTGAGATATGGGGAAATTGTAACACTTTTTATGAAATAAAAATTGTTTGACTTTTGAATCTTTGATAAATGTAATGGAAATGATCTTATTGAAGAATCTGTTTTAAGACTGTTCTTGTAATGTCGCTGATAATTAAAGTAAATACTAAGATAAATTCTAAAAAGGACTGAACAAATGTGAAATAATTATAATGTAGGTACCACTTAGATTTTGCTAAAAACACATTATTCCCGACAGCTGAAAGAATAATATAACGGTGAAAACTATTCACTACACTGAAAAAAAATCGTTGGTTTAACTTAATTCAATTGTGGACATTGGTTCCACATAATAAAAATGAGTTTCTTTGATTTAAAAAAAAAAATGTAGGTTCTACTACCTGAACCAATTTGTTAAAACCTAAACAAATTGTGTTAACCTAACTTATTTGAAATTTGATCTGTTTAAATAAATCCATTGAACCGTGCAGCTTTTTGCTAGCAAGCAACAAATACATCAGCATATTATACGTATATATATTTTTGTACTGTATAACAAGTGCATCGTTATACTGATGATTCTTTAGTACTTGTTTCACGAGAAAAGCAATACACACTGATTTTACAGTAGCAATGTTACAAACATCGACCTAACCAATTAGCTCCACTCTTCTCCACAATTGTAACCTCTAAAAAAAATTCAACATGACAGAAATTACTCAAAATTCCAACATAACAGAACATTAAACACTAACTGTGTTTTCAAGTCTCCAACTTGTAAAAAATTGTTTAGAGATAGAAAAAAAAAAATACATGTAGGATATAGGCTCAGGAAGGCACAATGATGCCTGAAATGTTTTTTTTTTAACCTATTGATTTTTTTTTTCTTCACACTGCGGTTCAGGGCTTCCATATTATTGTGTAGCAATACATAAAAAAACCCCCACTTAATTTTAAAATGTTCTCTCCCGATCCAGTGCTTTGCAAAGCATGCTGGGAACTGGAAATCCCCTGTCCGATTTCAGCAATACAATGATGCAGCCAGCACAACTGGATTAAGTTGTACACAATGAAATTAAGTTGAATTGCATTTAAATAAGTTAATTGAGAAAGTAGTAAAAATCACGTTATGTGAACACCATTTGTTGATTGAACAAACTTTTTGATGACTGTTAAATATAACTTGGACATTACGCAATTTAATGATGTTCTTATCTCAAACATAAATGTATTAAGTTGCTTTCAAATGTACTGGTTTACTATTTTAAGTAGAGCAGCTTTCTCTTTTTTTCAGTGGAATACCTAACCTAAAAATGTACTTCATGTGGTAACATCCCAATTAACTGGTTTTATTTGATTCAGAATGTTACTTAATATCACTAAATTTACCCAACAAATTAGGTTACACCAACTAAAGTTATTTTAATGGGTTAAATCAAGTAAAAATATATCCTTGAGGTATCAATTCCAGGTTACCACTTTTTTCAGTGTATTTAATGATATTATTCTTTCATATCTTATGTGTGCTCTTAATGGAGATGCAGAGGGTTAATATTGTGTTATTTCAAGTGTTACAATGACTTCTTGTATTAAAATGTATATTATATAACAGTTGGTTCGGATCCTCTAATAATCTGATTGGACAAGCAGCATTCCAAGAGTGCTGATATTTATTATAACAGCACTGGGACGCTTCACTGTTTGTATCACTCCACTTGTCTGTGTTTGATCCTGCTTTGGCTTCATTTAGAACTATTTTCGTTAGTGGACCAAAAATAGAAAAAAATAACTTGCCATATTGTGTCTAAAATGTATCTATTCTTTTATCAATGTAAGTCTATTATTGGTACTGTTGCATTTTGCACATATAATTGTATCTTATACCAACTGATGGCAGGTAGATTTGTAGTACTTTGTGAGGTGTGAAGGAAAATGTAATATATATACATGTTCACTACTTATATACATGTTCCCCATAACAGCTATTTTACTGACCTCCAGCATAGTGCTGTTCCACACACGTGACCTGACTTTGATCTCAGCTTGGGTCGACATGTTCCGCAGTGGGCAGGAGAAGATTAAACAGCGAGCTGTCTGCTTTGAACACTCCTGAAGAGAGAGAAAAGCCAGGCATTCACATTTGAATGATGCAGTGGGGTATTATGTTTAACAAACTGGTGGGGCACTGATGGCTTTGAGTAGGCATGGGTCACAATGGTCTATAAGTCACCCAATAACGACTAGTCATTTAATGAGACTGACTTTATAGTGAATAATAACTTTTTTGTTTGTTTCTCAACAGAAACCGAATGCATTGATAACTTTTATGCTGCCTTTATGGCCTTTTGATGCTTGAAAGATTCAGACTCCATTAACTTACATTGTATAGACATATGCACATCATACATCTGTGAAAATCATCATTTGTGTTCCGTATACGAGTTTGAGATGGTATAAGGGTGAGTACATGATTACAGAATTAAAATTTTTGGGTGAACTATAGTCATTCAGACAACCCACCAATTAGTTAATAAGAAATATTAATGGTAGTTTTGCCCATCACTATAGTTTTGAAAAACCATCACTAAAAATAATTCCTCAGAGAGGAAATGTCCGTCTCACCAGCAAATGCGTCTCTTTACGAGGTGTCAGGACAGTAACAGCGGCTTCTGCATAAGGAAAACTGACATCCACATCTCTCTTCAATCGTTTAGTACCTTCATCTGACAGCTGGAATGAGAAAACGAAGTGTTGCAGGTGTGAATGCAATGAGAACTGATGGAGTGCTGATTGAATAAGATGGAAAACGAGTTACTGTGGGCTGTTGAATGTTCCCAGACTCACTGTGAGGTTGAGCGGGTTCACAATCTTTCCTGGTGGGACACAGCGCGACTCTGACGTTCCTTTGATGATAATCTCTGTGATATACAGCAGCCATTTCCCATTGGTCACCTCAAACGGCCATTCAAAGTCAATCATCAGAGTTCCCATGTCTCTTAGAGGTTCTCCTAAAACTTGCACCTGAATGTGGAACCAAATAACTTTTTGTTCCATAAATACTTCAGAAATGAATAGGTAAAACACCACTTTTAGCTGGGAGCCTGTCAATAAAGACTATTTTTACTTATTAAATAATAATATAATTATAATATATTTTATCACAGTAATATAATATAATATAATATAATATAATATAATATATGGTTATTTTACTAGCCAATACATTATTAGCCAAATGGATTAATTATTTCTGAATTTCATAAAATCTTTATAGGACAAAAATGTGTGGACAAGCTTGTGTGGACAAGATTAATCATCAATGTTTTTGGGCAGTTTTCCCCAATGAGAAAGACTAAATTTTAAATACTTAATAAATAAATAAACAAACTGATTGGTAACACTTTACAGTAAGGTTCCATTCGTTAACAGTAGTTAATGCATTAGTTATCATGAACAAACAATTAACAATATTTTTTTTTTTTTACATAATTTATTAATCTTTGTTAATGTTAGTTAATAAAAAAAATATTGTTCATGTTAGTTCATAGGGCTTTAACTAATGTAAACAAATACAACTTTTGCATTAAAAAATGTATATGTTGAAATTAACATTCACTAAGATTAATAAATGCTTAATAAGTACTGTTCATTGTTAGTTCATGTTAACTAATGTTGTTAACTAATGTTAACTAATGTTAACAAATGGAACCCTATTGCAAAGTGTTCCCAACTGATTCAAATGTATTTTGTTAACTTTTAGGAGGACCCTAGTATATAAATGGTTTAAAAGCTAACAGAAAAGTACAAAAAACAAAAAAATTCAATTTTAATGTCATGCTGTTTTTAAATATTTACATATATTTTCATTTTATAATTATACCAAAGCACTTACATGGTACTTCCAAAATCCAATGGGAAAACACCCAAAATCTGACTAATTTACAATATTTAATCATATAATATAATATATTATAATATATAGATATTTTACAAGCCAATACAATGTAAGTTTATTGTAATACACTTTATTAAATATACATTATAGTAAAATCATTATTAAATTCTATTAAATCATTAGGACTGCCTAAAGACCCTGTAATTTCACAAGTGATGAAATAGTGAAATTGTGTAGTCAATATCCAGGGATATATCTACAACATATTCTCATTGCCAAAATTTGGATTTTAATTTCCAACAATATATACTGTATGAAAGGTTAGGTTTGTAAAAATTGGATTTCATGCCTTTTTTTTTTTTTTTCAACTTAACGTATCAGATTTTTGCTGGCTGTCTGAACAAAACCACACTTACACGAAACACAAAGTCCACTGGACTTCCCACATCACTGGTGCTGTTCATCGCAGATTCTCCAATCACAGTGCCACTGAAGTACGTGTCCACCACAGCCCGTTCTCTGCACAGGATAGGATGCCAGTGAGTATTACAGCAACACTTTTGAGTCTTTAACTATTTACATATATTTTTTCATTTTAAAATGATATCCATGCACTTACAAGGAGAAGGAAGTGAGGACTGTGTTCTTCACGTTCAGAGTGACATGAACAGGAAACAGATCATTCTGTTCACTTATTCTAATGGGAGACACAAACGCCATTCAATCAGCTACATTAAAAGGAGTGCAGTTGTAGAAAGGACTTCAAATCAGTTTGCATCACTATGCATAATTAATGAAACATTATGTATTGAGGGGAAACTGTAAACTAGCTCAGTTTTCACAGACAGGAGGACTTACGTGGATAGCTGAAGCTGAGAGTAAATTTGCTTTGTGTAAAGTGTTATTCCAGAGGTTTCAAAAATGATTATCAATGAAGCCTATGTGGACGGAATCAAGAGTGAGTACAAATTAGCAAAACAAATCTGCTGTACCGTCTGATTAGAGTTCCTTCCAATGGCCCATGGAAAATGATCTCCTTGAGTCATTTGAATTGCTTTTTTTTAGTTTACATGCAAATCTTGACAGTCGTATAAAGGCCAATGTACATGTTTTCAGTAAGAAAAAGGTTTTTACCTTCTGATTGCTTTTAAATGGGTTTTCCAGATTGCATATAACTGTCTCGTTGCTGTACTCAATATCACATCTAGTCTGTAATGAAGAAAAATCGAGAAAGTCAAAAGAATATCGAAACAAGAAAAACAACATAGACAATATAATTTGCAAGAGTAACTAGCTAGTCTCTAACAAGAATTGAATTAAAATAAAGTATTAAATATTTCTTCAAATTCTAGGATTTTAGAAATCTGAAAAGCAGGACCCCTAAGAAAAAGTCTCCATTTTCTCTCCATTTCATCCTGTTTCTACAGAATGGTTAAAAAAACTGATGATGGTGTGAAGCAGAGTGAAACAGCGCCACCATGTGGACTCACCTGAGTTCGCACCCCTGAGTACTTGAGTGTGTGGGGAATGGTGATGTTGAGCTTTGCCTGATGAGCGTCCTCTGCCTCTCTGTCTCCATCTGGCATGTTAGTAACCTCCACCATCATCACCAGCTTTTTGATACTACTGTTGAACTCCATGACCTGACTGTCTCCCTGACTGAGAACAAACCAGCACATCCCATAATATAATATAATATAATATAATATAATATAATATAATATAACATAATATAATTAGTAAGGGATAATGTACAGCCAGCCAGTCATCAATAGTGGGTGACTAGTGGTCAAAAGTGGTAAATCAATATGGAGTTTTTCATTTATGAATTTAAAGGGTTAGTTCACCCCAAAATGAAAATTCTCTAATCATTTACTCATCCTCATGCCATCCCAGATGTGTATGACTTTCTTTATTCTACTGAACACAAACAAAGGTTTTTAGAAGAATATCTCAGCTCTGTAGGTCCATACAATGCAAGTGAATGGTGACCAAAACTTTGAAGGTCCAAAAAGCATAAAAATAATCCATATGACTCCAGTGGTTAAATCCATGTCTTCAGAAGCGATATGATAAGTGTAGGTGAGAAACAGATCAATATTTAATTCCTTTTTTACTATAAATCTCCACTTTTGCTTACTCATTCTTCTTTTGTTTTCGGAGATTCACATTCTTTGTGCATATCGCCACCTACTGGGCAGGGAGGAGAATTTAGAGTAAAAAAGGACTTAAATATTGATTAAATAAAAAAAAATAGTCAATATTTCATTCCTTTTCACTTTCAGAATGTGAAATAATGTGAAAGTGAAAATGGAGATTTATCGTAAAAAAGGACTTAAATATTGATCTGTTTTTTACCCATACCTATCATATTGCTTCTAAATATACAGTGCATTCAGAAATTATTCAGACCCCTTTATTTTTTCACATTTTGTTATGTTACAGCCTTATGCTAAAATGCTTTAAATATTTTTTTTTTCACATCAATCTACATTCCATACCACATAATGACAAAGCAAAAACCAGATTTTTGATAACTGATTGACATAAGCATTCAGTCCCTACCACTGAAAAACACTCCCACAGCATGATGCTACCACCACCATGTTTCATTGTTGGGATGGTTTGCGCAGGTGATGAGCAGTGCCTGATTTCCTCCAGACATGATGCTTGGAATTGAGGCCAGTTCAATCTTGCACTGAGGAGAGGCTTCGTCTGGCCACTCTGCCATAAAGCCTAGATCGGTGGAACGTTGCAGTGATTGTTGTCCTTCTGCAAGTTTTTCCCATCTCCACACGTGGTCTCTGGAGCTCCAGCTCTAGGAAGAGTCCTGGTTGTTCCAAACTTCTTCCACTTAAGAATTATGGAGGCCACTGTGCTCTTGGGAACCTTCAATGCAGCCGAAATTTTTTTGTAGCCTTCCGCAGATCTGTGCCTCAACACAATCCTGTCTCTGAGCTCTGCGGGCAGTTCCATTTTCAGCTATGAGTGTCACGTTAATAGAGGGAGAGGCAGGACCCAAATGCAAAGAGGCAAGAATGTGGGCTTTATTTACAAAGAACAAAAATACAAACCAAAACAGAAACAGAATAATAAACCTGAAAAACTCAGAAAACAACTGAGTAATCACAGGAACAGACAAAACTGACTGGATCCGAAACAGCACCATAATACAATAACAAACGATTTGACACTGGACTCAACATGAGGAGAGCTTATATGGCGAGGTAATTAACGAGGGACAGGTGCTGTCGGCCCACTGATGAGTTAGGCAATCAGCATTCCCATGGAAACACAGATCATCGATGAGCTGGCGCTCAGCGTTCCCACAGAAATGCCAATCGCCCACCAGCGGCACCTGAAACACATGAGGGAAAACACAGACACACACAGACAGGGAAGGGAGGGAAACCAGGGAGGAGGTTTAAGGAAGGGAGTGGGGTCCGGCGGCCTGGGAGGAGGTTTCAGGGAGGGGGCTGGGACCAGTGGCCCTGGAGGTGAGTCCAAGTGGGGAGTGGGGTCCAGCGGCTTGGGAGGAGGGTCCAGGATGGGAGCAGGGTCTGACGGCAGAGGGGGCCTCAGGAAAGGGGTGTGGTGGCAGCCGGAGAGGAGGTTTCAGATTGGGAATGAGGGAGGAGAGGAGGGTGGCAAGGACAGGGAGGGCAGCAGACTGGGCAGCGGCCACTGGACAGGGGTTAGCAGACTGGGCGGCAGCCACTAGACAGGGGTCTGACTGGACGTGCGTGACCGCTGGGCAGTGGACAGACTGGATGTGGGCGGCCGCTGGGCAGTGGACAGACTGGACGTAGGCAGCCGCTGGGCAGCTGTTGGACTGGATGTGGGCAGCCGCTGGACAGGGGTCAGACTGGACTTGGGCGGCCGCTGGGCAGAGGTCAGACAAGACGTCAACAGCTGCTGAACAAAGGTCTGACTGGCCGCTGATGTCAGATGGGTGCTGGTAACTGGAGTGAACAAAGGGCTGGTCGGCGGCCGCTAGGGACAGGACAGAAACAGCGGCGGCTGCTGGGGAGTGATCGGGCTGAGTGCCGGGCACAGGGGCCTGGAAAGAACTGTCAAGAGCCACAGGGAACAGGATAGGCTTGTCAATGGCCACAGGGAACTGGACAGACTTGTCGACAGCTACGGGGAACTGGACAGACTTGTCGACAGCAACGGGGAACTGGACAGGCTCGTTGACAGCTATGGGGAACTTGATGACCACAGGAACTGACCGAAGTAATCACAGGAACAGGACAAGAAAGACTGGATACGAAACAGCACCACAATACAATAACAAACTATTTGACACTGGACTCAACATGAGGAGAGCTTATGTGGAGAGGTAATTAACGAGGGACAGGTGCCGTCGGTCCGCTG
Source organism: Myxocyprinus asiaticus (assembly GCF_019703515.2). Taxonomy (NCBI): domain Eukaryota; kingdom Metazoa; phylum Chordata; class Actinopteri; order Cypriniformes; family Catostomidae; genus Myxocyprinus; species Myxocyprinus asiaticus. Next base: position 11,535,205 of record NC_059375.1, on the reverse strand, counting down.
ATGAGCTAAGCAATCAGTGTTCCCATGGAAACGCAGATCATCGATGAGCTGCCGCTCAGCATTCCCACAGAAATGCCAATCGTCCACCGGCGGCACCTGAAACACATGAGGGAAAACACTGACACACACAGACATGACACTCATACGAGACAGACAGGGGAGGCACAGTCAGACCCGACTGTGATAGTGAGACCTTGTATAGACAGGTGTGTGCCTTTCCAAATCATGTCCAATCAGTTGAATTTGCCACAGGTGGACTCCAATCAAAGTGTAGAAACATCTCAAAGATGATCCAGAGAAATGGGATGCACCTGAGCTGAATACTTATGTCAATGTGGTATTTCAGTTTTTTATTTTTAATAAATTTTCAAAGTTATTAAAAATCTGGTTTTGCTTTGTCATTATGGGGTATGGAGTGTAGATTAATGTGAAAACAAAAATAATTTAAAGCATTTTAGCATAAGGCTGCAAGTTTTATGGATTACTTTTATGCTGCCTTTATGAGCTTTTTGGACCTTCAAAGTTCTGGCCACCTTTCACTTGCATTGTATTGACCTACAGAGCTGAGATATTCTTCTAAAAATCTTCAGTTGTGTTCTGCAAAAGAAAGAAAGTCACACACATCTGGGATGGCATGAGGGTGAGTAAATGATGAGAGAATTTTCCTTTTTGGGTGAACTATCTCTTTAAGCTTTTACATTTGGTTCCTCACAATCTTTAATATTGGTTAAATCTTTGTCTTTTATCAACCTGAAGGAGTATATTTTTCAATAGTGACCAAAACATATAGTTCAAAATCCTTTAAAATAAACAGAAACATTTGGGACAAGAATTGACTACCCATCAATCTATTCGTCTATTCCTAGGGCCCTCCCACCACAGTTTTCTTATTCTGTCTTCCATTTCCTACCAGGCTCTAAGAACTCACCTCGGGAAGGGAATGTAATTCTCATCTGCAAACCTGGTCTTCAGATGCAGGTTACTGCTACACTTGTTATCAGTACCGCACTCCTTGAGAAAGTTAATCTGAGGAAGAACAGACCAAAAGTCTAAAATCTAACAACATAAACCTTCAGCTGAGAGTGTAATGTCAAGTTCTTTGTACCTCAGTTCTTGCTGTCAGGATCTGTTGGCCGCTCAGCACTGGAAAATCATCCAGATTTTGTATTGTTTGTCGTGCTTTTGCAGTTTGCTTATTTAGGGACACATTCAGAGAGAACACTATGGGCTGAAGTATGTCACTCACAGGGCTCTATGGAGAGGAGAAAAAACATCCTACACTTTAACAGCCCTGTTGTTCCTTTAAATTCACTGAGCACAGTTTATAGGTTTGGAATGGCATACTACCAATATACTATTTATACTATTTTTTACAGTATGCAGTCTGAATATTATGCACAGTATGATAATTTTCTGTATGCATGAACTTACCTTGTACATTTGCCATAATGCACAACATACAACAAGAACACACTGCAAGGAATCCCAAAATGCTCTCAAAAGACGGAATTTGCATTACATTCACTATGCATTATCTTTAAATCATATTTAAATGCAGGTCCTGCATCTGTTTGAATAAGCATGCACATGTGTGTGAAACTGTTTGTGTTCAGGTGGTCTCTCACATTAACACTAAGTTCCAGCTCTTGACAAGCAGGAGCGGAGAAAGACAGAAGGCCTGTAAATGTGCTCTGTTTGTTGTCAAGGAAACGGACTCGGGTGCCACGGATGTCTGCGTCTACTGTGTATTTTACAGCTGAAAAGGAGGAAGAGACGAACAATGCACAGTCAGTCCAATAAAACACTGATGAAATATTTCTAAATAGATCTGTTCTTAGGGTTTCACTTACTGATGTCCTTCTTGAAGGCTTTGTTTCCATTGCTAAGAGTGTACCAGAAACACACCTTCACCTTTATGCTATAGAACAATAAAATAATTATGTTAAATGACACTAACAGACAATTAGATTCTGTATCAATATACACTATATTGCCAAAAGTATTCGCTCACCCATCCAAATAATTGAATTCAGGTGTTCCAATCACTTCCATGGCCACAGGTGTATAAAATGAAGCACCTAGGCATGCAGACTGCTTCTACAAACATTTGTGAAAGAATGGGCCGCTCTCAGGAGCTCAGTGAATTCCAGCGTGGTACTGTGTTAGGATGCCACCTGTGCAACAAGTCCAGTTGTGAAATTTCCTCGCTACTAAATATTCCACAGTCAACTGTCAGTGGTATTATAACAAAGTGGAAGCGATTGGGTATGACAGCAACTCAGCCACGAAGTGGTAGGCCACGTAAAATGACAGAGGATGCTGAGGCGCATAGTGCACAGAGGTCGCTAACTTTCTGCAGAGTCAATCGCTACAGACCTCCAAAGTTCATGTGGCCTTCAGATTAGCTCAAGAACAGTGCGTAGAGAGCTTCATGGAATGGGTTTCCATGGCCGAGCAGCTGCATCCAAGCCATACATCACCAAGTGCAATGCAAAGCGTCGGATTCAGTGGTGTAAAGCACGCCGCCACTGGACTCTAGAGCAGTGGAGACGCGTTCTCTGGAGTGACGAATCACGCTTCTCCATCTGGCAATCTGATGGACGAGTCTGGGTTTGGTGGTTGCCAGGAGAACGGTACTTGTCTGACTGCATTGTGCCAACTGTGAAGTTTGGTGGAGGAGGGATTATGGTGTGGGGTTGTTTTTCAGGAGCTGGGCTTGGCCCCTTAGTTCCAGTGAAAGGAACTCTGAATGTTTCAGCATACCAAGAGATTTTGGACAATTCCATGCTCCCAACTTTGTGGGAACAGTTTGGGGATGGCCCCTTCCTGTTCCAACATGACTGCGCACCAGTGCACAAAGCAAGGTCCATAAAGACATAGATGAGCGAGTTTAGTGTGGAAGAACTTGACTGGCCTGCACAGAGTCCTGACCTCAACACGATAGAGCACCTTTGGGATGAATTAGAGCGAAGACTGCGAGCCAGGCCTTCTCGTCCAACATCAGTGTCTGACCTCACAAATGCGCTTCTGGAAGAATGGTCAAAAATTCCCATAAACACACTCCTAAACCTTGTGGAAAGCCTTCCCAGAATAGTTGAAGCTGTTATAGCTGCAAAGGGTGGGCCGATGTCATATTAAACCCTATGGATTAAGAATGGGATGTCACTTAAGTTCATATGCGTCTAAAGGCAGGTGAGCGAATACTTTTGGCAATATAGTGTATCTAAAAGCTTGTTTGTATCAGAATCACCATGCACATCATTTATTTGCATGACACACATTTTACAATAAGTGATGAATAAAACCTACATGAAGGTTTTAGGTAAAAATGTATATCAGTGTATAAGGACAAATGTATATCTTAAGTTCTGTGACTGGTTACCAAGTTTTACAAAACATTTTAATCACCCCCTTGCCTTTGCTTGTTCATCTTAAAAGGTCCTGCAGCGTGACAAATACATTTTGAAAAATACAAATAGACCATGTAGTCTGTCAGCTAATATGAGGTCATAAAAGCTGCATGCATAATAATTATAAAACAATAAGTAAGATGCTGTTTAAAACAGTGGTAACATTTTACACGAATATTTCCTTTGTTCAGGGTTTCTAAAGGGGTTCATTAATGACTAATAAGCAATTTACAAATGCATTATAAATCATTGATATGCAGTTATAACAACATGAATAAAAATGGAGACTTTTATGGGTAACACTTTAAAATAAGGTTCCATTTGTTAACATTATTAAATGGATTGTTTATCATGAACTAACAATGAACAATATTTTTTACAGCATTTATTAATCTTGATTAGTTAATAAAAATAGAATTATTTATTTTTAGTTCATTGTGCATTAAGTAATGTTTTACATTTGAAATATGTACTAGTATATGTTGAAATTAACATTAACCAAGATTAATAAATGCTGTGAAAGTATTGTTCATTGTTAGTTCATGATAACTAATGTAGTTAACTAATGTTAACACATGGAAACTTATAAGTGTTACCCTTTCATGTAATACTATAGTGAGTATATTGAGCCAAAATACTGAGCAATTTCACCTCAAATGTTATAAATGCTTAATAACCATAATACTGTATAACATTAGTACCCTATAAAAACGTAAAGTGGACACATATGAAGCATTTATTAATGACTTGCCAACATTAGAAACTAAGGCTCGGAAATTTAACATTTTAATTTCTATGATTAATAATTGACTGTTTAAAGAGTAAAAATATTTTTAATCATTAAAAAAGTCCACTGGAAACAGCAGAAGATTTTGCCCAACTTTTAATTTTGTCCACTGATTTTATGACATTTATATATATATATACTTGTATCAAAAATGTATACCTGTAAAAATGTGTCTAATTTAACTCTATGTGAAAAAAACTGATCATTTTAACATGTACATGTTTAAATAATTAAAATAAATGATGACTAATCAATTTCTTGAAAGTTCTTTGAGACAATGTACAAAGTAAATATGTTTACGATTATATTTTAATGTTTTTTTAATGTATCATGATTAATCATGATTAATCACAGAAAACTGTGTGATTAATTAGTTAAAAAATTGTAATTGATTCACGGCCCTCTTAGAAACCTACGTACATTAAGTTCAGTATGGTTTAATGGTTATCAGGTTTTATTACATGATATATGCTGTGAATGAGCACGAAGACCTGAAAAGTGTTTAACTAGGACTAGGTAAGTTGGGACACTACTCAAAGAAGCACCATTCTATTGACATCAATGTGACAAGAAAGTGACCCAAATATGAAAATTGTTGACAAACAGATCAATATTTATGTACGTTTTTACCATAAATTCTTCTCCCTGCCCGGTAGGTGGCGATATGCACAAAGAATGCAAATCATAAAAAACAAAAGAAGAAGAATGTGAACATTAAAAAAGGACTTAGATATTGATCTGTTTCTCACCCACACTTATCATATTGCTTCTGAAGACATATATTTAACCACTGGAGTTTTATGGATTACTTTTATGCTGCCTTTATGTGCTTTTTGGACCTTCAAAGATCTGGTCACCATTCACTTGCATTGTATGGAGCTACAGAGCTGAAATATTCTTCTAAAAACCTTCATTTGTGTTCTGCAGAAGAAAAAAGTCATACACATCTAGGATGGCATGAGGGTGAGTAAATGATGACAGAATTTTCATTTTTGGGTGAACTATTCCTTTAATATAAACACAAGGTGAACTGTTGCCAAACGACAGAATCCCTCCTTTGAATATCACTATAGTAACCTGTTTTTGCTGTATTGTGACATAAATCACGAATTAGGGCATTTTATGCATTTTAATAATAAAAGTATGAATAAGTGTATTTATTAAGCATTAATAACATGTAAGTTAAGATGCTCACTATTTGGCAAGTATTGCATGAAAGTCACCCTTTTTCATGTTGTTATAACCACATATATAGGATTTCTAAAGCATTTGTAAATGACTTATTATTCATTAATAAACCCCATTATAAACCCTCAACAAAGGGAACACTAATGGATATGAAGTATAGCATGTCACAAAAGTATTTCATGTCAACTACCCAGTTATGAACAGCATGTGCCTATCCATATTTATGTAACATGTTAGGGTTTATGTCTTCTTACCAGGGATTAACACACTGACTTTGATTCACAATCTTGGGCTCTACTGTAAAGTTTTTAGAGAGGTGGATGACTGGACGTGCCCTGAAAAACATCCATTAAAAATCACTTACTTAGACATTATCTTGACAATTCAACATCAGTGCCAACCTCAGACTGTACACCACCAGTCAAAAATTTAGACACACCTGCTCATTTCTTATTATATCTGTTTTCCACACTTTTGAATAATAAAGTCATCAAAACAATAAAATCATATATTTTAGCTTCTTCAAAGTAGCCACTCTTTGCTCTGCACACTCTGTACATTCTCCCAAACAACTAAATGAGGTGCATCCTAAGATGCTTTTTAAACAGTATTGAATCAGTTCCCTTTCTTTAGCTTTCCTTGGGTTCATGAAAGGTGCTATATAAATAAAAAACATTATTATTGTTATTATTAATATGCAGTCCACCTCATCCATTAAAAAAAAAAAACAATAATTTTTTAGTTAGGCATAAAACTTTAGATCAAAAGTAGTGTTTATATGTATATAAATCTTTATACTGTATATAATTAATACATATATACATTTGGATCTGTATATTCATGTGGCCTCATTCACAGTCCCTCTGAATAACACGAACATCTATAAATACCAAACACCGTTGAAAAACTGAACCTCAACAGAGCGATGCGGTCGTCCAAGGAGCCCACCAAAATGTCAGGGTAATCATTTCCATCCATATCCATTCCTCCATTGAGAGAGTAGCCAAATGTCTGAAAACCACTGGGACCTAATGATTTTCCCTCAATCACCTAATAAAAGGCAGTCATATTACAGATAATAGTGCGAAATCTGCCAATCCAATTTTAACTTTAAGAGAGAACACATGTTTGAACTTTATAGCATTTCCATTCAAAATTACCCTCTGTTTTACATAAATCACCACCATGTTTTTGTCAGTGCTTATTATAGCTAGATGTCAATCAGCAGTCTAGATATTTTTTTCAGTAGTCATCAGTTCTTATTCTTATGGTACCTTATATGTGGTCAGAAAAAGTGATCTATTGGTGATCTAACATACTGTATATTCATTAATGACAAAACAGACGAAAAATAAAAACTCAAATATGTTGGCAAAGGTGTTTCATACGGTTTGGCTTTACCTGGCTGAATTCATTAGAAATTCCGTTTTTGCCTCCCATCCATATATAGACTTTTCCAGAGTCATGGAAAGGGGCACCAACCGCAATATCTGAATGTGGAAACCAAGACACAAACCCCAGAGTACCAACATGAGAAACCTTACATAGCCCCCAGATGGCAGCATTGTGACACAAATGACATTACAGGGCACAATTTTTCCAGGACATTTTACATGCCCAAGGGGTGTAATATTTGAAGGAATATCCTGGGATCAATACAAGTTAAGCGCAATCGACAGCATTTGTGGCAAAATGTTGATTACCACAAAAATTACTTTTGACTCGTCCCTCCTTTCATTTAAAAAAAAGCAAAATTCTGGGTTCCAGTGAGGCTCTTATAATGGAAGTGAATGGGGCCAATCCGTAAATGTTAGAACACTCACTGTTTCAAAAGTGTAGCCACAAGACGTAAACAATATGAGTGTTAACATGATTTTAATGTGATAAAATCACATACTAACTATGAAACGGAAAAAAACATTTTGCTCTATATCAACACTTAAACTATTTCATCTGTGCAAAGCAGAGATGACTGCAGATGAGCAGAGAATGTATGTGTAGGTGTGTTACCTTGAAATCCATCCTGATTGACATCACCCACTGCGGCAACAGCAAATCCAAATGCAGAGCCTTTTTTCCCCTTCAGAACCATGCTGGCGTTTCTCCGGAAGGACCCATTTTCATTCATAAAGATGTAAACAGCTCCACCCTCCTCCTTGTAGCGGTCAAAGTAGAACGGCGCCCCAACGATTAGATCATTCCAGCTACATCAGCACACAAATGACAGTCGCAAAAAGAACATGTTATGTCTAAGTTAGTTATGTTTAATCTCCTTGTTCATTCAAGACGTGTATAGATGCAGTTTGGTAAAGAATGAGGAACCTGCCATATAAACACATTCAACTGTTTACCTTTGACAAGCTTAGGTATGTAGCTGTAGAGAACTTTCCGAGGACACACAAGGGGATTGATAGACAACAAAGTTGCTTTTGGTCTGTTTCCTTTCAATTTCCTTTCAGTCTCAGTAAAGCATCGCAGAGACAGGTTGGTGAGATGATAACGCAATATTGTCTATGCAAACTGTAATATTGGGAAGTTAGCCAATAGTCAGGGCTGTACGCACTTATAAATACTGCATTTTGTTGCAGTCCAAAAAGCACATAAAGGCAGCATAAAATAATCCACGTGACTTCAGTGGTTAAATGAAATGAAGAAAGAAAGTCACACACGTCTGGGATGGTGTGAGGGTGAGTAAATAATGAGAGAGTTTTCATTTTTAGGTGAACTATCCGTTTAAGATTCCAGTTGTTGTTCAATGGATTACAAAAAGTTTGAACCTGACAGTGCCATTGCCAGTTTGATTACAATGAGGATTATAACACACTGTGGATTATAACACAAGACTATACTTCAATAGAAATTGGCTATCAAACTAAACTAGTTAAAGAGAGTGCTGAGTGAAAATTGTAATTGTAAATTGTGCCTCTTTAAAACTGCACATTTAGTAAACTTCCGCTTTTGGCTTTGCCGCTTTTTTTTTTTAACCTTTTCACCTGTGCAATTTCAAAATGAATGCCATACTTGTCCTACACCTGAGCTGGTGATGTCGAAACGACTTCTGCTAATCTTGGACAATCCTAGCATGCTTACATTTCAACCTCTCAAACATAGATAACAGACAAGACACACATTTAAAAAATCTGGGGCATTTTTTGTCTATTCCAGTAAATTTAGGCACTCATGCACCCTGTCGACACACCTGTGGTTTAGATGTTTTTTCATGCACAACACATACACGTGGATGACAAAAACAAGTAATCGACCTGGGGTTTGTTTCCCATACAACTATGTAACTCACTGATTAACCACCATAGTACGATGCATCGTTGGAGAAATTTACTAGCTATTCATGACTGTTTCCCGAAACCTTAGTAACTATGTTGCACATCCATCGTTCGAACCACATTGGTTCAACAGTATAGGGCTGTTGTTAATGATGTTACGCAGGGGGTGGAGTAATAACTTCTGCTGATATTAAATTGTAATAGCTCATTCACACGTACTCCAGAAAGCTGTTTAATGCGCTAAAGCTGCTGAAGACATGAAAGCTGCGTGCACTATGTAAATTCAACAGATAAATTGCTCTGCAATTGTGGGGTTTCCCTTTACATCAGACTTTGGGATTCCACCGACGCACTTGAGCACATTGGCACATGCGCACTCTTCAAAAACATATAAGAACTTCACTTATGCGTTAACATGGACACCGTGAGAAAACCGTGTGTGTTAAAGCGCTTTCTCTTAACAGCTTTTTAATCCCTTAAATGGCTGCATTCATGTTTACATTACATTTTAGCAACATAATGTAACGTAATGTTTGCTGGAACTACGGTTTTGTGACACACCAAATCGTTGAACTATGTTGGTAACGATGGAACTTGCGACCATAGTTGGCTAACGATGGTTTTGAAAATGCACCTCAGTTCTCATTGAATCATGTTACTTTACCAAAATTTTTGCAAAGCGATTTTTATGTGGCTCATTGTACATATTGGCAGATTATCAGTTCATGAACACTAACTAATGCTATGTTATGACATCTAAACACTTTTACTACAGCACATGACTTCAGGCAATACATAACCAACTGATTTGTAAGCTTATTCAAGCATGATCAAGTTACGCGGTAGCTTACCTGGCTTGCACTTGCGATGTAAAGGACTGGTGTACGAGTTCTTTAAAACATGCGAGTCAAAAGTGTCATAGAAGCACCACAAAATTATGTGATTGCTTCAGAAATTGTGTTTTTCGCCTCATATTTGTTTTTATGACACTATGCGCAGATTACTTCTGAAATGTAATTGGGTACTGATTACACAATTTAAATTGTAATCTGTAATGTAATGTTTTAGATTACACTTTTTAGGTAATCTAATCTGATTACTTTTGGATTACCCATTGCTTATTTTGACGAAAGTCTACTCATTAATTTTATATGTTTTAAGTAACAATTAACACTATACTATACTTATTATTCATGAGAAGGTGTGGCTATAACCTAAGACGGGCACTCTTTCTGCCATCCTGAAACATGGTACAAAAGAACAAATTTGCATTTGGCCGACACCTCCGAATATTGGCATTTGGCCGAATATTGTCTAGGATTATGGACAGGTGGATGAGGGCTTGTTTGAAATACATTATTTTCGATGCAGGGTGCATATACACAGTATTTACTAAAAACAAAAGTTTAGTATTTATTTGTGCATTCATTTTTAAACTAAATTTAAAACAGAAACCTAATGCCCTATGTGTATTTGTGTATTGTATTAAGCACTTTCAACACAGTGTATCAATTTTGATAGCTACATGCACACATGGCTAGATGTTACATAACATCATTAAAATACAGACCGCTCAGACCGCTCTTTTAAAATTTAGGAGCATAATTAGTAAAATACGCACTATTTATTGACTTTGGCTGATTGATGTAATCAAGAATGTAGTCATGTAATCCATAAAAATATAACTATAATCTGATTCTGCACATAAAAATGGAATGTAATCCAATTACAATTACTCAATTTTTGTAATCTGATTTTTGTAATCCAGATTACATGTAATCAGTTACTACCCAGCACTGACTATCGGTTAGGTTTAGGTTTAAGGTTTAGGGTAGGGATGTATGTTCTGATGACTTAAAACAAAAAGCATTAACATAAAAACCTCATTTGTTAGGGAGAAAATGTAACTCACTTTAACAACACACTATACAATATATACAGTATATACATGTACAGTGCATACAAATTATAGTTATTAGAACTATTATAATACACATAATAATAATAATTATTATTATTTTAATTATTGATGTCAATAATGGGTGCAGTCTATGTAAACATGACCAATTACAAAGCACATACATGATGTTTGAGATAATACAGTGACTTACTCATCATTGTTGAGGTCTGTTACTGCCAAGCAGCTGCCAAAGTATGACCCTACTTGTTCCCCTGGAATGGTCATCAGAGTCATCAGAGGTTTAAGATCCGAGTCTCGTTTTGCCAGGATCACTGAGCCCCTGAAATTGTCTCTGGGAGCTCCCGTCACCACAGTATACTTGGAGCGATCAAGTAACTTAATGTCTTCAAGCACAGAGTAACCTGAAAAAAAGGTTGAGTATTCTTATACTTCCTTCTGTGCAATGAACACTGATCTGTGCCATAACAGAAAACGCAATACATACCGATGTAGATGTTGAGCCTGTCATTGCCCAGCGCATGAAAGCTTTTCTCATTGGCGTCCCCAGGGAAATCAGAGTCGGTGTCTCTGCATTTCATATGGACATTACCTGATAAATCAAACAATCCCTTAGTTATATACGCTACATTTTCACCACAGTTAACCAGGTACTCTTCCAAGTGGGCTATGGTTTTAGGAAACGCAACAATATGACCCTGAAGGGTGATTTGTACTGTATATGGGATAGGAAGCAATTTCTACCTGACACTTTTCTTCATTTTAGTATAATACTAGGGGAAAGTGCACTGTAAAAAGTGGTAACCTGCAATTTTTACCATAAGGATCTATTTCTACTTGAATAAAACCATAAAAAATTACTTCCGTTGGTGTAACCTAATTTGTCCTAACTCAGGGTTCATACAGATGCTTCAAAGTTAAATTCAAGGACTTTCAAGGACATTTCAAGCACATTTGTTTTCAAGGACTATGCTCGAGATGTCATTAAAACAAAATATTTTTGTTAATTTTAAATAAAAATATTTTTAACCATTCAGTTAATTTATTTTGATAAAACACCACTTATTACAAGTACAACAATGAGCATCTTTAACTACATATTCTCACAGTAACAATTCTTGGTTCATTCATGACGAAATTGATGTGCAATTGTAGTATGCTCCCTTAAAACGCACTTCGCTTTCCAACAAAAGTGAATAACTGGGTCCGTAAACAGTAGTCCATATGACTTGTGTGCTGTGTTCCATTTTTTCTAAAGTCACACTACAGATTTATGTGAGGAACTGACCAAAATTGCAAATGGGTCATTCTCAAAAAATGTTGACTTTCCAACTTACAAAATATTGACAATTTTTTGTTAAATAATTTGCTTTTATTAAAAATAAGTACAAAATAAATACACAAATGACTTTATGTGTCATAGAAGTGGTGTACCAGTTAAAGGGAACGAGGATGTTTTTCAGGCAATTAACAATTTCAAATATATTTTCTAAATAATTTGCAAAACAGAGTCAAGCTTTTTCATATCAATAAAGGTTAGGTTATAAAAATATATATATATTTTTTTTCGCTATTTGAAAGCTTTTTCATGACTAAAAAACTCAAGGGACATGTTTGTCAACATATTTTGATACTGACCAAATGTTGTCAGAAATAACCTTTTTTGTGAGACACAAAGCTTTCTTTACACACGGGGTCACTAGACGGCTCACAAAACTGAATCCTCCATTGATCTGCATTCAAGGCAGCATAAAAGTAATCCATAAGACTCCAGTGGTTTAATCCATGTCTTCTTAAGCAATGTAATTGATTTCAAGCCAAAATATAACACCTTTTTCTCTGAATATCTTGCCATTACTGTCTCGTCTAGGCACTATCATGATTTCAACATCGATTACACTTCCTTGTGCTTGATGCACGAGCACAGCGCTTGATAGCTAAGAAGTCATGATCGCAAAGGAGACTGCTCATGTCAAGATTTATAGTGAAAAATTAGTTACATTTTGGTTTGTTCTCACCCAAAATCGATTGGATCGCTTCAAAAGACATTAAATAAACCACTGGAGTCATATGAATTACTTTTATGCTGCCTGTATGTGCTTTTTGAAGCTTCAAAGTTTTGGTCACAATTCACTTGCATTGTATGGACCTACAGAGCTGAAATATTCTTCTGAAATATTTTTTTTTGTGTTTTGCAGAAGAATGAAAGTCATACACATCTGGGATGGCATGAGGGTGAGTGAATGATGAGAGAATTTAGATTTTTGGGTGAACTATTCCTTTAAGCGATGAAATATTAATCAATAATGTCGTTCTTGGTAACACTGTATAACCGATCGCTCATCCAGAAAATGTATAGCTGTGTTCTATAGGTCTAAGTAAGCTAATAAAATAATCAACACATACTGTACATTTAACAATATTTCATGTCCATGTTTTTTAAATAGTTATGTAATACAGTAAGTGGGATAATAAGCAGTCAGTTGGTAATTATCACAAAATGAGCGACCCACAGTCCTGATCACCCTGTCGGGGTTTATTTTTTGATAATGGCCGGATGACTGTACACTATCCCTTATGTGTACATGGCTAAACATCTTACCTACAGACACATTTTACCCCAATCTCCCCTACTGTTACTTACCTTGCCACACAAAGCTGCCAGTGGCCCCAAAGTATACATCAGTCTCTGTTATGCCCCCTGAGATGCCCATGTTACACATGCCCTCCTGGTCCTGATCAAAGTTGAAGTCACACAGCTCATAAGTGTCAGACTGCCAGTAATCAGAGGGGTCATATGTCAGGTCGTTGCCCCGCACATAACACTTGCCCACCATACGCTGCTGTTCTTCTGCACCCTGAAGTATTTTTACATAGCGATGACCACATGCCTGCCAACATGAGAGGAGAGAGCAAAATTTTGGGGATTGAATTTCAGGGCAATTTTTTCAAAATTGATTGCATGGTATACTGATAAGATTCAGTCCGCATCCCCTCATATACTGGATGTGTGGTTTAATGTGGGTGAAAACAAATCCTATTCAGTCCCATGTGGAAAATGGGCGAGAAAAATACTAACAGATTAGGCTATTTTTGTATAACAAAAACATACTGAAAAGCTGTTGTGTAGTTTTTGCACTTCAAACAAATGCTAACAAATAACTCTCTCCTGGTTACAGTTGTAAAAAAAAAAAAAAAGAAAGTTAATGGGTTATATATTTATAACTGTATAATAATAATAATAATAATAATAATAATAATAATAATTCCTTTCATTTATATAGTGCTTTTCTAGGCACTCAAAGCACTTTACATAGTACAGAGGGAATCTCCTCTACCACCAACAGTGTGCAGAATCCACCTGGATGATACGACGGCAGCAATAGTGCGCAAGTATGCTCACCACACACCAGCTATTGATGGAGAAGAGAGTAGAGTGATGTAGCCAATTCAGAGATGGGGATTATTAGGAGGCCATGATAGATATGTGCCAATGGGGGGAATTTGGCCAGGACACCGGGGCACACCCCTACTCTTTATGAGAAGTGCCCTGGGATTTGTAATGACCACTGAGAGTCAGGAACACGGTTTAAGGTTTCATCCAAAGGACGGTGCCTTTTTACAGTATAGTGACCCTGTCACTATACTGGGGCATTAGGACTCACACAGACCACAGGGTGAGCACCCCCTGCTGGCCTCCCTAATACCTCTTCCAGCAGCAACCTTAGTTTTCCCCAGGAGGTCTCCATTCAGGTACTGGCCAGGCTCAGTCCTGCTTAGCTTTAGTGGGCAACCAGGTGAGAGCTGCAGGGTGATATGGCTTATAACTATTGACCCTTAGTTATAACTTTAAGTGTATTGTTGCATTGTTTCTTGAAACTTGCTGAAGGTATATTAGAACTCCTTAGATTCCACTCTAATCAAACACACCATGAACCAGCTAATTTTGCTTGAGGGGCCCCACCCCAGAATATTTTTCCTGGGCCCAGTAAATTTAAAGGAATAGTTCACCCAAAAATGAAAATTCTCTCATCATTTACTCACCCTCATGCCATCTCAGATGTAGGACTTTACTTTCTTTCTTCTGCAGAACACAAACGAAGATTTTTAGTAGAATATCTCAGCTCTGTAGGTCCATACAATGTCAATTAATGGTGATGAAAACTTTGAAGCTCCAAAAAGCACATAAGGGCAGCATAAAAGTAATCCATATGACTCCAGTAGTTTAATCCATTTCAATTGTTTTTGGATGAGAACAGACCAAAATATAACTCCTTTTTCACTATAAATCTTGACATCAGCAGTCTCCTCGGCGATAATGATTTCAAGCTCGACTACATTTCCTAGCGCCATTTAGCGCTCTGCGTATGCGTCAAGCACTAAGAAGTGCAATCGAGCTTGAAATCATGATTGTGCCAAGAGACTGCAATGGCAAGATGTCCAGTAAAAAAGGAGTTACATTTTGGTCTGATTTCACCCAAAATCGATTCTAAAGATATGGATTAAAACACTAGAGTCACATGGATTACTTTCATGCTGCCTTTATGTGCTTTTTGGAGCTTCAAAGTTTTGGTCACCATTCACATGCATATATATTGACCTACAGAGCTGAGATATTCTTCTAAAAATCTTCATTTGTGTTTTGCAGAAGAAAGAAAGTCATACACATCTGGGATTGCATGAGGGAGAGTAAATGATGAGAGAATTTTCATTTTTGGGTGAACTATCCCTTTAAGTGACAGAACTGCCTTAGAGCAAAAGATGAGCTTCATCTTACCAAAACACGTCCTCCATTCCTTTGACTTGCCACAGTCACTCCCAGCCACATCCCCTCCACCCTCTCTGTTGATTCAGCTATCGGAAAAACAAAACTCCCATCAGACAGCAGCTATTTTATACCTCAGTGTGCCCGCAAAGAGTGTTTCTCTGCATTTAAATCTAAATGCTGAAGTATATGAGGACATTGCAAAAATGCATGTATGACACATATTGAGGAAAATGATCATTAGTTGGATGAGGGGTTCTAAATAGGAATGATAACATTTGCATGTTTTGCATGTAATAATAACTACCTTTAAGGAGCTATAATATTTCTCATAATTCAAAATATATCAGATTGTAAGTATTATTTAACAAACTAAAGTGGTGCTTGCCCAAGCAAATGTCACAGCCACAAAGCAAGGGTTGTTGTGGATGGTTGCCAGTATGTTGCTTGGCGGTTGATAATGTGTTCTAAGTGTTTTTAGCATGCTGCTATGTGGTTGCTGAAGTTAAGAACCCACCACCCACAAGTCTCTATGATATTCTGGTTCCTAGATATGGCTCAGGTTCTTCCTTCAATGTAAGTCTATGGGATTTTTTTTTTTTTCGTCTCCCAGGGGAAAATTGTAAGTCTTATCACTTAGAAGAGTAACAGCACAGCTCTCCTCAGTAAGTGGCAGGACTTGTATCATTCAGGTCCTTAGCACAAATGGTGCACAAAAGGGTTAGGGGTTTAAACTGTAGCAGGCAACACCAAAAACCAGAGCTTCAATGTCAAATGGATCAAAAATATAACCATCATCCTTTTATAAGATTCCAAGAAGTACTAAACCTACTATTATGGGTGTTGAGTGAGAAACCTACTTAGTAAGATTTGCTATTAAAATGCTGTAAAGCAAAACAGACAAAGTACTTGCAAACCTTTTGGTTGCACCCTCAGATGTTTCCTGTGTTGAAAGTAGGCCTACTGTATCATATTAATTCTGCAACATGAACCAATCATGACTGGCTTACCTGACAGGGGGAGGGAAAGGTAGGCTAGAAATTAGAAGGTGAAGGACATTTGAATAACCCAAGATGAAACCGCACTCAGACAGGTGAATTTTACGGTTGTTGTGTTGAAGCTTGTTTTAACATTCACTTATGCCTAAAAACAGGAGCAGGGATTTTTGGGAAATAGATAGTGCTGTCTGAGTCACCGGTGAGCTTATTATTTTTAAACTAAGACTCATTACCTAATCTGTGATCTCAAACTCCCAAAGTTTTCCACAGCCCTTTGATTTAACTCTGAGAATGACTTTTATCTTTGAAAGTTAAATATGACCTAGTTCACAATTCACATAAGGGTCAATGATGTTCTATTGGATCTATTGAGCTATTTAAATATACATTAAAATGCAATTAATAAAAAAATGACCTAAATATACCTATTCTTTGTTAGAATATGTTGTCAATTTCTGAATTAAGTCATTTTGCTTTTTTTTATTTTTATTTTTTTTATTCTTTTTTTTCTGTGAGTTTTAAGGTAAAAAATGTCAAAATTTTGCAACTGCCTGTAGATTATTAAAAAAAGAAAAAATCTAATTGAAAGACAGAAATTCTAAAATAAATAAATAAATAAATAATAATAAAAAAACATGTTGACAAGTAGTTTGGCAATTTTATTATTATTATTTCTTAAAATAAACAGCCTAAACAAAGAAGCAATTTAGTTTTAAAATATTATTATTATTTGAAAAACTTTTATCCAAACCAAAGTCTGTCATGTGAAAAAAAAAAAAAAAAAAAAAAAACATAAACAGAGAGGACCTCTTTAGACCCTCAAGACCATATGTGAAGCTTTAAAAAATAAATAAATAAATAGATAAAACCCTATCAGATATATTGACATTTTTATGAAAATGCCCCTGTAGTTCTGGTCAACTTAAGTAACCCAGAGAAATTATTTATTAAGTTGTGTACACTCAAACTTAATCAGGGGGCAAGGAAAGTATTTTAATATCCTTTACTTGATGGTTACACAACTTTATTAAATCTTCTTTTTCTTTTGTAGAAAATGCTATAAATGTTTTTCCAAAATTGATGAAACCAACATAAAAAAAAAAAAAAAAAACATTTCTACAAACTTGACACGTTTAAAACTCAATTTTTAAAAGATTTATCATTCACCTCAGACAACCTTATTTGTCAATTAACTTTAAAATGTATGAAACCAACATGAATACATGAAAAATGACATTTCTAAGTACATGGTCAACCTAGTCTCATAGAATGAATGCCACTATAATTCCATTTTTGCAAACTGAGTTTTACATGCCTCATTCTACATTTTGCCACAGTTTCCTGCTGAAATGAACACTAGAGGTGCCACAACAAATGTACGTTTATTCACTTTAACACAAATCACGAGTACTGATTTTGATACGGCTGATAATGACTTTATAAATACTAGTTTTCGCTGTATTACACACTCCGATGTTATGATATCGAAACACTTCTATTCTAACGCATCATTTGAAAAGCTATACATTTTTACAGTACATTAACTTGCACTGTAGCTCACCTGATAGGATGTTGGACTTTAGACTCGGAAGACTGAGATTCAACCCCAGTCAAGGATGCAAGCTGCCGCGTGAGGCGAAAGTGTCATAGATACAACACAAAATGACAGGGTTGCTGAAGAAAATGTCAAAAATGACAAGAAAATGTTCTTTTCATGTCAAATTTGCTTTTTAAACACAATTGGTTAGGTTTAGACGTTGGTTAAGGGTAAGGATGTCTGTTTTGTTAACCTCTCATTTGCTTTTAGAACACTTTCGGTTAGGTTTAGGCTAAAGTTCTAGATTAGGGAAGTGTGTTTTACTCATTAAAACCTCCACAGAAAATGTATCTTAAAAACCTTGGCTGATTATGACACCATTTCACTCACTTTTGGCGCCCCCTGCTGGACATTTCAATGGGAAACTACAGCCGAACATGTAATACAGCAAGTAATTTTGTTTTGCAAAAATGTGGCTATGGTTACGTAATTTTCATGAGATCAGGCTGTACTTGGTGCATGCGTTATTTTCAAAAGATGTCTTTTTTTTATAACCTTGGACATCCTAATTTCCCATAGACCGATAAACTATGCAGTGGACAAATAGGTACTGTATAGTAGCCTGGTGATATGAATACCTACGTGGACTGATGAGGTCCATCCTCCTGCAGTCATCCTGTTCAACAGTGATGGGGCAGTAATACACAGCTCCTGTTTCATTGATCTTGAGTTTGCTGAGTTGAGGATGGGCTTTCTCTTGAGGGGCTCCAACCAAGAGCCTACAAAAGAAAAGCAAAGACTTAATGAATGCCTTTATTCACTTGGCAAAGATGATGCTGATACAATTAAGACACTACACAACAGGGTGGTTTATATAGTAGTTGCTTGGCAGATGCTTAATGGGATAGTTCATCCAAAAATGAAAATTCTGTCACCTTTTACTCACACAAAGCTTTATTTGGCTTGAAGCATGGTCCTATAGACTACTTTAATAGTGATTCTGGCGCTTTTTGTCATTTTTTTGGAGTTTGACAGCCCCTAGTTACCATTCACATTCACTGCATGGAAAAGAGCAGCATAAACAAAAACATTTTATGGTTAACTATTACTTTGAGAGATGTACAGTATACATATTACAAGGTCAATCCACCTAATGCAACCTGGGGATTAGGTATCTTGGTTGCTGATTCCTTGCGAGGGTTGAGCCAGCAACCTTCCATTTAGTGGCCCTGAGCTCAAGCCACTGCCCACTACACCACACCATTCACCTTTGCTCATTTTATTCAGTTCCAGAATGAAATAATTATGCAAGATGATAACTTAAGAGAGGATGTATGGGTCTCAAAATTGCCAGTGATTCTTGGAAACACACAGTCTGGTCAACGGTAACAAATAGACTTTAACGTTGGCATGATTCATGATTTTACTCCTGATTTGGATCCAATCAAGCAAACAACCCATTATCCCTAAAAACATGAAAGTAGAAGTACTTCTTTAAAGAAGTAAAGAGTTTGGTCTTGTATGGCAAAAGAATGGAGGTGGGCAGATTAGAGACGACAAACAAGCCCAGACCTGAACAGAAAGGTTGAATAGAAGACTGTTTATTCTTTTTTTCTCTCTTTTCTCCCTGCTTGCAAGCCTTAGAACACATGCATATGAAAAGTTAATGGAGGAAAAAGTGATTTTATAAAGTAGGGGAGACATCCCATGACCAAGTGCATGCTACAAATGACAAACCAGCATTTTATTTAATTATGTACAAGAGCACTGATAAAACATACACTTTAAAACATAAGTTGAGCTATTTGGTGAGTCTGTTATTCACCCACAGTATCAATTTTTGTTTGTTTAAAAGTGTCTTGACGGGGTAATTGAGCCTTACAGATGGGGCAGTGGGGGTACATAAGATAAAAAAGGTCAGGAAACACATTACTAGCAAAACCACAGCTGTTTTGTTCTAGAGGTAGATCAATATATCAGTTTTTCAGATTCATTGATGCCGATAGTTGCTTTTTGAAACTATCGGTTGTCTATCTATGCTGATAGTTTCTAATTGCTGTTTTGGATGATTCCTCATCAATAAGTTTCTGGTAAATATATAAAATCTTAATTTGTTCATTTTTTACATACAGAGCATTGTAACGCAGTTTATTTTGGGCTTGTTTGTAGTTAAAAGTTCCACATTACCGTGCTGAGTGACTCCAGCCAGGTCCCCTAAGTAACCAGATTGGCCCGGTTGCTAGGGAGGGTAGAGTCACATGGGGTAACCTCCTCGTGCTCGCTATAATGTGGTTCATTCTCAGTGGGGTGCGTGGTGAGTTGAGCGAAGTTGTCGCGGTGGATGGCATGAAGCCTCCACACGCGCTATGTCTCCGTGGCAACACGCTCAACAAGCCACGTGATAAGATGTGCGGGTTGACGGTCTCAGATGCGGAGGCAACTGGGATTAGTCCTCCACCACCCGGACTGAGGCGAATCACTACGCGACCACGAGGACTTAAAAAGCACACTGGGAATTGGGCAATCCAAATTTGAATCCAAATTGACAAAAAAAAAAAAAAAAGAAGTTCCATATTATGCACCAAATCTAAAATTTTCTGGTTAATATTGGTATTTTGGCTTCAAAATTAACTGCTTTTGGGATTTTATTCATTTTGGACTCTTGTAGCCTCAATGTCTGTGCCCATTATAGTGAGGGAAGACAAAAAATCTTTGATCAATCTATAAATTGATTTAAAAAAACTATTGGCCGATTAATTGGTTAAAAGCCTTTTCCACCACCTTAGTAATCCGTATCGGCAGAATTCACTATCGGTCGACCGCTATTTTGTACTATATGTGGGGATATAAAGGAAAAATGGGTAAAGAAAACATGAGGAAAACCATTTGACACAAATATGAAGTGGTACTAAAGAGGTATGAGGTAAATAAGCTGAAAGTAAGTTCCCTATCTGTCACTCACTCGACGTTGGTGTCGATGTAGTGACACTAGGGGTCACTCTTGGGAGCCCGAGACACCTCTGGTCTTTGATAAAAGGCCAATGAAAATTGGTGAGTGGTATTTGCATGCCACTCCCCCGGACATACGGGTATAAAAGGAGCTGGTATGCAACCACTCATTCAGATTTTCTCTTCCGAGCTGAACGGTCTTGCTCATTGAGCTGAATGCTACTGTTCATTCACCTCTGCTGGATCTGACGGCGCATTTCAGCGGCTTCTCCCCCCTCTGCGCTTCGGCAGAAAAACTAGAGAGTATATTTTCTGAAAGAGCATTTTTCCCCTCTAAAAGAGTATATATTTCTCTAAAAGAGCGCACACACGGAACGTCTTTTTAAAGATGCGTCTTTTTAAAGATGCTTTTCCGATTGTGTGTTATTCCTGGTTGTGCTCGTTATCTCTCGCCTTCTAACGGTCACGATCACTGTCTTTCGTGTCTGGGCACTGCTCACGCGGAGACAGCGTTGGTGGATGGTCATGTTCTCATTGCGTGAATATGTCCATGGCAACGTTGCGGTCACGGCTCGCCTTCATAAGAAAGCGAGCCACCCCAGAGGCTCCCGCCTCGGTCCTTTTACCCACGGGTATGAGGCCAGTGCAGCTAGCACTGGGGGCGATTTGGGGACCCCAATGGGACCACCTCCACCGGGTATACCCCCGCAGACCTCCCATTCCCCAGCATGCTCGTCTTCCCCGATCGGGCTTCCGGGTGTGTCCGCCTGTTCGCTAAGTGGTGTTCTTCCCATCGGGAAGACCCCCAGAGATGCGCAGTCGGATCAGTGCTTTCCTTCCTGCAAGAGAGGTTGGAAGGGAGGCTGTCCCCTTCCACCTTGAAGGTGTACGTTGCTGCCATAGCAGCACACCACGACGCAGTCAACGGTAAGTCCTTAGGGAAGCACGACCTGATCATCAGGTTCCTAAGAGGCGCCAGGAGGCTGAATCCCTCCAGGCCGTGCCTCGTTCCCTCATTGGACCTCTGTAGTTCTTCAGGGTCTACAGAGAGTCCCCTTTGAGCCTTTGCAGTCAGCCGAGCTTAAGGCACTCTCCTTGAAGACTGCCCTCCTGACTGCACTCACTTCCATCAAGAGGGTAGGTGACCTGCAAGCATTCTCTGTCAGCGAAACGTGCCTAGAGTTCGGTCCAGGTTACTCTCACGTGATCCTGAGACCCTGACCGGGCTATGTGCCCAAGGTTCCCACCACCCTTTTAGGGACTAGGTGGTGAACCTGCAAGTGCTGCCCCAGGAGGAAGCAGACCCAGCCCTGTCGTCGCTGTGTCCGGTGCACGCTTTACGCATCTATTTGGATCGCACACAGAGCTTTAGAATCTCTGAGCAGCTCTTTGTCTGCTTTGGTGCACAGCGGAAAGGAAGCGCTGTCTCCAAGCAGAGGATCGCCCACTGGCTCATTGACGCCATAACTATGACATATCTCGCCCAAAACATGCCGCCCCTGGTAGGGCTACGAGCCCATTCTACCCATGGTGTAGCGGCTTCTTGGGCCCTGGCCAGAGGTGCCTCTCTAACAGACATTTACAGAGCAGTGGGCTGGGCAACACCCAACACCTTTGCAAGGTTCTACAACCTCCGGGTGGAACCGGTTTCGTCCCAGGTAGTGGCATGCAATACAAGCGGATAAGCCTGGGATAGCTGGCCGGGTGTATCGCTTGCACATAGCGCCTTCCACCTCCTTTTGAGCTGAAGACGTGCGCCATTAATTCCCAGTAGTGTTCACAAAATTTGTTCCCTGGTTGACTTCCTCCGAGCCCTGTGGCAGTCGAGTTTTTGGAGAGACTCACTGCCGGCCCAGTACACGTGCTAACTAAGAGCCCTGTTCTGGGGTAGGTGCTCCGCATGTGGTGGTTCCCTGTAAGGCTAAACCCCATGCGATCTATATCCTCCGCTAGTTCGTTTCCCTGCTGGCAAACTGCGTCTTCCTTGGGCAGAGCCCCTCTGCCCCAGTCTCCATGTTTGTAGTAACTCCTCCCCCATTGGGCAGGATCTACCTTGAAGGCTCTCCACATGGTTGGAAAGACCATGTGACGTATTTTTCCATTTAAATATCCCCCCCCTCTTTGGGCGAGGTGTGGTCTCCGTGGTGTCTTCCCCTTGGGAGGGACACCCCCCGACTAGACCTGGCGGCCCAGTCGGATAATCCCCCTTCTTTTTTAGGGAGTGGAAAAAGAGAAGGGGAAAAGAGGCCACGACTGGGTTAAGCCTGTCTCTATCTTTGGGTAGTCGACTTGTCCCCAAAAAGGGCCATTCGACACTCATAACTGTGTCGGGGGAGGTTACGTGTCGACCTGGTGTGCTGGCTATGAGGCACACAACAAGTCTGCCCACCACACACCGCCAGTTCACGTAACACAGTTCAGCCTTGTGGCGTTTTGTATAGGGACCCCTAGTGTCACTACATCGACACCAACGTCGAGTGAGTGACAGATAGGGAACATCATGGTTACTGGTGTAACCTCCGTTCCCTGATGGAGGGAACGAGATGTTGGTCCCTCCTGCCACAACGCTGAACTACCCGCTGAAATGGCCGGACCTTATATCGGCTCCTCAGCGTAAAACCTGAATGAGTGGTTGCATACCAGCTCCTTTTATACCCGTATGTCCGGGGGAGTGGCATGCAAATACCACTCACCAATTTTCATTGGCCTTTTATCAAAGACCAGAGGTGTCTCGGACTCCCAAGAGTGACCCCTAGTGTCACTATATCGACACCAACGTCTCGTTCCCTCCATCAGGGAACGGAGGTTACACCAGTAACCATGACGTTATATTACAATAATGGCTTTTGCTAAAGGTCGTTTCACATGACTCACTTAAGGGCTTCAGTGTACGTGACCTCCACATTAAAGTGTTGCAGATAGCGTCATGGAAGAGAGATTTTTCAAGGTTGCTAGGTAGCAAGATAATGGTAAGTGTACACATTAAACAGTGAAAACATGTATTTGAACTTAGGACAAACATTTCCTGCCGATTGCTTTGATACATTGCAGAAAGAAAAATAGGATGTGGCTTCATAAAACTTACTGTCTCTGGATGCTTTTGGACTTAATATACATTAGTTCAAGTATTGAGGCACTATGACAACAAGTTCAAGTCTTAAGCTGGACAACAACCAGTTTTAACTTCTCTTGGGCACAGTTAGACCTTGTTATCATTATTATTATTATTATTTACTATTAAAGTGATACAACATACAAATGTCAGGGAAAGCATATACCTAACTAAACATTAGATGACAGCAAAAAAGGATGAGAATGTAGATATACATGAAAAAAAATGCTAAGACATTCAAGATTTCTTTGTAATGTTTGACAAAATTAAAAAAAAAAAAAAAATAAATATATATATATATATATATATATATATATATATATATATATATATATTGTTGCTTTTTCTGAAAGTGAGGCAAAATTATGTGTGAAAATCACAAACTGGTGCAAAGCTGGACCTGACATTGAAAAGACAGACATTGCATACATCGCAGAAATTGTCTGGTATGGCTGCACTTCGAGATGTCAGGAGTCATGTGAAAGGGCCTTAAGGCAAGCATCACTATTACTATTGCACATACTTAGGGAGAGGGGTTTTCGTAAATCCCTATTCCAAAGTATTAACCTTCGGCATGCAATTCACCAGTTGTGCTACCGCTACAGACATGAATGATCCTTCAAATTGTTTGGCTTATTAAGGTGTGCTTTTACTATTCTATGCGATTTGACTTAGGCCAAAAAGGCTTAAACATAGTCTACTTAATCAAGTGAATGTAGACGCTTCTAGTGAATCAAGCTCAATTTTGTTGTTGCATTCCAAAATGTGTCAGACTGCAATTCATCACTCATTACATTCTCAACGTTGCCGTAAGGGGTACTATAGCAGACAATTGTGCGAACTGTCCGCTTCTACTGTGAGTTTTCTCTTTCAAGCCAACAACTGTCAGTAATTAAGCAACTGGAAGAAACATGGTCCCTCTTCACTACTTTTTCAGTGTTAACTTTCTCCTTCTGTGCTGCCAACACATATTTGCCCTTGGATTGAAGAATTCAGCCTCTGCTCTGAGAGTGTGTGAATGATGTCATGAGAGACAGGGGAGCTATTTCTAACCCCTGGGGGTACTCTCTATCACCAGGTGTCGACGCATTGAGCTTAGCAAAAAGACTTTGGACTTGTAGAGTTGTAAAACTCAAGCCCATACCTCACTGATAGTACAAAATAAATTCAGACTTGTCTGGTGGTCTGTGAAGGCACAGTATTCTTTTCTTAGACAAAACAAGGCATCTACAAACATGCCATTTAAGATTCTTCTTTGATTAGATATCCACTTGGTTAGACTTGTGCCACAGTACCAGAATTCCACTGAAATTAGTGGTTACGTTGCTTTTGAGATTTTGAATTAAGTTTATAATTCTTACCCCATTGGCAGTTTTCCTGTTAAAATAATACATTTTTGTGAGGTTTAAGCTTCAAACTTTTCCACTGGGATAAGACAAATACATTTAATTAAAGACATATTCTCTGAAAACAAGTCGTATTTTCTTATACAGTTTAGCTTCTTCATTTATCTTGTTTGAAGGATGATATTTTTACCAAACAATTAAGATTTTATTTTATTTTTTATTTTCTTTCAGTGTTAATCTACTAGTAGACGTTTGTGGAAAACATTCAGTGATAAAGTGATTATGAACACCTTAATGGGTAGCTAAAAGCTGTTGGTTGTAAAGGAGTTTGCAAAAGTAGTACACTCATGTTTAGACAAGACCCCCACTGTAAAATGGCATTACCGGAATTTTTCGCAGGTGGGAGTGTTAAACCAAACCTGCAATCAGTCGTGACTCGTGACTAATATTTGTCAGTGGTTTTTGCAGGAATTACCCTCCTTTATCAGTGTAGGGTGAGCTTAGAGTACAGTACCTGTCTCATACTAGCACCAGTACTCACATCGGTGTTTATACTGAGCACTGACTGCAGAGGAGAGGGAGGACATCACTTTAAAATATATAACTGAAACAAAGGCAGGAAAGCTCTGTAGGCCACTCATTAATTGTTTTTTTTTTTGTTTTTTTACATGAAGATAATGGCATGCAGCAATATTTTAAAGCTGATATGTGTGAAATTTTTTATTTATTTTTAAAATGATTTCTTGTATCCCAGTTCAATATGCAGTCAAGTATAAGTAAAGCAGTCGTTGGTCGATTTGTTACACTGTGGCGCTATCCAAATATTCCTCTGTTTGTTTGAGTGTCACAGCAACATTGTGGGAGGTTGTGGGGGGTGGGGAGGGGTTCCGGGAATGTGTTTGAAAAGAGTGATTATATCTGCAATTCAGGCCACATCCACACTAATACGCTTTTGTCTGAAAAAAAAATGTTCTCTACGATTTGGCCTTTCATCTGAGACAGCGTTTTTGACAGCGAAAACAGAGCTTTTCAAAAAAGCTCTCCCAAGTGGATACATTTGAAAAAACTGTCTTTGTGATGTAGTGTGAATAGGGAAAACATATCTGAAAACGATGACATATTTGTTGTCATGTGACACATTCATGTAATCCATTCAACCCAAAACAATCAAGATGGCGGCCCCTGTTGTAGCAGCGTTGTTGTGCCTGCTATTTACTTCGACATCATTGTTAAAAATAAATGTTACTTCGTATAACTGTACAAAGGTAGCCAGCTGGTACACAATAGCTGTGCAGTGTGTAAACCTCACTCCCCTAATTTCAGGGACTAGATTTTCTGGCGAAAGGATGGAATTTAATGATTTTACTTATAAAATATCCACCTTATTCCTACACCCCGTGATGCTTTGCGCAAAATGTTGGAGGTACTTCAGCTAAGAAGTAAACACAGTTGTAGTTGCATCGTACGTTCATAAACATTTTTGTAACAGTGTTGATCATTCATTCATACTTCTAGATGTGTGAGCGATAGCCATTCCATCTATAAAAGAGGTTTGGGAGGAGGATTTAAAGAAGTGGCCTCAGGATGTATGTAGAGCCATGAACCGCACGTTATCTCTGAGCACTGTAAGGATATCGTAACGTGTTCTAGCCAAAACATAATGCCTTAAGACCTTGTTTATAGCTGGTATTTGTTTTGTTCAATGGTTCAAAATAAAATGACTCACTTTTTGACTCACATCTCAACATCTCTGTTTATTGACTGTTTGCACATTACATGTTGGTCTTGTACGTCTGTTTCTCAAACCATTTGTAACATTTGCTGTAACACAGTGCCATCTACTGAATTCATGAAGAACAAGAGGTATTGTAATTAATGCACATCATCACAGTATTAAGATGTATCTCGGGTGATCCGATCACATGTTGTCAGGCGAGACACATCACTGTTAGTTGCAAAAATGCATCTCCTGTGAGCAACTGTGATCGGTTTTGAGGGAGGGTTTCATGGTGGCATATATCATCACTACATCATAAATTAATAAACCAGAAAAATGTCAACAAAGCATGGAAAAATGGCACACCAGGTACAGCTAAAATTGCATCTACTGTAAGTGCACACGAAGACACGCTGAAGAAGGTCCGTAAAGATCTCGTACATGTATATGTAAGCTATTTTACAGTTATTTCCTTTTAAAGCCATGTGTCACCAGAGTCATGAACTGTTTAAACTCTTGATTTAGCGCATCGTTTGATTGACAGATAAGGAGAGGCATTTCGCTGCATCCCGGAAGGTGTTTACAGCATTTTAAATGCATTTTTGACTACCTTAGTGTGTGTTTTTTGTGATGCGATCACAAAAGGTTTTGCACACCATTTACACCTGAATATAGTGCTGATCAATTGTCATCAGATCATCTGAATCACATCCTAATACCAGCTGAAAACATGGTCTAAATGACCGCTTCCTACATTAGTGAATGCTACAGAATGACTTCCGGCGGAAGTTCATCCCATATACGTTTCCCCTGTAAGACCCCCAGGAATAAGGTGGATAAAATTTTAAAGAAAATGTGTGTCCTTAATATTTTTATTATGTGGTGATCGTTTTATAAAAGCAATAAGGCACTCGAAGCTGTGCCATATTGTGAATATAGTCATGGCTGAAAAAGCATCGTGCCTAACAACACCCTTCAGTCATGAATATATTAACTATATAGCACAACCTCTCATGCCTTTTTGCTTAAATATATGACTAAATTAACTTTGCTACATAAGATTAAAAACCTAATGAAATCAAAAAATAATTGATGGTTAGTCCATTTACATTTGGCAGATGCTTTTATCCAAAGTGACATACAGTGTACTTATTACAGGGACAATCCCCCTGGAGCAACCTGAAGATAAGTGCCTTGCTCAAGGACACAATGATGGTGGCTGTGAGGATTGAACCGGCAACATTCTGTTTACCAGTTCTGTGCTTTAGCCCACTATGCCACCCCCACTGTTAGTCCATTGTAATGGGTTCACAAGATGGGCAAGGAGGAGGCGGAAACCAGCTGAGCAGTCATCGTAAACTTTTAATGACACAAATGAACTTAAACACAACAAAAAACTTTGCTTTTCAGCAGACCACTGACACACACACACAAACACAGCTCCGTGTCTCTCTCTCTCTCTCTCTCTCTGGCGTCCCCGGCTCCTCCTTATCTCTTTCTCCCGCTGATTGGGGCAACTCAGCGCCAGGCGTGCACCCTCACAGGCCGGCCACGACCCTCCTCCTCGTCACATCCAGTTCTATTAGCTTTAAGATTATCTTTATGTTAAAGGTGTTGTTCTACTTCCACGAGACTGAGCCGTTGGATTAGCCACGCCCCCTCTTTCCAAAACCCCGAACTCCAAAGATACCAAAATGAGCATTATTGAGGCCGACATCATGCAGAAAGGTTGTTAAAAGCAACAGCTGCAAAATAGTGCCCACAACTGACAACTGTTCTGAACAACACAGCATAAAAATGCAGTATGCCTCAATAATTTCACAAACTACAATACTATGAAAATGTGCAAAATGATTGACAGGCAGAAAACGTAATTGTCTGAGGATCGCGGACACATTTTTGTTTGCTGTTTACAGAGTCTAGAGCTGTCACAGAGACCTTTTACTGCCTTTTACTGTCTGGTGTACAAAGACATCTTCCTTTGTGTCATTCCTGTTGATAAAACCGTAGCCGTTCCGAACACTGAACCATTTCACTGTCTCCATCACTTTTGTTGCAATGACCTTCTTATCCCCTGCGGTGGCTGAGGCTGCCGGGCTGGACGGGCTCTCCACTTCGACGGCAGGCTGCGGCGGCTGTTTCTGTGTCTCGGCCTCACTGCTCATGTTGCTTTCTTGTAGGTAAAGCCTGCGGTTGCTCTCTAGTGTGTTTCCGGTTCTAGATGGTAACCTGGGCCGGCGGTAGTGGTGGAGATACTATCTCAGGACACTTATTTCATTAATATCTTTCAGGGAGTAGGAACATTTTTTGTATACTTTTCCATGAAAAATCACTTACAGCACCTTTAATGTTCTCCTTGTTCTAGCCTTACAGTATGTGCTCTAATGTCTGATGCACACAGCACACAAAATTGGAAAAACTTTTTCTCAAACCATCAGCACAAATCTCATTGGCTGGTTTGATGTAACTTCCGCGACTGGAAGAACACAGGACTTTTTATCAGTCTGCCTGGAATAAAGTTGTGTTCACAAGGTTCCACGTTGAAACAACGAGCGCTTTTGAGGAAGAAATAATCATGAGATTTGCCCAAGTTTGCCAGGTTACTGACATAAAATCTTTTAAAGATATTCAAACAACTCTTTTTCGAATGTGCCCAAAACTGTACATAATAGCAAAACCAACTGTGATTAATCACTTTACATGTCAGTTAGACAGTTTTTAGAGCAGTTCTTGGCCAATCTAAGCTGCTATATGGTCCAGACCTTTGCCGTTTTAGTCAAAGGTCTTGCTACGCAAGACTAATGTACTCTTAGAAGTTAATAGAGTTACGTTTAAGATATTCTCTTTAAAAATTGCATTATTTTTCTTCCGGGAACAAGGACAATAGATTGATGACTCATCCTTCCCTCAGAGCCATACACAAATGTTCAATAAAATATGATAAAAATCCAATAAAATGCTCTCTAGTATGATCCCATCTGACACAGTGACTAGCAATAGCAAGTTGCAAATCATGGTTCATGGCTGTGATGGACATTTTGATATTTCATGCCCCAACTTCCTGTTTCAATAGGAAATATGTCAACACAGAATGGAAAATTGGGCTTGCCAAGCCATTTCATAGGGTTATTCACCTCAACCAACAAAAATATCGATAAAGGTCTGGTAAGGTGAAAATGGCTCTTTTACAGTGTATGAACACAAGTACATCAGTGAACAAAAGCACCTTAAAAAGGATAAGGTGGGTCCATTTATTCACAGTGAGTCATAAAATAGGCTAATGCTCACCAGTGTCCCATTACACTTCACTCTATTGCCTCAGTGATACACACTATTGGGCTATATGTAGCCCTATTCCCATGAGTATATGACTAATGCTGCCTTCATGTGCACCTGGTAAGCTCCTACTTCCGAGTAAGGCAGTTATTATTACGTGATCCTAGGGTACTGAAACTCTCGGAAACAATATGCAGACTTCCTGTGTTATCATGTTGACTATCTATATAATAATTAATTAATGTGCATAACTGCTGTAGCTTAACATAAGCTTTTAATTAATTGACTATAAGCTCTGTCATACACAAATCCTTAAAGGGTGCAGTATGTAAGATTCAGAAACCCTTGTTATTAATGACACCTGTGGCTGTTAAGTGAACTGCAGCCAGCTATCTGTTGCTCGCGCTCACGCTAGTGCACACACTCCATAGGGACATGAGCGAGCAAGCGAGCATCGGCCAAAACAAAGACGTAACGTACAAAGAGACTGAACGTGATTCACTGGCATCATGCTGACAGATGAGGTAGCATAATTAAAATTACACAGTTATGAATGTTTTACTACAAACTTTGAGATTAAACTAAAACTACTTATCAGCTAACATAGCATTCTGATACACACATACAGCTACATACTTCTGAACTATACCAGACAGTTTACTGTTGCACTGCATTGTTATGTTGCACTATTGTATGTTTTGTATGTCAAGCGTATTTGCTTAAATATATCCTGTATACCTGACTTTTAGTATAAAGAGAAGATCGCTGAAATTATTTGAAAATTACACAAGCAAGGTAGCTTGCAATTCGCCAGAGTTAGCAGGCAAGATCAAGTTAGCTAAAGTTACACAGATCAATCCTTATGGCACTATATTTCACATGATTTGCAGTTATGTAAGCTTACCTGTCCAATAAGAAGAACGCCAATTCAGGGTCGGTTTTGATCTCCAAAACTGAACGAAGTTCCCTCCAGGAATCAAATGCCCTGCCGACATTCACTCTAGTTTTCGCTCGACCATGATCACGTTCCTGATTATCCAGACGGGATTCAGTAGATACATGTTTTTTTTTTTTTTTTTTGGCTTACTCAGAGTTTGTGTAGGAGTCGGTGTTGTGCTGGGAGCCGGACGTTTGCTGGATTCCATCTCTAAGACAACATAACCTAGTGTTGCAGTTTGTTGTCGTTGTTGAATAGCGGAAGAGAAGCACTGAGGCAAGGCTCTCGGGAGTTTGCATAAACGTCACATCCTTTGGATTTTCCCCGCAAAACCGACCCGCTCCCTTCGCATTAAAATCAGTCTACAGGCTTTAATAGGCAACCTAGGAAGTCCGGGAAGGGCTAATTTTTTAAGTTGCATTACAAGCCATTCACACATTGGCAAAAAAAAAAAGGCAAATATTACATGAAAATTGTTACATACTGCACCTTTAAATCTAAAGTGTCTAATTTCTGTGCCACTAGCATCCCCAAATGGAATTGCAAAAATAATAACTTTTCAAACAAGTATTCCAAACACTCCCTCCATCTGCCATTTGTCAGATAGTCAACCTAAACAGATAGTCCCGCATCAAAACTCACCAATTCGGGCATTGACTTTTCTTGGACATTCATGTGCAGGTAACTCAAAATTAAAATATTTCGACTCCATATTAAGGTACTAAAAAATACAATGGTCTTTTGGACAAAGTAATATGGTAATACTCCTATGTACTATAGTTATGTGGTGTTGTAATTATGGTATGTTTGAAGTACCTTGCAGCAAAGATGGATTAAGAACTGAGAGACCCATGGGAGGCCCCCCATGACGTGTCACGTGACTACGTTCATCTTTATGCGCTACAGGACGATAGCCAGATTTGGTTGGATTTTTCAAATTGATGGAAGAAAAGTTTTGAGCAATGTCTTACACGACCAGTTATATGTACTTTTTATTTATGAACTGATCCAAAATGATGTGTTATTAATATGGATATGCACGGTATTCAAATACCAAAATCACTATTCTGTTATTCTGCACGTGTTTAGAGGTCTTCAGCCCGATCTGAGTCCGACGGTACCCGACAAACCTACAGGTTTCGGGCCAGGCTCGGGTCAGTTTTTCAAGTAGGCTATAGGGTGAGTTATGGGCTGGTCACATGTGCGTCGAGGCGATGTAAACATGCACTGGACAGACGTCTTTGATCATTGCGCCATACCACACGGGACCACTGCATTTTTTTTAGACACTGTGTTAAGTTTAAAAGAATATTTTAATATTTATAAATGTATCTCAAGACAACTGCATTCTGTTTTACAATTCGTTGTGCAGGACAATCGCATTTGTTTAGACACTGTTAACTTAAAAATAATTTCAATATTTATTAACGCATCTCAAGACACCTGTGCTCTGTTTCACAATTTGTTGCGCTGCATCAAGCGTTTTCAGCTCAGGTGTCACAAATCAACATTCTGATGAAGTTCAGGTTGGAAAGAGGACTTAATGTGACTGTTACACATGATTCCAGATTGTTTTTCACTTGGCAAAGTTTCAGCGCTTGATAAACGGTGAGCCAATGTTTTTTTTCCCCCTTTTGCTCTGGTGTGCAGACAACAATTACATGAGTTAAATGCGGAATCATTTAAAAATCAAAGAATCCCGGAGAGGTTTATAAACCGTATCATGCGCTGCCTCATGGAAAGTGAACCTACCCAATTACGAATAGGCCTACTATTTTGCAGGCAGAGACAGAGATTACTTTTGTTCGACTTTAATGTGATTTTATCATTTGAAGATCTATGTATTGTGTTATTTAGGCTCATAGCTCACTGTGCAATTTATTCCCTGCTAATCTGAGATTGTGTTTGTCGCATCCATGGAAATAAACGTTTCTTATTCCCGAGTCCTGACTCCTGACAAATAACAGAATAACCATTCGTGAGCTCTCGCGTTTAACCAAACATTACAAAATGTAACCATGCACATAATTAGGGTATTAAGGCATCTTTCGCTTTATCATTAAACATTAAATGCATGCAGGACTTAAACATTTTAAAGTCCTCCATACTGTTGCACGAATTCTGTCGCTTATATGAATTTAAACCATCAGCTTTTTACACAGCCAGGGTAAACTACAGTACTGCACCTTATCTTTGTGTTTGGAAACATTTTGTAAATCAAAGGCTGTTCTCTGTAGTCCTTCAAATACACGCGCTGCACCTGTGAGAAGCAGATTTCCTGAGCGCAAACTCGAGTGTCTGTGCTCACGCTGCTGTAGTGCAGCACGCATTCGGCTGAACAAATGGTATTTCACATAAGGCTGACATTTAAATGGATTTATAATAGAGATCTCAAAATAAATAAATAATTGATTTAGAGCTCGGGCCCTTTGGGTTTAGAAGCCCTTGGGCAATGGCCCAATCGGCCCGGTTGTTAATCTGTCCCTGCCTCGCAGTACTATGTAAATACCAACGTACATGATTATTGTAATCATTCAGTACCATAGAATACAGTATAACATTGTACCATGGTATTTTCAACTCATGGTCAAACCATGGTACCATAAAAGTACATTCTCCTAGGGGATACAACCTGTGCTGTTCCAGACACTGTAACACTGAGAAAGGGTTTGACTGTATGTGATATGGGCCAAGTATACAGAAGTAAAAGCAGTAGTTTGATCCCAACCTGTGGGAGAGACAGAGGTCTAGGCTCTCATGGTCACTCAATACCAACTTTATCTGAGATTCCACAGGCACTCCCAACACAGACAATCATAGATATGTTCTACACCACAACTTTGTAGAAAGTGTCAAGTGTGACTGTGGGAGTGTCATGTGTGAGAAAGAGATAGCAGAAGAAGAAGATGACTTCCCAAAGGGGGAAAACAATCTCAGTTGTTTCTCATAGACAGCAATTAGAGGCAATAGTTTTGAGAGAAATTGCTTAATGGAAAAGCACACAGAATGTGTCCCTAAGACCCAACTGATATCCCTAAAATAGATGTCCTGAGATTGACCTGCACTAGCGCAGCTAACAAACTAATCCATATGACTCCAGTGGTTAAATCCAAATCTTCAGAAGCGATATGGTAGGTAAGAGTGAAAAACATATCATTATTTAAAAAAAATTTTACTATAAATTTCCACTTTCACTTCCACATCCTTTTTTTAAAAATTTTTTTTAGGCGATTCAAATTCTTCATGCATATCGCCACCTACTGGGAATGGAGGAGAATTTATAGGAAAAAAGGACTTAAATTTGAATCTGTTTCTCACCCACACCTATCATATCACTTCTGAAGACATGGATTTATCCACTGGAGTTGTATAGATTACCTCTATGCTGCCTTTGTGTGCTTTTTAGACCTTTAAAGTGCTGGCCACCATTAACTTGCATTTATGGACCTACAGTTTATCTTTTATCAAAGAAATCTAGTTTAAAGGACATATGAACAATATTGCACTAAGAATGTTTTCTCTTAACACTGTGAGAACTTTTATAGAATACTAATAACGTAAGGATGTTACATTAGCATTGTTTTAATAATGATTGTTCTTATAACCTTTACAAAATGTTTGACAAAGTTGGAATGTGTTGCCCTGGAAGGCATCTGCCTATGTAGGCAGTAGACAGCAAGGCAGCTCACTATATTTTGGAACAGAGCCATAAAGTAACTGCTTGGCATCTGAATGGAACTGTCATCATCGCCCACTCAGACCTACAGCTGTTTCAGTGCCAAACAGGACAGTTATTGTACAACACATTACACTAACAATGAAGAGAAATCTGGAGTACTGAGTAAACAAGACACTTAAGGCTTTATCCACTGAGACACTCAAACTTAGACAATAATAGAAGACAGCTACATTATACACCAGATTCCGACACTAAACTGTGATTGGATGAGCCATTCAGAGCCATTTTAAAATGCTATTAAATGCTCAATTTTTTTCTGCATATTCGGTTAGGTCAATGAACTATTTTTGCAGCGGGGGCATGGTCGAGTGTCCGTCAAGGGAGAGAGAGAGCAGTAAGGGTGCATACACCTGAGCCAAATTATGACTAACACCTGTCTCTAATTGTAGTGTGATTGGGGAGAGTGGCATAAAAGGACCATGCCAGCGCCAGATCAAGAGAGAGAGCCAGAGCTCTAGACTCCTGCTAAGTAGTTGGTGTGTTAATGTAACGCTAATGAGGTACTGTGAAGCTATTGAGTTATTGTGAAGCTGTAAGCTCAGAAAGTTGACAGATAAAAAGCCTTACCTGAGGCTGAAGAAACCAGGTTCCCTGTGTCCTCCTTCCCTCCCTATGTGAACCTTTGTTACAACTATATTTAACGTTGGAAGATTTTTTCCCCCCAATTATTATTTATATAATATACAGTACTGTGTAAAAGTTTTAGGCACTTGTGAAAAATTTTGCATATTGAGGATGTCTTCAAAAATAATGACATATATAGTTTTCATTTATCAATTAACATCATACAAAGTCCAGTACATAAAAAAAAAAAAAGCTAAATCAATATTTGGTGTGACCACCTTTGCTTTTAAAACAGTACCAATTCTCCTAGGTACACCTGGACACAGTTTTTCTTGGTTGTTGGCAGATAGGATGTTCCAAGCTTCTTGGAGAATTCGCCCCAGTTCTTCTATCTATTTCGGCTGTCTCAACTGCTTCTGTCTCTTAATGTAATCTCAGACTGACATGATGTTCAGTGGGGGGCTTTGTAGGGGCCATGACATCTGTTGCAGGGCTCCCTGTTCTTCTATTCTAATCTTTTCTATTTGCAAAAGTAATGTTTGGGAGTCTAACATTTATATTTCCTATTGACACACTAAAGCTTAAGATATAAATAACCATCTTAAGACAAATGCTTTCGTGAAATCATGTGTGCCTAAGACTTTTGCACAGTATTGTATGTATCCATTTATTAAACATGGCACAGGAAAGGGGGTAAGAACATGACCTTAGTTTGTCCCAGTAACGCTGTGAGGAATTAGGGCATGCCATTCAATGCTAATCTGAGAACAGGGCTGTTTAGTGAACTGTGAGACAGACATTAATAACAGACAACATTGACTCAATGTGACCCGATGATTAGGCTTCAGAATATAGTGCTACTAACATACCTACGTGTAAAGCTATTCACAATTGTAAGGCAACATGTGGTGATTTGTGTTTGTAGTAGCAACAGATTGAAATATCAGCAGGTTGGGCATGTAATGAATGAACTATGTAACAAAATTACTTGGAGGTTTAAGGCTAGTGTGAGAAATCTGGTACAATGTTCAGGCTGAGGATTATTCTAATAGAATGGATTCACTTACTGAGCTACTGAACCCTATTTCAGATATAGCAGATATTCCAATCCCTTCCCCTTTCCTTTAACTATCTAAATAAATACCATTCAGAGGTTGCTCAGGAGATTTCATAGATTTAAATATCAACTTTGTCACAAAGTTCCTTAGAATAAATAAAAAAATAGACACAAAATTCTTTACATACAGTAAAAGTGTCTTGTAAGTATTTGAGTTAATACTGAAATCTCTGACTTTTGATTGCAGACTTTGGTACCGTATCTGTTTGTTTAAATGGCAAGCTTATGACACAATCACTGAGTGCATTTACAGGCACACCAATATGCTACCAAAAATCAGTGTATTAAAAAAAAATCCAACAAAGCAAGAAAAGCGCATTTACATGATATTTGAAATCATCTGGTTATCCACAGTTTTCCTGACCCACCCTTTTGGAGTAACCCCGCCTTCTTCTGGAGTAACCCCACACTCTTTTGGAAATTACGCCCCATTTGGAGATCTCCGGCCTGCAGCTATACCTAGTTGATGCATCGCGATCTTCATTTTAATGATCTCGATATCGATTCTTAAATCCCAAGATCGATCTTTTACTGTATGCGCAGCACCCCACTACAATGAGAGGAAACCAAATTTCGTGCAATGTGACTAAAATGTATACTGGCAAATGGCTGGCAAATGTTTAGATTTCATTCACCAGTGAATGAATTGTGTAGTATAGTGGTGGAGTATTCATCAGCGAGATTCTTTCACTGTGTTGAGAGTAAAAGTTGTTCCATGTAATGTGTGTCAAAAGACGAAATCCGCGCAACCCATTTGTCATTTAAGAATGTCTCTTTTAATACCCTTTCTGATGTTTACAGTCAGTAGTTGATCAAAAATAACAAAAAAAGAAACATTTCGTTCTAATCACGTGTATGACAGATTATCAGACCTGTGCCTGCCAGCAGATGGCAGCAAAGGAACTTGACTAAGCTCTGGCACATGATCATTGAACTGTAATTGAACACACCTGTGTCTCATTCTTTGAGGCTATATAAGCTTTGAACTGCATCTACCCTGCACCAGCTTGAATTTTCCTGTGAGTTTAGTGTAACGTAATCCTGGTGACTGCCTGGTGACTGCCTGGTGACTGCCTGGTGACTGCCTGGTGACTGCCTGGTGACTGCCTGGTGACTGCCTGGTGACTGCCTGGTGACTGCCTGGTGACTCTCAGTATTATTTTATGTTTCCTGTTTGCCACTCTTGGAGTGAGTACCTTAGTTGTGTGTTTACGTTTATTTTTTGCCCCTTGTGGTGCCTTTTGTTTCAATATTCGTGGGTATTTTAACTTGTCCTGCGAGTGTGCTTCTTCCTGAGATGTGACACAGATGAGATAAAGCCCTTTGAGTATCTCTCATTAACATCCACTCTTTACAGAAATGCCCTCTTACTTCATATGTAAGGAAAAGGGACATTATAACTGAACTATGCCCATATGAATCGAATTGGAATCTAATCG
This sequence comes from Myxocyprinus asiaticus, assembly GCF_019703515.2. Taxonomy (NCBI): domain Eukaryota; kingdom Metazoa; phylum Chordata; class Actinopteri; order Cypriniformes; family Catostomidae; genus Myxocyprinus; species Myxocyprinus asiaticus. The sequence continues at coordinate 11,497,122 of NC_059375.1, read as the reverse complement.
AATCTGGAAACCTGTATCAATACCCAGCCTTAGACCTTACCGTGATAATGCTGTTTAAGGAATTTTCATGACCACACACATTGGCTATGTTTACATGTACACCAATACTCTGATTATTGCAATAATCAGAGTAAAAGGAATAATTAGATTAAGATGTTTACATGATTTGGGCCAACCACTTCAATCCTGTTTACATGCTACTCATCATCATTCTGATTAATTGCTGAGAAATGTGATGGTTTAATGCTTTTTTGTGAATGAATATTTATAAAAAAAAAAAAAAAACCTGTTGCAAATATTTCTCTTTAAATACATCTTGGCATAAGGAAAATTAGTCAGTCATTTTGAGTCTTTTTGAACCATTTATTAAAAGAACCACTTCATAAATGTCATTTTCGACTACTCTGGATGCGCTGTCTTTTTTGATTCACTAAAAAGAATCGGATTTGTGTGTGAATCGGAATACACGTGACAGATGTTGTTGAGTTTCGCCCACGAGCACAAACTAATTTCAAAGATGTGTTTACTTCCCATTATTTTGTGGCATATGGTCTTTTTATCCCCCCAACTTTCAATTCAGACAGCAAACGGACATTCACAACTCAGAAAAATATGTTTTCTTTTGCCGTGGGGCTGTAGATGGGGGAGCACCACTGCTGGAAAACGGTGCATGGAACTGACCTTTTACAAGAAGCCGAAAATAAGTGCAGCTTTTTTGCATTGTTTGTTTTTGAACCTGTGCTTGAGTGGAACATGATCCATCAGGCACACTTTGGTCAGAGTGGAAGAATTGCGATTAAAGAGTTTACATGCCAGTATAACTTACTGTGATTATCATTACTCTGATTATAAGCATAATCTAATTATCATAATCACAATATTCTGTTTACATGAGCTACAGTTTAATCTCAGTATTGCTTTAATTGCATTATGAGGGTGCATGTAAATGTAACCACTGTCAGCTTATTAAGCAGAATAGATGTAAGATCATGCATGTAAAGCACTCATTGGCGTAAGTTTGGAGTGGTGCTACCTGTCTGTCTGAACTTTGGAAGATTGTGTAAGTGTTTGGGAACAATCGTTATTTTTGCAATTCTTTTTGGTGTCGCTATTGGCCCAGAAATTACACAAGTCACCTGTAGAGGTGCTATAATCTATTTCAGCCATTTCGCTAACTTTAAAGTTTAACTTTTACTTTTCAGTCATTTCAAAAATTAAGTAATAGGATATAATTTTTAATTACAAAGTATTTACACTGTAATCGTAGCTATTGAGGGTTAAGAAATGAGTGAAAAAGGCAGCAATGGCCTTGATGGAAGACAAAACAAGATCTGCTGGCACAACAAAAGAGTTAGACAAAAGAAAAACAGAATAGCAAAACACGGCCACACCAGCTCTACTTCTCCACAACTCAATGATGGCGACTGAGGATCCTCTATAAATAGATTGTTCAATGGATTAGATTTTTGGTGATTTGATTATTGGACAAAGTTCCCCTCTGACCTCTACAAATACCGTAAACAGGGTAATACAACCACTCAGCTGGCATATTGAATTTGACAACACAAGTCGGGAACAAAGTCCTTAATCTATTTAGCATTGTGCAAATTATATAATAACTATGAGCAGGAGAATTGCAACCTGATTATGGAGCATCTATCAGCATTACTGCCATACAAATGTACATCAATTCTTAAAAGTAAAATAGTACCGCCAAGCTAAAACATACTTTAACTTAATCTTACCAGCACAGTTCCTGAACCGGTTATGTTTTGTGACACATGTTGTATATTGTCACACACAGAAAGATCATTTGACACTTAAAATGGTTCTATAAATAACAGTGCATACAGTACTGCCCACTTAAAAGACCAGATTATCACAAGATCTGGAGTAAGTGTACAATATATTCATAAAATCTGAAAATTTGACGTCTCTATATAAACAATAAGCAGTGTTGGGGAGTAGCTAACTATATGTAGCGATGCTACTAACTTAACTACATTTTTCAGTAGCTTGACAGTAGCTCAGCTGCTTTTAAAACAGTAGCTTTTCCAGTAGCAAACTACTTTTTCCAGCAAGTAGCGGTGTAGCGTGACCAAATGCTACATCATGTTGGTCAGATTATAACTAATAGCCTTCCTTATCGTGTAGAAGCCAAACTTTTACCGGCAAAACGTCCGACCATCTGGCAGCATATTTCTGTCTGCTGATCAGAATCGGGCAGTGTCATCTTCTTCTTTTGTAATGGCAGATCACAAACAAAAATAGTGAATTACCGTCATCTACTGAGAGCTTATTACAGCTCACTTGGATAAGAAGAGATTGTCTGATGGTTATGTAACGCAAGCAACCACAGTTTGTTTACCTTTACAAGACGTACAGGGGCAGGTAAATCTGAAAATGATAAAAGAACACCAATTTATTCTTCTATGAAACAAAGAATGTTTCAGACACTTTGTTTTTATTAGATCACACAACAGCATATTTACCTTTACTATTTTAAATAAAATAATTCAAAAAGTTATTATTACCTTTTGAGGGATTTTGTTTCTGTTCTAAATATGTTTATTTCGCTTATCATCTGTGCGTTATTGGGAGCAGCAAGTGAATTATTATAATATTTATAAATATACAGTTTATATATATTATTATAATAATCACTAGCATGCAGAACTATTTGATTTCTCAATTTCTTAGCATTTAATTAACTATTCATGTAAAATAAATAAAATGATTGGTAAAAGAAATCATTTGTTATGTATTATTATGCAACAATTTTTCAACTTTTTTCACTAAGGAGACAATTTTTTAATTTTTGGTTGATGCATTTTTTTGAAAGAGCCATACCACAAACTAATAATTTACTATTTTCAAAAACAAAGTTTTTCAATAATATAAAATGTTTATATTGCCCATAGACTACTCAAAAACAAACAAATATGCACAAATTAATAGGTAACATGTTGCAATATGGAATTGAGTACACGTGTTTGTGCGGGTCTCCATAAAATTACTTCATTTTACAATTGTTCATGAAAAATTTAACTTCCCTTTTGGGCTGGGCAATATATAAAAAATATTTTTATGATAATCGCATTTAAAATATCGCGATATCCAATTAAATGGTCAATCCCCAAGGTCGGTGAATATTTTTGCTTTATTGATTTTGCTTTAAAAATTACATTAATTTATTGAAACACGAAAAATGTAAGACATTTCTAAATTCAAATTGCACTTTAAACAAAACGAAAAAAGCAATTAAAATAACAAAGTGATTAAAAGATCTTATATATAACCACCTCCCCAAATCCAAACATTTACCATCTCCAACGGCCCCATTTTCCATCACGCAAGTATCAGTAAGCAGCAACAGGTGAAAAATTACTAGCATACAAATGAAGAACTAAAGAAAATTATAAATGTAAAGAGAATTATAATAACCATCATAATAAATAAGCCTAATAAATTTCCCAATAAATGCTGCCAAATGTGTGTTCTTATCAAATGTGTTTGTTTTGCGTTTTGGTAATACAGTTAATGCTGCCTAAAGAAAAGAAAATAGAACTCCATTTTAGGTTCAAGGTGAACGTGACTTGTATTAAATTATGATTTAATCACTTTCGTCTTTCTTTAATAGAAAGATACCTGTATATATTACTGAACCTGCAGAGTTGCGTTCACAATGCATAACGGCGAACTGCTGCGTGGAAATAAAGCGAACTAAACTCACAGCACATCACAAGATGATCGGAAATCATTTGCAGCATTCTCATAGATTACATTATTCTTTCAAACAGTTTTCAGTCGAATAAAACCGAGAAAAAGGAGTGATAACTCTTTACATGCGCTTGCCCCACGAGACAGGGTCCCGTGTCTCTGAACAAACAGCGAATCAGACACAAGCATTGACGGCTTTTCTTTTGTCTGTTCTTAATAATATAATAAAGTGTGTTTCTTCAAGCACGTCTTTTTGACTAACAGCATTTCTTGTCATGTGTCACTCCGAGACGTCTTACAGGTCACCCACCTGTTGCAGGTAGATGAGCAAAATTACTTGTGCATGAAATACCTGCATTTGAATGAGGAGCTCGTGGCTGGATTGAGCCTCGTCGCATTTTGTGGGTGGCGGGTGCTAGTTTCACACCCTCGGTGCACATAAAAAATAACGAACGTTCATAAAATTGCTCTTAGAAAATGCTCTTTATCCAGGGGTGGAGCCAAGAATTTTTCACAGGGGTGGCCTGGCAGGGGCCAGTGATCAGTCTGTAGTGGCACAGAAATTTTCAGACAGCATTTCCGTATTGGGGGGGGGGGTTGACACCTGTGTTGTGGTTGTACAGAGACAGTTCCACCTCTAAAAACTAAATTGTGCCCAAGACAAAAAATGACCAAAGCGGCAGTTGCAAGCGGGGTGGCCAATGGGGTGGCCAGGCTTCGATCCATGGTGGCCACGGCCACCCCAGGCCACCCCATAGCTCCGCCACTGTCTTTAACAGCTAAGATCAATAGTTATTGGGAAACGAGGCCCAGAACTCCATGAATGTGCGTGTCTTGGAGAATCGCTTTCATTGCACTCATGAATAGCAGAGCTCACTGCGCACACAAATCAAATCAGATGCGCATCTGTGGCTTTTCTTTCGTCTGTTCTTCAAAATATAATCATGTTTCATCAGATGCACGTCTTTGTGTCTAATGTCTTGTAATAAATCACTCCGAGAAGTCTTACAGGTCACCTTCCACAGTGGCTGCTACACATCAGCAAAATACTCGGCATGAAAAATCTGCATTTGGCGGGTGTTCATTTCAAACCTTGTTCACCAGGAGCAGGGTGTACGACAGATTCGGGAGAAGGGAAATCAAAACAGTGTCATTGACCTCAAGCTTTGCAATCGCACCCACACTTTCTGTTGGAAAGTTTTAAACGAGTGTTGGTGAATGGTGAGACAGCCGGTGAGCCACTTGATTTTTAACAAAGAGCCACTTGTGGCTCGCGACCCATAGGTTCCCGACCCCTGATCTAGGATGACCATCCGTCCAATTTTTTTGGACCTGAACAAAGCGAACAAATATTTGTAAAGCTGGCACTTGCATGTCAATGGGAAAAACGTAAGAAAATACAATGAGCATGAACCCAAGTGAGAGGAGAAACAAGCCCTGAGTCTTTATTCACATATTATCCACACTAAATATTATGTGACACGAACAAAAAATGCCAGCCCAAGGAGAGTTTGTCATAAAATTGGATCTTTAGGGAAGTAGGCTTCACCTGAAAAGTGTGAAGTATAGTATACTTTTTGTTTTTATTTTATACTGTTGTATTTTATTTTATGGCCATTATTAACTGTATTAATGTTACTATTCATTAAACGTATTAAAACATTTATTATATTTAAACACATTAAATGTATTTAATACATTAATGAATAAATGTCATTAGTGTACATTTTGCTATTAATATTATTGGTTTGATAGTAACATAAAAATAAATTGCCTCATTAAGTAGCTTCAGTATAGCTAGCTACTTTTTGATAGTAACTTGTAGTGTAGCTAACTACTTTTTCAAAAGAGTAGCTTGACTGTAACTTAACTACTTAAAATTATGAGTTGCTTGTAGCTTGTCAAACTACAGTTTCAAAGTAGCTTCCCCAACACTGAATAAGCGTAACCTGTGGCAAGAAATCTGAGGGTCAACATGCAATACATTTACTGTCACACTAGAATGCTCCTGTTGCAATCAACAAAGCTATGTTAACTGCCAGCGTTGCATCACTCGCAATATACTGTAGGCACAATATGTCTGAATGATATCATGACTTTGCCCAGGCTTCCTGTAGGTAGAGAAAAAAGCAAATGAAGGGAGACTTAAAAGTCATATATTTCCATATTTTATACTGCTAGTCCTCCTTTCCGTCAATGTGGATGGACAGCTGCTTCTCCAAACAGGGTAGGTTGATTTATTATGTTGGCTTGACAAAGACCAACATATTTTGCAAACTTGGGTTAAGGCTTTTGTTTTCCAGATCCTTAACTTTAGACTAAAACTTCTAAATGTAACTCCTCCCACAGCTTTCAAGCTACATTCATCAAACTCTGCACAGTCCTTCAGCTTGTTCTGATTTGGTAAACTTTATTTATTTTTCTAACTGATCAGGCTAACAGTTTTTGCTTCACATTGCATTCCTTCAAAATCAATGGGAAGTTTACTTAGAATTGCTGTCTGTCAACGGTACATGAGGAAATTTGCGTTTCAGACCATACATAGAACTGTGATTTTTCACATGCGCAGTAAGGGAATTGAAGGGTTATCATATGTTTTAGTGTGGATGAGCAACTTTTGGAAAACGCTTGAAAACGGCAGTGTGGACTGAGAGCATTATGAAAAAGAAAACACTGTTTTCAAATGTATCCGGATTAATGTGGACGTAGTCTTAGTAACATTAAGAACACTCTAGCATGGCTATCAGCTACTCAGAACACCATTACAATAGCCTAGTAACTTCCTAGCAACTACACAGACACATTAGAAACTGGTCAACAGCACCCTAGCAACCACCCAATAACACATTTGCAATGCCTTAGCAAGCACCCAGAACACCCTAGCAACAACCTAGCAAAACCCTTGCAACCACTTAAAATACCTTAGTTACTGCCAAACAACTAATCAGAATACCTTAGCAACCACCTAGCAACCGCTAACAAAACCTTTGCAACCATGTAACAAGGCATATAACTCTTTTCTATCTACACAAGCATATATAAACAGACTGCCCAAGTATTTAAACTACATAAGGCCAATAGGCTATAGCCTTCAGACTTCAAAACCCTCTTCAAACTGTTTTAAACTTTCACACAACACACAGCCGTTTTGACATAAGCACTGAGATCATCATTATAGTATACCGACTAAATATTCACTGAAAAAGACACCAGTTATTTAATGACCACATGGGCAAAAAGATAAAAATGATGCTCCAGTCCTAATGTTGACTGGCCACAAGCAAAATCATTTGTCTCTTGAGGGCTGCCATTGTTCGAGTGTGTGTCTGTGGGGTGTGTGTGGACATACTAGCACATCTGTCAGTGGCATCTCCAGCAGACAAACATCCTGTCAAAGAGGCACAAGCTGCCATTAGTAATAGATGCCTGTCATAAAATACTCCATTAGTAACCAGAAAGAGTAAAATAAAGTCTGTGGTTAACATTTAATGTGAAGAGACAAGCTTGTTCTGCAACATAAATTAAACAGAGCCATGCCTCAAATGTGAATTTAGCAACTGTTGTGTGCTTTCTAAATGTTGCTATGGTGCTAAATAAGGACTACAGCTACCACAATGATGTGAGTTTACATGCTTAATAAATCGGACACCTGTTTAAGACCTTATGTAGCAACTTGTTAGCAACTTACATAACTAAAGTTTAAAAACTCTTGTTTGAGCTATGACTATGTGTAATGTATGCTGTAGAACAACACATGATCTTCAAGTAATATTAACCACAGACCATATTTTACTCATAAATCGAGAACTGCTATTTAAAAACCCATTTGAAATTCCTGAGGAAATCAGACTGATCACAGTGAATTCGGTGACAGTAGGACGAAAGTTCTTCAGCTGAAATCGGTCTGTGCTTACCGAAATTCAAAACACTGCTCCCCGGTGGCCAAAGCTGGAAGTGTTGTATGGGCATTTGTGAACTCCAGTTTCTGGATGAAATGTCCACAGAGTGGCACCAAAACCAAGTTGTTTTTAGTTGTAAATGATGTAATACAGGAATTAATATTTTATTAACCATACATTTACATTTACATTTATTCATTTGGCAGACGCTTTTATCCAAAGTGACTTACAAAAGAGGAAAACATAAGCGAATCATCTTAGGAGACAGTGGTATGAAAAGTGCTGTATTACAAAGTATCACTAGCATCATAATAGTATTCAAAACAGAATAAAGTGCAACAGATTTTTTTTTTTTTTAATGACTGGTTAAGTGCTCATGGAAAAGATGTGTTTTTACTCGTTTTTTGAAGACAGTGAGTGAGTCAGCTTCACAGATGGAGTTGGGAAGGTCGTTCCACCAACGTGGTACAATGAAGCTGAAAGTCCGGGAAAGTGTTTTGGTGCCTCTTTGTGTTGGTACAACAAGGCGATGTTCCTTAGCCGACCGCAGGCTTCTAGTGGGCGCGTAGCTCTGCAGAAATGATTTTAGGTATGCTGGAGCAGACCCAGTGACTGTTCTGTATGCCAGCATCAGAGCCTTGAATTTGATACGTGCATCAACCGGCAGCAAGTGGAGAGAGACAAGGAGTGGTGTAACATGTGCTCTCTTTGGTTTATTAAAGACTAGACGTGCTGCTGCATTCTGGATCATTTGGAGGGGTCTAATTACACATGCAGGGAGGCCTGCAATGAGAGCGTTACAGTAGTCCAGTCTAGTTATGACAAGTGACTGAACAAGAAGTTGTGTGGCATGTTCAGAGAGGAAGGGTCTTATCTTCCTGATATTGTAGAGTGTAAATCTACATGATCTTGCGGTCTTTGAGATGTGATCTTTGAATTTAGTCTGTTGTTGATGGTTACCCCTAGATTTCTGACCGATTTGGAAGGCGTTACTGTAGTTGCACCCAGCTGCACGGTGATGTTGTGTTCAACAGTCCATACACCCTAACCCAAACCCCAAACCTAAGCCTAACTGTCAGTAGAGTAAAAATTTAATCTTAGAGGGAAAATGCAATCTCTGAATTGCGTTCATCATTGATTATGTGAACGCAGTTATTACTTCCTGGTTTCCAAGAGACCAGAACCCTTGTCTCTGAGGTGGCTCATGCAATGCACTATCATTAATGCCACAGGAAAATGTAAACATATTTTAATTGATGCAAAGATGTCTGTTGGGAGACGGTGCTTGTCAGGTCGATGTCTGAGTACTGGAATATTCGGTATAAACATGTAGAGTTCACTATAGTACAGTCCTTTTGATGCATATTAACTTTACACATTAAAAAGTTACTGATAACAAATAAATAAATCAGCTAAAACAAATGTAAACACTGTACAAAATGTTCTGTTTTCAGTTATTATGAAACTATATTAATAACCTTATATATCATCTGTTTAGTATTCTGTAACATTATATCATATTTTGTCTGATAAATAAATAATAACTGCTAATGGTCGCTTTATGACCCCGTTTACACATGGTAATAAGATGATGTCAGATTAAAAAATACAGGTGTAAATGGGGTCCAAAACATTTTGTGATCAGATCTCATACAGAGGTAGTCAAAAACACGTGACCACATTGCCCCTCTCCCCCAAATCAATACAAAATCAATACATTAAAGAAGAATTTTCACTTTGCCGGTTACGTGTGGCTTTAAAAGAAAATAACCGTCCAATCAGAAAATTTAAAAAAGCGCACAGATATACCTGCACAAGAACTTATTATAAATCTTCTTCAGTGTGTCTGATATCAAAATGCAGTGACAAAGATAAGCACACCAGAAGCTCAGCTAATACAGGTAAAAAAAATGAAGAAATCTGTTAAAAATTGTTTATTATAAATTTTAACTGCATCTGGAAGAAACAGTTTGCAGGGTTTTTTCGTGCTTTCTTTGTCTTTTTTTACTCTTTGCAGTTTATAATCGAGCAGTAAAGGCCAAAGTACGCGTGACACAAATTTTGTCATCAGCACAGTCCTCCTCCTCTGTGCGCACCATCAGTGCCGGCCATTGACTGTACTAAAAGAGTATCACAAAGCATTAGTAGTTGCATGCGTCAAACGTGATCATATTTGTTCGTGGTCAGAAAAGTAGAGTATACTTTGAAAGGCAATGCAGTCGGCTGGGTGTGATCTGATCCGGAGTGCAGAAAAACAAAGTATACCCGGGCCTTATCACACTGACATGGTGATTGATGTATGTCGTCATTAAAATCAGAGAACCTTGCCTCGAAATCCGAACTCAAGTGGTCACAGGAGACGGATTTGAGTGATTAGGTGTAAACGATGTGTCTCGCCTGATCACATGTGATCTTATCACCAGAGAAGCATTTTAATACCAGGTGTAAACAGGGTCTACACATCGGTCTCGTCTTGTCTAAGTAGGCGGCTCTTGGCCAAAAAAAGATGCAACGTAGACCAGAATTTATGCCGATCTGTGACTTGACTGCAATGACCTGAGCAAAACACATTTCATGGTTACCTGAACATCTTTAGCTGCAGTTCCTCTAATCCTTACAGATCCGCAGCTCATGCTGAGGGGCCCCAGACAAACATGTCTAGAACCTCTCACTTCCTCTGCAGGAGACTTAAATAGCTGCTTCATAAATGCAGAGCCAAAGCTTGCTTAGCTAATTTATGTTGGATGCATCATTGCTCTCCTGGGAGTGTTAAGAGGAATATGCTGACTAACTGAGGCCTCTGACCTTAGACATGCCTGGAGGATCAACATACAATGATATACAGTACATCCACTGTGAATCATCCTTTTGCCCATTTATTAAAAACATGTTACAGTATTTGGACAGAACATGGTAGGTAGCATCTTAAAGTGTGTATTTTTTTAACGATAAGTAGTGTAAACACTGTTGTTATGTTTGATTGAGCATCTCGACCAGCCCGACAATGCAATATTAGCGCAATATATAGCATGAGTAGTATGAGTTCAGGACAGGACTGTGTGTGTGTGTGTGTGTTTGTGTGTAGTGTTGGGGGAGTGTGCTGGAAACCTGTTTGAAAACACTGGCTATGCTTGGAATGGAATGTTAGTGTACTACTTGGATGCAAAGAACCCGATGCCAGCGGCGAGGTGGAGAACTCTTCGCCGGGACACTAGATGGGGCGGGTGAATCTTTCGCTGCAGGTGCTGAGAATCAGGTGAAGAATGTCCTGATGCATCTGCTGGGAAATCCTGTCCGCTGGAAGGTGTCTGTCCACGGCGAAGGGAGGGCTGATCAAGACGAGATGATTGAGGTAGTCAAGAAAAGATGATGTCGGTCTTGAAAGAAGAAAATTCTGAAGAAATGGTGATTTGAGTACCCACTTATATAGGGCAAATGCTAGGGTGACCAGATTCCTGCTTGTGGAAAACGGGACACCCTCCCAGCTAAAATGAAATTGATGTATCCTTACCTAGGTGCAGATCAATGCAAAGTAGAGGGTGCATCTGTAACTGTTGTCACCTTGTACTTTTTGCTGGCAGCAATTTTTATCAGTGCGCTTGTCTTTCAAGAGTTTATCGTAAAATGTCCAGTCCTAAATTAAGATGTAAAAAAAGCACTGCCTTCATGACTGTTATACTGAGTCCAAATTTATCCGTTGTCCATGCTGCGTTCATTAATGAGAACACACGCTCCACAGATGCAAATGTCCCAGGCAGGCATAAAAAAACTCCACAACCTTGGCTAAGACTCCGAAGTTGATGGTCTTGCTCTCCAGCTCACGGAAACGTCTGTCAATCTCTCAGACCCGGCAGACTTGTTCATGTTTGTAAGGGGGTTCGGTGGAAAGGAGGAGGCGAGAACCGGCTTAATAATATAAATAATAATTTAATAAACAATCCAAACAAACCACACAATCAAAAACACACAGCACAGCTGTCTGTAATTCTCTCTCTCTCTCTCTCTCTCTCGAACTGTCGTCCCCGGCCGCCTTTATCCCTCGCGCGCCCCATCAGGCTGATTGGGGACCGAGTGTGTCTCATTCCATCCCGGCCCCGCCCTCCTCAGCTCTACACTCCTCCCGGCGTTGCCTCAGGCCGGGGAGCCCCCAGCATGACGTACATCCCCCACCCTTCCTCTCCAGGGGGGGGCGTGCCTTTCGCCCCGACTGCCGGCGGGTCATCCCCGCCTTCCTCGACCTGGGAGGAGACAGGAGGGGAAAAACAACAAAACAAAATGGCGAGGGAAAGGCCAACACGGAGCGACAGAGAGAGAGAGAGGAGAGAGAGAAAAAGAAACTCACCGGTTCTCTGATGCGCCGTCGCGTGGTCCTCGATCACTACTCCACCCTCTCAGGCGGACTGCAGCCGCTCCTCCCCGGGCGGACCGGAGTCAGACCTCCGACTCCCAGCGGACAGAACGCCCCTCTGCGTTCCCGGCGTCCCGTGGGGACACTCCTCCGCCCCTGGCAGCGGCCCTACCATTCCAGGCGGTCGGGGAGTCGCTGCCCTCCTCTCCCCGTGGACGGCGGTCTTCCCTCGACCCCTCCACGTTCCCGGGGGACGGCAGGGCACTCCTCCGCCCCCGGCAGCGGCTCCCTCGCTCCAGGCGGTCGGGGAGTCCCGTCCCCACTCGCCTCACGGACGGCGGCCGTTCCCTGCGTCCGGGTGGTCGGGCTACTCCGTCCCCCGTCGGACGGCAGCGGCGCTCCCCTGGGTGGACGGCAGTGTCGAGGACTCTGCGATGGGAATCCCTCCTCCTTCCCGGGTTTCGGCACCAGTGTAAGGGGGTTCGGTGGAAAGGAGGAGGCGAGAACCGGCTTAATAATATAAATAATAATTTAATAAACAATCCAAACAAACCACACAACCAAAAACACACAGCACAGCTGTCTGTAATTCTCTCTCTCTCTCGCGAACTGTCCCATCAGGCTGATTGGGGACCGGGTGTGTCTCATTCCATCCCGCCCTCCTCAGCTCTACAATGTTCCACTCAGTGATGCGACGAGTGACAATGTTTTTCACGAAAGCCCACACATCAAAGAGCGTGGTTTCATCAATCAAACTGAGAGCGGGGATTCTGGAATAGAAGTGTTCGAGGCTGCTCTGAATGTCTTTCCACTCTGGGATGTCTCTCAGTAGGGCGCACTCAAGTTTTTCTGTGTTCTCCAATGAGCGGCTCCAAATTTGGAGGTAATCCACCGATGCTGAATAAATGTTTCTCACTGCACAAAAGAAATAATCTGATTGCATGTCACCAGCTTCAACCAAGGCATCCAACTGCTTTTTAATGTCAGAGGGTATGAATGATTCCTCCAGCCTGGCCTGCAAGACTTTTCTCAGGTCATGAATGTGCAAAGCTATGGCCATGCACAACAGAGTGATAAGTAAAAAGTCCTTCACTTGTGTGCACCTTGTCAGATTCAGAACTGTGCTTAACAAAACAATTGCTAACACTTGGTGTGGCACAATTACTTTTGCGCGACATCGCGATGTCGGTGCGGCCTCCATGTGCGATGGAAAAGTGAGCTCCACAAATCTCACACCTCACTTTAATAGGCTCTGTCTGTGACTCCTTTTTTAGAAATTTTAACTTTTTGAAGATCCTCATTAAATGTGCATGCACACTTCCTTGATATTTTCCAGCTGCAATTTCATCTGTGTGCTCTTTCAAACTGACTCTTCAATCAGTTCACTAACTGGACATCTAATTGATAGGGGATTGTGATTGGATAGTTTATTCCAATCATGTATTTCAAATAACACTGTTTGATTTTATTGGTTTTACAAGCCGTATCCTTGGCTGCCTTTGATTAGAATACTCATGTGACTGAGAAAGCCGCATAGGCAATAGAGAAATTTTAGGAGAGGGGAAATACGAGACAAAACACGATTTTTCCAGAATAAGTCGGGACACTAGAAAAAGTGCTTAAAAATGGGACGTCTGGCCACCTTAGCAAATGCGCACCTAAAAGGGCGGGGCTTAAACACCATTGCCAATCATAAGATTGCTGTTATGATACATGGGCTTCAACTAGGTCACGGAAAAGGAATTCTCAAGTGTTTCACTGTAATGTCGAGTGAACTGAATCGATAGGGAACTCCTTTATATTATTAATTTATATATTACATACGTAAATAGTATTTTTGCCACGTATAAATAAAAATGTATTGTCTTAACTATGCCATTTTTAATCGTGGTTAATGGTGAAACCGTATAATGATGACGTCCCTAAACAGCACCAGTCATTTTAGTCAAGTTACAGTAGCTACAGTTATGGTAAAGTGAAGAGGCTTCCTCTGTGTCCAAACATTTACATCCAGCGATTGTACAGTGATTTACAAGTTAGAAATACATCAACACATGCGATTCGAGAGCACAAACTATCACCTGAAGTCGATGATGTGGGACAGTTGCTCTGTTGCTCAGCTGAGGTTTTAGCACCATCCACAGGGCGACAAAACATCACTGAGAACATTACATAGTACGTTTTTTTTTAATTATTATTATTATTATTATATTTTCCCCCTATACAAAGAATGAGATTACACATGAGTAAAGCACTACTGAGAAAAAAATACTTAGTTGAGGATTAATTTGTTTTTATTCATAATCTGTAATATCACACCACAACATTCATAAATAAAAGTAATGATACAGTAACATAATTGGTAACACTTTACAATAAGGTTATTTGTTAACATTAGTTACCAACATTAGGTAACATGAATTAACAATGAACAATACTTTTACAGCATTTGCACTAGCTGCCAAAAGTTTGGAATAATATATAGATTTTGCTCTAATGGAAAGAAATTGGTACTTTTATTCACCAAAGTTTCATTCAACTGATCACAATGTATAGTCAATGTATACATTAATGATGTGAAAAATTACTATTGCAATTTGAAATATGTTCAGAACTTCAAAGAGTTCTCATCAAAAAAATCCCCCATATGTAGCAATAACAGCTTTGCAGATCCTTGGCATTCTAGATGTCAGTTTGTCCAGATACTCAGTTGACATTTCACCCCACGCTTCCTGTAGCACTTGCCGTAGATGTGGCTGTCTTGTCGGGCACTTCTCACGCACCTTACAGTCTCTAGCTGATCCCACAAAAGCTCGATGGGGTTAAGATCCATAACACTCTTTTCCAATTATCTGTTGTCCAATGTCTGTGTTTCTTTGCCCACTCTAACCTTTTCTTTTTGTTTTTCTGTTTCAAAAGTGGCTTTTCCTTTGCAATTCTTCCCATAAGTCCTGCACTCCTGAGTCTTCTCTTTACTGTTGTTCATGAAACTGGTGTTGAGCAGGTAGAATTCAATGAAGCTGTCAGCTGAGGACATACGAGGCATCTATTTCTCAAACTAGAGACTCTGATGTACTTATTTAGTTGTACATCTGGCCTTCCACATCTCTTTCTGTCCTTGTTAGAGCCAGTTGTCCTTTGTCTTTGAAGACTGTAGTGTATACCTTTGTATGAAATCTTCAGTTTTTTGGCAATTCCAAGCATTGAATAGCCTTCATTCCTCAACACAGTGATTTGACTGATCACTGAGTTTCTAGAGAAAGTTGTTTCTTTTTTGCCATTTTTTACCTAATACTGTCCTTAAGACATGCCAGTCTATGGCATACTGTTGCATCTCAAAAACAAACACAAAGACAATGTTAATCTTCATTTAATGAACCAAATAGCTTTCAGCTGTGTTTGATATAATGGCAAGTGATTTTCTCTGACCAAATTAGCAATTTAGCATGATTACTCAAGGATAAGGTGTTAGAGTGATGGCTGCTGGAAATGGGGCCTGTTTAGATTTGATCAAAAATTACTTTTTTCAAATAGTGATGGTGCCCTTTTTTACATCAGTAATGTCCTGACTATACTTTGTGATCAGTTGAATGCCACTTTGGTGAATTAAAGTACCAATTTCCTTCCGAAACAGCAAAATCTGTACATTATTCCAAACTTTTGGCCACCAGTGTATTAAACTAAGTTAATGTTAATTTCAACATATAAATAGATTTTTAAAAAGTTGTATCTGTTAACACTATGAACTAACATGAACTAAAAATGAACAATTCTATTTTAATTAACTAATATTGACAAAGATGAATAAATACTGTAAAAATATATTGTTAATTGTTTGATCATAATACCCAATACATGAAAGCCTGTAAACGAATGGAACCTTTTTGTAAAGTGTTAACATACAATTAAATCTATATTTAGGCTATTGTGTCATATTACTTCGTCATTGTTAACTGTCCTTTTTTTGCAAATAAAAGAAAAAAGGAGAATAAAATGTTCACTTCTCAAAAGCTGTCACGGTCTCAGTGAGTCCGCTGGTTTGTTCCAGTTTGTCATTACATCTTCTCTCTGTTTGGTTCGGGTGTTGCTGGCTCGTGCAGTCAGCATTGCCATGGAAGCCTTGATTGTTTCCATGGTAGCGCTGATCTTTCCAGCTTGCTGCCAGCGAGCGGCACCTGATCGCCATTAGTTGCCACTACATCTACCTCACTTTGTTCGTCGCTCGATTGTTTGTTTGAGTCCTGTTGCTTACCACTCTCTCCCTCTGCCCTAGTATACCCTGTATCGTGTTCTGTTTATTGGTTAACAGTCTACACAGTGTATGCCGGGATTGTGGTTACCATCCTGCCTTTTGCCTCGCCTCCTTTGACGCTTCTGAGTTTCTCCACAGCGATACCTCTCTGCACAGGGCCTGCTCTGCACTTGACCACTATGCACACCAAACTTACAAACATACTACTCTCTGGATCCTCAAGGATCTACACTACACAACCACTGCGCACACAAGCCTACAAACATACTACTCTCTCTGGATTCCTAGAGGATGTACACTACACGACCACTACGCACACAAGCCTACGAACACACCATTCATCTCCATGCTGCAGTCAGCGCCGGGGTTCCCCCATTAAAGTTTTACCAGCATTGCTGTGTTTGTTAAATAAATATCAGATCATTGTCTCTACACTTGGATCTTTTGTCTCATCCTTCCTGACAAAAGCATTCGTCCATCATCAGGGCTCTCTTCAGTTCGGCAAACCACACACACATGACAAACCTCTCAAACGTGACACGATTTTTATTAACGTTTAATTATACTGAAAGTGAAAATTATATTATACTGCATAAGTAGAATACAATAAACTAATATTGACCACTATTAGACAAATTGTATGGTTAAAGTCACTATGTTAAGAAATATGATCATTCACTCCAGCATTTGCTGTGAAGCTGGAGTATCATCATTGTCATATTATATTAATTTATAATATCACAGGGCTATATCTAGCAAAATGAATCAAAATTACATGTGTAATACAGTCAGAACCAGGTACAGGGACCTTGCTAAGCCAGTGCTGGTCTATGACTTGTGAATATTCACCCTCATTATGGTCGATAACATACATGTTGATAACCCCCTTTTTCCTTTTACTGGATGGAGCAACAGCTCCGTGTCTCAATGTCCGATCGATATTGTCCAATGTCATCCTCAGAAACCTGTGTAAATAATGCGTGTGAAAAGTAATTTCCCCCTGAGTCAACTCGACAGCATTAATTAGCGTAGAAAGAAATGGTTTCCGGTGCTGCGCCGGAAGTGTGCCCCCTGAGGCAAAATGCAGAAGTGACCGTGCATAGAGTCCATAGGCATCCTGTATGGGATGTCTTCATTTAGGCCAAAATACGGACAGTTGGTAACCCAATACTGTGCACAGTATACATACAATTTACAGCAGAACTAGTACAATTTAATGTGTTATGAGTGCTATTCCGAATATAGCCAATCATTATGTTTGCAAATGACACAAAAAATACATAATCCATCTTGAATAAACCATTGATACTTCATTAATGTCACTCTAACTAGATGTGGAACAAATTAACCCTATGGTTCATAATGCATTTTTGTGTCAGGCTACAGTATGTTGTCAACAAATTATGTTTGCACTCATGGGGGACTCTGAGGTCATCTAATCTGTTTTCTCCTGTATGTGTTGAAAGGTGGGCCCTTTGTATTACATTTCTAGTGAGCGTTGAGTAATGATGAGCGAAAAAACATGTATACACAGCTCCCTAGGTGACCATTACCAGTTATCCCTGAGGTACGTTCAGTCCTTCTCATCTGAGCATTTTCAAATAATCTGCTATAATTTAGAAATAATGCCTGCTCCCTGATGACAGTAAGGGCTTCATGATTTTCCCAGCAGGTGTCTTTTGATGGCCAGATACCTCACGGCTCGGCTTGAGCTGATATGTAATACAGACTTTAGACCCAGCTTTCACCAAATATTATGAGGTCTTGTTATTGGTGATTGCTAAGGTGTCACTATAACACTTGCTCAAAATCCCTTTTACTTTTTAAACCCCTCCCCTCCAATTGATCCATTGTGGTATGTAACGCCCACTTCTCACAATCCAATAAATTCAGATGATAAACATCAAATCCCACCCTAAATTTTTTCCTATTGAGTATCCTGTTTCACTCAAATACATCAGGGTGAGTTTCCCAAAAGCATCGTTAGCCAACTATGTTCGCAAGTTCCATTATTACCAACATAGTTCAATGATTTGGTGTTTTCCAAAACTTTAGTTCCAACGAATATTTGTAAACTGCATGGCAAAGTTGAGTTGTTGGAACTACAGCTCTCCACCTGTGGTTTGAAGCTTAGTTCCTTGTTAGTTTGCTGTGTGGACATCATTTAATTTTGCTGAGACTTCCATATCTTTTATACTATATGTATCTTTCATTCTATCAATACTTTAACCACGTTTACAAGCATTTAAGAAAACTGCTTATTCTGGGGTTTTGCAGAAAGTGGCGATCTGAAATGTCAAGTAGACGCGAATGCGGCCTTTTAAGGGATTAAAGGCTGTTAAGAGAAAGCACTTTAACACACATGGTTACTGTCGGAGAGCATGGCTTATGTGTCTATGTTAACGCATAAGTGAAGTTCTTATATGTTTTTGAAAAGTGCGCTTGTGCGTATGTGCTCAAGTGCGTTTGGGGGAAACCCGAAGTCTGCTGTAAAGGGAAGCAGTCATCACTAGCTAGTTAAATTCTCCAACGATGCATCGTACTTTGGTGGTTAAGCAGTGAGTTACGTAGTTGTATGGGAAATGCACCCCAGATTAGGAAAGTAAAATGGGTTATGAAAGCTGTCAATGTTGACTAAGATTCCCGAAGGCTTTTCTCAGTTAAAATGGAATTTGAACAGGCTTACCAGGTTACTTTACTTTGTCATTCTTTTTTCCCACAACTTCATTGTAAGCAACAAATGAAGACGCTGGTCTGGCAAACAAAGGCCTCTGTAAACCTCTAAATGATGAATGTCATGCAAATCCCATTTATTAAAGGGGACCCGGGCTCATCAGCCAACAAGTCACTGCAAAATCCTGCAGGGTATCATCATGGTGCACAGCTGCGGCTTTGAAAGACCCACACCTGAATCAAAGAGTGTAATGCCTTGGATGAAAAATGAGAGTGCTTGAGGGTTGCCAAATCTCACAAAATCATGCCATGCATTGGCTGCCCTTCAGTGAGGCACGGTGAACAGATTTTTCTCTGTTTATTCATTGATAAACAAAGTGTTCCATAAGCATTTTTTCTTGTTTAAATATAGTGACTTGAAATTAATCATGAGAACGAGAAAGACCAAGCAAATAGTTACCCTGGATGTCTTTTTTTTTTCTTTTCTTTTTCTGTCTTATTGTACATAAACGATAAGAACGAGGGAGGTATGACAAGGATTGTGGGAGTTAAGAATGAAAAACAATTTGATGTATTTTTGTCGCAAGAATTATGTTTTGTAGGAGGAAGTTGAAATGTTTGTTGTCATTGTTGGATCTAAAATGTCATTATTACACAGCTCTCTGGAATATTTGACTGAGATTGGTCAATCGCAGCATTCTGTGGTCAAATATTTTGTATAGTGACTACTAAACTGATACATTATGTATTGTATGCTATAAATATGATTTTTATTTACTATTATACTACTAATATACAACGTACTATAATTGACAGTTCTCAGGAAACCAATTACCCTCGTAATGTCTCACATTTCTGGGGTGCGTTTCCCAAAAGCATTGTTAGCCAACTATGGTCGCAAGTTCCATCGTTACCAACATGGTTCAACGATTTGTGTTTCCCGAAAACGTAGTTCCAATGAACATTCGCAAACTGCATTGCAAAGTTGTGTGGTTGGAACTACAACTACTCTCCACCTGTTAGAATTTGCATAGTGCCTTGTTAGTTTGCTGTGTGGACATTATTTCACTTTGCTGAGGCTTCTATATCTTTTATTCCATATATATTTTTCATTCTATCAACACTTTGACCACATTAACTGCTAATCCAGTTTGCAGAAAGTGGAGTTCTGAAACGTCACATATACGCGAATGCAGCCGTTAGAGGAATTAAAGGCTGTTTAGAGAAGGCGCTTTAACACACACGGCTTCTGTCAGAGAACTCGCTTGCTTGGCAGTTTAAACCAGTTAAGACCAGCAAACTAGCTTTGGCTGGTTTAAGACATTCTGTTTAAGCAGAAAATTACAGTCAGCCAGTCAGTATTGCGAAATAAAACCCTTTGTCGTGGTCTCGATCATTCTGTCAGGGTTTATTTTGCGATTACGATTGGCTGACTGTGCATTATCCTTTATTTCCCTTACTTAACAGTCAATCGGACTACCAAATGTATTTTTAAGAATGTTAAAAACAGAAAGTGAGAGTTTGTAGACAGTTGAGGGCTGGCTCAGCAACACATCCTCCATTATTTAATTAAATGTCTGACTCGGAGGAATAAGTTCAATTGATTTGCTCCAACTCTCAGTCAAAAAAACAAAAGCATAGCACTTAATAAACTCTCTGAGGCACAAAATGACTGTACAGGTCTGGAACCATTGCATCTGTCTAGTTTACAGGCCTCTAATAGCAATCTAATCCTCTGGAGCTCTGTCTATTTGAAGGGTAGCAGGTTCCCAAGCTGCCCTGCTTCCGTCTTAGTCCTGTCCCAACCTGCAACCTGGCAGGTCCACTTGAGCAGGGAAGGACGAAGAATTCTCAGCATTCCACAGGGTCAGAGGACTGGAAGAACCAATCAAAGAGCTGAACACAACATCGATGCCTCCTTCACAGGAAGAGGGGTATATATTTGTTTTGTGCTTTGAGGGGCTGCAATCCAGGGTAATTATAGTTTTTACATTTTAATTTAGTTTCTATTTCTATTTTATTTTAAATTTGTCCTCTAATTTTAGTTTAGCTTTCATTGTTACTTGATTGTTAGTTTACTTTTTTATTTTTTTATTTTTTTGTAAAAAAAATAAATAAATGTATACTGTTTTTAAGATTCAGTATTTTTAGTTTTTTTTTTTTTTGTTTTTTTTTTCTCCAGTTTTAGTATTTTAGGGTTGCCAAAGTTAATGCATTGACTGATATCATTTAAAAATTATAAACAACAAAGTTTCTCATGACTGTTTAGTGTTATTATTATATTGTGGCATTTATGTTTAATAAAAGCGGGTAGTAAATTCTTCAAACGTAATCATGTACTAAATATTATTATTATTATTTTTTTAACACTATAACAAATTAATTCAGGTCATTTTTTTTATTTTATTTTAGTTAGTTTTGGAAAATGTATTTTAGTTTAGTTGGATTACAGTTTTTGAGTAATTTACCCAATGAATTCTTCTGTCCGACATCAGAAGGTAGAAGTACAGAATGATTTGTATTTGCACCTTAAATTCAATAAAAGCACTTTTTGGACTAGGGAGGAAATTTTTGAGGTCTGAAAGTGGTAGTACTGTATATTTTCATAGTACATCAAACTCATCTCATTAAATCAAGTCAAATTTGATTCCTCATAATATGACCCCTTTAAATGACCTATTCTGTTTTCTGGTCCAATTTATCTTTAGAGAGGATTGTTGCAAACACAAATCTACACACAGCAGTAGGGCAAAATGTGTCATTTCCCTGTGAAAAAACAAAACAAAAAAGGCACACTAAAAGCAGTGTTTAGGCATGTTGTAAATGGGTGGTAGCCCCCACTCATGCATTAAATTCTCACACTACTCGTGTACTCTAACTACAAATAACTACAAACAAATCTGATCCTTGAGACATTGCAGACATTTGTGTTTTGCTATAAAATTCAGGAAAAAAAAAAGAAATGTATCCTTCTCATTTCACTTAAAAAGCTCCAGTGTAAGCCAGCACATTCCATCTCCCAGGATATGCTAAGAGAAAAGCGAGGTCTGGGCAGTCTCCTGCAAAGACAAACATTGCCTACAGTAAGGAGAGATTTGATTAAATCTCAAGATTTCATAAGATGCATCAGTGCCCTGAAAGCAGCCAAACGAGTCATAAAGCACCTCAGTAGTGCCCAAACAGTCATCTGTAGAGAAAACATTCTTTCTTCCCAAAGATAAAATGTAAATGTCAGAAAATAATTGTAAAAACCTTCTACTGCAGCAAAAAAAAAAAAAAAAAAAAAAATTCTTAGTTTTTTTTCTCAGGGTGTATCTCACAAAGAAATGTCCGGGTCATTATATAAAATTAGCATAATGAAAATTTAAGCCTAATTATTAGGATTATAAGAATTGTTTTGCATTGTGACATTATTTTCATGACTATGAAGCACATTCCCATTACTATAATGGGAAAATCTCATTCTCATTATTGTAATATAGTAATTTAAAAAATCCTGTTTGGACACAAGAATATTTTTACTCAAAAATTTGCATACATTTTGTTTATTTCAAAAGGGTTTACAAATACCATGATGAATACTTACAACTGCACTTTACAATTTAAATAATAAATAAAAAACATTTCACATTACACTCTTTCCTAAGCAGGTGCGATGCAATAAAATGAAGAAAAAAAGAGAAAAAAAAAGAAGAAAAAGACAAAGAAAACTAAGCCTATTTTTAGGATCAAACAGATTGTTTGCACTGTGACTTCTTGACTGTAATGGGGAAAAAAAATCTCATTCTCATTAGTAATTATACTGTAATAAAAATCTTGCTGTTCTGAATTGGTCTTTATTTTTAAATATAAACAATTTTAAATTGAAATTAGCATAAATTAAATGTATTTTAAAGTGTTTACAAATAAATACATTTATTCATTCATTTTGCAGTTTCTCATTAATAATTATATAGTAATGAAAATAATCCTGTTCTGACATAATTGGTTTTTATTTAAATACATTTTTTTACTATTTTAAATTATAATTTGCATTATTATATACATTTTTTTTTAAAGTGGTTACAAACAAATACAACCATAATTTATACTTACAATTGTGCTTTACAATTCAAGTAATAAATCATCAATAAATATTTACACACATTACACTGTGCCCTAACCAGGCGCATTATGATCAAACTTCTGTGCTTCTGTTTCTATGCTGTTGTGCTGATTAGCCCCGCCCACAGTGGAATCTTATTGGTCTAAAATCCTGTGGGATTCACCAGGGTAGACAGCATTAACTTTATGAGCTGGCGTCTGACAAACCGTGTAGTGAATTTTATAGCATGTAAAGCATCTTATAGGGTCTATAAGTGACATATTGTTAAAGTGAACACAGCTGGGTCTTCTTTAACTGTGCATCTGCCCTCCTCCAACAGTTTAAGATCCTAAATGCCATTTCTTTTAGCAGCTCTCTTATGTACTAGACCCAGTGTCCCCAAGAGTGATAGACACACTCACCATGGCCATGTGGCCTCCTCTCATGTTTCAGTGCCTGGACAATATCACAATCCCCAGAGGGCGAAATGCATGGAGCAAGCATCGATCCAGTCCTTCAACAATAACACTGCATTAAGTGCTGAATTTATAACAGCTTGATGGCCCAGAGAGGTTAAAAAAAAAAAAAAAAAAGAACTCATCAAAACGTCTGCTTCACATGATTACATTGAAATGAGCATCATTGATAAAAACATACACCCAAGGAGATTCCTCTGTACTTTGAAGTGCTTTCATTGGCTATAGATGAAACTAGATGATATGCTTTTAATTAGCAGGAAATCAGAAATAAGGAAAGAGTGGTTTAGGGGAACTCCCTACGATCCCACAACAGAGTCACAGCTGATAGCTTCAAAATACTTAATGTTGTCATTACAGGAAAAATAAAGATGTCTCAATCAAAAATTAGTTGAAATGTAAAGTTTTGGGCTCATAACTCAAATATAGATGCTGCTTAAACGTATATATCTTAAAAATCCATAGACTTAAGATTTTAAGTGATAATAACTCAAATGATTGAGTACAAAACTGACGCTTTGGGGAATTCCCCCTTGGGCTTGAATTATTTAATTATGTTTTCTTGATCAAAGGGAACTTATGGAGGCATTTAAATAGTTGTTATTATTAATCCATAGAGGTTTTAGCTCTTTTGTATTATTATTATTATTATTATTATTATTATTATTTTTATATTTTTTTGGCAGATTTGCTTCGTGTGATGTCACCATTCGAGTGATCTGTGTCACCTGTTAACACTATCTCAGTTCTCCTTGTGCATGTGCAACTGAAGTACAAGCATATATTAATTTCTGAGGGGAATTTAATTTATTTTATGCTTCACCTAGAATCAGTTCTAATCTTTATTTGAGCTGTGTTATTGTGTGATCCAAAATTTGAGTCAATTCAATTCAAATATTCAGTAGAAACAACAATATTTAAATAGAAAATCTGAGTTTAACCTACCTGCATCTAGTCACCTTAACGTAAATAGTTACGTTAATTCTATATGAACACCAAGTTAAGTTAACTTAATTTGAAGTGAACAAGTTTTGGAAACACCATTACTCAATTCAATTGAGTGAACAATTTACTCAATCAATTGAGTAAAGTCAACTTATTATACAACACATTTAATACATTTCTTACTAAAGTGAGGTACTGACAGGGGTGTAAATTCCAGGGGGAATAATCAAAAAGCAAGTACAACCCCCCCCCAATATTTACACAATGATCAATGGAAACATGTAATTCTTCACACTGTAACCCCCCATGTTCAAGCCAAATCTACGCCCTTGGGTACTGACCCATATTTGTGTTGCTACTTCTGCTTTTAGACACAGCAGTGCACCATTCCTGTCAGATTTCTTTTGAAAGCACCCAGAGAGATGAGGTTAATAGGTTTATCAGCAGCATAAACAGTCTGCAAGCAACAGGTTGTACCAGCACAGGATATGAGGGCATGACAAAGTCCTTTCATACAAAATCCGTACATACCTTTGATGATATGTCTCCCAGTACTTTGAGGCAAGAAAAAATGTGCTATACACTAATAATAACAGACAATATCTTATATATACACTACCATTCAAAAGTTTGGGGTCACTTGACTGAAATGTTTCTCATGATCTTAAAAATCTTTTGATCTGAAGGCATATGCTTAAATGTTTGAAATTAGTTTTGTAGACAAAAATATAATTTGCCACTATATTAATTTATTTCATTATAAAACTAAAATGTAATAAAAAATTAAAAAAAAAGCTTTTGAAATGGATGACTTGGACAGAATAATTAAGAAAAGCAGCCAATAAATGCCCAACATATAGTTGGGAACTCCTTCAGTACTGTTTAAAAAGCATCCCAGGGTGATACCTCAAGAAGTTGGTTGAGAAAATGCCAAGAGTAAATTTCTGCGAAATCTAGGCAAAGTGTGGCCACTTTGAAGATGCTAAAATATAACACAGTTTTGATTTATTTTGGAATTTTAGTCACAACATAATTCCCATAGTTCCATTTATGTTATTCCATAGTTGTGATGACTTTACTATTATTCTAAAATGTGAAAAAAAATAAAGAATAAGTGACCCTAAACTTTTGAATGGTAGTGTGTGTATATATATGTGTGTATGTATATAACTTGTAAAAGTCAAAATAAAGAAACAGGTTACGACTAAATACAATAGTTTCCAGTATTTTTGAATGAAACAGCCCACATGCTATAAATCTATGTCCTGAGGCGTACTTTTCTTTGGCTCACAGTAGTTACAGTAACACTAGAAGAAAGCTTAACAGTCTAATACGTTCATCTGGACCCACCTGATTTAGCTTCAAAGCTTCAGACATTACCCAAACCAGTCATTTACTTACCAGTCACTTGAGCTTCTTTTTTAGAGTTGGTTTGAAAACATAGTCCTATTGTTTTGACTGTTCCTGGTGTTGATTGGTGCTAACACCCGTTCTTTTTACAGAATTTCTACTCAAATGACCTAGTAGGGTAACTAGAGCAGTGTAGAAATCATACACTGATTTCCACAATAAAACAGGGTTCTTTGCCCTTTAGAGTTTTAGAAAACAAGTACAGTTGTTTAAAGTATAGAATAAGATTTGAAATGAGTCTATTAACTATAACAGGTCAGAGATCTTAGGTTTAGGGTTAGGGTTAGTGCTCAAAGGTACTTCAAAGAACACTATGGTGCATATCTAAAAAACTGTACAGTATTATCATGGTACCATGTCCAAAAAGCATGGTAGCACCAACTTTTTTTGTTCGTATTAGCACAAGAGACCAGGTCAATCTGTAGCCTATACAGCAGGGTAACTCAGTAGGCAATAGTCTATCATTTTCATTAGTAAATAGGGGTTTCTGTGCAATTTATGAAAAGACATTGGCTAAATGTTGAGCGGACGCTACATAATGACAACAGGTTGTGCTGAGCCGTAGCGAGTCGTTCGATTCATTTAAGCCATTCGGTTCCTTTGGACGGTTGGTTTAAATGAACCTGTTCAAAAACGGATTCACCGAGTCATCACTCAAAGGTGTTCCCAGAGGTTCCCTAGCGGCATTTTTTACGTATCATTTTTGTATTAGCCTAGGCCTTCAAATGTTGGGACATCACTATGTTTTCGATTATTTTATAACATAGAGCCTACATCAAATTTTGTGTTTATTGCTTTAACCTCAATGCTTAAAACAAAATTAGCAATATCATTCCCAATATTATTAACAAATCATGTTAATTTTTTAGTGATAAATGTTCTAAATATTGTTTACAAAATTGTTCCCAACCTGGAACCCTACAAAAAATATATCCTTAGGTTTTTTTTGTTGATGTTTTTTTGCCTAAAAAAACGCTTTACGAATCATTTGCGTTTGACTGAATCATTAGGAAGAATCGGTTCACAAGAAGGATTCGTTCGACAATAGAACATTACTGCAGCGCTACAGGTGCGAAAGAGAGATTTTGAAGAGTTTTTGTTGTTGTTCTTGTTTTAGAAGCTCTGCGTGTTGATTTATACTTTCCTCATCCACAGATATTGCATATATGTAAAGGTTTGTGATCTTTGAAAATTTGTTGTCATTTATAGCTATTACGTCTGTCAGATAGCAGCGCAGAAAGACACAAGAGCAAAACAAAAGGACTTTATAGCATATAAAGCGATATAAACGCCATTGTAGGGTACTTACAAGTTCTGCTTTGTCTTTTCGGTCTGTTTGTGCAATGCAACAGCAAATCCAAAGAAACTGCCCTTGGTTGTTCCCTCTTTGATGACCGGGAACTGCACGTCAATGTTAAATCCACTGCTCGGTCGAATTGAGCAAATTAGAAATACAAACAAGTGCAGTGTCTTTCCAGCCATATTTTAATATTCCTCTCTCTCTCTCTCTCTCTCTCTCTCTCTCTCTCTCTCTCTCTCTGTCTCTCTCTCTCTGCCACTTGCACAACCAAAATCACTGAGAATGCATTTGCTTAGTCACACGCCATAGGAAAGCGTCTCCTTTCACTGTCTGGCATTGAGCTCCAAGGTGTTTCTTGGTGTTCTCTGTTCCCCGCCTCCACACACGTTTTACTGGTCCTGCTTCCACAAATAGAGTACAAGATATGTCCACAAGTCTGATAAGGAAAAAGTCTCTCTCTCTCTCTCTCTCTCTCTCTCTCTCTCTCTCTCTCTCTCTCTCTCTCTCTCTCTCTCTCTCACACACACACACACGCACGCTTACACTTGTTGCTATACTGCACATTAAGTATAGCAGCAAGACCCAAAATTAAAGGTAAAAAAGAAATTAAGATAATAAGAAATTAAGATTTCTATAAATAAAACGAAGCCTATTTTATGGAGCCTTAAGATCTTTAATTTTTAGCTTTTTTTTTTTTAATATATATATATATATATATATATATATATATATATATATATATATATATATATATATATATACATACATCCTTTTTTTTTTTTTTTTTTTTTTTTAAGCTGTTTTTTTAAGCTGTTTTTTGGAAAGCACCAAGATTCTGTGTAGATTAACATAAGGTTCATTAATTCAATATCAGCTTGGTCATTAATAATAAATATTTGTTCAGATCCTCATGAGAATTTAGACTCTTGACTCCCTTAGAGATGCTGATTGAAGCAGCACTGCCTTCACAGAGAGTCCTGATAAGAGCAATAATTAAACCAAACGCTGACCCAAGGTCAGTCAGTCAGGTCATCACAGAATGAATCGCCTGGACTGTAGACTTTGGAAGGAGGAAAAAATATTCAAATGAATCAGTGTGTCCCCACACCTTAATGTTCCCAACCTCCCACTCTAAGCTGCCTGTCATTTCTTGGAGTTTCTACTCCCTTTTTCTGGGGAGGTGGGGGGTTGGAGGTGCGGATGGTTTTGGGGAAAGAATTTTCCCTCTGAACTGAAATAATAGCTTTGTAGATAGCAGATCACAGGAAAATGATAGACTGTCCCAGCTTCTGTAACAGGGAGGAAGGCTCCATCTCATGAGAAAACATGGAACCAGATATGTAACTCCAAGCAGATCTCAATCTATTAAAAGAAGGCTTAAAAATGTCTTTCACAGGAATTTGTATTAACAGCTAAATTTATTTTCCCTGTGGATGTGTTTTTGGCCCTGTTCAGATTTTCCTAAGCTTTGAACTGTTTGCTCATGAAAGTCATTCGATTGTTTTAGAATCATCCATTTTAGGGGATTACAAAAAAATCTAAATATTTTGAGCAAAGATGGAAAAAGTAGAGCTGGTGGTCTGAAAATAGTGACGGTCAAGTTGGCAGCTCAAGCAGCTCCAGAAAACATGTTTGTAATGAGTATGTTTGTTTCAAACTGCATGACCTGTATGATATGAACCAAGGAACCATAACCATATTTGAAGGTAATTTAATTACAGTTGGTCTAGCAAAGGATTAGAAGAACCCTTTGGGGAATCAGGGCATAACTTGTCCCACGTGCCAGAATGATACTTCAAATCATGCGACTTATCAAGGAGAGGTGTGCTATTGTTTTTCTAAGCAATCAGACTTATGATCTTTGGCTGGTGGACAATAAAACTTACCCACTAAACTTCCACTGAAGCCATATAGAAATCAGAATATCATAGAGACTTGGGGGAGGGCTCTTGTCTTGGGCAACCACCCAGAAGCAACCATCCAGAAAATCCTAGCAACCACATAGCAACGCCCTGGCAACCACCCAGAACACTGAGCATACTGGTGGTGACTTTTGCACAGGAAAACACCACTCACATTGTCTTTAAATAATCTAAAACTCTAGTCCCAATTACTGTTTTCCTGCAGACAGGATTTCCCCCAGTACTAGATCCTCTGGCTTTGCATTTCCTTTGTCTTTGTAAGTAAAGCACACAGGCTTGTACAATGGTCTCGGGTTTGGCAAGGATCACACCTGCCATTAGAGATTACACCCCCTCCAGCTCCTCACCACACCTGAACCAACCACACTTAACATATATAACTCAGTCTATTCAACCTGAAAGATGATATCATCCGCACCTCTTTGCGCTCTGTAAGACTAGTAGGGATCTGTTCTCTCTATGGACACAGATATTACTCTTGCCACGGCTAGAATATATTTACATATTCATGAAGTGAACATTGACTTGGATCTGTGAGTATGAATATTACACAGCAAATAAAACCTAGAGACACAAATGACTTGTGAATTAATTTGTTGGTTGATACACAGTTAGATACTAAAAAGAATAGGAAGACTGAAACAGGCATATATTTTCATCCATGTATCATCCGTTCATTCCATATTCAATTAAGAATCCAAAATCAGAAATTAATCATTTACAAAACCAATATTAAAAAAACAAATAACAACATGTTTTTCGTACTTTCGATTTTATGCTCAAGTTAAATATAGAAAATTGGAAAGATGGCCATGGGCTGATTAGATTTTCCATCTAAAAAGAAACTAAACGATTGGTCTAACTGCACTGTCTGTTCCTCAATGCTATGAGACAGGATAGTTCACTGCTGTTGAATTGTTCAGGTAATATTAAATTCTTTATTATTTATACTTCAAAATGTGCCATGTTTATTGCAACTGTGCTTTCTCTCTCTCTCAACACAATGTCTATAACACACACATAACAGTAAAATGTTCACTGAATTCAGTCACTGATCAAGGGGCTTTGCCGTCGTGCCAGTGTGCTCCAGCATTCGACTCAGCATTGGGACAATCGTTGGCACGTGAAGTGAATGATTAGCAAGAGAGATGAATAGTAGGCTACATATATAAATGTTTATAAATTAGTCCCTTGCTCTGTATGCCAAATGTCTTCTTACAGTTATCATTCCTCATGCCGCAAAAACTGTTCTATAAATTTATAAGTGGTGGGATACCACACAGTGCAGCTAATCAGTTCTGGGCACAGCTGGCTAGTCCGTACTGGCCTGGAGAATCGGATGCATTTGGGTATGTCATTCGCAATTAGGGTGACCGACAACCTGATAATACTGGGACAGTCATGCTTTTACAAGCCGTGTACCACATCCCGATGGACCTAGAGTTGGGACGCCTTTTTGTCATGATAATTATTGCTTTAAATAAGCGTTTAAATTGGCATCCCTGTTTCGTGCTTTGTCTAACATGAGAAACCAGTAGAGAGTAACGAAAGAATCGCTCACTGCAATTTCATAAGGGTAATTTTCTCTGAGCGGCTACTGGCACAAAACTTCCCTCATCTCCACCGCCTCCCATATCTGTTGCTGTCTGTCTGCCCAGGAAAAAATTCATTACCTGTGTCACGGTCTCTGTGAGTTTGTCCTGTTTTGTCCAGTGTTAATGTTTTTCCTCTCCTTGTGTGCCCGCAGGTGTCGCTTGGTGAGCACGATCAGCGTCTCCATGGAAACGCTGCTCACACTGCTTGTCAGTTTATTAGCAGGACCTGTCTTTCATTATGTGCTTATATATTATATTTCATTATGTGCCTATATTAGCCTCCTATTGTGTTCTGTTTGTCACCAGTTCATTGTGTGCGTTTGTGGAATACTCACCTCACGACTTGGTCGGTCTGTTGTTTTGTTTTTTGTCTTTTGTTAGTTGTTGTCTCCCAGCATCGGCTGGCTCATTGTCTGTTGGATTGTGCTCCAGTTTCCTAGACCAGCTCTCCATCTCTGCCTGGGTGCTCCACAGCAGTTCTGTGCCGGGTCATCATTTTTGTCTCTCTCTCAGTAATCTGTTGCATTACCTTGCTTTGTCCCTAATAAACTGTGATGAACTCTGATTCCCCTGTGTTTGGGTCCTCTGTTCTGTGTTGTGACAGAACGAACTGGACAACAATGGACCCAGCAGAGGAGGCCAGTCTCTGAACAGTGATTGCTCAGCAGGGGACACTTCTGGGACGTCAGCAAGATCAGATATCGTCTCTAGTCCATCAACTTTGCCAGTCTTCCAATTCCCAGTCCTCCACCTGAAGCCTCTGCTCTGCCTGCGGCAGTTCCCCCCAGCCCTTGCCATACTGAACTCCATCTCAATCCTTCAGCTCCTTATTCAGGTGAGCCCGATACCTGCCGGTCATTCTTGTCACAGTATTCCCGCGTTTTCTCTCTCCAACCATCTTTCTTCCTGTCAGAGACATCTCAGGTGGGCTGTGTCATCACCCTCCTGTCCAGAAAGGCTCGCGAGTGGGGAACTGTCATGTGGGACAGTGATCACCTGTGCTGCCAGACTTCTCTATGGAGCTTCACAAGGTCTTCGATCGAGCAGCCCAGGGCAGGGAAGCGGCGAGATAGTTGCCGGATTCCTGTTGGAATGAGCAGGTTCAGTGGGTCTGGTTTTTGCATGGGTTGTAATATACCATCAAAGATGAGATTTATGCCCTTGACCTCCCGATGCAGCTTGATGACCTCGTGGATCTAGCCATCAGGGTGGATAATCGGCTCTCCCTTCGTCGTCACTTTCCGTGGCCATTTCTGACCACGCTGGTGTCCTTTACCGCATCTGTCTCGTCGGGCAGTCCGTGTGAACCAACGCCAGAGCCCAAACCCATGCAGATCAGGAGAACTCAGCTGCCACCGGAGGACAGACGTCAATGCCTTACCTAGTGTCTGTGCCTCTATTGTGGATGTCCTGGTCATGTATCTGCCTCCTGCCCGGAAAAAGCAAGAGCTCACCAGTAAAGAAGGGGTTACTTGTGAGCGTGACGCCGTTGAACAAATCCCCTGAGTTCCACACTTTCCTCCCGGCCAGACTGCAGTGGGGCCCCGCTCATCACCAGTGTTCCACATTTGGTGGATTCAGGAGCTGAGGGAAATTTCTTGGACATTGACCTTGCCACATGCTGGACAGTTCCCGTTGTCTGCTTGGAAGAACCCATCATTGCCAACACGCTGAGCGGCACCCCCTTGGCTGAAGTCACTCAAACCACTATGTCTCTTACCTCCCTTATTTCTGGCAATCACGTGGAGCAGCTCTCCTTCTACCTCATCAGGTCTCCTTTCTCTCCATTGGTTTTGGGGCACCCATGGCTGGTAAAGCACAATCCTCACATTGACTGGTTTGGGAACTCTGTGCTTTCTTGGAGCTCATCTTGTTTGTCCAATTGTCTTGTTTCCACTGTCTCCCCTGTATTGTCTTGTTCTGTGTTGCAGGAGGAACCGGCAAACTTGGCCGGGGTCCCAGTGGCTTACCATGACCTGAGAGCGGTGTTCAGTTGGTCACGTGCCGCTACCCTCCCTCCTCATCACCCATACGACTGCGCGATTGAACTTCTTCTCGGCACTTCTCCGCCTCGGCTCGTCTCCACTCACTCTTTGTTCAGGAGAGGAAGGCCACGAACAAGTACATTAACGAGTCTCTGGCAGCCGGCCTCAGCTGTCCTCCCTTTTCTCTAGTGGGGGTGGGGTTCTTCTTTGTGGAGAAGAGAGAGATGGTTTGCTTCATCCCTGCATAAATTATTGGGGGTTGAATGATATTATGGTAAAGAATCGTTACCCTTTGCTGTTGATGTCCTAAGTCTTCAATCTCTTGCAGGGAGCGACTGTCTTTACGAAGTTGGACCTACGCAACGCTTACCACCTTGTCCAGATTCGGGAAGGGGATAAGTGGAAAACAGCCTTTATTACCCCTAGGGGGAACTTTGAATACTTGGTGATGCCCTTCGGACTTGCCAACGCACCAGCTGTTTTCCAAGCACTCATTAATGATGTGCTCTGAGACATGATTGATCAGTTTGTTTTTGTTTATTTAGATGACATTTTGATCTTCTCCCAGAATGTTCAGGATCATGTTCAGCACACCAGATGGGTGTTGCAATGGCTGCTGTTCGTCAAGATGGAGAAGTGTGAGTTCCATGCGCATTCAGTTCCGTTCTTGGGCTTCGTTGTATCGTCCGGGGAAGTTTGCATGGATCCACTTAAGGTTTGAGCCATCTTGGATTGGCTAATCCCAGATTTCCGCAAGGATTTGCAGAGGTTTCTGGGGTTTGCTCATTTCTGACAGTATAGTCACTTCGTGCGCAACTTTAGTCAAATCGTCACTCCTTTGACGGATCTTACTTCCACCAGATCTGAATTTTGCTGGTTGCCGCAGGCTCAATCTGCGTTTTCCAAACTCAAGGACTGCTTTTGTTTGTCCCCATTCTCGTAACTCCAGACCCGTCGTGTCAGTTTGTGATCCATCAGAGGTCGGCATTGGGGTGGTTCTTTCCCAGCGTTCTCCTTTCGGATGGGAAGATGCGCCCCTGTGCTATTTATCTCATCATCTTACCCCCTGTGAACAGAATTACGATACCAGTAATAGGGAGTTGTCTGGCGTTGGGTGAGTGGCACCACTGGTTGGAGGGTTTGGGGGTGCCCTTCGTGGTTTGGACCGATCATAAAAACCTTGAGTATGTTCATCAAGCAAAGCAACAAAATTCTAGCCAGGATTGTTGGGCACTCTTCTTTGGACGCTTTGATTTTTTCTTGTCTTACTGGCCAGGTTCTAAGAACATCAAGCCTTATTCTTTATCCTGATGTTTTGAAGCTGATAACACCTTGACCTCTCCAGATACCATTCTCGTCGGTCCGTACACACGTTCTCTGGTGGGGTCATTCCTCCAACATCGTGTGCCACCCTGGAGTGTCTCATATCCGGGCACTGATCATTTAGAGGTTCTGGTGGCCTTCGCTAACACGGGACATCCAGCGGTTCATTTCAGCCTGCACCATTTGTGCTAGTAATAAGACCTCTGGCTGCCCTACAGCAGGGCTCCTCCAACTGCTGTCAGTCCCTTCGAGACCCTGGTCCCACATTGCCATGGATTTTGTCACCATTTTACCCCCGTCCAATGGCAACACAGTAATTTTGACCATTGTAGCCGGTTCTCGAAGGCGGCTCATTTCATACCCCTCCCCAAATTACCTTCTGCGAGGGAGACAACTTCTGCGTTGCAGTCGTTAATCACGTCTTCCGTGTCTATGGCCTCCCGGTAGATGTGGTCTCTGACAGAGGAACCCAATTTGTTTCCAAGTTCTGGACAGAATTCTGTCGACAGCTGGGGGTTACCGTGAGTCTGTCTTCTGGGTTGCACCCCCAGACTAACGGGCAGGCTGAGCATGCCAACCAGGATTTGGAAAGTGTTCTACATTGTGTAGCCTTGCACAACCCAGCTGCTTGGAGTGATAATCTGGTCTGGGTTGAGTATGCTCACAACTCCTTGCCGGCATTGTCTACGGGACTGTTGCCCTTCCTTTGTTGCCTAGGTTACCAGCCACCTTTATTCAAGCATAAGAGCCCAATGCCGTCATTCCATCTGCCCATCCCTTCATTCAAAGCCCTCCTCAGGACTGGCACCCCCTCTTATTGCACGTGCAATAAGAGGCTGGCAGACCAGCACCGGACTAAGCCCCCAGTTTACATCTGTGGACAGAAGGTCTGGCTATCCTCTGAGGATATCCTTCTCTGACTTCCCTCTTGTAAATTGTCATGGTCTCGGTGAGTTTGTCCGGTTTTGTCCAGTGTTTATGTTTTTCCTCTCCTCATGTGCTCGCAAGTGGTGCCTGGTGAGCATGATCAGTGTCTCCATGGAAACGCTGCTCACACTGCTTGTCAGTTTATCAGTGGCACCTGTCTCTCATTATGTGTTCCCTATATTAGCCTCCTATTGTGTGCTGTTTGTCGTCAGTTCATTGTGTTCATCTGTGGAATACTTACCTCACGACTTCTTGCCTCGGCTGGTCTGTTGTTTTGTGTTTTGTCTCTTGTCAGTTGCTGTCTCCCAGCTTCGGCTGGCTTGTTGTCTGTTGGATTATGCTCCAGTTCCCTAGTCCAGCTCTCCATCTCCACCTGGGAGCTCCTCTCCTTAAGTTCCTGTCTCATCTGCCCACTGAAGTTCTGTGCCGGGTCATCTTCTTCATCTCTCTCTCTCTCAGTCATCTGTTGCATTACCTTGCTTTGTCCCTAATAAACTGTGAACACTGATTCTCCGCGTTTGGGTCTTCTGTTCTGTGTTGTGACAACCTGTTAGAATCCAAAATCGAGGAGGAATGGGTCATGCTAAATATCGCATAATAACATCAATAATTATAAGATATGCTAATATATGGCAGTGTTTACTGCATGATGAAGCACAAAAAGTATAAGAACAAAAAGAAAGTGTGAAAAAAGTCGGGCACCATTTCTGCCAATTATAGACTACCCTGGCTATACTTGCATTTTATCTATACACTCATACCGGATATTGAACATATACACATCAATATACCACATCCCCCTTTCTTACATTGAAAAAAATCTCAAAACATCACAAAAGTACCAAACATTATCAACAATATTAAAGGCTATACTGTCATAAACACTGTCACAAATATACACTAACAAACAACATTAATAACATCACTCTTATCATTTTACTCTGTGATAAAATTATCAAAAGCATTCTAAATGTATGTTCTAAGCCAATGTTTGGTAAGGATAATGGTTCCAACATGTCTGTTGGTTCCAACATGGTCTGTGTCTGAATGTCAGGTGAATTATTCTCACTATTCAAACTTGGTTCTGCATTCTTAAATACACTTGGATGTATCTTTCTCAGATTTTGTCTATTTCATCTGAAAGTTTGTCCAGTTTGTGACTGTACATTATAAGATCGTGGCTCATCTCTCTTAGAATTTAGAATTTAGAAGCCTTTATTGTCATTGCATCGAAATACAACAAAATTTCAGAAACTGCTCAGTTGTGCTACAATACATACACACATGTAAACCACACAATCACATTCCATTCATGAACCTAAATGCAGCAGGTAAAACAAGAAAGTGCAAGTTAAGGGTTTCAAACAGTTATTGCACTGTCCGCAGTAAATAGTGCAAGATAGCCCTTAGTTTAGGGACATGGCTTTTGGATAGAATCTGTTCAAGAATCTAGCAGTGCGTGTTTTAATTGCCCTGTATAGCCTTCCTGAAGGCAGGAGGGCAAATAGGTGGTGGCCGGGGTGAGAAGAGTCCTTAACAATTTTTTTTGCTCTGGATAAGTAGCGGGTGTTTGCAATGTCCTGTAGTAAGGAGAGAGGGCAGCCAATGATGTTCTGCGATGTGTTAAGGACCCTCTGTAGAGCTTTTGTTTCAGCTTCTGAGCATCCCCCGTACCACACTGTGAGGCAGTATGTTAAAACACTCTCTATAGCAGAGCGGTAGAAGGCCACCAGTTGCTTTGGACACATATGGTTACCAAGCACTATTGCTGGTTTCCATCCTTCCAGAGTTTGCATATGCACAGTCTCACCTGCTGCTAACTCTGGCAGCTTTTTAGTTTTAACATCATAGTATTTCCTTTGGCATTCCTATAGATCCAGCAACTAACTGTGTTCTTGCAGCACCTTGATGGAACATGGCACAGTGCAGCGAATTATTTTTCAATGACAACAAGGCTTGATGTAAATCCTCACCTAAATGTAACGCCTTTTTGAGAACATGTTTCACTGTTTGAACTGTTCTTTCAGCTAATCTATTCGACTGTGGATATCCTGGACTGGAATACACAAGCCTTAGTCCCCACAAATTTGCAAATATTCTAATTTCTAGACTTGTAAATGGTACATGGTCACTCACAATCTTTTCTTAGTATTCCATACCTTGCAAATGTCACTTTAATGACATGTATCACTGAATGAGCAGACTTGTCTCTTAAGTTGAGCACTTCAGGATATTTTGTCATATAATCCCCTAAAACTAGAAAAGACTGGCCTTGCAAATCAAAGATATCTGTTCGAAGCTTCAACCAGGGTATGTCTAGAGTCTCATGGGACAGAAGAGCTTCTCTCTGGTTTTGGGGTTGGAATTTCTGGCATATGCTGCATTTTCCTACCATACTCTCAATGTCTTTTGACATTCCAGGGCAAAACACAACTTGTCTTGCTTGTGTCTTCGAAAGTTGAATACCTTGTTGGCCAATATGCAACATTTTCAGTATTACAGGCTTTGTTTTTTCTGGTATGATAATTCTGTCCCCCATCATTAACACACCATTCTGCACACTGATCTTGTGTCGTATTGACCAGAATTTATGCAACTCCTCCTTGAGCCTTCTATGATGTTTACACCAGCCCATTCTGTGTGCTTCTATTATGGCTTGCATTCTGGACTTAGAGCATCAATTGCCTCTAGTGAATAGTGAATCTTGAACATCTCCTCACTGTCAACATCACCTTGATTGTTCTCAGTCGCTTGTGATAACATATCAGCTATCCACATGCAGATGCCTGGTGTGTACTGAATTCTCAAATCATAGCCTTGCAAAATGAAGAAGCATTCGCTGCAATCTTAATGGTGCTTTGATAAGTGGTTTTAAAAAAATAGCTTCAAGCGGCTTATGGTCAGACTGCATTATCACTGTTTTACCATACACATATTGATGGAAGTGTTTGACAGCAAAAACAATAGCCAAAATCTCCTTTTTGATCTGAGTATATTTTTTGTAAGTATCTGTTAATGCCCATAAACCATAATATAACAGGTGCCTTTCTTGCATAAGCACAGCTCCCAATCCATCCTTAGAGGCATCAACTTAAGTAATCAGCTGTTTGGATGGGTCATAAACTTGAGAACTGGCGCCTGAGTAAGAGCTACTTTTAGAT
The DNA here is from genome assembly GCF_019703515.2 of Myxocyprinus asiaticus. NCBI lineage: Eukaryota > Metazoa > Chordata > Actinopteri > Cypriniformes > Catostomidae > Myxocyprinus > Myxocyprinus asiaticus. The sequence goes on along the minus strand of NC_059375.1, from coordinate 11,459,102 downwards.
TTTCTAGAGCATTATTAGGCTTATGATTCCATTGCCATTCAGCCTCTTTTCTCAGAAGATATCTTAGCGGAGCAGTCAATGCAGCTTCATTTGGAATGTACTGAGCTAAGTACCTTGTCATAACTAGGAGTCTTTGAAGTCCCTTCTTGTTCTCTGGTGATGGTATGTTGACAATTGCATAAACTTTGGCCTCATCAGGTTTCACCCCTTCTGAAGTAATAATGTGCCCCATATACTTAACTTTGTTGACCTTGTACTGCAATTTGTCCTTTTGAACTTCACACAGGACATTTTAGCTCTCTCCATAACTCGATGCAATATTTCATCATGCTCTTGCTCTGACGATGCAGCAATGTTCATATCATCGGCAAAGATGTGCACACCCTCAATGTCACCAAAAATTTCTCAGTTCATTTGTTGGAAAACTTCACTGGCAAATTGAATGTCTAACGGAAGTCTCAGAAAGCGAAATCTTCCCCATGGGGTATTGAATGTGCATAACAGGTATGATGATTTGTCAGATTTTACTTGCCAGTATCCATCTTTCTCATCCAAAATCGTGAAAATTGATTTACCAGCTAATTTGCATCTCACATCTTCTGGTGTAGGAGTGGAGAAATGTTGTTTTTTATAGCTCTGTTCAGGTACCTTGGATCTAAACACACTCATAATGATCCATTCTTTTTTTCGGTGACCACTAAGCTATTCACCCAATCTGTCGGGTCCTGCACCGGAACTATGACTTTAGTTCTCATCAATTTTTACAAAGTAGCTTTCAGTCTGTCCAAGAGGGTTTTTTCTGCAAGCATGCAGTACCGGGGTTATACTGGAATCAACATAGATGTGATGAACACCAGGAAACTCACCAAGCCCCATGAAGACAGATGATTATTCTACAATCATAGCATCTTTCGTAAGTGGTCTCTTCACTTCAGCTATCTCCACTTTCATTTATTTTCTTTTTTTTTTATTTTCTCCCCTTTTCTTCCCAATTTGGCATGCCCTATTCCCAATGCGCTCTAAGTCCTCGAGGTGGCATAGTGACTCGCCTCAATCCGGGTGGTGGAGGATGAATCTCAGTTACCTCCACGTCTGAGACTGTCAATTCCAGCATGTTATCACATGGCTTGTTGAGCGTGTTACCGGTGGGGCGCGTGGTGAGTTGTGTGTGGATACCGCGGAGAATTGTGTGAAGCCTCCACACGCGCTAGGTCTCTGCGGCATCCACGCACAACCCACCACGCGCCCCACTGAGAGCGAGAACCACATTATAGTGACCATGAGGAGGTTAACCCAACGTGACTCTACCCACCCTAGCAGCCGGGCCAATTGGTTGCTTAGGAAGCCTGACTGGAGTCACTCAGCACACCCCGGATTCGAGCTTGCGACTCCAGGTGTGGTAATCAGTATCTTTACTTGCTGAGCTACCCAGGCCCCTAACTGTTTCCACTTTCTTAATTAGCTGAAGAATCTCACAGGCTTCCTTGCCTAAAATTAGAGTACTGGACTGAGAAGAAATGAAGAATTGCAACATGGATTTCACCCTGGGTGTCTTACACATCAAAGATACAGTACCTTCTGGCTTTATACGTGTTCCTCCAAAAACCACCAACACTGTGTTTGTAGGATTTACAGGAAGTACATCTAGAATATTTTTGTAAGTAACCATTGGCAAAATATTTGCTTCTGCCCCTGAATCCAATTTAAATTTTACATCAATGCCTTTCACTTGTCCTTGTACCATGCTTTGTCAGACTGTTTTACTACTGAATGTTGTCAATACTCCTTTAAGATCTCATGTTGGGGCCTTTAAACATACATATTTTCGCAAAGTAATTATTCTTGCCGCATTTATGACATTCTAATCCATATGCTGGGCATTGGCTTAGTTCAAGTAGCCTCCCACATTTCCAACATCTATTTGTTTGCCAACCTTTTTCCTTTTCTATTTCTCTGTATTTCTTTGTCACTTTCTTTGCCTCAGAGCGTATTTCAGATTTTTTATGATTTGAACCACTGCTCCCGAATCCATCTGGCTTGTTTGCATTGCTATTATCTGTTTTTGTTTTTTGTTTTTGCCGCTTCTGCTGCACTGCAGATGTCCAATGCCTTATTAAGTGTGAACTCTGTTCCTTTGAGTAGCCTTTCTTTCATACGTGTTAAACTAAACACCAGCTTGTCTCTTATCGTGTCACTCTCACTCTGATCAAACTCACAGTCTTTTGATTTCTGACATCGCTCCATAACAAACTTGTCCATTGACAATCCATCAGTCATCTTATGTGACCAGAATTGATGTCTTTCAAAGACAAGATTCTTTTGCAGGCTGCAGTGTTGTCTGAAAGCTTGCAAGATCTCTCGCTTGGTATGATTGTGTTAATTTGTGTAGGTAATCGTGAACGTATTATACACTTCTAGTGCCTCTTCGCCTATTGTAGGAAGCAAGATGGCTATTTAACATGTTCGTCTTTTCCATCTGCCCCCGTTGCCGTTATGTACAATAAAAATGTTATTGTTTCGTTGTTCCCATCTACACTAATTCTCCGCTAGATTGCTAGAAAGCAAACACAGACTTACTTCACTGACATGTGTTGTTTGGCACTTCACATCAGCGATACTTCATTCAGCATGTTTACATTCCTGTTCAAACAGAGAGCCACCACTTCTAACACCATGTTGTATCCCATTTCTAGTGGGTTCTCTAATCGTGTCTGTGTGTAAGCAATGGTTTGAACAAACTCACGGACTCCATGTTTGTCTCTCTATTCCACCATGTTTAATGAAAATCTCACCGATCACAACCACTCATACCGGCTATTGAACATTTACACATCAATATACCACAAAGGCTGTGTGTACAGGTGCATCTCAATAAATTAGAATGTCGTGGAAAAGTTCATTTATTTCAGTAATTCAACTCAAATTGTGAAACTCGTGTATTAAATAAATTCAGTGCACACAGACTGAAGTAGTTTAAGTCTTTGGTTCTTTTAATTGTGATGATTTTGGCTCACATTTAACAAAAACCCACCAATTCACTATCTCAAAAAATTAGAATATGGTGACATGCCAATCAACTAATCAACTCAAAACACCTGCAAAGGTTTCCTGAGCCTTCAAAATGGTCTCTCAGTTTGGTTCACTAGGCTACACAATCATGGGGAAGACTGCTGATCTGACAGCTGTCCAGAAGACAATCACTGACACCCTTCACAAGGAGGGTAAGCCACAAACATTCATTGCCAAAGAAGCTGGCTGTTCACAGAGTGCTGTATCCAAGCATGTTAACAGAAAGTTGAGTGGAAGGAAAAAGTGTGGAAGAAAAAGATGCACAACCATCCGAGAGAACCGCAGCCTTATGAGGATTGTCAAGCAAAATCGATTCAAGAATTTGGGTGAACTTCACAAGGAATGGACTGAGGCTGGGGTCAAGGCATCAAGAGCCACCACACAAAGACATGTCAAGGAATTTGGCTACAGTTGTCGTATTCCTCTTGTTAAGCCACTCCTGAACCACAGACAACGTCAGAGGCGTCTTACCTGGGCTAAGGAGAAGAAGAACTGGACTGTTGCCCAGTGGTCCAAAGTCCTCTTTTCAGATGAGAGCAAGTTTTGTATTTCATTTGGAAACCAAGGTCCTAGAGTCTGGAGGAAGGGTGGAGAAGCTCATAGCCCAAGTTGCTTGAAGTCCAGTGTTAAGTTTCCACAGTCTGTGATGATTTGGGGTGCAATGTCATCTGCTGGTGTTGGTCCATTGTGTTTTTTGAAAACCAAAGTCACTGCACCCGTTTACCAAGAAATTTTGGAGCACGTCATGCTTCTTTCTGCTGACCAGCTTTTTAAAGATGCTGATTTCATTTTCCAGCAGGATTTGGCACCTGCCCACACTGCCAAAAGCACCAAAAGTTGGTTAAATGACCATGGTGTTGGTGTGCTTGACTAGCCAGCAAACTCACCAGACCTGAACCCCATAGAGAATCTATGGAGTATTGTCAAGAGGAAAATGAGAAACAAGAGACCAAAAAATGCAGATGAGCTGAAGGCCACTGTCAAAGAAACCTGGGCTTCCATACCACCTCAGCAGTGCCCCAAACTGATCACCTCCATGCCACGCCGAATTGAGGCAGTAATTAAAGCAAAAGGAGCCCCTACCAAGTATTGAGTACATATACAGTAAATTAACATACTTTCCAGAAGGCCAACAATTCACTAAAAATGTTTTTTTTATTGGTCTTATGATGCATTCTAATTTTTTGAGATAGTGAATTGGTGGGTTTTTGTTAAATGTGAGCCAAAATCATCACAATTAAAAGAACCAAAGACTTAAACTACTTTAGTCTGTGTGCATTGAATTTATTTAATACACGAGTTTCACAATTTGAGTTGAATTACTGAAATAAATGAACTTTTCCACGACATTCTAATTTATTGAGATGCACCTGTAAATGCTGATTTCAAATCCAATGGTCGAGCTTTTGAGAGATGAGCATTCATGAACTTCGTATGATAAGCAAGTCACTCACACCCAAGCACCCTGTGAGTGAGAGCTCACTTGCTCTCACGTAAGCTTATTTCTTTAGAATGTAGGTCTATGCTTCTGTAGTCTTGTGGATTTATGGTTTTTTCTGTATTTCGATAATATTAACTGAGACGAATTCATCTGAACAATTTAACAGCAGTTTCATTCTGTCTCATGGCATTGAGGAAGAACAGACGACGGTGCAGGTTGACTAATCAGAAGAAAGGGGCGTTTCAGGGCCACCCACATGTGCGATTCATTTTTCACCTCTTTTAAGATGGAAAATCAAATTATCAAAACGCACAGTGTCCCATGGCCATTTTTCCAATTTCCTATTTTTAACTTAAGCATAAAATAGAAAGTATGAAAAACAAGTAATTATTTATTTTTTAATATTGGTTTTGTAAATGATTAATGAAATAAGTTGTTTTTCCGATTTTGGATTCTTAATTGAAAACGAATGATACACGGATTTATTTTGGAGAACATACTGTACATGTATATATAGACACATAACACACAAATCTATCTATCTATCTTTCTATCTATCTATCTATCTATCTATATGTCTGTCTGTTTGTCCATCTGTTCATCGTTTTTTAAATAAGCAACAGATGAATCTAAATATATTATATTTTGTGGTAATCAACTTTATACATCAAATGCTGTTAAATGACTTGTATTGAACCTGGAACATTCCTTTAAGTACAGTGCTATTACAACAGACAAAGTAAGTTGTATTTGTTTCCCAGGCCCAGACCCTCAGTAAACCAACACCAGTCTGTCTGCTCACAGGGAACAAAACCCCCTAGTCCCCTTGGGGTCTACCATGGAGAGACTTCAGTCCAACCACAGTATACACTTTAGATGTAGTCAGCACTATACCCCCAAGCTGCATTATTTCTCATTTAATGTGCATTTTTGTGGCAAACTTCTAACTTGTCCTAGGTACTGTATATCAATAGCACCCCCTCATTTGCCAGTGGCAACTTAATGGAATTGTTCACCCAAAAATGAAAATTCTGTCATGATTTACTCACTCGTATTTGTTATTCAGCCAATGTTCGCAGGTCTGATGGTCCTACAAAATTATTGGGTATTTAAAACAATACAACCATAATAATTTACATAAAAACATATGTACATTTCTATTAACTTTATAAACACTTGGAAGCTGACTTAGCATCTTAGATATCATTTATAAGTAATATGGGCAAAATACATGGCTGGTTCTGGAGCTTGCTGAGGGTCAATCTCATCTTCTTCCAACTTACTGTCAGTCTCAGAATTGAGAAAATGATCATCATATTTGGAAAAATGATTTATGTTTATCCAAAGTGGTAGACTCTTCTTTTACATTGTTTCACCCTTTAATTACTGTACATTTTGGGTCCAGTGGACCAAAACACCACATACATAATATAAATGTGTGTTTTCTTCACAGATAATAAGGCAAGACCAATGAATCGCAGGTTAAAAAATAATGGTAACACTTTCTATGAAGCCCATATTTATAATGCATTGTAAAGGCATTATAATGCATTAGTAATGTCTAATAATACACCTTATAATATGTTATAACTTCTCATAAATAATTGTAACCACAATTATAATGCATTATAATACTTACCTATTCATTGTAATACCTTAGAGTATAATGCATTATAACACAAGCAACATTTAATTTTATTTGCAGAAGTTAAAATATATTATATATATTTGTAATATTTACTGTATAATAGGTATGCTTTAAGTAAAGTGACAAAAGCAGTGTCTTATTATAAACATCCATAAGATATTTTTAAGTGGTTATAAGACATTACAAGTCATGCTGGAAGTTATATATATTACACATGCACAAAATACAAAATAACACACATTCAATGTAAATGGTGAGATACGAAAATGCACTGTAAGTCGCTCTTGATAAAAGTGTCGCCAAATTAATAAATTTGAAGTTTGAATTTAAATTCCACATGAGGTTTAAGTGCACCATAAAATGTCTTCTGGATTCAATCAAACTTTTGTGTGAGGAATAGTACAAATTGAAGCCGTTATTTACTGATAGTCTTCCTCTCCTCCGAAGCTCTGAAATCTCATTCACAATCACATTTATATTGAAAAGTGGCGTGCTGACCCTTCACACAGTTGTAACTGAACACGATGCGCCAGTTCGAATATGCGCGATGGAGAATCAGATTTGAGGGCTGAGAGATTTTGAGAGGGAACATTTTCAAAATCAAATCAAATCACTTTTATTGTCACACAACTGTTGGGCCTCATGTATTCAGATAGAAGACAAAGGCAGGCCCTAACTCCTAACTCAGGCCTCCACATACCAGGTCATAAATCTTACTGATAAAAACTGCGCCAAAATCAAACAAAGGGAGTCCAAAACAGACTACAAATCCCATGAAGCCTTGCTCACTAAAGGATCGAACTCTCAACTCCTATTGGATGAGGCACACAACAGAACGCACCTCAACCGTGACATCATCAGGAGCAGAAATACCTCTGAAATGCTTCCGGGATTTGCTTCCAGCAACTTTGCTCACCGTGTGTAGATGCAGCTCATCGCTGCTCTCAGGTGCAGCCTCGTGGCACAAGGAAGTAACGTCCAGCTTGAAACTGTGGCCATACAATCTCCATCTTGCTGGATGAGTTGAGATTACTCTGTGTTCCACCGAACACTCTAACGGATCCGAAGGAGACCGCCGAGCAATCCGCATCTTCATCCGTTTGCCTGCAGAAGTGAAGAGAGAAAAGATTTCTCTTCCATCGTCAATCAAGTCGACGTTGCTGATTTCTCCGCCAGCCCGCTGAGAATCAGCAGCCGTACCGCCCGCCGACAGAGCGAGGAAACGGCCTCCCGTCATCACCCGAGCCTTAAGGAACCAAGTCAGAGTTAAAGGACAGATGAACACATTCTGCATCCTCATGCGATTCAAGTAAGAGGTTTACGTCTGGGCAGAAATAGAATATTATAGTGTGTTATTCTTGTGTATCAAGGTTATTGCTTGTACAGTTTACGGACCACCATGTCTGCTCATTATTAATACCTCAGGGTATTAATTATCACGAATTTGATTTGCTGTATTGTAGTCCAACCACATTGGACTGTTGTGCATTTCCGCCATCGCAGGTGAGACCAGCAAACTGAGATTATCCATTAAAGAATCAAAGACCGCGGGATGGTTTACGAGCTGTCCACCGCGTCTCTGAGTGATAAACTAACAGCTGCTTTCTCTCCCACGATTGCGAAACCGGCTTTGGGGCCGACACTTAATTCTCTCTCTTTCTCTTGTACACACACACACGCGACCCGTCACAAACATTCTGGCACACATTTTTGGCTAGTAGATAAGCTTCGTGATATAGCTCAGCTTTGTCCCTAAGCTACCATTGACTGGTTTCTCTCTGCCCACATTCGCAGCCATATTCCCTGGCCGGAAGTCTCGCGTGACATACTCTCCACAAGAGTCATGTCCGCCATTTTGTGCACGTCCCTCCTTACACACACACTCTCACACACACACCCTCATGTGTTATGGGATTATTTTGATTTCCATATCTAATCATATCACTGTTTAGTTTGTAGTTGTAAGTCAGAAGTGTATTGACTGCATTGTATTAATTATTAATTGATATTACTGCACAAATAAACTTTGTTATATTACAAAGAGAAGTGTTTTGGTTTGTTTTGCATACACCTGTGTCATGCTGACGGGATGTCAGTGCTCGGATTCAAGCCTTCATTCATTTTTTTTCCCCGAAAATCTATATTCTTCGGATGTCGATTTTCCTAAGAAAACAATCTAATATTGAGACTGTTAGACTATCTGGTTATTAGTCCCTGATTCCAGGGTGGTGCCCCGTCAATGTTAATCCTTATTAATATTCTATTGATTTTTGATAATTGATAATTATCTTTGACGATTGTTGATTTTGAAGGATCAATAAGCTAGTGTTAATTTTAATTAATGTATCATAGATGTTAATGATTGGTGATTATCTTTGATAATTGTTGATTTAAAGGATTAAAAAAGCTAACATTGATTCTCATCAATGTTCTATTGATTTTAATAATTAATAATTATCTTTGATAATTATTCATTATTGCTAATAACCAAACCCGCTCCTAAACATAGCGCACTACATTTTACTGGAGCCCCATATGAGGTTTTAATGAGTTAGATTCAATTAATTAATTTAAATATTAATTCATAACTAAAGAAATAATTATTAATTATTTCTGATAGTAACACTGATCTAAACAACCAGTAAAGCCCTACACAACCATATGCATAAGTGCAATAGTGTGTGAAATTCTTGGGTGCAGTTCCGAGCAACGTAGCAGTCGTGACAGTGATGAGACATATACCAATCTACAATAAACATCAAATTTACACTACACAATTTAAAATCTAATATACACATAATTACACACAACACAATATACAAATAATAACATACAATGTACATTATACAATACATGCAATATAGAATACACATTATACAATAAAAAAAATAGTATATATAGTATATATAAAATGTACAGTAGGTTGTATTGTACTGTATTGACATTCAGGCTGTCGGTTGATAGTCAGTTGCCAGTGTGTTGTTAAGAGAATATAATTTATGACAGTCCAGTGTGTGATAATAAGATTAATAAAGTGCAGTGCTGATGTATATTGATCGTGAGAGATCAAGAGTTCAAAAGTCTGATTGCTTGGGGGAAGAAGCTGTCATGAAGTCGGCTGGTGTGGGTCGTGATGCTGCGATACCACTTGCCTGATGGTAGCAGTGAGAGCAGCCCATGGCTCGGGTGGCTGGAGTCTCTGATTATCCTCCAATCTTTTTTCACACACCGCCTGGTGTAAATGTCCTGGAGGGAGGGAAGCTCACCCCCGATGATGTGTCTGGCAGTTCGCACCACCCTTTGCAGGGCTTTGTGGTTGTGGGCGGTGCTATTGCCGTACCAGGCAGAGATGCAGCCAGTCAGTATGCTCTCTACAGTGCTGGTGTAGAACCGTGTGAGGATGTGGCGGTTCATTCCAAACTTCCTCAGATGTCTCAGGAAGAAGAGGCGCTGATGAGCCTTCTTCACAACGGCCTCAGTGTGGACGGACCATGTGAGTTCCTCAGTGATGTGGACACCCAGGAACTTGAAGCTGCTGACTCTCTCCACTGGTGCTCCATTGATGGTGATGGGGCTGTGTTCTCTTTCTCTTCTCCTGAAGTCCACCACAAGCTCCTTTGTCTTACTGATGTTGAGGGAGAGGTTGTGCTCCTGACACTAGCGTGTCAGAGTGTGCACCTCCTCTCTGTAGGCTGTTTCATCATTGTCAGTGATCAGACCTACCACCGTCGTATCATCAGCAAACTTAATGATGGCATTGGAGCTATGTGTTGCCACACAGTCATGTGTGTACAGGGAATACATGAGTGGGCTAAGAACACAGCCCTGTGGGGCTCCAGTGTTGAGGGTGAGTGATGAGGAGATGTTACTGCCCATTCTAACCACCTGGTGTCTGCTTGACAGGAAGTCCAGGATCCAGCTGCACAGCTAGCTGTTTAAGCCCAGAGCCAGGAGTTTCTCATCAAGCTTGGAGGGCACTATGGTGTTGAATGCTGAGCTGTAGTCTACAAAGAGCATTCTCACATAAGTGTTCTTTTTGTCCAGGTGGGAGACAGCAGTGTGTATAGTAAATGCAATGGCATCATCAGTGGAGCGGTTGTTGCGGTAAGCAAACTGCAATGGGTCCAGTGATGGAGGCAGCACAGAGCAGATGTAATCTCTGATTAGTCTCTCAAAGCATTTGCTGATGATGGGGGTCAGAGCAACAGGACGCCAGTCATTTAAGCAAGTGATTTTGGATTGCTTTGGTACAGGCACAATGGTGGACATTTTAAAGCATGTGGGGACTACAGACAAAGAGAGGGATTTGTAGCCATCCTAGAAGGGAGAGTAGCAATGGTCCAAAACCCGGTCCCCTCGTGTGTTAAAACTGATGTGTTGGTGGTATTTTGGTGCAATTGATTTAAAATTGGCTTTGTTAAAGTCCCCGGTTACAATGAACACGGCCTCAGGGTGCGCGGTTTCCTGCTTGCTTGTAATCCCGTACAGTTCCTTGAGTGCCCGGTCTGTGTCGGCTTGTGGCGGGATGTACACAGCTGTGATAATGACCGCTGTGAATTCCCTCGGTAGCCAGACTAGTCGACACAGAAGCATGAGAAATTCCAGATCAGGAGAGCAGAAAGACTTAGAATGTACGTTCCTCTGATCACACCAGGATTTGTTGATCATAAAACATACACCACCACCTCTGCTTTTACCTGAGAGGTCTTTCGTTCTTTTTGCTCGGTGCATGGAGAACCCCGCTGGTTCGATGGCTGAGTCTGGAATCTCCGCAGACATCCAAGTTTCTGTAAGGCAGATAATGCAGCAGTCCCTCGTCTCTCGTTGGAAAGAGATCCGTGCTTTCAGCTCGCAGAGCTTGTTGTTCAGAGACTGAACATTTGCCAGTAGAATACTGGGTAGCGGGGGTCGATTTGCATGACGTCTTACTCTGATGAGAATGCCGGCTCTGTTTTCCCTTTTCCTTCTGCGTTTTCGCGGCCGGGCTGCCCAGACAAAGGGCTCCATGGACGTGTTTGTAAACAGCGGGTTGGCATTGAGGAATCTGAAGTCCGGTTTACGGTGTGTAATTGCAGAACCAATGTCCAAAAGTGTTTGTCTGTCGTAGACATTAATAGATTTTGTTTTTTTCCCCCACAAAGCTATCATATGGCTTTAGAAGACTCTGAATATAGCTCACAAGTCAAACATTTACTAATTTTATTACACTTATTGTATGGTCATTTGTGGAGCATGACAGCTGTGGTCACTTAAAATTTATTGTTATATGGAAAAGAGCTACATGAAAATTCATCAAAAATTCCACTTTTGTGTTCCATGGAAAAAAATTTAAGCATACAGGTTTGGAATGACACGTGGGTAACTAAATAATGGCAGAATTTTAATTTAAGAGGGAACTATTCCTTATAGGCCAAATGATTATGAGTAAACCTTTACTTTGAAGACAGTTGTCACTGCCATTCAAAACACTAAAGATAAAAGATGAAACTAAAGATCAAGCTGCGAAAAATCTGATCTCTGATCAGCACTTATGGACATTGTTCTTAAATGGCATAGTGCTGTTGTCCCATGCCCCTCAGGGCTGAACTCTGTGGCCTAAGTCTGTTTCTGTAGGTCTTTAACGGTTATCAGTTGTAAATCCATTTTAGATTTTGTCAGGTGGTGTAAACAGAGTAAGCAAACATTGTCCAAACACAACAGTATCAATGAAGAGCACTAAAGTTTGAACAATTATCAATTGCCAAAGTAAATATGCAAGCTAACAATAGAGTAATGTCTATAAAAGAAAGACAGATTGTGGGTTTCCTCAATAATTTAAAAACAAACATTGTCTGGACTGGTGGAAGGGCAAATACTCCTGTTTATAAAGCATATACACAAGATCTGCTTTGACCTCTGGTTAAAGACTTTGAAAAATTTGTAAAAGATGAAGTGGTAGGCATAACATGATCCATTATTGTGCAGATATCCGACTCACTGAGCAGGTCTGTAGTGCATAATGCTGTCAGGATTTTGGTCACTGGATTCACTCCTGTCCGCACCTAGATGGCAATGCCTGCTGTTGTCATGGAGACCCTGGTTGCTATGTGCGCAATGCTTTCCAAATGTGTGTCATGGAGGGAAGACACTGAGTTCTTTTAAAACCCTGCCAAGTTTTCCAGCTCTTGTATGACCTTTACTGATTTTCTGCACTATTTCAGATGAGAAAAGTTCCAGTATAGCTGCAACTTCTGACTGACAATTTAAAAAGGCTTCATATATGATAAGTAGATGTACTGTATGTTTATGGTTTTTTGTGCCCTAAATGAATTGTATAGAGGATATCGCTTAGAATTGGTCAGTTAAAGGCTAAAAGGGCATCAGTGTTAATGACAATGAATAAAAGAGAAAGATTCCTGAGTTAGCACATCTCTTGACTAGTCACTGTTAAATCAAAATGAACCCTATTTACTTTCTTTATGCACGTTACTGGTCTTATTGTGTGCGATTCATTGTTGTTCATTATTTCAATTTAAAGGAATAGTTCACCCCAAAAATGAAAATACTGTCATTATTTACTCACCCTAATGTCGTCCCCATCCTGTATGACTTTCTTTCGTGGAACACAAAAAGAAAATGTAAAAAAAAATTGTGTGTGTGTGTGTGTGTATATATATATATATATATATATATATATATATATATATATATATATATTCTTAACAAGTGGCCTTGCCATATAATGAAAGTGAATAGTGACTTCATAAATGACAAAGAAAAAAACACAAACAAACCTTAAAACCACAGTAAAAGTGGCCAATACAACTAGTACACTTTTTTACAAGTCTTTTGAAGCCATAAGATCACTTTGTTTATTACACAGTCCAAAATTGTTATTTGATGTTATTGTTGTGTCACCATATTTGATTTGGGCATTGTATACAGAAGTTGATCAATGATTTGATTTGAGAGTGAATAATGAGTGTAAAGAGTGTAAAGAGAAAAGTTTGATCCAGGTAAAATTAACCACAATAAACACACTGCAGTAATGCATGTCAGGGTTGTGTAGTGAAGAGGCGAGAGAGTGAGGATCCAAACGCAGAAATCTTAAACAAACAGAAGAAAATACATCTATGAAGGAATCTCATGAAGAAGAGGGTAAATCAAACACAACAGCAGAATGCTGGCTATCATAGTACTACATACAAACAAGAACCGACCCTGGAACGAGGAACAAGAGGATATATATATATATATATACACACTAGGGCAAATTTTTGTTCCACGGAAGAAAGACAGACAGGTTTTGAACGAGATGAGGGTGAGTAAATGATAATCAAATTTTTATTTTTGGTTGAACTATTCCTTTAAGACAGCTCTTGCAGTTGCATAGGCAAACATAAAGAAACACTGTTTACCCACATTTCTTCTTTCTTTGTGATTGTGTAACCAACAGTAACTTCTGCATTGCTTTCAGGGGCGTCACTAGACTTGTGACATCCGGGGCTTAGCTCACGGATAGCCATATTATAACATAAAAATAAGAAAAATCCTTCCTTCCAAGACTTAAAAAATGACCACCCCACCTATCAAATAATAATTATATTAAGCGCAACACTGACACTGGTTCAGAACTTTACATGAGCCAATGTCAGGCGCACAATAAATGAATAAAACAAAAGGATCAAAGCGAGAATTACAACTTGTCGGCTCATTGTTCATAGTGCAGAAACTAACACTAACAATAAAATCAGTCATTTAACAACTAAATTTGTAATTGTCATTTATCATAAAATCTTGAGAATAGAGTAAAAATTATGAGAATAAAGTCGAAGCGTTATGAGATTAAAGTCGTAATATTTTCAGCATGAATCGAAAGGAAAGTAACATCAAAGTGATGTGGTGGACAACAGCAAAATGGAGCATCTGGGTATTTACATACAACACCACTAACCAGGGAGATAACTTGGCTATGCAACCAAGCTGAATTTGTGGGAAGTTTTTGTAAGCTTTCTGTTAATGAATCAGCTGTGCATGCATTAGTACTGTAGTTTTCAACATGTGGGTGCCTTTCAAGGGAGGCGCGAGATATATATTTGGAAAATAATTGGAACTGTTGTGAATTATATAGGTCCATTTCAAGACATTGTATGTGGTAACATCCCCTCACAGTATTGTTTAGTGAGGATAACCCAACAAAAAAGCAGGCTAAGCATCACTCACGGCGAGTGGGACTGCGCAAATGTCTGTCTGGTTCTTTCTCTTGAATAAATTACATTTCCTAAACAACCACTGCAGTGTCCGTATACTAATAACTCTGTGCTGATGTGCCAAAAGACCAAGGATTTCTTTATGCTAAATCCTATCCTAAAGTATGATTTAACTACATCCTCCACATCCATCTCTTGCATTAATGAAGCTGCTGGTTCGGAGTCCGTTCTATCATTGTGATAATGATGCTCTATTTAGTATAATATTGTCATGTGTATTCTGTTGATTCATGTCTTTTATTTTGAAATTCTAGTTCCTGTTTCATGTCATGTGTTCCTGTTTCCCTTGTCATGTGATTTCTGTTTTCCCTCCATGTTCATGTGTCATGTTTTCATTGGTTTATTGTTTAATATGCTTGTTATGAGTTCTGTTTGTTCATTGGTTTATGTTCTCCCATGTCTTGTATTTAAGCCCTCATGTTTGCATTGATGGTTGTCTAGTATTGAATGTGAATGTGTATGTGCATAGTCAAGTCAAGCCATAGTCAAGTCAAGTCAAGTCAAGTCTAGTCTAGTTTAGTCCATGTTCATGTTTTGTTTTGTAGTCAGGGTTATTGGTTCACGTTTGTAAATAAACTGCACTTGGGTTCTTCATCTCATCATCGTCATTGCCATCATTGTCAGCAGTTCCAGCATACGTTACAGAATACTAGACCAACCATGAACCCAGCAGTTTTACTTCTGCGCCTACATCAGGGGAATCGTCCCCTGGAGGACAATGTTGAGGACTTCTGCGGTCTAGCCAGCCAGGTGGACTTTAATGAGGTTGCCCTCAAAGACTGTTTTAGATTTGGACTGAATGAGTCCATTTCTTTTTTGATGCCTGGTGGCCGCAGTTCCCTCAGCCTGGCTCAATATATCGACCTCGCCCTACGGTTCATTGGTTCCCCGTTCACTGTGTGGGAGGCAGATGCCGAGCCAGAGTTCCACATCATGGCCGCCACCGAGCCAGAGTTCCACGTCATTAGCGCCGCCGAGCCAGAGTTCCACGTCATGGCCGCCGCCGAGCCAGAGTTCCACGTCATGGCCGCCGCCGAGCCAGAGTTCCACGTCATGGCCGCCGCCGAGCCAGAGTTCCACGTCATGGCCGCCGCCGAGCCAGAGTTCCACGTCATGGCCGCCGCCGAGCCAGAGTTCCACGTCATGGCCGCCGCCTAGCCAGAGTTCCACGTCATGGCCGCCGCCGAGCCAGAGTTCCACGTCACAGCAACGCCTCAGCCTGCTCCATGCCACGTCACAGCAACGCCTCAGCCTGCTCCATGCCACGTCACAGCAACGCCTCAGCCTGCTCCATGCCTCGTCACAGCAACGCCTCAGCCTGCTCCATGCCTCGTCACAGCAACGCCTCAGCCTGCTCCATGCCTCGTCACAGCAACGCCTCAGCCTGCTCCATGCCTCGTCACAGCAACGCCTCAGCCTGCTCCATGCCTCGTCACAGCAACGCCTCAGCCTGCTCCATGCCACGTCACAGCAATGCCTCAGCCTGCTCCATGCCACGTCACAGCCACACCTGAGCAGTGGGACCTGGAGATGGTTCCCACCCTTATACCCACCCTTAGTTCTCCTGAGCAGGCAAGGGGAACTTTCGGCCCTCCGACCCCGCCTGGACCCTCCGAGCCCTGGACTTCGCCTTGGCCTGTCGGTCCCTCGACATTACCTCAGCTCGGCGTTCCCTCAGCTCCACTACGGTCCTTCAGCCTGTCAGCTGTGCCGGGGTCCCTCGTCCCGGCTCCTCCTTGGTCTTTCGGTCACCTGGCTCCACTTTGGCTCTCCGATCCTCTGGCTGCGCCTCGTCCCTCCGATCTGTCAGCTTCACCGGGGACCTCCTTCCCTACGGCTCCACCTTGGTCCTCAGTCCCACCGGCTCCACCTCAGCCTTCCGATCCCTCAGCTCCGCCTTGCTCCTCCGAGCCTCCAGCACCGCCTTGGTCCTCCCTGCCATCATCTCCACCCTGGCCCTTCGAGTCTTCGGCTACTCTCCGGGCACCAAGTTCCATGGCTCCGCCCCTCAAGCCTCTCACGGCTCCACCATCCATGGCTCCGCCCCTCGAGCCTCTCATGGCTCCACCCCCCACGGACTTTGCCTTGGTCCCATGCCCCTCGCCCTTTCTCACCATGCCACGCCCCACACCTCAAGACACCCCCCCCCCCAGCTCCCTACAGAACTTTGAATTTATGTCATGTTTTACGTGTTTTGTTTATGTGTTGGGGTATCAGGAGCCACCCCTTATTGGGGGGGATATGTCATGTGTATTCTATTGATTCATGTCTTTTATTTTGAAATTCTAGTTCCTGTTTCATGTCATGTGTTCCTGTTTCCCTTGTCATGTGATTTCTGTTTTCCCTCCATGTTCATGTGTCATGTTTTCATTGGTTTATTGTTTAATATGCTTGTTATGAGTTCTGTTTGTTCATTGGTTTATGTTCTCCCATGTCTTGTATTTAAGCCCTCATGTTTGCATTGTCTGGTTGTCTAGTATTGAATGTGAATGTGTATGTGCATAGTCAAGTCAAGTCAAGTCTAGTCTAGTCTAGTTTAGTCCATGTTCATGTTTTGTTTTGTAGTCAGGGTTATTGGTTCACGTTTGTATATAAACTGCACTTGGGTTCTTCATCTCATCATCGTCATTGCCGTCATTGTCAGCAGTTCCAGCATACGTTACAAATATTGAGATTTTTTTCTCTCTAAATATTTCTACTTTATTCTCACAATGCTACGACTTCATTCTTGTAATTTTTACTTTATTATCAAAATATAATGACTATAATCTCAAAGTGCTATGACTTTATTCTAATAATTTTGACTTTATTCTCATAGGAATTTAATCTCATAGTGCTACAACTTTATCCTCATAATTTTTACTTCATTCGCAAAATATTACGAGTTTATTCTCGAAATATTAATTTTTCCTTTTATTTAACGTAGCATTAAAATGTCATCGTAGGAACACAGAGTATAGCTAAAAATATATTACATTTTTTTTATGCATCTCGAAACACCTGCGTTGGGTTTCATGACTGTTACACCATTAAACATGATTCCAGGTTGTTTTTAACCAAAGCATAATTTCAATGCTTGATAAACAGTAAGACAGTGTTTTTCCCTTTTGCTCTGGTGTGCAGACTTAAGTAGCCTACAATAATTAGAGAAGTTCAATGCCAATTAAAGCTTGTTTGACTTTAATGTGAGATTTCATCATTTTAAGACCTACAGTATGTAATGTGCTATTTAGGCTCATAGCTCACTGTGCTGCTATTTTGAGTAGCGTTTGAGGAAATTCCATTTCAATAAGCATTCTTTATTTCCACCTACCAACTCCTGGCAAAAACCAGAATAAATGTTTGTGAAACCTTGCATTTAACTGAATGGTAAAAACGGTAACCATGCACATCCCTACTATAAATTATCAATGGATAATTATAAATCCAGATATTTGATCAGCTCACGTGTAACTTAACCAGTTAGCAACTAGTCATTAAGGTGGCTACCTACTGGCATAACAATTGTAGGCCTACATCATACAGATATTATCCTTGTTAAAGTTTTGTTGTATTGAAGGATTTTTACTGTCATACAATCTTCATTCTGATCGACTAATGCTAAATAATATCTGGTTGGTTCACCGTTCAGTGAACTTGTTGCTAATTTGATTACAGATGGTAATTCTTAAACGCACTAGCTGATTTTAAGAGTTCATTTTAGGGAGCGGGTAGGGGTGCTCTGAACAAGTTGCCTGGTTGCATGCATTAAAATCTACTTGGTGTGTGAATTGTTAAAAACAAATAAAGATTAGAAATGAGGCTTGAAGATGATATATTTAGAAATAAGGCTTGCATAATAAAACCTCAGTGCCTCTGATACAGAAAAGCTGCACCCCCGTGAGTGAAAAAAGAAAGCTCCCTCTCGAGGCATTCGTTACATGTCTGATGAACTTGAGCACAAACAGCAGGTAAAAGTCAAAGTGCGAACTGTCAATTAATGCTCCTCGGGCTCAGTGATCAAAATGTATTTACATTTAAAGCCTGAATTGCAGCCTGACTTTTTGCTTTTGTACCATGATGTAATTAACATTAAGCTATACTTTCTTCTTTTCTTTTTTTTTTTTTTAGCATCACAAAAAAAAAAAAAACATTGGGGTCTATTAACAAAAGATCCGGGGCTTCAGCCCTATCGGCCAGGGTCTAGCTATGCTGCTGACTGTTTTTACAAAAACTCTTCCTCTTGCTATTTATTCTGATAAAATGCCATAAAAACACTATGAGGGTGATGCTATGAGACAGTTTCTCAATTTCGATGCTTGTAATGTACAGTCAGTCAACTCTTAAAGGTGCACACAGTCACTTTTGTCTTTTTGTCATTTTGGACTTACACTGACACCAAGTGGCTTGGATCAATCAATCAATCAATCAATCAATCACATTTATTTCTATAGCACATTTAAAAACAACACATGTTGACCAAAGTGCTTTACAAAAAGGAAACATAAATAAATCATGCACATTCAGAAAACATAAATACTAAAAGCAACACCAATAAGTGTAGTTACACACACTAGACACAGTCAAAAGCAAGAGAGAAGAGATGAGTTTTCAAATGAGTTTTAAAAACATCAACTTTGGTACAGGATCTGATATGGAGAGGCAAACTATTCCAAAGGCGCGGAGCTGCAACAGAGAAGGCACAATCTCCTTTCGATTTTAAACGAGACTTAGGAATGATTAAAAGAAGATCTGTTATGACCTTAGAGGTGTAGAAGTAGTATATTGCTGAAGGAGTTCTGCCATGGTAGGAGGTGCCAAACCATTAAGACCCTTAAAAACAAATAATAAAATCTTAAACTGAATTCTGTATTTAACAGGGAGCCAGTGGAGAGAAGCCAACTGTCACAGTTTGAACCCTTTTTGTCATCTTTCTGTGTTCTGAGACTTATGTTGAAGTTTTTCCCCCAACTACATTTCCCATCATGCACCTTCCAGACATCCTCATCACAAGCACCTGCTCCCAATTCCCTCTGATCATGGTTTCCAGCTGTTCACTGTAATGTCTTTAGTCCCCATGTGTATATACAGTGGTGTGAAAAAGTGTTTGCCCCCTTCCTGATTTCTTTTTTTTTTTTGCATGTTTGTCACACTTAAATGTTTCAGATCATCAAACAAGTTTAAATATTAGTCAAAGATAACACAAGTAAACACAAAATGCAGTTTTTAAATGAAGGTTGTTATTATTAAGGGAAAACAAAATCCAAACCTACATGGCCCTGTGTGAAAAAGTGTTTGCCCCACCTGTTAAAACACAACTTAACTGTGGTTTATCACACCTGAGTTCAATTTCTCTAGCCACACCCAGGCCTGATTACTGCCACACCTGTTCTCAATCAAGAAATCACTTAAATAGGACCTGCCTGACAAAGTGAAGTAGACCAAAAGATCTTCAAAAGCTAGACATAATGCCGAGATCCAAAGAAATTCAGGAACAAATGAGAAAGAAAGTAATTGAGATCTATCAGTCTGGAAAAGGTTATAAAGCCATTTCTAAAGCTTTGGGACTCCAGAGAACCACAGTGAGAGCCATTATCCACAAATGGCGAAAACATGGAACAGTGGTGAACCTTCCCAGGAGTGGCCGGCCGACCAAAATTACCCCAAGATTACTCATCCAAGAGGTCACAAAAGACCCCACAACAACATCCAAAGAACTGCAGGCCTCACTTGCCTCAGTTAAGGTCAGTGTTCATGACTCCACCATAAGAAAGAGACTGGGCAAAAATGGCCTGCATGGCAGAGTTCCAAGACGAAAACCACTGCTGAGAAAAAAGAACATTAAGGCTCATCTCATTTTTGCCAGAAAACATCTTGTTGATTGACTTGACTTTTGGGAAAATACTCTGTGGACTGACGAGACAAAAGTTGAACTTTTTGGAAGGTGTGTCCCCCATTACATCTGGCGTAAAAGTAACACCGCATTTCAGAAAAAGAACATTATACCAACAGTAAAATATGGTGGTGGTAGTGTGACGGTCTGAGGCTGTTTCAGGACCTGGAAGACTTGCTGTGATAAATGGAACCATGAATTCTGCTGTCTACCAAAAAATCCTGAAGGAGAATGTCCGGCCATCTGTTCGTGACCTCAAGCTGAAGCGAACTTGGGTTCTGCAGCAGGACAATGATCCAAAACACACCAGCAAGTCCACCTCTGAATGGCTGAAGTAAAACAAAATGAAGACTTTGGAGTGGCCTAGTCAAAGTCCTGACCTGAATCCTATTGAGATGCTGTGGCATGACCTTAAAAAGGCAGTTCATGCTTGAAAACCCTCCAATGTGGCTGAATTACAACAATTCTGCAAAGATGAGTGGGCCAAAATTCCTCCACAGCGCTGTAAAAGACTCATTGCAAGTTATCGCAAACACTTGATTGCAGTTGTTGCTGCTAAGGGTGGCCCAACTAGTTATTATATTTAGGGGTCAATCACTTTTTCACACAGGGCCATGTAGGTTTGGATTTTGTTTTCCCTTAATAATAACAACCTTCATTTAAAAACTGCATTTTGTGTTTACTTGTGTTATCTTTGACTAATATTTAAACTTGTTTGATGATCTGAAACATTTAAGTGTGACAAACATGCAAAAAAAAAAAGAAATCAGGAAGGGGGCAAACACTTTTTCACACCACTGTATAGTCCTCTTGTTCTCCTTCCTCTTGTCAGTTCTTTTTTTGTATGGTTGTGAGTTTAAAAGTTATGATAGTTTGTCTGATTGCTTGTTAACATGTTAATTTAAATGTTACATTCATATTTACCAGCAAATTGATTTTCCCTTTTTCTCAAGTGTTTTATTTTCATCTTATATCTTCTTTATCTTCTGAGTTACATTAATAAAAGAGTCTGTGTTTGGATCCACACTCTCCCGTCTCATCTCATCCCATTAACATTAACAGAAAAACCGACCACATTATGGATCCAGCAGAACAACTCGATTGACTCACCTAAGGGTCTTCTTCTGTGGAGTATTACTGTGTAAGGTTCTGGAGGTTGGCCTTTCAATTGAACTAGGATGAGAGAATCCTCAGGACCATGTTCTGGTTAGGACTGAATGAACCTGTGAGGGAGATGGTCCCTTTGGACTGTGATGGTCTGCCCCTTGCTGACTTCATTACTAACATCATGATGGCTGGTCTTCTGCTATCTACTCCAGTGGCCAACACACTTGTGGTGGATTGGCTCCTTCCTCCAGGTCTTCCACGGCTCCTTCCTCCAGGCCTGCCACGGCTCCTTCCTCCAGGTCTGCCACAGCTCCTTCCTCCAGGCCTGCCACGGCCTCACCCTCCAGGCCTGCCACAGCCAACGAGCCAGGTTTCATGCCCACTCCAGCCCTAGAGGAATTTTCGGGGTTGGGCACTATGACTCCAGTGGTCTCCGAGCTCCCTTCAGCAGAGATCAATTTCTCCCCAGCCTCAGTGGTCCTGGAGACTTCCTTCATCGAGTCTCCCACGTCTCCACCTTCCGAGTCTCCCACAGCTGTGCTCACGGCCGTCTGGAAGCAGAACAGAAGAAGGGCTCCTACTCCCCATTTACTGCCAGTGTTCACAGCCACAGAGGTGTTCCCCTATCACTGCCTGTGTCCATGACCATGGAGGTTATTCCCCTATCGCTGCCTGTGTCAACGACCATGGAGGTCAATCCCCTATCACTGCCCATGCTCACAAACACGGAGGTTCTTCCCCTGTCACTACCAGTACTCTCAGCCATGGAGGCCGTTTTCCAGTCATTGCCAGCGCTTCTGACAATGGTGAGTCCGCCCTTAGAGTCTTCCACGACTCCGCCCGCTCCTCCTGAGGCTCTTCCTACAATGGTCACGTCCACTCCCCCAGAGACTCCTCCTACAGCGGTCCCGTCCACTTCCCCTGTGATTCCTCCTCCAGCGGCTCCGCCAGCTTCTCCTTGAGACTCCTCCAGGGACTCAGTTCCATGCTCCTCCTGCGGCTCTGCCCGCTCCACCTCCAGATCCTCCTCCTGGAACTCAATTCCCTGCTCCTCCTGCAGCTCTGCCCGTTCCACCTTTGGCTCTGCCTCCTGAGACTCAACTCCCCGAACCAACTGTGGCTCTGCCCCCTGACCCAGTCCTGGCCCTGTGGCCACCTCCCAGGCCTCCTGACCCAGTCCCAGCCCTGTGGTCACCCCCCTGGCCTTCTGATCGTCCGCAGGCTCCTCCCTGGTGTCTTAATGATCCTCCGGATCCTTCCTTGTCTGGTTGTCCCTGCCTTCCTTCCCATCCATCTTTGGGCACCAGGAGTCACCCATCTGTGTTCTGAGACTTATGTTGAAGTTTTTCCCCCAAACTACATTTCCCATCATGCACCTTCCAGACATCCTCATCACACACACCTGTTCCCAGTTCCCTCTGATCATGGTTTCCATCTGTTCATTGTAATGTCTTTAGTCCCCATGTGTATATATAGTCCTCTTGTTCTCCTTCCTCTTGTCGGTTCTCGTTTGTATGGTTGTGAGTTTAAAAGTTATTTTTAAGTTAGTTTTTCTGTTTGTTTGTTAACATGTTAATTTAAATGTTACATTCATATTTACCAGAAAACTGCTGTGTTGTTTGATTTTCCCTTTTTCTCAAGTGTTTTTTTTTTCCATCTTGATGTCTTCATCTTCTGAGTTGCATTAATAAAAGAGTCTGCGTTTGGATCCACACTCTCCAGTCTCGTCTCTCCCATCAATGTTATACCAACACAGGTGTAAAGAAGAATTATCCCCTGGCTTTAAAGGAAGATTAAACTGAGTATCATCAGCATAACAGTGGTAGGCATGTTGTGTTTTTGAAAAATATGGGCCAAAGGAAGCATATATAAAGAAAATAAAACTGGGCCCAGAATAGAGCCTTGAGGAACCCTACAGGTAATGGGTGCAGAGGAGGAAACATTTCCCAATTCGACAGAGAAAGTTATCTCTTTAAGATAGGAGGAACACCATTCAAGTGCAGTCCCTTGAATCCTTGCCCACCGTCTTAAATGCTCCAGCAGAATTCCATGATCTATGGTGTTGAAAGAGGCACTAAGATCAAGGAGGACTAGAATTGCACAATAGCCTGAATCAACAGCCAGCAACAGGTCATTAGACACTTTGAGGAGGGCAGACTCTGTGCTGTGTTGTGCTCTAAAACCAGATTGAAATTTATCAAAAATACCATTTCCATTTAAAAAAGCAGAGAGCTGATGATAAACAACCTTCTCTAGGATTTTTGATAAAAAGGGCAGTTTTGAAATTGGACAATAATTATTTAATACTGTTGGATCAAGACTGGGCTTTTTAAGAAGAGGTTTCACCACAGCATTTTTAAGACAGGATGGCACGGCACCATTTACTAAACTGCAGTTCACTATTGATAGTAGACTTAAACTGACAGCATCCAGAACCTGAATAAGGAGGCGAGGGGCAACAATATCTAGGGAACACTGGGCAGGCTCCATGTGTTGGACTATATCCACCAAGTAAGAAAGTGAAACCGGTTCAAACTTATTTAAGTGGGCTGCTGATGAGGGTGGACTAATATGGTCTTGGTCAAGGTCAGGGGGTGAGATGCTAGCTCTGAGAGCATCAATTTGACCTGTGAAAAACTGTGAAACATTTACACAAGCTGCTGGAGTAATATCTGGAAATGTAATTATGACAGGATTTAGCACTGTATTTATTGTGCTAAATAAAGCTTTTATTTTTAATAATATCTGATAAATATTGTGCCTTAGCAGCTTTAACAGACTGCTGGTATTTAATCATGCAGTCTTTTAGCATTTCATAAGACACCTGAAGCTTGTCTTTGTTCCATTTCCTCTCTGCTTTCCTCCACTTTTGTCGGAAACAATGGGTATCATTATTGAGCCAAGGCTGGAGTCTGGTTTTTGGTGCTAAAATGTTAAAAGGAGCACAGTTATCCATGATAACACTACATGTAGAATTGAACATTGATACCAACTCATTTAAGCCCATACCAGAAGGCAGAGACTCTATGGTACAAGATAGAGGGGAAGATTTTTATGCATCAGAAAACTGGCTGACTGTTGAGGAATTTATAGAATGGACATGACAGCCTGATGTCTTATGGTTAGTCAGTTAATTAGAGAGAGTGATATTAAAGATAACTGGCTTATGATCAGAGAGACAATCATCCTCTGTGTCCACATTATAAACTGGGACACCCAATGATAAGACCATATCCAGATTATGGGCTTTCTTGTGAGTAGAACTTAAAACAGACTGAGTAAGATTAAATGAATCAATAACATATAAAAAACTTGCTAACCATAAGCTTACTAGTACAGCAAACATGGATGTTAAAATCGCCTAAAATTAAAAGACTGTCAGAATTAGGTACCACAGCAGATAAAAACTCAGAAAATTCTTGAATAAAAAGTTTGTTATAATTCGGGGGTCTATATATGAGTGCACAAATGTCTGGACTGTTTTTATATCTATATTAAACAACTGTAACTCAACTAGAATAGTTTTGAACCGTTAATAAACTGCATTTAAATCGATTTCTGAATATTGTGGCGACCCCGACCCACTGTCCATGGAGAACTCAGAAAGTTAGTCACATGGAGAGGCTTCAGATAGAGGGTCCAGTTCACTGGTGTTGAGCCAAGTCTCCGTCACAAACATAAAGTCCTGTTCCCGGGAAGATATAAAGTAATTTAATAGAAAATACTTATTTGAGATGAACCTGACATTTATTAAGGCCATCTTCAAATTCTTAACTGTTGATGGAAATGAGGATATATTAATTTGCGGACTCTGTATTAAGACAAAATCCAGTGTTCGGAGATTGCTGGGATTTACTCCACCTCTGCGGAACTGCGGTCTCGATAACCCACAACGAGACATTAATTCCGTTAATTCCGGTTGCTCCGGTAAAACATGTCGGAGAAATGTGTACCTTGGTTCGAGGGAATGCGATGAATAGAGATGACCTGGTGAAAAACCCAGACCAATGCACACCACTGCAAAGGTCTCAGGATATCTGGCGGGGACTCCGGTTGATCTTCTCAGTCTCACCAAAACACAATCTCTCTTGCCCCGTTTCCTATGATGTTTCTTTCTGTGAAATATATAGTCCGGTCTTCAACAGATGTTCGCTGGTAAGTGTGCAGGAAATGGAGATTCCGACGGCTTCTGTCCTCTTGGGTTCCAACAGCATAAGTCTGGAGCAGAGTTATGAATGCTGAGAAGATGATCGCGATCATAGGTATAGAGTGAGGTAACTCTTAGTGCAGACAAACAAAAAAGCAGAAAAACCACAGGTAACTCATATAACACAGACACCAGGCGACAGCTTACCAACAGACAAACTGGCGCCATCTTCCCTGAACATGTGATAATATCCTGTACTCTATGCAGCATCTGATGCTGGATGCAGCATCATTTAAAATCAATAGTTTTCAGTTTCAGATGCCATTGTAGAAATGTAGTATTCACAGTCAGCCAGACATGTTCACAAGTCCCTGAGGTCCAAGTTCAAGTCTCAAGTCTTTCAGGTCAAGTCTAAGTCAAGTCTCAATTCTTTGGTCACAAGTCCAAGTCAAGTGAAGTTTTTTTGTTTTTTTTTTTTGGCAATAAATGATTTATTCTTTATCTGCAGCTGGTTAGTTTAATAAACCCTGAATAAGGCTAATTCAATTTTGAAACATTAAAACTGACTACTTTAAGGGATTGCCATGTTTATTTATTTAAACTTGTCTAATAAAGTACATAAGGTTTTACTTTAATCATTTTAATTTGATTATTTAATTTAATTTGTATTCAGGAAACAATCAATAAAGTATCCATTTAAAAAAAAAAAAAATTTTTTTTTTTTTTTATTTTTTTTTTATTTTTTTTGGCATTAAAAGAGAACAGACAGACAGACAGAAGGAAAACTAGCTTTGTCCATAAATCTTTAGGGCTATAAAGCCCTTTATTCTATTTTGTATGTGCCCTTATGAAAATGTAACATAGTTTTTATAATTTAAACAGTGGTATTAATTTCTAACAAGACCATGGTAACCTCAGGTAAAATCAAGCATGGATCGTCACTACCATGGTAAAATGTAACATGATTTCTATAAAACAAACTTTGGCATTTTTGTAAAGAAAAACTGTATTCTAAACACATTTAAAACAATAAATACAATATATATATATATATATATATATATATATATATATATATATATATATATATATATATATATATATATATATATAAATTGCCATAGTTGTAACAAAAATGTATGATATTCCCTCAGTTCCCTAATGTAGCCTATTATAAATTTAATAGAGCTATAGTAGTAATATAATATTTATTATGAATATATTTCTGCCTAAAATACTACAGTCAATACAGTTAGTGTTACTGTAGTAAATTCATGATGTGTAAGAAGTCTGCTAATTTATGTCTGTGCATGTCGCTGTGTTTTCTCAGCGTCAATGCTGTTTTGTCGGGCCGTTTAATGTTTGCTCACCGAGAGGTTTGCACCAGAGAATTCTGTGCCGAATTCAAATGTTTCGTGACTCACGCCGTGCTTCTCACTGGTCCTCGCAGCACTGCAATGTGAGATCTGTGGTTGAGAGCTCTGCGAGATGCGTAAGCACAGCTGCTCTGTGCTCGGCCTACTTTGTCCACTGACCCGGGCAGGGAACAGCGCTGTTTCATTCCACTTTTGATGCGTATGTCATTTGATGTCGCTTAACAGAAAACAGCAGCGCATAAATGGAGAGTGAGAGGGAGAGTTGGTCAACTCTGTAGTCGCACCAGCAGGAAAAATATTCGCACAATGACGTGTTTTTCACGAGTCTATGATTTCGAATGCAAGTCAAGTCTCAAGTCAATTGGTTGCAAGTCCGAGTCTAGTCGCAAGTCCTTTTTTTTTTTTTTGCGACTTAAGTGTGACTCAAGTCCGAGTCACAGACTCAACTTTCCATCTCTGCAGTCAGCCATGATTACTTTAATCATTGAGTGAAAGTATCAAAAAACAGTATGGTTACTGAGATTAAGTGACTGGTCATGTGATTCTAAAATGGCAGTGCCCATGTGCGGACCCTCTGCATGTAGAATAAAACAGCTTTTATAAGGTTACTGATAT
The DNA here is from genome assembly GCF_019703515.2 of Myxocyprinus asiaticus. Taxonomy (NCBI): domain Eukaryota; kingdom Metazoa; phylum Chordata; class Actinopteri; order Cypriniformes; family Catostomidae; genus Myxocyprinus; species Myxocyprinus asiaticus. Next base: position 11,431,578 of record NC_059375.1, on the reverse strand, counting down.
GACTGGGGTCTTCATTTTAATGTAAGTGGTAATAATTTCATACATATATCGCAAGATTATGAGTTAAACTTTTTAAATGAGTGCATCTTTAAAGCTGAAGTATGTCATTGGTAACATTTTACAATATTACATTTGTTAAAATTAGTTAACAACATTAGATAACATGAACTAACAATGAACAATACTTTTACAGCATTTATTAATCTTGGTAAATGTTAATGTCATCATATAGTAATAATGTACATATTTTAAATCAAAAATTGTATATGTTAACATTAGTTAATGCACTATGAACTAACATGAACTAACAATGAACAATTGTATTTTTATTAACTAACATTAACAAAGATTAATAAATGCTGTAAAAATATATTGTTCATTGTTAGTTCATGATAACTGATGCATTAACTAATGTTAACAAATGGTCTTGTCTGTCCCTGTTAGCAGACTTGGTTGGACAAACCACCAATGTTTTGAGAGAGTCACAGTATATACACTTTTGGGGGAAATCAACCTACAAACTGCTTAGCTACTCATAGCTGACTCTACATATTAAGTTGGGATTGAAATATTTTAACATTGAAAAATTACACATATTACTTTTAAATAGAGCAATAGCAAGACAATAGAAACGCAGCTGTTTGACGAAAACTATCCAATCCTTATGTTCATTGGTAGCAAGTGGGGACACACTTTTAGCTCTGTTATCTCATAAACCATAACAAAGATACTTTAATGGGCAGACATTTGGAGCAGTGGTTCTCAACTTGCATTGTTTCAGAAATTCCCCTGATTTGAAAATGGCATGATCGCATGGCCTTGCAAAATATCTCAGGATCTAATTTCTTATGTTTTTAGTGGTATCTTGGGTTTACAGCTGAAAGTAAGTGGTTTCAACCAGCCCTCCTTCTCTGGGTGTGTGCTACATTTAACATATCACATATTGTACAATAGGGTACTGTTATGTGATACATGTTCTAAGAACCGTGAGAGGAAATCACTTCACACTGTATAAGCCCACTTTCTGTACATTTATGACTCTACCCCATCTCTCTTTGTATGATCAATGTGTGGGTCGTCAAAGAGGAAGAAAAGTAGGAAAAACATGATCTCATGCATAATTTGAAATAATTTTCTGATGTAATCTGCGGAAGCCTCAAAGGCCCTGAGTAAATAAAGCTTTGAAAAGTTTCAAGGTTTTTTGTTTGTCTTTGTATAAAATCCATAACAGACATTATCATTTTTATCATTTAGATCATTTTTTTAAGTTTTGCCACATCCCTTGGTGAACGTTGTGCTGCACTGGTAAGCTGCACACTAAAACAGGTGAATGCTCTGACATCGCATATGTCTTCTCCCTTGTAATGAAAATTATCCAAAACAAGCAAATTAAAAGTTAATCATGATTGTAACTAGAGGGCGAAATATGACTGTTGTATCCGGATGACGGAGATGGTGAAAGGCAGTTTACTGTTGTGTCCAATTCTATATATATTTCAGTGGTGTAAACATACTACTCACACTACTTACAACAGTGCAGATGTGTGCAGTTTGGGACACACTATATGGCATCATAGATGCACCATTATGACATCATAGAGGCCCCCTTAGGACATCATAAAGGCACCATTATTATGTCAAGGATCCACATTTATAACATCAAAGAGGTAACATTGACATTACAAAGACATCATTATGACATCTTAGATCCACCATCATAACATCACAGAGGCACCATTATGAAATCATAGAGGCTCCATTATGACATCATAGAGAGACCATTATGACATCATAGAGGCCCCCTTATGACATCATAAAGGCACCATTATGACATCTTAGATCCACCATCATAACATCACAGAGGCACCATTATAAAATCATAGAGGCTCCATTATGACATCATAGAGAGACCATTATGACATCATAGAGGTACTGTTGTGACATCATATATCCACCATTATGACATCATAGAGGTCCCATTATGACATCATAGAGATCCCATTATGACATCATGGAGGTCCCCATTATGACATCACAAAGACCCAATTATGACATCATAGATGCACCATTATGACATCATAAAAATCCTATTATGACATTATAGAGGTCCCATTATGACGTAGAAACACCATTATGACATCATAAAGAACCAATTATGACATAATAGAGATAACATTATGACATCATGTAGGTAGTGTTGTGAAATCATATATCCATCATTATGACATCATAAAGACCCCATTATGACATCATAGAAGCACCATTTTGACATGATAAAGACCCCATTATGACATCATAGAAGCACCATTATGACATCACAGATGTCCAATTATGACACCATAGAAGCACCATTATGGTCCATCGTGAAGTTCCCATTATGACATTATGGTAATGACTGGAGAGAAAAGATAAGGATCTAACTGCAGCCTTTAATCAAAAACATGAACAAAACAAAAGAAAAATAGCCAGAACACACAATCAGTACAGCCTTACACAAAAAAGGACTGACAAAGATACAGAGAACATGAAGGCATTATATATACAAAGAACAAGGTTAACAAGACTAGTAACAAGACACCTGGGACAAATCAACAAGGGAAACAGGAAACAAGGGCAGAACTTAAAAAATAAAAAAAAGACACTAAAGTAACCTAACGCCCTCTGGTGGACGATAAGGAACACACTGGGGTGCCGTGGAATCTCTGCCCAGTTCAATATTTTAATATTCACCAGTTTTAAAAGTACTGGCAGTACAAAGTGCTGACTCAGTTCAGTACCCGAACATTGTTGGTCTACAGCCGGTTGCATTCAAACGCTCACATGCGTATGTCTGCGCATGCTATATAGAGCGCTGAGTCTAACTGTGAATGTAGCTGAGCGCGTGAACAGTCAAAATGCGCCTCTTTACACAATATTAATATAAACACAGCTGTTAATGTATTGGGAGTGTAAGCAGACAGGACAAAAATCTGATCTGTCCGATGTGTAAATTCAGCCGAATAGACCTTAATATTAATCAAACAACAATATTGACAAGAAAAAAAGATAAAATCACTCACTGTCCTTTAGTAGCTGTAGAAGTCCACTAAATTTCAATGACAGGTCTACTTCTCAGTCAAACTCTGAATGCATTGAATCAGTGTTAATGAAATTTCTGGGTGAAATATTCCTATAAAAGTTGAAATGGCAAATTTGAGATTTTTTCTTTTTGGAGTGAGCCTATTCCAAATGTATTACCTCAGTGCTCTAGGTAGACTATATAAATGTAGATTTAGGTATGAGAAATCCCAACAACTTTAGAAGTGCTTTTAACAAAGAAAGGAGAGAGAGAGAGTTGAATGGGAGATCAGACCTATATTCTTGACGGACAAATGGAACAGTGCTCCACAAACTTGCATGTTTTACACTCAACTGAATTCATTTATCAGATTATTAAATGTCGATCTATTCATTACCATAGGAGGACAATGGCAAAAGCTTGGCACAGAAGTAAACACAAGTGGGAAGCTGTCTGGCAGGCCAGCCTTTACTCACATTCAGCAAATAACACACTTCTGCTTCTTCAATGGAATTGTAATACTTTATCACCCACAAGCAGTTTTACCCTGTATTTCAGAGCTGAGTTTTGTGTTTCTGGTTTTAAAGATGTCTGGCACTTTCTTACCAAGTGAAAAGTGATCTGGGTCTTTACAGGTACACATGGGGATTTATAATGGCATTGATACAGTGGCCCCAAAAAGTATTTGGACACCGAAGCCAGTCTACCAATGTCTGAATGTCATTGCATTAGAAAACGCAAACTAAGTGGCATGTGCTTCAAGATTAAAATGTTCAATATTCACCTCACCTCTGACCAATCTGGTCTTGTCCACTCTCCATCTATATGTTAAATGTCTAGGCAGGGCACTCTGACCAGTGGTACCTCCTTGAATTAAAACACGGCAACACTCTCTGTCCATGTCAAGCCAAGACATGCCTGGATGGTGATATAGGAGCTCTAACAAGGTCGCTAAACAACATGGAAAATGTGATGGTCCTGTTTTTGAATACATATTAAAATGATCACATTTCATATAAATCAAGTTTTTGGCGCATAGTTTACTTTGATTTTGCTGTCTAATTGATATAGGCTCAAATTCACCTGTATGTCCTGCAGTTTATTTATTTATTTATTTTTTAAGTCCACAGTGACATTTTACAAGCAACATGAACACACATCAAAAAAGCATTATCAGGACATCTGCTCTATTGTCTCTGTGGGTAAAAGCCAGTTGGGTATACTACACTTAAAGACAGTCCTAACTTGTGTCTGCACAATGTTCTCTTTCAAACATTATTTCATCATTCGGTATTCTAATTATACCACTTGGTCATTTCACAACTTTTTCAGATTAAACCATAAAATAAATACATCTTATCTTGGTTTTCAACCTTCAGTCAAAACAAGCAAGGAACTCTGCTGGTGTAGCTTCCTGAGCAACCTGCTTATGATAAAACATGCAGTTTCCAGGGCAATTTGAAGAGTCTGTTTCTGAAGAAAAGGGAGAGAGCACTCTGCCACAAGGGTACAGTCAGCTGCAAAAAGTGAAGGACACATTTAGATGGTGATCACAGATTTTTATATGGACTCCTCATTAATTGACTAACATTGCTGCACATACAGTATATATATACAGTATATAGAGCAGTGCAGATGTGTAATAGAGCTAGATGTATATATATTTTATGTATCATCATGATGGCGCCGCGGATGGCTGCCTCGGTGTGGAGCTCCTCAGTTCGTTTGTTGTTTTTGTTTGTTTGTCCTGTGTTTAGTAATCTTTTTCTAGTCAGTTTTAACAGAGACGAACTCCTGAACATTCGACAGCATGAACCAGACAATCTTTTCCTGGTTTTTGAATATTCAGACATTTTGCTAGACATTTTAGTTGGAAGCACGGCTTTGTTGTTCAGGAGAAGCAGGTGAGGGAGATGAGCCGATGCACTGGTCAAACTCCGTCGGCGCGGATTTCGAACAGCGCTGCCGAATATTCACTTAGCGAATCTCCTCTCTCTTCCTAACAGAACGCACGAACTACATATCCTCACCTGCACAAACAAGGACTTTTCAACCTCTGCTGCCTTGTGCTTCATAGAAACCTGGCTGAGTGAAGCCATTCCGGACAGTGCGTTACATCTGCCGGGCTTCCAGCTGTTCAGAACGGATCGCATCACGGAGTTAACGGGGAAAACGAAAGGCGGTGGAACATGCTTTTATATCAATGAAAGTTGGTGTACAGATGTAACAACGTTAAAGAGGATGTGCTGTCCTAATTTGGAAGCGCTCTTTATTAACTGTAAGCCTTTCTACTCGTCGCGGGAGTTTTCCTCGTTTATTCTGGTGAGTGTGTATATCGCACCAAACGCGTGTTTGAACACAGCACTGCAACAGCTGGCTGATCAGATCACAGACATGGAACAACAATACCCAGACTCAGTTATTATTATTAATGGGGATTTTAACAAAGCAAATCTCACACATGAACTGCCCAAATACAAACAGCACATTACATGCCCCACCAAAGGCAGGAACATACTGGATCATTGCTACACAACAATAAAGGATGCATATCGCTCTGTCCCCAGAGCAGCTTTGGGACTCTCTGATCACTTTCTGGTTCATCTTCTTCCAACCTACAGGCAGAAATTAAAATCAACCAAGCCAGTAGTAAGGACTGTAAAGTGATGGACCAATGAAGCAGAGCGGGAACTACAAGCCTGCTTCGATTGCACAGATTGGAGTGTTTTTGAGGCTGCAGCCACAGACCTGGACGAGCTCACAGATACTGTTACATCATATATCTGTTTCTGTGAATATATGTGCATTCCTACTAGGACTTACTTAAAGTTCAACAACGACAAAACATGGTTTACAGCAGAGCCCAGGCAGCTTTGTCAGGCCAAAGAGGATGCTTACAGGGGTGGGGATAAAGTCTTGTACAATCAGGCCAGGAATGCACTGAACAGGGAAATCAGAGTGGCTAAAAGGAGATACTCTGAGAAGCTGAAAAACAAGTATTCAGCTAACGACCCTGCATCAGTGTGGAGTGGCATGAAACAACTCACAAATTACAGGACTCCTACCCCCAACCCTGTAGGGAACCAACAACTGGCTGACGACCTGAATGTGTTCTACTGCAGATTTGAAAGGCCCAGTCTCACACCCCACACCCACTCTGACCTTCACTTCACACAAACACCAACACCTCCTGCAACCCCCCTCCTCCCCCCTCCTGCTACTCAACCTGCACTTAAGATCTGTGAAGATGATGTGAGCCGCGTCTTTCGGAAACAAAAGACGAGGAAGGCTTCAGGCCTAGATGGCGTCTCACCAGCGTGTCTTCGATCCTGTGCTAACCAGCTGGCCCCCATCTTCACACAGATCTTCAATAGATCACTGGAGCAGTGTGAAGTCCCATGCTGCTTCAAACGCTCAATCATTATTCCTGTCCCAAAGTAATGACTACAGACCTGTTGCCCTGACGTCTGTGGTCATGAAATCATTTGAGAGACTGGTGTTGGCCCACCTGAAGAACATCACTGGACCCTTTCTAGATCCCCTTCAATTTGCTTATCGAGCAAACAGGTCTGTGGATGATGCAGTCAACATAGGATTGCATCATATCCTGCAACATCTGGACAGACCAGGGACATATGCAAGGATCCTTTTTGTGGAATTCATTTCAGCTTTCAACACCATCATCCCAGCTAAACTCCAGAATAAATTACACCAACTCTCTGTTCCCATGTCTATCTGTCAGTGGATTACCAGCTTTCTGACGGACAGGTAGCAGCTTGTGAGACAGGGGAAACTCACTTCCAGCACCTGTACAATCAGCACTGGTGCCCCACAGGGATGCGTACTCTTCCCACTACTCTTCTCCCTCTGCACCAAGGACTGCATCGCCAAGGACCCCTCTGTCAAGCTCCTGAAGTTTGCAGACGACACCACTGTCATTGGCCTCATCCGAGATGACGATGAGTCTGCATACAGAAGGGAGGTTGAACAGCTGGCTGTCTGGTGCAGTCAAAACAACCTTGAGCTGAACACGCTCAAAACGGTGGAGATGATTGTGGACTTTAGGAGAAACACCCCAACACTGACCCCCCTCACCATTCTAAACAGCACTGTGGCAGCAGTGGAGTCATTCAGGTTCCTGGGCACTACCATCTCACAGGACCTGAAGTGGGAGACCCACATTGACTCCATTGTGAAAAAGGCCCAGCAGAGGTTGTACTTCCTTCACCAGCTGAGGAAGTTCAACCTGCCACAGGAACTGCTGATACAGTTCTACTCAGCAGTCATTTAGTCTGTCCTCTGCACTTCAATAACTGTCTGGTTCAGCTACGAAATCAGACATCAGAAGACTACAAAGGACAGTTCGGACTGTTCGGATTATTGGTTGCCCCCTGCCCCCCCTTCAAGAACTATACACTTCCACAGTGATGAAAAAGGCTGGAAAAATCCCTCTGGACCCCACTCACCCTGCTCACTACCTTTTTGAACTGTTGCCTTCTTGCCAACGCTTCAGAGCTCTGAGCATCAGAACCGTCAGGCACAGGAACAGTTTTTTTCCCTCAGGCTATCCATCTCATGAACAGTTAAATTGCCCCACTGAGCAATAACTATGTGCAATACACAGTTTAGTCTTTTTTATATTTACCCAACACATCCAACCTCTTCTGCCATTTCATTCCTCTGAAAAAACAAAAAATCATTTGCACTGTACATACCAGATTTGTATTTGCACTGTACATAACAGATTGTATTAGATTTGCACTAATTATGTGTATGTGTGAATGTATGTATGTGTGTGTCTGTACGTATGTGTATAATTAGTTGTATTTTTTTATTTTTTATTATTATCTATGCCTTGCTGCTGGTTTTGTATTGTTTTTGTATTGTTGTACACTGGAAGCTCCTGTCACCAAGACAAATTCCTTGTATGTGTAAGCATACTTGGCAATAAAGCTGATTCTGATTCTGATGTATGTCTTTTCATATTTCCCTGTGACATTAAAGATTTTAGTCAACAGGTGGCGACAAAATAATTTTTTTTTGTGTTATAAGCCAGTAAAGTTTGATGTGAATTGGGTCAGCACATGTCAGTCAGCCAGCGTTTTTTTTTAAGTCATCGGCATTGTCTCTCACTTTATGATCGCTCAGATTAGTACTACAACAATACAACTGGGAAATACAGTTAAACTAACAGTGTCAGCATTAAGGCTTATCATAGCTGAGAGACACAACAGACGGAAAAATCAAAAACATACCCAAGGCACTTAGCTGATACCGGAGTTTCCACGTTGTGAGGAGATCTCATCAACATAGCGGAGAAGAGCACCGGCTACCGCAAAATACTCAGGGGTGAGCCCCGCTCGGAGGTTTGTTGTTACACGGAGATAATAGAATGCATTTTTGTGTGTTATGAGCCAGCTGAGTTGATGTGCACTGAGTAAGTGCTGATGGTCAGAATCAGAGAGCGGTTTCTTTTAAGTCATTGACATTTGTCTCTCACTTCATGATCACTGAGATTACTGCTACACTACAGCTTCAGCATTAAAACTTATCACAGCTGAGAGACACAGCAGACTGAGAAAACACACAGACTCAAGGCGTTTACCTTTTACCGGAGTTTCCACATTGGAGAAGATGTAAACATTGAACATGGTGGCGGAGAGTACGGTTTTTATAGTGAATGACTCTTGGGCACTGGCAACTGCGAAATAGGGAGGAATAACCCCCCCCCCCCCCCCCTCGGATGGCTATTTTTCCCACAGAGAAAATAGTTTGTATTTGACCAAAATGAGATTATGTAGTGTGTATGTTCAGCAAGCTGACAAACACACTACAGCAACTCTGCTTGAGAGTCGCAACAGACGCAGGTAATCGCAAACGCTGAATCTCTCTCTCTCTCTCTCTCTCTCTCTCTCTCTCTCTCTCTCTCATCACACACACACACACACACACACACCCATACACACAAACACACACATTCTTGCTTCTCCAGAAACTTGTTAGAAACAGCCCGAGCCATCATTACTAGTTCTAAAGTGACATTTTCAAATTAGTCTTTCCTCATTATTTTCTTTTTTTTGTTTGTTTTTTTGTTTTTTGTTTACTTGTTCATTGAACTGTTGTATCTAAGAAATATCACACTCGCAATCTGCTGTATGGCCCTAAATCGGTACTGCTGTGATAAACTGCTGCCAAATCACAGCCGTCCTGATGTAGGGCCATACAGCACTCTTGCTTGTGTGAAATTGCTTAAATATATATATATATATATATATATATATATATATATATATATATATATATATATACAGTATATACTCCATATATCAGTATCTTTTTCTTGTTTTGTTGTAAAAAATTACTATCTAAGCATCCTTACAACAAAACAAATAAATACAATAAAATATTAAGCAATATTTCTGTAAAGTATTAAGACATCTTTGAAAAAAAAAATATAGTGGAAATGTTATTTTTATTTATTTATTTATTTATATACAGTATTTTCTTGAGAAATTTTCCTGGCCAAATTAAAAGTACAAAGTACAAATAAGAAGCATAATAAGATAATCAAGACAGATATTTAAGGATATTTAACCCTTAAATGCATGGTAATTTTCCCTAACACTTTTACATATTCGTGCCACGCATATCTATCAAAAATGGATGTACAAAATGCCCAGATAGTGTCAAATTGTAAAAATATTTTAAAGACAATAAGATAATAAAATATATATTTTTTATATATTTTGATGTTTTATTTTTCATAAATCAAAGAGGTAATGTACAAATTAGAACAGGATTCATTATTTTCACACTGAAATTTCATGAGATGCAACTGGCTGTCAAACACATATTAACTTACACATAACACATTATCTGCACATAAGATACACATCAGCTACACCTAAGTTACACATACGTTACAACTAAGTATTTTCTCAGACACTTATTGAGTCTAAATAGATGCACAACTTACATTATTTCAGTAGTACACCCAAATGACAACAGTCATAGCATACTGTTCATGTTACACTTGTGATTGTTTACTTCAGTGTTGTTTTTACATCAGCTAGCAATGTCATATGTAAATCAAATCAATCACTGAAACAGCAATGCCACATTGAGCAAGAAATAACAAGTATAATATGTATGTGTACATGCATATGGGATACTGATAATTCATCAATGTTGATAATTCATTGTTGCACAGAAAATCAACGTCATATAGTGTTTATTTGTATGAATATAGTGCTCATTATCTTGTAATAAACAAATAAATAGATAGCATGTGATAGAAAACTTAAATAGATATGAAATAATCATAAAAAATATAATTTATGAAAGTGAAAAACAATTTATACAAAAATGACACTCTTACATACCTCGGGTCTCTAAAGACCCTATACACTTTTTGTACTTAAACCATTCTAAAAAAATTAGACTTTTTGTGTGTGTGTGTGTGTGTGTGTGTGTGTGTGTGTGTGTGTTACACTATTTATAAGAGACAGATTGAGGAATACTAAAGAGGTTTGGTCACTAATCCAAAACAATTGATGAGGTACAGGGGTGGAATGAGGTCCCTGGTCTCTAAAGGCCCAAGGTATGCATTTAAGTGTTAAGGAGTATAAAACATCTTTTGAGTGCTATCTTTTACATTACATTTAAATTTATACATTTGGCACACAGTTTTATCCAATGCTGTTTAGTGATGAGTATATATATACACACACAGTATATACCTAATGATATATATTTTGTAAGTAGGTGTGCTCCACGGGAATCAAACCATGACCTTGGTATTGCAAGTGCAATTCTCTACCAGTTGAGTTTTAGGAATACTAAAATCTTCTGTTAAGATTTCAAAAGTTCAATATAGCAGTTGCTTCACATAATGCCACCATGGTAGCTGCTAAAAACTTGAGAGGCATTAAAGAATGAGAAGTGATTAAATGCAGTGATGGAGTTCATTAAAAGAAGAGGGACCCCCTTCTGTCCTTTGAGGCACTCCCACCACAGCTGTCCTGTCCACCAGTTCACTATCCAGAAAAAGTCTTTCTTGCTAAATTAACACATTCCTGTGAAGCATGCCCCCATTACCCAGGGAAACCAGCTGCTTCTGTGTCATTTATTCCTAAAGATACCAGTTGGAAAACCAGAGAATGGGATGAACATACATGCTATTGAGGAAACACAACAGATCCTATTCTTTCTGAAGAGAAGCAATGTCAAAAAAAAATATAAATAAATAAATAAAAAAAAAAAAAAAAAAAAAAAACATCAATCAGCTTAAAAGGTAGAACTCTTTCAATAAAACTGTGAAAAGCAGGAGAGCAGGGTGAATGCCCTTGTACAAGCATTTTGGCTGTGACTTTATCAAAACCAGCGTGCTTTATTCCAAAAGGAAAGAAAAACGCAGATGCTATTTGCACGCCAGTGCAAGTAGTGGCAGGTACTATTTTCACCCATATTAAACACTAACATACAGTATATAGGCATTATATGAGTATAATAGTCCCACAGACACCCACCCCTACCCCTAATCCTAACCCTAACCTTTCCATACTAAAATTAACAATGGTATTACTACAGTAATCATAGTTTCACCATGGTATTTTGTAGTAAAATCAAAGTATCCACAAAATTAAATTAACTATGGTTACTATTTTAAAACCATATTACTGTAGTAACACCTTGGTTAATTGCATCAAAATGGTTTCCTCCAACAAAAAATAAAACATGGTTACTATAATGTTATTATAGGAAAACCATTGTTAATTTCTGTATGGGTTAGTCTTTTGAGACTATCGCAAAAAGAGTGATTCAGTCTACACACAAGTGATGCCAAGCCGTGGGATAAAGGCATCACCGCTCTTGCCCTGGACGAGGAAGGGAACGGGTGTGATCGACAGACCATGCCTGTGCAACCATCACTTGACTCCCCAACATTCACCGTGACAGAATCACTGCAATAAAATCAACCTTTATATCCATTTTTATTTATTATTATAAATAGTATTAAAGGAAATATTAACAGCTACTTCCATAACAGAATATGTTGTATATTTCTGTGGGGTTCACCAGACCATTGAGGTGCAGATAGCTGCGTTGTGGCAGGTGCTATTTACACCTGGGCGCAGATAGTCATTTCGAAAAGGAATTCCCATGTGATACATTAATTTCTGATTTGTTTCTCCTGGACAGCAATGATATTGAGAAATGAGAGGAAATGGCGACTTTTGCTTAAGTCTCCTGATTCACAGAATTTTCGCTTGAAAAAAGGCTTTAGTAATCTCTAGTAATGTGTCTCCTCTAGAGCTTCAAAAGAGATCTCAACAATGTCTCAGACTTTGCTCAGATGTGTTAAAGAGATAGTTCACCCAAAAATGAAAACTCTCTCATCATTTACTCACCCTCTTGTATGACTTTCTTCTGCTGAACACAAACAAAGATTTTTAGGAGAATATTTCAGCTCTGTAGGTCCATACAATGCAAGTGAATGGTGGCCAGAGCTTTGAAGGTCCAAAAAGGACAAAGGCAGCATAAAAGTAATCCATATGACTTAAGTGGTTTAATCCATGTCTTCGGAAGAAATTTGATAGGTGTGGGTGAGAAACAGATCAATATTTAGGTCCTTTTCTACTATAAATTCTCCTCCCTGCCCAGTAGGTGGCCATATGCACAAAGCATGCAAATAATCAAAAACAAAAAGAACAAGAATGTGAATGTGAAAGTGGAGATATATAGTAAAAATGTTTTGAGTACCTACAGGACATGTCTCCAATGACACATACCAAATTTCGTAATGATACACCATTGGATTTGTAATATACAGCAATTTAAGACAAAATTCAAAATGGCTGATGCCCAATATATTATTTGACTTGGTATGCCCCATGGAATCTAAAGAGAACAGCCTAATAATTTTGGGCCAAACGTTTCAGAAGTTATAAGCAAAAATAGGCATTTTTCAAATTTCTTGACCACTAGGGGGCACTGTGCCGAAACACTGCAGGTACCCTCAGGCAGTGTTATTATAGCTAACGAAAACTAAAATGAAAACTAACTAAAACCATTTTTGTTAACTAAAATAAATTATTGGAAAAAACTGAAAGTAAACTAAAATACTTTTTCATTTCTCCAAAACTAACTAAAATAAAATAAAAATGATCTCAAATTCATTTTAGTTTTTGACATAATACAGTGAATATGGGCAAAGTGGGACAATTTTGGAAATTATTCTTTTCTTGACACTTTGAATTATGAACCAAACAACACATAACCTAACATTATACCTTTGATGAAAGCTTAGGATGTCTTCTACCTTAGTCAAAAGCAAACATTAAGAAATATTCAATACTGGTAAGTAGAACCTTTGAAGATTCTCTTTTGACCAAATCCCAGATGTGTTTAAGCAGCAGGGCCTACTAGTGAAGTGGGACAGAGGAAAAATTATTCTCTAGAAAATATATATATTTGAAATTAATTTAACTTTCACATCATAACATTAAGTTAACTTTTACTTGTTTATAAGCTTAACTAGATTTACCTCAAATTTCTGTCAATTTCTTTGCCATTGCTTTTCCCACCAGTGGTCATGAAATGAGTTCTGCCACACATCCCAAAGTAAACCATCAATTTTAAACCTCATAAATATAAAGGGATAGTTGACCCAAAAATTAAAACTTTATCTTTAACTCACCCTCATGCCATCCCAGATGATGATTTTCTTTCTTCAGCTGAACACAAACTAAGATCTTTAGAAGAATATTTCAGCTCTGTAGGTCCATACAATGCAAGTGAATGGGGTCTGAAACTTTGAAGCTCTAAAAGCTTAAAAGTCATCCATAAAACTCCAGTGATTTAATCCATGTCTTCTGAAGTGATCTAATCTGTTTTGGGTGAGAGCAGACCAAAATGTAACTCCTTTTTCACTGTACATCTTGCAATTGCAGTCTACAGGAATGATCATGATGTCAAGCTCAATTACACTTACTAGTACAGTTCGCAGAGTGCTAGATAGCTTGAAATCATGATTACCAAGGAGAATGCTGATGTCAAGATTTACAGTAAAAAGGGACTTAAATATTGATCTGTTTCTCACTCACACCTATCATATCGCTTCTAAAGACATGGATTTAACCACTGGAGTCGTATACATAACTTTTATGCTGCCTTTATGTGCTTTTTGGAGTTTCAAAGTTTTGGCCCCTATTGACTTGCATTGTAAGGACCTACAGAGCTGAGATATTGTTCTAAAAATCTTCATTTGTGTTCAGCAGAAGAAAGTAAGTCATATACATCTGGGATGGCATGAGGGTGAGTAAATAAAATTTTTTTGGGTGAACTATCCCTTTAATTGTATACTCCCCAAAGATTAGTTAATTAATGATTTATAATCATTTATTGAAATACATATGGATACAATGTCTTTTGTCGCCTTGCCCATATTCACCCTATATTATAAAATTTGCACATATTTACAATCCACATTAAACATGAAAATATCACTAGATAGACGTAACACAAGACTGCCCTGAGAAGTGAAATGATATTAGACTTTTTAAATTATATTATTATTATATAATTAATTTTGGCAGCCATAAAAATTCCTAAAAATAAAAACAAAAATAAAAATAAAAACTAACTAAACTGAAATTAAAAAACACTGAGAAAACAAAACCTAAACTAAAACTAAAAGACAAACTGTAAAAACTAATGAAAACTAAACTAAATTGTAAACTAAAATAGAAATAAAAACTAAATAAAAAATCCAAAACTATAATAATATATACCAAGTTTCATGTAAATAAGCTAAAGCATTGCAAAGATCCTCACGTCCATTTTGCTGTGCTCACAATCAACTTAAACATAGATCTATTTCTCACCCAGACCTATCATATTGCTTCTAAAGACATGGATTTAACCACTGGAGTATTATGCATTACTTTTATGCTGCCTTTATGCGATTTTTTCGGAGCTTCAAAGTTCTGGCCACCATTCACTTGCTGAAAGCTGAGATATTCTTCTAAAAATCTTTTATTTATGTTCAGCAGAAGAAAGAAAACCATTCACATCTGGGATGGCATGAGGCTGAGTAAATGATGAGAGAATTTTCATTTTTGGGTGAACTATCCCTTTAAGATACCAAAGTCTGCTATCAAATGAGATTTCAATATGAACTCAAATATATCTCACCAAATTATCCCAAGACCAATTAATCTAAGATATGCTATCCACATTAATTTAATAACTCTGTACTCTTACTGTATCTCAACCATTGTTTCATTTATGTCATTTGTGTCTATTTTTATTCCTCTCAAATCTTTCTCTGTTTTGCAGCCCCCTAAAAACTTTGCGAGTCTGTTTATGATCTTAAAGAACTTAATATACTCCCATTCCCTCACATGTTTATTTTTTCAGAAGAACATACATGCAGTAAAGGTGCACCTGTTGTGAACTGGGAGGACACAGGGCTAAAGGTTAGAGGTCAGGCCAATTTTACTTGTGAAGGGGGCAAAGGCAAGGACATGAGACATGGAAACATTCTGACACTGTTCACCAGCACAAGGAGAAATCATTAAATTGCTCTTTACACTTACATTTGGTAAATGCTATTGGGCACTTTCTTTTTAGAGTATGTATGCATGCTTGTGAGTATGAGAGCGAATGTTTTTTCATAGAAAGAGGGAGTCAGTTTTAATGGCATCCAGCTCAGTCTTCATTCACAATATCTAGCCACAGCTGGCAGTCATTTGCTAGCTGACTTCTTTGACAGCTGCGGTGCTCTGGGAGTGTATTAGGCCGCATTTACTGGGGGCATTTCCTCCCCTTTTCCCTTAACACCCCGTGCACTGAGCTCATAACCCCAAAACTGCCTCCCATAGCAACCCAGTAACTAACTACCTTTACAACACTCTCTGAAGAGTCCAATTGACTTATACTACAGTTACATTTATATTTATACACCTGGCAGTTGCTTTTATCCAGTGACTTACAATACATTCAAGGAAAACATTTGACCAATTTCTGTGTTCTCTGGGAATCGAACCCATGACAGTTGAGCTACAGGAACTAAAAAAAATTATCCTATAAATATAATAACAAAGATAATACATGCTCTGGGGACACATAGCTGGTCATATAATTATTTTGCAATATGATTTGCAAGTGGCTTGTTGTACATTTCACAGCAATTTTGTAGAAATGAACACTAGAGGTGATAAAACAACAATGTTTTTTATTCTCTTTCACACCAATCACGAGGAAAAAACATGATTGTAATGGCAGCCAGCTGGTAGGTAGCTGTGCACTGCGTAAACCTCACTCCCCTGGTCTCAAGATGCGCACTAGCGACTGACACTGGGGGCTAGGGTTGTGCAATAATGTATTATTATTATTAGGCTATTATTTTAAAAAGGCATATAGAAGGCATATATTATTAATAGAAACTATAAATGTAAGAGTAAAATTAAAAAATGGGTATTTCATTTAGTTTTGATGCACTCCCAGTTTAAGCCCCACGCACACACGGTTCTATCCAAATGCAGAGACAGATACAGATAATTTTGTCACAATAATCTACAGATACAATAATAATAGATACAAATACAGATAATGGCTTCACTGCACACCCCTACTAGGGGCTGTATCCTTTATCCTCCTTGTTAGAGCACCCGCCTCCCATGCCAGAGACCCTGGTTTGAATCACGCTCGGAGTGGGTTGAGCTGGACTGGTTACGCATGTGAGACATGAAATGAGTCGAAAGTGTCAAACTCACCACACACTGATGTCGTTGTCTCAGCAATTGCATTTTTCATGTCACATTTGATTTTTATGCCACTATTGCTTCAGTTTAGTTTTAAGGATTAGAGTAGGGTGGTAGGTTTTGTTGATTTAAAACTTGATAGAGCATAAATTTAGAAACCTCATCTGTTTTTCATCTTACATTCGCTTTTTATTACACTATCGGTAGGGTTTAGTTTTAAGGTTAGGGTAGGTATGTTTTGTTGACATAAAACTCAAAAGAGTATAATCCTTTAAAAACCTCATCTGTTTTTCATCTCACATTTTCTTTTTATGACACTATCGGTAGGGTTTAGGCTTAAGGTTTAGGGTAGGGAGGTAGGTTTTATTGTTTTAAAACTCGATAGAGGATTCATCTTAAAAAGCTCATCTGTTTGAGAGAAACTTCAACTCGCTTTTAGCACCACACAGTGTTAATTTCACATCAGAACTGCCACGATATGTGTTAGGAGCCGCATATAAGGAGCCATAATATTGCAAAAATGTCCCATAGTCACGTAATTTTATGGGATCAGACTGCTTAAAGGGTATTATTTTGTGATTGGAAATATAATTGGTAAAACTAGATTTTTACATTGTTTGTAGAAAATGTGAGTGGTGCTCGATCGTGTAAAACTCCCCATCACAATGCACAGTTTTTCTGAGTGGTTGACAGGGTGTTGTTATGTAGCACCCTTCTTTGACTAGGGTGGCCCATGTGAGGCACAGACTCATTCAAGGGTGGCATGAAGTGTAACTCAACATCCCTGATATTATTATTAATAATAATAAGATATGTGCATTTTCAGACATTTTAATAGTCTAATGTTTCTTGGCTAAATAATTTATTAACTGTTATTAAATGTAAATTTTTAATGACACACATACCAACACAACGCAACTCTCTCTCTCTGATTCCATGTCATGTGGAGCTCGCCAAAATAACAACAGGGGTACAGTGTGAACAATTGTAAAAGAGTGATTTACAGAGGTGGGACCAAGTCATCGTTTAACAAGTAACAAATAAGTCTCAAGTCTTTGCATTCATGTCTCAAGTCAAGTCCCAAGTCCTCAACTTTAAGCTTCAAGCCATAAACAAGTCATTAGTTTTCTTTGCCCAAATTACTGTACAAGAATTAATTACTTTATTACATTTAAATTAATTTATATCAGGAAGGCTTTTAAAGTATGTTCATCACTTCCCAGTTCAATTTCATGTGAGATATACTGTATATTTTCACTAAGGGCACTGATCTATCTCAGTTCAATTTGTCTGTCTGGGGATGTGTTTGAAAGGTATTAGTGTGTCTTAAAGGAATATTCCGGGTTCAATACAAGTTCTGCTCAGTCGACAGCATTTGTGGCATAATGTCAATTGATTACCACAAAAATTTATTTTGACTCGTCCCTCCTTTTCTTTTAAAAAAAGGAAAAATCGAGGTTACCATGAGGCACTTACAATGGAAGTTAACGGGGTGAAATTGTGAAGGATTTAAACAGAAAAGTGAATATTATTATTTTATAAAACCAGTTACATTAATTCTTCTGTTAAAACTTGTGTATTATTTGAGCTGTAAAGTTGTTTAAATTATAATTTTTACAGTCATGTTAGGGTTTTAGGGTTTGTTGACAATGCATCGTCATGGCAACGAAGTTGTAAAATTGGCTATAACAGAAAAGTTTAGTAAGTGATTTTATCCCACTAAAATCATGTTAACACACATATTGTTTATGTCTTGTGGCTATACTTTTGAAAATTGGCCCCATTCACTTCCACTGTAAGTGCCTCACTGTAGATTTAAGCTTTTTTTTAAAGAAAAGGATGGACGAGTCAAAATTACTTTTGTTGGTAATCAATATTATGCCACAAAATGCTGTCGACTGAGCTTAACTTCTATTGAACCAGGAATATTCCATTTACAAGCGCAAAAATGGCACTGTCACTTTAACAAGCAACGAGCATCTCAGACTCCTGCAGGTGCCCCGGTTTATTAATGAGAGAGAAGTCTCCCTTTTTTTATGCATCCATGCAATTTGTGATTCTAATGTATATTTCTTTTTATATAAATGATGACACATTACATGAAAGAAATGTTCTGTTTTAATCTCAAGCACTTTTCAACAAAAAATTTGATTTTCCAGGTTTTCAAGTACTTAAATTTTTAAAGCTAACTTTAAGCACTTCAAGGACCTTGTGTGAACCATGTAAATGGTGTAGAAAAAAGTGCAGTAGGGAGGTAGAGAGGTTATGATGTTTGATGTTTGTTTGATATGGTTTGTCATTTTTTTGGTATGCGACATCAAAATTCGATATATTGTCGCATCCCTAGTAGCTAGCTAGCTAACCCAGCTAACAAGGTAAGTTAAATGCTACTGAACAATAGCTGACATGTAAAAGTTAACAATCCCAACATACCTCTGTCTGTGGGTTTTCAGACTAAATTGGATGTTGTTGATAAAGCATCTGTAATTTTTGAACCACAGGTTCTACATTTTGCAATCCTTTTGCTGCCTTTGATATTGTATTCTTTATATCTAAATGAAATTACCTTTGGTATCATTTTTACTGTATCGTCCTTGAATGTGCGATCTTCAAACTTGGTCTTACTCTCGTGGAAGTTGATTGGTTTGTTGTCTGATTGGTTGAATGTGGAGCACGAAATGCTGATCTGAAAATCAAATGAATTGTTTACTGGGTAAAATGAATCATTTATTTTGCTGCACATTTGTAAATGTTCAGCTCTGATATTTTTTTATAGAAGGTATCAAGTCTTTCCAAACCAGAGGGCTCAAGTCCAAGTCAAGTCACAAGTCATTGTTGTCAAAGTCTAAGTCCAGTCGCAAGTCTTCTTTGATTATGTCGTGTCGAGTCGCAAGTCATCAAATTTGTGACTCGAATCCAAGTCAAGTGCAAGTTATGCGACTCGAGTCCAAAACAAATGTGATTCATGGAGTAACTTTACCCTGTGAATGTGTGTGATTGAGTATTTATTAGGCATGTCATAATATTTTGATATATCGATTATTGATTGGTTATTTTATCGATACTTTTTGAGGCAGCAATATATTAAAATTAGAAGTCTAATTTGCATGCTTTCCATTTCACTGTCAGTTGGCCTTCTGTTTAATGTAGTCTGGTGTAATAGTGTTGGGAGACCACAAGAGGATAATTACTGAAGCCAGTGGCAGGTAGGAAAAGACACAGTCCAAAATAAGTTTTGGATCTAGTCAGCATTCACACAACCATTACAAAGGTTTTTGTACTTCTTTAAGAATGAACAAAGTGGCATTGATGACTTTGCAGTTTAGTGTATGAAACGGGTGTACAGTAGCTGTGCAAATTGAACGATTAGAAATTATTATGCAAGTTCTCTGTATGTAGCCTTGAATAGATTTCATTCAAGCTGTCAAACCCAAAAAAGACATAATTGTAACTGAAAATGCATTGTGCAGGCTGTATGAAAGACACATATAGGTCTACACATATATCATCCAGTGATGGCTAGAGTAAATAATTTTTGTCCTTTGATAATGATTCGGATTGAATTTAATGGAAAACTGTGTGAGTTGAGCTCTGTGGGGTGGCAGAATTTTGAGCTGCCTCCTGCGAGCGGTGGTGTATGTGTACCCTCATAGAAAATAACTGTTTCAGATTTTAGAGCGCACCATGTCATCCGCCAGATGCATCCAGTGTGCAAACCCCTTTCATTTACCCTGCCCCTCACACTTTACTAAAGTTGTGTATGTTTGAAGAGACAAAGACTATTTTGCAGTGAGAAGCCCTATTTATGTTGGAAAAAATGGCGATATACTGTATATATTGATACTCATCTGGAACTTTTTTCGATTATCGATGTGTGAAAAAAGGCATCGATGCCAAGCCTAGTAATTATCCCCTCGAGACTTGCCGTAGAACGCATATATCCATATTATTCAGCTTTCAGAGAATAAAAAAATTACTTTGCGTCAAAACAGACTGTTGTGCCTCTAGACATTTTAGTGTAGGAGAACCCAAGGAAAAATGTTTGGCGACAGAATCACAATCTGTATTTGTGATTATATGCGGTTGAGTGCGATCGCTGATGAAAATGTTTAAATCAGCATGATGTCTTGTCAGTTCTTCATGCAAGAGCAAGAGACCACCCCGATGACAGAACAATTTTTTCTAACAGTTTTGATGTGCTTTTCCAGGTGCTGGAACCATTAAATCAGCAGGAAGTCCCGATGGTCAAGGGGGCCTCCCACTTGCAGATGTTAATGTCCCTACTGAAAAGACCAGCTTAACCAGAATGCAATTCCCATGCTGGTCTAGGCTGGTTTATGCTGGTTAGTGCTGGTTTGGTGCTGGTCTAGCTAGTGAACCAGCATAGCCATGCTTTTCACCAGCAACACCTAGCTGATGAAGCTGGTTAAGCTAGTTTAAAGGTCTGGTAGGGTCACCAGCATACCAGCATTTCATGCTGGGGGACCAGCACTCAAAACACAACATAAGCTGGTGACCAGCAATGATGGTCCTTTCAGCAGGGGCGCGCTCCATCTCTCACCTACTGGCCGGCGATTATGTAAATTAATCTTACACCTGAAAATTACTGGAAAAATCGTCTAGTGTGAGACTGGCTTGACATGTTGAAATGTAACACCTAGACTTAGGGGGTTTTAATAAACCCCTAACTAACTCAAATCAGTTTTTTCAACAAAATAGGCAAAATATCAGATTATGAAAGTTGAAATAATTGTGTTACATCAGATTGCAAATAACTGCATGTGTATATCTGAAGGAGCACTAAAATATCTGGAGAAAGCTATCCATTAGCATTCCCATTAATTTCAGTGGCATCTGCTCAGCTAGCGCAGTGCATTGCACTACGCAGAAGTGGAAGCTTTCATATTTGCTCATGGGTGCTCTGTTCTGGGATCTGCTGTAATGTGACTGATCACTCATCAATGGTAACAGATAGGGAAAAGTATTTAATGCTTTTAAGAGCCCTTAAAAACAATCTGCCACTGGAAAATGGTGTACTATAATTTAATTAAATAATTGCAATTTCAATTTTTATTGTAAAATTTATTTCATCAAACAACACAGCTACTTTTGAATGGCTGTTCTAGGATCTACCAGCAGATGCTAACCGGGACCTGCTAACCTGCCAATTCCTGATCCCCTGGTATCTCAGCAGTGGATCTTTTATATTTCATACCAGTCAATCACGTACATCACTGTTTCAATTATTGGCCATTTGTTGTGAAGTTCTGACTATTGAAGAGCTTGACTAATCATCAAACAGAGAAGTCGGACTTCCAGGCTTCCAAATACATTAATTGAAAACCCAGTGTCCAACAGGCAATCAGATGCAGATCCAATGCAAATAGCACTCATAAAGCTCCCATAGAGCCTCTCCTCCAATGAACCTCAACCTTTTGCGCCTTTATTTGAATGGTACAGGTAACTGCCATAGACTCCTGATCTATGGGACGTGCGTCCACTGACTTCTATGGACATATCCTTGTAAAAAAGTGGATTGTGTTACTTGAACATACAGCTCAATAGTGATGTGTAATATTTTACACTTTCATTTGCTAAAATATTGAAATACACAAAGAGTAATATGCAATTTATACAGATTATTTGTACATGTATTAACATGGTATGACCTCCCGGTCAGATGGCGAAACGTTAAGGGGGCCCCAACGTTGATATTGCATACACCTCCGTAAAAGGATAGCTGCATCACTGCCCTCATACAGTAGGCCTATATGATCTTTCTTGAGCTCATTTCTGATGTTCAAGTGGCTTCTCATTAAGATATATTCTCTAAGTAATTAAACAAAAAACAAAATCATTTTATAGCCTTAACCATGCGATCAGGTCACATCTATTGGATAGCAAACTTTCGGTTAACATTTTTGTAATTATCATATAATTTCACACATTTTACAGCATATAGTTCACATTTCAGAATGTAATTCAAATGCTTCAATGTAATTTAATTCATATCTCAAAGAACAAAATATATTTCCCCTAATGAGTGTTCTTAAAAAAGATACAAAGTTTCTGTTGTTTTGGCAAACTGTTCATTCTGTGTTTGAAAGCACTGTAGAGAACCTAGAACTTCATCTGAAATCACTGAGATCACATTTTTCCCCATTCTGATGGTTGATGTGAACATTAACTGAAGCTGCACTGCACTGCTACTGCATGACTGGCTGATTAGATAATCGCATGAAAAGTAGGTGTACAGGTGTACCTAATAGTTCTCAGTGAGTGTATATATAAAATTATAGATCATATAAACAGTTTTGACAAAAAGAAAAAAAAAAAGAAAAAAGAAAGAAAGAAAGAAAGAAAAAATAAAAGTTCATTAAATACACATTGAAGTAGAGTATGTTGTTACACTACATATATGGGCTTATTCATCACAATGGAAACCTGCTATTAAATAGCCTATTTTGAGCTAAATTAAAAAGTAAACAATTTTAAAACTCAAAACAATTAATGAATGTATGTAAAATGTAACACATGCACAACAATATACGGCCATTGTTTTGACCAGCTAATATTGTAATTGATAAGTTTTATACATTTCAATATTTTAAACACATGTGACAACTTGTCCTGACCTGACATTTATAAAGAAAATACTCTTGTCCTTAGAACAGTTCAACCTTTATGTAAATGTGTAAAATACATATTTATACATTTATGGTTAGCACATAAAGGATATGCAGCTTATTCTCATAGTAAACAGTGATACGATATACTGTATTTCATGCAAATATTACAGTATGTACTTTGATTTAAGTGGTGTATTCTAAAACACACTCAGACACTGTTACAAAGTCTCCATCTGAACATCAGCACTTAAGTTCATAAATAATTTAACACCCATTACCTGCAAAAGGTACTGTGTTAAAGTGCAGCTGTGTGCGTTTTCCGGTGGATTTGGGAGTGCTTAATGGAAGTTATAAAGAATAAGGAAACATTTGTAATCTTCACAACCAAAGACTGTGCTCAACCTGGCTGACCAATGGAACCGTATACTCATCTTGTAATTGCAGGCTTACCCGAAGAACTTCAATGCTTTAGCCAGGCCACAAAATGGAGGGTTTAAACACTTAGGACATCAAACAAAAGAGCTGCAAGCCCTGCCAGCAAAAAAACATTCTACTAGAGCAGTGGTTCTCAACCTTTTTTGGTGAACGCCCCCCTACTTCATTCCCTGTGACATAATTTGAAAGTGAAGACTTTGTTGTACAAAAAAAAAAAAAAAAGAGAGAGAGAGAGAGAGAGAGAGAGAGAGAGAGAGAGAGAGAGAGCAAAACATATAACACAGAACTCAATATTTGTGTTATTTGCTTAATTTGCTCGATGCAACTTCGATACATTGCATAATTTTAAAGTTTTGTTAATAAATTCAGCAGGCTTACACATCATGAATGTGAGACCAAACCTTGCGTTTCTTGAATTCAAGCAGATGGAGGGCTAAATCTAAGGCCTATAAAATTAAAATGCGAAGACGGAAACTAATAATAAAAGTGATATTGTTAATATATTTTATATTTGCCTTTTTGAAAATTTTTATTTATTCATTAATTATTTAATTTTACAGTTTTAACAGTGGTATTTGTAACAAGACCATAGTAAAAACATGGATATTCTTCACTACCATGGTTAGATGTAACATGATTTCTATAAAACAAACTATGGCATTTTTGTAATTATAAACAATACACCTAATCTAAACACATGTAAAACAATAAATACAAAATATAAATATTTATAAGTTTTAACAAAAATGTATTATATTCCCTCACTCCCCTAATGTAGCCTATAACAAATGCAATAGAGCTGAAGTAGTGATATGATAATATTTATTATGAATCTATTTCTGCCTAAAGCAAGTTAGTGTTACTATAGTAAATTCAAGGGTGGTGATGTAGAATACTGTGCTGAAGTCAAATGGTTTCCGCTTCTCGCGCCTTGCTTCTCACTGATTCTCGCAAAGCTGCGAGTTTAAGAGCTTGAGCTTTAAGAGCTTTGCGCTCACGCTGCTCTGTCCATTGAGCTGTATCCATCTACAGAGACATACAGGTGCATTAGCTGAGGTTGTGCCTCTGCCTGTGTATTTGACGCTGCTAAACCTGATACTTCAGATGCGTCGCTAGACTTAAAAATCAGATGAACCGCGGTACAAATGCATACCAACTCGTATAATTGAGAACTAACTGATATACTCCAAGTCTAGATAAAGTTTTAATGCAAAGAGGAACTTGACGATAGATTTGATTATTATGACTGATAAACGCCCCCCATTTGTAACCTAACGCCCCCCTCTCTACTAATTTGTTCTCAGCATTATGATAGTACTATATGTCACAGATACATTCTCAGAGCTGTTTTCCTAAGAAAGGAAAAGTGTGAACAATGCATCTTTCATCCTTTGCAAGTCTCATTCCAGTCATGTATGTTGTCCAATCCAGACAGAGAATACAGCAGCCAGTCTACCAGTCACACTGAACTGATGATAATGAGGCAAACGTGTTCTCTCATACTCTCTCTCGCTCTCTCTCTCTCTCTTGCATGCTGAGAGTTTTGGGACTGAGAGTGTGGTCGGGTGAGACCTGAGCTATGAGAGTGCACCTTTTCGGGTTCTTTGTTCCTCTGTTATTGCATGGCTAGGTAAGTCTAAGAAGGATGGTGTCCCACGTGGAGATGCCATCTTTGTCCCTACGCAATGGCTTCAGGTGTGTTCTCGAGGAAGGCTTTATGGTGGAGGATGTTCTCGTTGCGGTTGTAGAGGAGGTGGGTCATGAGAATATTTCCTCTGTCTCTCGCATGAGTAAGGCAGTTGTTGTCTTTTTGAAAGAACAACATCTTGTTAATCGTTTGATTGAGTATGGGACTGTTGTTAATGGTAACTTTTGCAAATTACTCTGCTTTATACCCCGTCATCTAAAGTTATCATTTCAAACGTGCTGCAGTTTATTGCCAACAAAGCTTTGGAATGTGAATTGATGCGCTTCGGAAAAATAGCC
This sequence comes from Myxocyprinus asiaticus, assembly GCF_019703515.2. Classification (NCBI taxonomy): domain Eukaryota; kingdom Metazoa; phylum Chordata; class Actinopteri; order Cypriniformes; family Catostomidae; genus Myxocyprinus; species Myxocyprinus asiaticus. The sequence continues at coordinate 11,405,704 of NC_059375.1, read as the reverse complement.
GGAGCTTTCAGAGCTATCTCATTGGGGTGTAAACACCCATCTCTAAAACATGTTAAGTCCTTTAGGAGACAGGTCTACACTTGATGTAGGCATTTGTTTCTCATGCAGTTGAAAGAAACCGAGTTGGTAGATCTCACTCCATACTACAGATCATCTCTGGAGGCTTGGAAGGTGTTTGACATATCAAGATCAACAAACACATCTGCTGGGATTTGGTTGTTGGAGGAGCCACTGTTTTTTAACAAGTTTCTCCCCTCAAGACTTTTATCCTCTAAGTATTTGTGTTCATGTTTACTTGCTGCTGGATACATTAAGTTGGGACATTATTTAAGCAACAACTTGGAATCTTTTGGGGAAAGAACTGGGGTAAGATCAACTAGGATATTAAAACATTTTTTTACAGAGGTACTTGGCCATTTAGAAGTGGAACATCGATCATTTTTGGACATCCCAGATGTAATTAATGAGTGGAGAGAGGGTTGTGACTACTCTCCTCCTTCACTGAAAGTGTCCGCTGCTATGGGGGAATGGCAGGAAGAGGAGAGGTGTTTGTTGCCTTTCAGTACACCACTTCTTGATGACTTTGAATCTGCTGGGAAGAAGTCTCTTTACATCACATGTGTGGAAGTGTCCAATACCAGTTCACTGACTGGAGTCCCTTTAACTAGGTGGACAGATTATTTTGGAATTGACTCTACCCTTAAAGGCTAATGGCGTGTTCTGTACAAATGTCCCATTGATAAGGGGCCCGGTGACCTCCACTGGAGGATTGTACATGGAGCTATAGTGATGCACCTCGATACTCGAGTAGGGGTGGGATGTCCTTTTTGTTTACAAGAAGAATCTATTTTTCACTTTTTTCATCTTTTTAGCTTATTAAGTTAGTAGTTTTTATTTTTGGGTGAAGAATTCTCCTTGAAGTTGTTTATTTTTTGGGCCAAACTATTCTGTTGTAATACTGCTTAATTTTTTGTCTGGTACTGCTAAGTTAGCCATATGGACAACAAGAAAAAACAAAATGGCAGGGCAAGGCACAGTTAATGTAGTACCTATATTTTTAGGGTTGGTGGCTTCTCGTCTAAGAATAGATTTTGCATATTATAAATTAGTGAAGTGGTTACCAAAATGTATGGAAATCTGGGGTATCAATGAAGTGTTATGTACTATTCATGAAAATGATTAATTCATATTGACTTTTTAATCCTTTTCAAGAAAAATAATGTGAGGTAAATTGTGTAAAATGGTAAATGTTCTAACTATATTGTTAGGTATATATATATATATATATATATATATATATATATATATATATATATATATATATATATACATACTAACTATACATTTTAAGGTGGCCTTAAAATTCAAATTCTCTCTCTCTCTCTCTCTCTCTCTCTCTCTCTGTCTCTCTCTTTCTATTGTTAAATTTGGTGGAAACAAGTAAATCAACAACAGATAACTTCATAAATGATCCATCAAAAGTTATATATCAAAAACATGAATACATTTACTTTAAATTAAAATGCAAATATATAACACACTTTGCACTTGTGAGAAACACAAAACTGAAACATTTTTATCATACTTATCAACATTTTAACATATTTATATAATCACAAAATATAATTCATAAATTAAAAATATAGCCGCAAGCGGCAATCATCAGGGTCCAAGCACGTATGGCCAGGACAAGGCCTAAATAATTAAATTGGACACAATAGATCCTGTGGATTCTGTGGACAAAGTTGTTTTTGTGTAAAAATTTATTTCAAAAGATTTTTTATCACAGTTGCAAAATTTGAATTTTATTAGAATGACAACAGAATGACAATAGAAGATGATGATGAAGAAGAAGAATAGATTTTGGATTGCTGGACAGCAGCACGTTACAAGAGCAAAAAGCTAATTCAATGAGGATTTTCAAGGATTTTCAGTCTTGGGGCTCCATCTAGTGGACAAAATCGGTTATATATCCTTGATTTACCATGCATAAATGAGATTTTGGATTGCTGGCCAATTAAATCAGGAGAAACTGAACTTGAGAAACACTTAAACAGATTTCATAGGGCTCTTCATTTGTTGGATAGCTGTTGCTATTTTTACTGCACATATATTACATTACAAGAGCAATAACTCAAAGTCAGAGGATTTAATGGAATTTCTTAGATGCTGCTCCATCTACATTTACATTTATGCATTTGGCAGACACTTTTATCCAAAGCAACTTACAGTGCACTTATTACAGGGACAATCCCCATGGAGCAACCTGGAGTTAAGTGCCTTGCTAAAGGACACAATGGTGGTGGCTGTTGGGATCTAACCGTCAACCTTCTACTTACCAGTTCTGTACTTTAGCCCACTAATCCATCTAGTGAATAAAATGGGTAGTACATCGTTCATCTATCAGTTACTTGTTGAAATAAATAATATTTTAATTTGCTGTTGACAAGAGGAAATTGATTAAATTTAGCATATGTCCTCAGACTATCCTGGTGTGTATATGTTTTAAGTTTTATCATGTTTGGACCTTGTGCACATGCATAAAGGCATAGTAGTAGTTACAGTTCAAACCCAAAGAATTCATAAATCCGAAAACATCTTTTTGTCAGGACAGTCCCTACACTGTACAAAACATTATGTTGTTTTTACAAAAAAAAGGTTGCCAGAATAATTATGTACAAAATTAAGTAAATACACTATATTGCCAAAAGTATTCGCTCACCCATCCAAATAATTGAATTCAGGTGTTCCAATCACTTCCATGGCCACAGGTGTATAAAATGAAGCACCTAGGCATGCAGACTGCTTCTACAAACATTTGTGAAAGAATGGGCTGCTCTCAGGAGCTCAGTGAATTCCAGCGTGGTACTGTGATAGGATGCCACCTGTGCAACAAGTCCAGTCGTGAAATTTCCTCGCACTAAATATTCCACAGTCAACTGTCAGTGGTATTATAACAAAGTGGAAGCGATTGGGAATGACAGCAACTCAGCCACAAAGTGGTAGGCCACGTAAAATGACAGAGCGGGGTCAGCGGATGCTGAGGCGCATAGTGCGCAGAGGTCGCCAACTTTCTGCAGAGTCAATCGCTACAGACCTCCAAAGTTCATGTGGCCTTCAGATTAGCTCAAGAACAGTGCGTAGAGAGCTTCATGGAATGGGTTTCCATGGCCGAGCAGCTGCATCCAAGCCATACATCACCAAGTGCAATGCAAAGCGTCGGATGCAGTGGTGTAAAGCACGCCGCCACTGGACTCTAGAGCAGTGGAGATGCGTTCTCTGGAGTGACGAATCACGCTTCTCCATCTGGCAATCTGATGGACAAGTCTGGGTTTGGCGGTTGCCAGGAGAACGGTACTTGTTTGACTGCATTGTGCCAACTGTGAAGTTTGGTGGAGGGGGGATTATGGTGTGGGGTTGTTTTTCAGGAGCTGGGCTTGGCCCCTTAGTTCCAGTGAAAGGAACTCTGAATGCTTCAGCATACCAAGAGATTTTGGACAATTCCATACTCACCAACTTTGTGGGAACAGTTTGGGGATGGCCCCTTCCTGTTCCAACATGACTGCGCACCAGTGCACAAAACAAGGTCCATAAAGACATGGATGAGCGAGTTTGGTGTGGAAGAACTTGACTGGCCTGCACAGAGTCCTGACCTCAACCCGATAGAGCACCTTTGGGATGAATTAGAGCGAAGACTGTGAGCCAGGCCTTCTCGTCCAACATCAGTGTCTGACCTCACAAATGCGCTTCAGGAAGAATGGTCAAAAATTCCCATAAACACACTACTAAACCTTGTGGAAAGCCTTCCCAGAAGAGTTGAAGCTGTTATAGCTGCAAAGGGTGGGCCGACGTCATATTAAACCCTATGGATTAAGAATGGGATGTCACTTAAGTTCATATGCGTCTAAAGGCAGATGAGCGAATACTTTTGGCAATATAGTGTATATAAACAACTTTTTACGGTATATTTTACAGTGCAGTACCGTCGTTTATATTATTAAATGATAAACTTAATATATTAACCTTCTGAAACTGTAAAAATCTGCTTTTCACTTTATAATGTATTGTTAATTACCGTAAAAATTACAGAAGGGCACATGATGACATGAAGTTCATCTATTGTGGCCCTTCCAGGAGCAATGACAAAAAAACATGTAGAGACAGTGCTCAGTGTCACTCACACAAACACTAAACACCACCAGGGTAACACGTGAAATTAAAATTATGCAATAAGCATTAACTAAACTACATCAAATATAACACAGAACACCCCAAAGTACATAACTGATATTAAAAATAAGAAGAAATATAACTATTCCCATAAAATATAATAAAATGTAATGGGTCATGCAGCGAATTCTGGGAATGCCCGATTACTGTTATTTTTACTGTTTTTTTTTATTTTATTTATTTTAACAATAATTTACCATAAAAAAGTACATGTACTCTCTTGTTAAACATAGTAACAATTTTAACCATTAATTATATGGGAAAATCATAATTTTTACATTGAATTTTTTTTACTGTAAAACTACATGTATTGTCTTTTTAAATATATAAAAAAACATTTAATGTATATTTTACGGTAACTACTTGTTAACATTTTTTTACAGTGTAGATGATATGTACACATTTTTGAGCCAATCGGACAGGAGGATTTCAAAAAAGTATTTTTTTATTTTTTTATTTTTCAGAAAATTCTAAATGGCGGAACATTTTCTGGGACGGAAATACAATTTGTTTGATTCTAGCCCTTGCCATTGTGAAGATATGAGCCAAAACGTAAAGGTGCTTATTATAGCGCCACCTAGAGTCGGATGGGGGTGTGTTCTTTGTCGTGTTCACTGTGAAGTCACAGTATTTAATTTTTATTTTAATACATTTTGGAAATACTACTGTAAAATATACTGTGAAAGTCATTCAACTAGTAGCCAGGAATTTACTCTAAACTCACACTAATATTTTTGTTGCTAATTTTTGATAATTGTTATTTGGTTTTCAGTAGTGGCAATGTTAAATTCATATATAATGTTATTGTAACTAGTAAGAAAGCCTTTTAAGATACTCTTCAATTTAATGTAATCTGAAATGAATTCCCAGATATCTGAAATACCAAATCTAACATGTTGAAATAAATGTACAGATATAAAAAAAATGCCATTTTTATTAGCTTAGTTATAATTCAAATGTTGATATCAGAAATGCACTAATAACAATATAATTATTGATATGAAAACTTCATCATTTGATGTACATTGCTAATATGAGTTTTTGAATTTGAACTAATAAGAAATTCATCTGTAATAGCATTATGAACAAGAGTGAATGACAGATCACTGAGAAATTCTACTAGTGAAAATGTAAGCAAGAATGGGTATTTTCGCGCCTAATGGCGTCATTGTTTTTTTTGTTTGTTTTTTTTTTGTTGTTTTTTTTATCATATAGCTTTTTTTTTTTTTTTACTAATAATTCCATTGCTGATATCAAGAATTAACATTTTAACTAGTGAAAGTTGTATATCTCTATAATTTATATCCTGCACGTGATTAAATGTCAAAATGGCTTGCCATATGCTATTATACATGATGCGACTAAAGTTCTTACTGTTTCGGGAAACCCATTCTTGCTCAGTGATGAATTACTGCAGTTTTGCCGCAAGGAGGCATTATCACACCAAAAACAACAATGACACTGGAACAAGCCTGTTGTAAAAGTGTTAAGAGCTACACATACTGTACCTGCAGCAAATTCAGATCACATAAAGCTCCCGTTAAATTCGGGCATTTTACTCATAAATGAGACGGCGGCTAAACACTAGGCCTAAATACACAAGTAAAATAAAATAAAAATGGTAATGGTAATTTGATGATTGCTTTAAGTTTATTATTATTATTTATACGGCCTTCTAGCCGTATCCTGAAGTGGATATTTATAGAGTTTTTAAGAAAGGTCTTTAAAAAAAATACTGAACGCCACTGACATCATTGGTCAGAATGTCCCAAAGCTCATGCACGTCTTTTAAAAGACTCCATGGAATTTGACTACATGCCACGACTGTGCACATCAGGTATGTGACAAACTAATGTCTTGCGGCTGAAGTTCGCACTACGGAGAAGCACGCATACTATAAATCATGCATTCACGTGCACACAATTTAAATCCTTAGTAAGCAGTAAGCAGCACTCCTTCATTTCAGTGCACATAAATAGGTCAGTGGTTGCTAAAAGTTCTTTGGATGCTAGAGGTTAAGACTTCTGGTACCACGCCTTGCTATAATAAAGAGGGCACACCAGTCAAAGCCCCAGGGGTGATCAATGGGGTAGATAAACTTCTCTAGCCTCTTTCACCATAGCGTCAAAGACCACTCTGAATCAGAAAAGAAAATGTCTCCAACAGTTTAGAGACTGCCAAGTAAATGCACAAAAGTGCACTACATTATTAATGAATAATTGAAGTTACAGAACAGCCATGTCTGGCCTGAAATGTCTGAAACAAATCAGAACATGAACTAAAACATCTGGAGGTACAGAATATTTTATTTAAAAAATAATAAATAAAAAAAAGTGGTTTTATTGTAATGTTCTGCTGGCTGTTTTGTAAATTCAATTAAAAAACGTCTATTAAATTCTGTTGTAGTCTACTCTACTACAACGTCTATAAATTTCAGATCTCCATTGTCACTATAACAGTTAAAATCCTCATGCTGAAGTTTGGAGACGTTGAGGCGCAAGGTGGAGAACACTTCTTTGCTTCGCCCTCAGGGTGAAAAAAAAGAAAGAAGAAGAAGTGAGGAGCCAATAGGAGCCAAGCGTCCACCCATATGCCCTATAATTCAGAGTTTCCCATACTAGATCTCTTCCATTGCCTTCAGTGCTTCAGACGAAGGAGTTAGAGAACAACCAGCTCACCCAGGATTTGCGTTAAAGGCACCATCCTAGACTACGTCTGTTGGTTTTGTTTGCCCAAGTCTGCCCTGGAAATATAAGTGGACGATAGTTGTTTTATTTTTTTTTTCCCCCAAAAGGGAAACGACCCCACGATGAGTGGACCGACCTATGACAGGAAGATACCAGGAATTTCAACCGATCTTTCAGGCTCCATGAGTTGCCATCCGACTTCTAAGGACTCTCCGACTCTTCCAGAGTCTTCGGCTACAGATATGGGTTATTACAGCAGCCATCACGAATACTACCAGAGTCCTCCATACCCTCAACAGATGAGTTCATATCATCAGTTTAATCTATCTGGGATAGGGGCATCAATAGGACCTTTTCCCACCAAGACAGAATATCCGTACAGCAATACTTACAGACAATACGGGCATTACAACAGGGACCTACAGACGCCACCCCAAAGTGCAGGTGAGAAAAGTTTTTTGTTTTATTTTTAAAGGTATATGCATTTCTAAAGGTGATATATATATATATATATATATATATATATATATATATATATATATATATATATATATATATATATATATGCAGAAAATATGATTTTTTTTAAACCTAATAAAATTATGTGCGCGCGTCTATTATGAATTTGATTCAAAACGAATTTTAAATTTTAAATCGAAACGCTGTTGAGGAAAAAAAAAATTCATCGCTCTTTGCTAATTATTTATTTGGTTATTTTTTTATTTTATTTTTTATAGTAAAACGATTTTACAGTTTTATAATTATTATTTGAAAGTTATACGCAAGTTGAAGGTATTATAAGTTTTAGCAGGGAAGAAAAGTTTTCGTTGTCTAATTATAATCACAACAGACTTACGGTCGCTGTAAAACAATTGTGGCATTTTTATTGCAACTGTAACACGATTAATCATTATTAGCTTACTCAGATCTCAATCTATGTCACAATATAAAAAACTAAAATGTTTTCCCGAATTTCCGTGAATTTTTTTAATTAGCGTCACAATCGCAAAATTAGACCAAGCATGCTGAAATCCGAAATCTTTTTTTTTTAAGCTCCTGTAATAATACTTCAATTGACGTTGTTTGTCATTTTATTCTTCACAGTCAAAGAGGAACCAGAGACTGAAGTTCGGATGGTAAACGGAAAACCCAAGAAAATCCGAAAGCCGCGCACCATTTACTCGAGTTACCAGCTCGCCGCACTGCAGCGCCGCTTCCAGAAGGCGCAATATCTGGCGCTCCCGGAGAGAGCTGAACTCGCTGCACAGCTGGGGCTCACGCAAACACAGGTAATGCTGGAGCTCAAATTAATTTACAATTAGTAGTCTGCCACTTGACATTGTGTTAACAGCTTAAAGTCACTACTTGTACTTTTATCGTTAAATAGCCTTCACCTTGACATCCACTGAGCACTTTGAGATAAGCTGAAAGGACATCAGTTTATAAAAGATTTCTCGGGTTCAAAAAGGAACACTTTTTGTTTTGAAATTGCATCCCTCATATTTTTAAGGAACACCTATGTATGCTTAAATTAACAGATTATTAATTGTTATTTATGTGTGTAGCATGTTGTAAAAAAAAAATAAAAAAATAAAAATAAAAAAAGCCTATGTGATGAATTAGTCGAATCAATTTAATGTTGATACTGTTTTTTTTTTTTTTTTTTTTTTTTTTTTTAGATTTATAGTAAGATCAGTAGGTTGGTCTGATCATATAGTGATTGTATTGACGTGTTTTTATTTATTTATTTATTTTGCACAGGTGAAAATCTGGTTCCAGAACCGGAGATCCAAGTTCAAGAAGCTTTACAAGAACGGCGACGTTCCTCTGGACCACAGCCCGAACGCCAGCGACTCGATGGCTTGCAACTCCCCTCCATCCCCGGCCGTTTGGGACAATAACGCGCACTCTATCCAGGTCAACCGGGGTCAGATCCCCCAGCCACCCCTCAGCTCCACAGCCCCCAACATGGAAGATTACAGCAATCACTGGTACCAGCAGGGATCACATTTACAGCATCCAGTGCACCACCTGGGACCACCACAGAGCGTGGGGGCTGTGTATTAAAAGACACCGATGAGAGTTTAATATAAGAGGGAAAAGACTCTGCAAAATAAGCTGAGAGATACTCCGCGAGTATCTGGAGTGAAACAGCACGCTTGTGTTGGCATTTTATTGACTGTTTAAACGCATGTTGAACGCATATCTGTCGATATGGACGATTTATGTGTTGCAATAGCAGTAGTATATTTCCATTGTTTCAATGTGTCCCGGCTACTCAGACCTATTTCATGCACATAGGTGTAGGTTCAACAATGTAAAGGAAGTTAAGTGTGGTTTTAAATTATTGTATTGTATATGGCTTCCTTTATTTTCATGTTTTACGAATACTTATAAAAAATGAATGAGAGAACCTCATATGTTGAAGTTATCACCTATTGCGCGCGTCAGAGACTCAGGACATAATTTATATTGTACAAAATGTGGAAAGCTGTACATATGTGTTTAAATAAAACAGAACCACTAAGTTCGCGTTCTTTCGAAAGATAAAGACTGCACGGTGGTGCTTGAACCATTTTATATTCCTGTAAGTAGTTTTATTATTCTGTTAAATTGAATAAATGCGATTTGAAAATAATTTCTTCTTTTATACTCTTTGCTTTATACTGTTCCAAAATGAGACTAAGACAAACTGATAGTCCACCTTGACCATATTAGTTACAGAATTTTTTTTTAATTTTAATTTTTTTTTTAAAATTTTTTTTAAACAAGGCTTATATCAGATGTTATTTTGTGATGATGCATGCATAAACCTGGTAGGGCTGCGTGCAAAGAAGCTGTAGGAGGCGACAGGAGAGCAGACATGTTGGAGTCACTGGATTTTATTAGTATTCTGTTGGCAGATAACAGGACTACAGCGAAAGAGGAGGATGACTACTGAAATAAAGCCTTGAGCTATAGGGATTGTCGGGCACTACAAGCATAGACACAGCAAACAAAAGCATCAGAGGTAGGCCTAAGCAAAACCCCTAAGAGTTTAACAGGTAGGCTAAATGCAAATTATTGCATGACGGTATTTCAAAGCGTCAATTAACCTGTCCTCGTCTTCCCGCAGTTTTAGTTTGTTTTAAGTAAATATGACAAGGAAATAAGTCGTACTGTAATGCATTTCTGTCATTATTATTATAAAAATATCAGATGCTTAACAGATTAATAGTTCCTTCAAACTTGAATACGTAGCCTATATTTAGAAATCTAATTTATTTTAGATTTGAATGATATACATTTTATAATGTAATAATGCTTGTTGATGTTTTTAATTAACTTCACAAACATTCAGTTGGGGAGCGTCCATATTTCCGCATGTTTCGTTTATTTCACACGTTTGTCTCCTTGACTACAATTAGTAACCCTGAAAAGTAGGTATTATATTCCAACGATGGAATATTTTTCCCATTTGATTTTCTGACATAAAACAGCTGTATTAAAAATGTATTTGAAAAAATAAATAAATGTAAAACATTTTTAAAGGAAATGTCGCAATATAGCACTGCTGCGGCATAGTGGAAAATAGTAAAAAAACAAAACAAAACAAAAAAAAACAAACAAAAAAAAATCTTTGAATTTAATTCATATTTCTTTAGTTAATTGAGATTTTTACACAATTGGAATTCCTACAAACAAAAATTGTATGGAATCACTGTCATGCATTCTTCAATATTGTTATTGTCAATCGGAAGAACTAACGGTGCACTCTTCTTTTCCTTACCAAAACATTTCCGTATATATATATATATATATATATATATATATATATATATATATATATATATATATATATATATAATTTCTGAAAATTAGAAAAACGAATAATGATTGTGTTATTAATGCAAAAATCCAATTATAATACATTGTAAACGTTTTCTAAAATGAATAAATGCTATATTATAATATTACCAATTGGAATATACATTGGTGCAAATCCATTGTAGTACAGAGTTGACTTATGGCAACATAGCCATTTTTATTTATTTATTTATTTATTTATTTATTTTTGCAACAATCCACCATCGTTCCTATTTTCCCAATTTTCTAAAACTGTGAAGTCGATCAGTTAAACAACATCTAAATAAGCTGCTTAAGGTGCAGAAGGAAATCATGATATAGACGATACATACAGAAATGTGTTTAATAGAGAATTTTGTGGAGCACCTCGCGGTCTCAGGTAGGCTGTCTGCTCAAGGATGGTGTTTCTGGTGGTCTGGAGTTTAACAGCATCAGATGTTTTCTGGAAGAATTGATTTCCTGTTAGTCCTACTGAAAACATGTGTTGTTGATTTTTATTCAAGAAAATTGGCGAGAAAGCGTCCAATGGTTGCCACAACATCATGCAGAAATTATGTGTGAAAAATTATATAATTCATCAGCCATGAGTCTTTTTAAAGCACACCAGCTTTTTAGGTGCCGAAAAATCCAATGAGACAATATAATTAAAATCTTAAAGGGGCAGTAAAATAGCTTATGCGCTTTATAATAAACTCGGAACTGACACAAATGTTTTGGGCAAAACTTTATGATAGGCTAACGTTCAAAAATATGGTAGGCTATTAACAAACATTCTAACATTATTCATTTAGATATGAATATAAATGAAAATAGAATACATATAGATCGTTATTACATATATATAATAATGTATGTTAATGTTATAACGACAGATAAACATATATATATATATATATATATATATATATATATATATATATATATATATATATATATATATAAATCCATTGTAGTAGTATCTATCTGTCTGTCTATCTATCTATCTATCTATCTATATATATATATATATATATATATATATATATATATATATATATATATATATAGATAGATAGATAGATAGATAGATAGATAGATAGATAAAATTACTGTAGGCTCATTCTTATGGACGTCACTAAACTCAAGTAACACGTAGTGTGCCATTAACATGTGCCATCTTGTTGTGCTTTTAATATCAAAGACAGTTTGTTTACTTTCAACATTTTGTGTATTAAGGAGCAATGCCTATTAAATATAGCTAATTTAAAATAGACAATGTGCATCTCAGACATAGACCTTCAGCTAAATGTAATTGTTAGGTGTTGCCTGAAGACCTGGAACACCATGTACTTAAACTTGTTATTCATAAAATCATTAACCAACACTGCCAATTCACAGGAAAAAGGGACAGCCTCCTAAACAGAATAAAAAAGGATGGCACATTGTATCATGACTGTGCAAAATATAAAACAGGCTTAACTCGAACCATTTTGTTAGTTTGTAGATTTTGTGGCATGCCCTCTGGTTTGAGGTGGAATGAGCGCAAAACCATAATTTGAACCATAGAGACCATAAATAATCTTGTTTCATGCAGAAATTAAATGACTAACCACTAATGCTGAGGTTCGTATCATCATTCAGGCCCCATATATAGTGAAAAAAAAAAAAAAAAAATGATGTGTTGGATTTACTTCAAATAAATAAGTAGCATTTTTGCATCATGCTTTTTTAGTAAATTCAAATTATGGTCATTTTATGTCAGCATAACTAGAAAACCTTTGTTAGATCTACACAAATGTATGAATTCATTCAACTTTATTGCCTTAAAAAGGTATCACACGCATACAATTTAACAATTAATAGCACATTGTTTCAAATTAACATAAATATTGTTGTTTCTACCTAATTTAATTGGCTCAAAAGAAAATAAGTAGTAATTAATTAAACAATTTATCAGCCAAAGAAGTGCAAATAAAGCTGCACATCAGTTACAAACATTCACATGTGCAAGGAAAAATGACATGGATTGAAGAGGATCCAACTTCACCAATGGGAACACTAATCACCCTAATGATGACTTTCAACAAAACAACTAATTACAGGAAAACAACATCAATAATACCAAAAAGAGATCAAATCTCTATGAATTCTTAATAACAACTATTTAAATGCCCCAATAAGTTCATTTTGACCAAACAAACGTGCTTACATGATCAAGGGCAAAGGGCTTATGGGTATTGCCCACAACCTCAGTTCTGTACTTGATCGTTTGAGTTAGTAATACTTAAAATGTTAATTTTATGGATTTTTAAGCCAAAGAAGTTCAAGGAACTCACAATTATTCTTTTACTTTATGTATCACTTTAAGTTGACCTTATAATTAATATTTTGTGTTGTACACGTTAATGCAAATTAAGTAAAGCTAAAAATGTAATAAATATGTATGTTTCTGAGTAGAAGCTATTTTTTTTCTTACGTAATGGTTGTTAAGCCAACTTATTTTGTTTTATAAAAAAAAAAAAAAAAAATATTTTGTTTTTTTTTAGTGTATGCAGACTGTGACAAAACCGTGATCCAATATTAAAAGTTGAATTTTCATGTTTTCACCAAGACAGTATGTTCATGCTTGGATTGCTTTGATATGCTTGGAGTCCTAAAAAGTCCAACTTCATAGCCAATATGGGCCTATTTTATTAATTAGTCATCAAGTCTTTTAGCTCATTAGTTACGCTATGTAACTCCGTTCTAGAGGTGTGCATCATTCTATGTGGAATATGAATATGGCATCAAGTAATTTGTCACATAAAGCACAGCATGGAAAACATATATCCATAGGGTTGCTTTAGGACAAAGTTTTGGTAAAATAATAATAATAATAATAATAATAATAATAATAATAATAATAATAATAATAACTATAACACCAATTAAAGACATACATACATACATGCATAAATAAATAAATAAATAATCATGTAATAACTTTGGAATCTGCAAATGTTTTAGATAGGAAGTTTCATTCAGTATTAAAAATCTTTTAGTCATTAAAACAAGGCCAAATGTGGCATGCAGCTTTCTCAAAAATGTTTTGAACAGTCCATATGTCCAAAAATACTGCTATGAAATCCACTGATAAAGAACAGTTGGATGTGGGTGCTGATGCTGAAAGAAATAAAAAAAAATCAACGAACAGCCTGTCACAGCAGTTAGATTGATGCTATGACAGATATAGGCCTAGATGATGGTTAAGATGGTTGGTTGGTCAAGTGTGAGTCATTTCTGGGCATCTCACAGCTATGGAATTAGTCATGAAGATCTTCTAATACCCACCTCACTGTTGTATGAGATTGAGTTACTCTTCTACCTCCAAAAGAGAAGAAAGAGTCATATTCACACCTAAAACCTGTCAGGCCACTTAGTTCTCTTTTAAAAACATGATAATCCCGTCATCTGTATACAAAGGCCATAGCTCAAATCATATGACATTTTATCCCCTCTAATGTGTTTACCACATTCATCTGACGTAGTTATGCCATAGGTTCCATAAAGAAAGCGTCTGCTATCTGTTTGATACAACATTTGCAGTTGTAGTTGCATGGGCCATATGTAAGATATCTGCTTTCTGTTTGGCTTGTTCATGGTGTGTGGCCTTCAATTATGGGGTACGATCTAGGCTGCATCGTCATGGGACACATCGCTCACTCAAAGAAGCTGGTACACCAGCAGGGCCAAGACTGGGTGTGTGGGCTAACAAGGTCACCTCAGAGACAAGCACACAGCCCTGTGCACTTTGTCCAGGCCTGAACTGTTGAACTTGAATATGATACTAAGATTTGCTGCTCCACAACACGCTAAATAAAGATAGGCAGGAAAAATTTTTGCCCGTTTGACAAGAAACCATATCCAAAAAATGGCACTGGAGGCCTCTGGGGTGGCAAATGAGAGTTGAACAGGAGGTCAGCAGCGGTTTGGACACGCACATGTTGCCATGTAAAGACAGGGGGCAGCTGCCTGACACCCGCTCAAAGCTGGCAGGACAGAGTCCACTGCCTCTAAGCAGGCTTCACTCAGCAGCATCGTTCTGCTCAAAATGTAAATAAGATCAAATGAGAGAGGTATTCTTGACAGCTGTGAACCACTGAACTCTTGTTCACCCCAGAAATGGTGGAAGATTTTGGGAACTGGTTTCATCCTGATAAGTAGTCCGTGCCCTGCACAATACAAGTCTTACCTCCAGGCCCCTGAATCCATTCTGATTTACAGTGATGAGACATCATCACTTTATGCCATACACCATGATTAAAATTCATTAAACACCTCCAGTGCTATCAGATAGTGCTCAGTCATGCAAATCTATAAAAAACGTTTTCATCTTCAGCCATCATCTTGTCCCTTTATACTCCCATCCGTCACCCCATCACTCTTTAGTGCTCTCCCAAATCAGCTTCCTAAGTAATTGCCCTGTTTGAAAGCCTCTTTTCTCTGCTTGTCCAACATGAGCACCCATTATTCTAATCTTGAGATGTAAAATTGCCCACAATTTCCCTTGTGAGGCCTCGCTACTTCATTCAAATACACTGGTCTTCTTTTCCCATGACTGTCATCTTCATAAACTGCCCAAATCAAACTCAGGGTTGGGAGTATATAAAGAGGGGCACGAGGATGCTAAAACAAAACCATACTTTTGGAACATTAGAGAGATGGTTTGCCTTTACAGAAGTGAGGTAGATTTTCCTGTGTGGTCTGTTTGGTGACTTGTGCGTTACCAGTGGAGAGAGATCAGTCGAGAAGGTAAGTGACTTTGTGCCCTGCTTCTACTTGTGTTGCTGAAATGAGCAATGACTTAAATCGAAATAAATAGGAGACTGTATTGCAGTAAATCTCCAACATGTGTTGCAGTTATGCTTGATAGTAGAGCTACTTTCCTTACTGTTTGAATAAGAAAACCTAATCTTTGCATAAGAACTGCATGTGGTGGGCAATATTTTCATATTAATTGTATTCCAGGTTCACTTTAACAGTATTGCCTAAAATAAAATATTCACTCAATAATTTACATTACATTATTACAGTGTGTGATCAATGAAAACAGATTTCTTTCATGCTTTAAGAGCCCCACACCATGCTGAATTGCGTTGGCTCTGAAGGGCTCCTATTGACAGAGATGCTTTGTAATACGCCTGTTTAGACAAGGCTGTTTAGACAAGACTCTGTTGAGTGAACTGGGTCAAAGTCAGGTCAAGTGGACCCCACAACCCTCCAGGTGGCATCTTATTACAGTGGATCATTGCAAAAGCCTCACCCTTTATTTTGTGACGGTTCAATAATTTCAAGCAGGCTAATAAGTGACCTTTAATAAGCTTCTATATTGCTTCTAATGTTGACACGTTTCTTATAGTCCTAATGTTTCTTTTCTTTTCTTTTCTTTTTTATTTATCGGTGTGTTTTTTTAGAGAGTTTGACTTGGCTTTAATAATTGCATTATACTAAATGTAGATAGGATATTGAAAATATAAAGTGGCGTTTTCAGAAGCAAAGATGCATTAAAATGTAATAAGCCCGCAAATAATAACTGCGTATGACATTTTAAAAGAACATCAGCCCAATCTGGGATGTCTTTAAATAAATAGGCTACACATATATTGTTCACGGTCTTTAAACAGTTTAAGCACTGACATGTACAAATCAATTGTAATGTACATCACATTTCTATTCATTATGTTGCATTTCTTGAGTGATTTCTGTTGTGATTTATCATGATGACATCCCGACATTCACTCAATCAATCAATTTAAAAGAGGGGAACAAAAAACCGTTATTTGGCCGCGCAGGTCTTTTTCTTAAAAATAAAATCAAATAAAAAATAGGCACACACACACACACACACACACACACACACACACACACACACACACACACACACACACACACACACACATATATATATCAGCAAAAGCGGTAAAAAGAAAAATAAAGAAAAAAAGCAGTTACTGCTTTGAAACTAAAAATTCTATGGATTTTTGCTTTAAGTTCGATAATTAATGTAGGTTATCAGTGCATGGAACAAATGTATTTACTCGAGTCTGCATGACCAAATTAGATATTTTCATGGAAATTGATTATTTTTTAACGATTAACTCGCTTTGTCATTCTGCTAGTTAATCTATCCAGCAACCCGTGTCCTCTTAATTTCTTTTCAGAAATGAAAGTCTTCGATTTTTTTTTCTTCGAATGTATTTTTTAATAAGTTATATTTTTATCTATTATTCCACTTATGATAAAAACTTCACTTGAAGACCGAATAATCGGGTAGGCTAAATCTGCACCTGCAAGATTTTGTTGAAACTATCTTCTTAACATACTGAAAACATGGTTGATTAGTGATCTTGAAGGAAAAACATCAGAATATATATATATATATATATATATATATATATATATATATATATATATATATATATATATATATATATATATATAATAATAATAATAATAATAATATTTCCAATAATTGCTAGCCTCCTCAAAATAATACAATACTGCGTAAACGGAACAGGTGTTTCAGGTGACAATCCTGGTCAGAACCCACTTATACCCACATTAAAAAGCTCATTTTACAGTCATTGTCTTGATAATAAATTCTTTATAAATCTTAACCTCCAATCTGCTCAGGTGAGTTGGTAAAACAAAATTCAAAACTCATACAAATTGAGTGAAGTTGTTGTGTAAATTGGTGCAACTAAATATTTAACTGTAAATAACTCATTCCAGTTTCGATGATTGCGACCAGGGCCATAGCAAAGTATTCAGGGCCCGCTTACTGTATATTGCTCTGGGCCCCTTTGCTATTAAAAATACAGTTTAGAATTAAATGTGGGGGGCCCCCTGGACCTGTGGGCCCCTAGAATCACTACCACCTTTCACCCCGCTAGCTACGGCCCTGATTGCGACCATAGTTGCATGCTATTTATGAGCAATTTATATGGACACAATGCAAAAAGGCTACTCTGTTTGTTTTATAGTTAAAACAATACGCTATAACGTAGTAATAATGTCAACAATTATTATTATTAGGCCTATTCAAATTCAAATTGTTTAGTAAAACCTTCACAATAAAGCAAATCTTTTCATATATCCTTTATTTAAAACAAATATTAAGAAATCTGGAAAAGTTGAAATGCTACTATTGTGTATTATGGGAGTCACAGGCACCTGCTTGCATAAAGAGTAAAACACAGTCCTTTCAAACACACAAAGTAATACAACACATGAACATTGTAAAGGAAAAGACCTTCACAGGCATAGATCTACAGATGGGCAGGTGTCAAGACTGAATGGAGTCTCTGGCTCCGTTTTTCCTATTTTAATCACATCATCTGAGGTCTGGGCACAGGATCCTGGTGGTGTGGAGGATACCAGTGTCCATAACTGTTCATATAACTGCTTGGGTGCATGGATGGCACTTTGTTGGCCATGGAGACCTCCCAGAGCTGCGACAGACCCGGAGAACAAGGAGAGGATGAGGAGGTGGTGTGAAGCATCTCCCCTTCAGGTCCACTGTACCCGTGCTTCATTATCTTCTTATATTTCGAGCGCTTGTTTTGAAACCATATTTTAACCTTCAATAAAGAGAGTAGAAAAATGTGCATTAAAATACTTAAATCTCTGATACATTTTCCAGCTAGTTTTATGATGTTTAGATCAAGTCATATTTACTTCTAAAGCGCATTTAAAAACAACTTGACCCAAAGTGTTATGCGTTACAACTGTAGCAAAATTTCAAGAACAAAGAATAGAACATACGGAAAGTAAAGGGTTTCAGAATGGAGGCTTAATTTAATACAGTTTAGCTATCAGGTGACAGCGGTCTATGTTCAAGATGCTTTCTTTGTTCATTATAAAATTACTAATACTCGAATTTGCCAGACAGCTCCAACAATCTTTCCTTGAGATGGACTCTTTGACATTGCTGCGTTTCATTACATGCATGCTCTGCAATTGTTCCACCATGCCATTTTGATGAGGGCAGCGATGCATGTGTCTGACAAAAACAATCACAGCGTAAAATTAATCGAACTGAAATGACTCCCAGAGAGTTTATTTGGAAGAAAACATTGTAAAAGTGATATTATTTTTCCGCTGATACTGATACATTTAGCATGGAGTTGCAACATATTCATAATATAGCCACCCACCATTTAACATTTAAAGTTTTTTTATGATTTGGCCAGAACTTTAAATGTCTTTATTTCATTGAAAAAACGTTGAGATGTGTCCTAAATGATGTAGGAGTTTACAGTTTGCTTGCACATGTGCAAACAATGTGGGTCTGACCTCTGTACTCAATTTGGAATAGACACCTTTGAGGGTAAAACCTACAATTGTGCCTTCAGAAGGATTCGGCTGAGCCCCAGTACAAAAGAACACCAGCCACCAATCCCCTCGCACACTGCAAGTCTGACTCAGAGAGCCCACCTAACATAGTTTCCATAACCTCAGACAATCAAAATCTATGCAATGGTTTTAACAATGCTATTAGTTTGGCTGTCAACAGATTTAAAAAAACACATGTAAAGTGGATTTTCTTTTTTATTTCCAAAGACTGGTTTGCCAAACAGCTTTTATGGTGAGGTGATGGATTCCAGACCTATGTTATATGTGTAAAGAGGGACTTGGACGAGCCAAAACATGCGCTGTGTGGCACTTGTTTATGTGCCTTCAATCGTGATTATGGATCAAATGGAAAATGACTGCACATCAGTGCAACCTATATCATCAGAATGTGTGCTTAAATACATTTTATTCACAAATAGTTGGTTAAATCTCCAGTGTGAGGCATTTTTTAACAGATGACAGGAACTCTTTGATGCGCTTTGATGAAAACCGAGGCGTAATCAGACAGGAAACCTCTTATAGCTGTGGGACAGACTGAACTCATTCTACATGCCCAAAATGAGGAGCAACCTGTCACACTGAGAATGGCAAGTGTGTAAGGCAAAGATGAAGAGGGAGTGAAAAAATAAATAAAAAATAAAGTGAATGTAAAGGGAAGGCTTATACTATGTGTACCATGGGTAATGGCATGTTTCAATTTTTCTGCATCCACAGACACCACGCATGCATTAATATTTCAATTACACCAGTTAAAGATCTTATTAATCAGTATAACATGGACATAACATGTAATGACATCAATTGATTAGCCTTGTCAAAGTGGATACAAATGATGTTAACTGAACATAATCAATAAATACAAGATTTAAAAAAACACAGTAACTCTTTATTTTACTCTGCCCATGTTGCACAAATTACATGTTACTATTATTCATTACTATACACTGTAAATACTAATAGTTATCGCACAATCTAAAAAATATATAATAAAAAATAAAACAGTTTACTCAACTTAAGCTTAATTATTTCTATTCTTACTAGTTTTAATTAAGTTACCATTACTCTCTAAACCCTAAAGTTGTCCTTAATAAAAACATTTAAGTGGTTCTAATTAAACAGTACTTGAAGTGTCACATTTTGGAATAATAACTCAAATACATACGTTCTTTAAACTTTGGCTTCGAGTACTACTTACTCAAAATTATCAAGTACAAACATGCGGCTGTGTGGAATACCCATAAGCCCTTGCGCTTGAATAAATGATGTACTATATGCTTGGTCAAAGCAAGGGAACTTATGTAGAAAAATATTAATTGTGATTAAAATAATTATCTATTTTTAATTCTTATAACTATTGTTGTTGTTTTATTGTAGCTGGTAGCTGGTGAACTTGGAGCCTGTTAAATTTAAGCCATTCTTCTTTACTCAGTTGTGTGCACTAAGAAGTACTGAGGAGAATCCAGTGTGCCATATGGTTAACTGAGATTCCAGTCATAATTTCCCTTATACTGACATGCTAAAACTTGAATCATTAAAATAAACAATGATATTTGAATCACAGATGAGTT